>NC_062224.1:62879844-63591056 GCF_902686445.1 Sciurus carolinensis
AAACATCATAGCTCTGTATAGCATATTGACCCTTCAAGAGGCAGAAAGTGAGTCATATCATAGGCCAGTGAGTCCATTGCAAAGCAGTACCACAAACTAAGTCCAGCTGTATGTATATGACTCCTTTGGATACAGGCTTATTGTTTATTTTGAAACATGATTGTGCTTTTCTATAACTTGTGCAATTAATAGTGTTTTCCAATTTACCACTATTCCTACCCTGCTTCCTGGAACAGTACTGCTGTGGTAGGTATGCTCATCTTCCAACTTAATACAACAATAAGAATGCGCTGGAGTTTACACATTTGCTCACTTTTGCTCCAATATGCTCTTTCATTTGAATTAACTTCAAACTTTGAATTGGGTAGCATAGTACCAGATAATGCTTTGAAGAGAATTGGACCAGTTACGGTCTGTCTTATAGGCTGTTCCCTACAGGTGACCTAAACTCACCCTGATCTGCTAGTACCGCTTAGAAATAGTGTGCCTTGGCCAGATCAGTATCCCAAATGGGAGTGTTCCCCAGGTTGTAGCTGTGATATTTTCCAGATAACCATATTGTTTTCCTGAAGTGAACACAATTTTAGTCATGCTGATTAGTTGTTCTTCTATGTCACGTTGCTATTCTTTCCAATAATGATTTTTGGGTTAACATTGAAACCATGTCAGAATAATTGCAAATTTTTTCATGGGTTTATGTCTTCTAAATCATGTCATCTAAAAATGAGTGGGTCAGATGCTAATGAGACACTGCAGGAATGACTGCTGATTTTCTGACAGATTGTGAATCCTCATTTTTAAACTGATGACTATGCAAAATCTGGAAAGATATTCTATTTTCTTAACATAGGTTGATAGGATTACATTTACTTCCTATTTAGATCTATTGAGATTCATCCCTATGAAATTATGCAGGTCATTAGCCTATTATAATTGGATTTTTTGCATTACTTTTGACTTCCTCATGAGACATAAGTAAAACTTTCATAGTACATGAGGTGTATATTTGATACACAGTACATTAAGATTTAGAGGGGCTTTTGTGGGTTAGATGTAGCACCCACATATTTTAACATTCACTCTTTTACATGAACAATGCACAAGGGGATTGCAGTGTCAATACTTGGTCTATTTTTCAACTAGTGTAAACCCTAGTCATACCAGCCAATGTTTGCTTTTTAAAACAAGTAACAGTTGTTTTAGCCTGTGCACTTCAAGAGATCTAGTCTTTATTTTCAGTTGTCTACTAGATCAATTCTGTTTACTAAGTGAATGTTAATAAAAACTCTGAGCCTGAAAGAATTCTCAACCACATTTAGTCTTGTCTCTCATCTTGGTTGGGTTAATTTCAAATGCTAAAATAATTCCATCTACAATACTTCTAGGAAATGAAGAGTTTGCCTTAATAAAATGTTCATTCAACTAAAACTCTGGAGTTGTCAAATCTCCAGACTGTAAACTTCTCAAGGGACAAGAACGCCATCTTTTCCATGTCATCTAGACTTTCCAAGGTGCTTGGCAGCACTCTGTACCCTGTGGAGTACTCAGTACCTTTTTGTTTGATATTGCTGAGGATATCTACAAAATACTCCTTTCAAACCTACTATTAAAATGTAGCAAAACTGAAAAAATGTTCTTTCTCTTTTCTCATAGACAATAACACATGAATATGAGAGTGATAATTTATATGAAGAAGCATCTAGCATCCTTCACATAAGCATGGTTTAAATGAATATATTTCTTCAGAATTAAAGAAGTTTAAATTGAACATTATGAATAGCTTAGTTTTAATTCAGGCCTGCATGAAATGACAAAACAAACAAAAACAAGTGATTGTCTTGAATCAGATCACACAAAACACTCCATATCTCCCAAGTTATTTAAATTCACTTTCCATTGGGGGGGACTAAAATGAGCTGCTGAATAATAACTATAACTGCAGTCATATTACTTTCAGGCTAAAACACTACTGCTTCACCAATGAAATAATCTTAGCAACTACACCCAGAAACAATGAGCAGAAGAGGAGTTCTGAAACTCATCACTTTTGAGACAGAAAAGTTTGATTGAATCAAGGGACAGTATTCTCTACACCATCTGTATATGGGCAGCTACTTTGGGCTTTGCTACAGAAGTGCTACACTCAGATGGATGTAAGGGGAGGCAACTATGGGTGGGTTCAGAACTACTCAGATAAACTACATAAAATGCTTTCCATCTTACTAACCGAATAAATACAAAAAAAAAGGTTTTAAAGGTAAAAATACTGTTGTTTTTGTTTTGAATAAAAAATAAATTTACCTTTCCTGTTTTATTATCTTCCTACCTGGTTTCACCTTTACTTAAATGTGATTTTTAAATTAGAAGTTACATTAGCCCTGTACAGTGGCACACACTTGTAATCCCAGGGACTCCGGATGTTGAGACAAGAAGATCATGAGTTATAAGCCAGCCTGAACAAAAGCAAGGCCCTAAACAACTCAGTGAGACCCTGTCCAAATAAAATACAAAATGGGGCTGGGGACGTGACTCAGTGGTTGAAAACCGAGTTCAATCCCCAGTATGAAAATAAATTAGAAATTATATTAACTGCAGCATTGCCTTATGTCCTTAGGAGGTTAAGAGATACGCTCAAAATTGGTCTTTGTGACTTCAATTTTATTTTTACATGGTTAAAAATGGCATATGCTATTACATGAAGATGAAGTTTTCCTATTATATACAGCTGCTTCTGTTCTTGTTATTAAATGGAAGTCATGTAGATTGAATTCCTCCTGGAGGACTCATGAATTCCTTTTGTATTCTGATTATCTTCTTTCAGGGATTCTGTCTTTCTAAACTACTGTCTTCAGTAGTTTTAGGATAAAGAGATTTTGTTTCACGCTGAAGCTTTTGCTCCCTTTTCAGAATACTCTTTAGTGAATTCAACAGAACATTGACATGTCATGCCCTAGGTTTCAATAATCCCATTACTTCCTAGGACTTAAAGAATGGAAGAATGTAGCCTGGCAGTAAACAAAAGTACCAGCCTTTTAGAATGTAAATTTCATCTAAATCTTTAAATGTGCTATAAAAGTGACTATAATTGATAGTACAGCTCTGGAGAACTAGTTCTTAGAAGTATCGTTTTAAAGATAGTAGTTACAGGTTCAGGACTTTAAATATGGTACAATTCCAGATTCTGGGCCTTAATGGAGTTTTCAGTGAAAGTAGCAGTGTTCAAATATTCATTGTAAAATAGTATCTAACAAAAAAAAGGACTTAATTCAGCCCATAGTTACTGATTGAAGACAATTCAGGAGCCTTAGAGTTTCCATCATTCTTTCTCATAGGATTATACTATTGTAATTTTTTTGGTCATATTTCTTGAAAATCAGTGGCAAGGTATGGGAAGAAGAGACTGTACATTTTAATAAAGAAATGCCCTTATTTTTTATAGACATGACATATCACTTTGATTTTGCTGTTATACACCCTTAAGGCAATAACGGCAAATGCAGTAGAACTTGAGGTAGAACAATCCTTGCTGCTAATGTAAACTCATTCTCAGATAGGCAGTGAGGGTTGGAAAAAAGCACATGAATGTGCTATGAATAGAACCACAGACTTCTCAGGAGTAAAAGAAATCCCTTGTAGAGTCCACAGATGAACAAGTGCCAGCTTCCTTACCAGTGAGCAACAGGGAGTGTGCTGCCAAGTCACTGTCTTCACTTCTGACTCTGAGTTTACATGCTTTCCAAATGGCACAAGCCTCATGACAATCCAATGAATCAAGACACTTGAGGAATATTAATAAACAATTTTGTATTTACTATCACTACAAAGAACTTCAGCAAGAAGGGAAATAAGTTTAGGAAATAAGTTGAGTGAACATTTGAAGAATAACAATCTATGACCAGATATTAAGACAGAATCATCAAGCTTGTGAACAACCATTGCTTTCTATCAACTGGACTGCACTCAAAATAGGAGAATGGAAATACATGTTCTTAAAGCATTTCCACAAGAAATGTTCATGTTTTATGACATTCTAAATCATTTAGCAATTATAAATGCTACATTAACTAAAACATGGGTATTCCTTATTGCACACTTCAAAGTTGGAAGGCTACATTAGATTAAGTGGTGACCATTATTTAAAAGGGGAATAATACTTTAGAATTTTTTGGCTCAAAAATGCAGACTGCCAAGGCAGCTTACTTCTAAAAATAAACCCTTAAGACTTTTGGATTTCAAAGCCAATAATCCCTTTACACAATGAAGAGTGCATAGTCCACATTCTGACTAAGTGTCAGAGGTCACAGTTACAGGCTCTTTTAAAGCCTGTGAACAGTCCTGGCTACTGCTCTGAGAGGCAGATGAAGGCTCATCTCTAGAGCCTGAAGGTGTCAAGTCTCTTGCAGCAGGTGATGGTGAGTAGTCTTGGGGACCATGGTTTGGGGGTGTTATTTGGGTACCAGGAATAAAGTACTCTCTCAGACCAAATGAACCTAAAGGTCTAAGTGGTGTGGGTCCTGGTAAAAATGCCCAAGGGTCAAGAGGCAGATCCCGTTTTCCAGGTGGAACGCCTGGTGCATATTCTCTGAAGCATAGTGGTGGATGCACACCAGAACCTGGAAAATAAAAAGGAAGTTAAGTAAATATCCACAAATGTATAAATGAGGATGATTTCAAGTATGTTAATATAGTTTCTCATCATTATTCCCAAGCCTAGAAAATCAAGTGGTGACATCCTGCCTTGACAGGAGAGGCAAAGTGAGCTTGAATAAATTTAGCTTTCAGCCTATGGCCAACCAGCCATGAAGCAACATAGGAAGGATTTAAGCATGGTTCTACTTAGCTCCAGGCTTGTCACTTTTGTATCCCCACCACATAATGGCAGAATTATTTCTACCTCAAAAGACCTCCATCTTTATTTGGAAGTACTATATATGATGACAAGAGGATAGAATATGAAATAAGAACTTCATTGCATCAAACAAATTTTGATAAAAGGAAATGCCACTCTCTACTACTGTATCAATTAAAAATTCATGGTGTATTTCAGCATGAACCTTATACATGCCATCAGAATCAAGGTGCATGCCCTGCTGGAAAAGGCCTTCCACAGCCACCTAATTCAACTCAGCAACATTTATGAGGTCAGTGTTAAATCCTCCTTAACACTTCTCTCTGAATTTTCTCAAGGTGAGAAGGGTTTGACTTTTCCTTTGCTATATTCTGTAACCTATTGCTTATGCTTCTATCATGGGTGGTTACGACTTTATCTTGTAGGCTGTACATATCTGTGACACTGTCCGTCTCATCCAACTTTCCATCCATTGCAGTACATTGTCGGGGTTTCGGCCGGACCCCTGGCCCTAGGTGGAGCCTGGCCAAGATGGCGCCTGGCAAGCTGCCAGTGCGGTTGAAAAACTGCTATTCTGCACGTATACAACTAATTTCACCTTGAGGAAGTCTCAGTAATTGGTCAGGGCCTCTGCATGATTCTTGCGTGATTCTTAGGTGCTTCAAGTTATACCCATATACGTCTATCTTCTCCCCACATATCATGAATATTCTAATTAGTTGATATAACCTATATAAGTGACAATAACTTCCCAAAAAGAAGAAGAAGAATCTGCTGTTAATAAAGAAGTTTGCCACCCATCACGTCTCCGGGTCGTTCTTGCTGGCGGAGAGCGACAAGTGGTGCTGAAGCCCCGGGAATCTTACGTGCCGCGGAGAGGTGAGTGAGGTGAGCAACGATCCGTGAAAGTGTGCACCCAGATCTGTCAGTGGACAGGGAAGTTTCCTAGAGACGAGAATATTGTGATTGCGATAAAGTTCCTAGGAACGAGAGGTTAAAGTTTCCTCAAAAAATGGGGAACGAGGTTGCTAGATGTAGAATGGAAGGTCCCTTGAAAGAAATTCTTAAAGCTAACGGCACTTCCTTAAAGACAAACTGCTTGGGCATTTTTAAAGCAGGTAGAGGAGATTTCACCTTGGTTTCTGGAAGAAGGATTGTTAACTATCCCACAGTGGGAACACCTGGGGGAAGATTTAAAGCGCTGTCCGGTAACGCTCCCAGGGACGTTAGCAGTTTGGTCATTAGTCAGAACTTGTTTGCGTTCCCTCGGGAGGCTTTACAAAAGGCAGTTGCGCAGGGAGAGGAAGTATTAGAAAAGGTAAAAGAAGAGTCACAAAAGGGCTCTGTTAGCAGCTCAGTCAGATTCTGATGAGAGCGAAGAGGGACTCTCAGAGATGGAGTTAAATAAAATTAGTAAAGAAACAAAGTGTTCTCAAGCTGGTTCAATTAGTCAACAGACATTAAGGGAATTGGAGGGCATAGGACAGCAGCTAGAAGACAAAAAAAAGGCGTTACAAAAGGCTTTACAAGAGTTGAGCTTACAAAAATATGCAGTGGCGCAGTGGAAAAAAAAAAAAAAAAGGAGAAAGTACAAATAAAACCACAAACAGAGCACAAAGAGAAAAATCAGTTTAGGGGAGGGTGCCCCTAGGCAGAGAGCTCAGCAGCTCCATTCCTTAAAAGTAATAAAAAATAATGTTTTGTGATTTTCTGCATTCAAACCTAACCTGATTTCTCAACCAGGAAAAAAAGGGTTAAAAAGTCCTGGGTGATCCTCCCTCCCTCTGCCACATTGGAATGTAACTACAGCGTCTCAAGGAGAAAAGGGGGGTAACCTAAAGATAAGAAGAAAAGAAGAAAAAAAGTGTCCGTTTTAAACTCCTGGGCCGCTACAAAAAACTAACTTATTCTTCAGGACTCTTGTTTTGTTTTGTTTTTTTCTTTAATGCTGTACTTTTGAGCTCATAATTTTGATCCTGCATACCTAGGTTAATGATTTTTTTTCTTTTTGATCAGTTCTATTTTTTATTCAACTGAAGTTTTTAAACAGCTGTTTCATTGCAATGAACATTTACCTATAAAGTTACAAGGCCTTTGATTTTGTGTTATGTGTTATGTTGTGCTGTCTAATGTCATGTTTTGTCAAAACTGAGCGCTCTTAAAATTAAAATTTAAAAATGGATCCAAATACTTTTATTCACGTGATTTAAAAAGGTTCAATTTAAATTGGGTAAACTAATGAAAGTAAAATGTCTTTAAAAAATAACTCACAACTCTAGGTGGTTAAGCTAATAAAATATTGATGTTAATAATATGTCTAATATCAATTGCTTCTAGGACTTTTCTTCAACAGGAAAGAGGCAGCAGATCCTGTTCAGGACACTTGTCTGATATCTTGGTTTTTATAAAATAAATAAATTGGAGTTAACATGTATGGGATTACTCAAATGTGTTTGTAGAGACGTCTGGTTAATTTACAAAGTTGAAATGCTAATTGTTAAATAACATCAAGTACTTTTAACTTCTTAAATTACATGGGGTATCATACTTAAACATTATTGGTGTTTTCATAGGTTGGTAAATAAAAAGGGTTTAAACTTACTTTGTGTCATCACTAAACTAAAAACAAGGTTATTAGAAGTTATGTCCTAACAAGTGGAATTCTATATATAAAGGGTCCCAAAAGTTTCAACTGTGTTTCAATTAAGAGTACTATAAACAACAAAATATTTAATCTTATTAAAATAGGGTGATTTATCTAAATTCAGAAATTTCATAAGAGTTGTTTCAAAATGTGAACAAAAAGGTGTCAACAGATAAAAAATAAATAAATAAATAAATAAAAGGTTTTGGGTATAGAAATATATTTAGTAAAAGGTAAAAGGAAATGTTTCTGGGTAAGAAAGTCTGTGTGTAACAAAGGACAAGTTTCAACAAGTCTGTGTGTAACTAAGTTGGTTGTATGTATGTAAAACAGCTAAAGCTATTTAAGGTTTTTCCTAAGGTAAAATACTAATGTTCTGATATAAGCCAAAGTTTAATCTATATGGTAAAATGACATGGTAAAATGACAAGGATTTCTTAGAAACACTAATTTACTCTTAACTTTGTGTCTATTAAGTTTTATCCTTTAGAACAATTGTCTTAAAAATAGGGGTTTATACAATTATGGTTAAGCAACTGTTAAAGATTGTACTACATTATAAAGTCTAAATTTTTCTTTAAAAACTAAAATTGGTAAGAACCAATTCCTCACTAAAATTAAAATAACTCTAACCACAGATGTACCTTATAACCCACAAAAACAAAGTATTGTCGAACATACACATCTCACCCTCAAAAATGCTCTTTATAAACAAAAAGGGGGAATAGAGGAGACCTTCAGGTCCCCTAAAGATAAACTTTCTCTTTGTCTCTTTGTTTGGGGTTTTTTAACTCTGGGTAATAAGGGTAACTCGGTGCTTTACTGGAGCTGCGGCTCAGTTTGTGTGTTTCCACGGAATAAACTAACTTACAACCTCTTTTTAGTCTCTTAGGAGGAACAGTTCAACTATGTAACAAAACAACTGCTTCTCTTCAATTGTACTTCAGATTTGTGCTATCTCTCAATGTTAAAATGCTTCTAGGTTCCTGCTGGCAGACTTAATGTGTGTTCCTACCTTCCTACCAGTCCCAGTCTATGTTACAGATGATGAATTGCCAGTATTGCTTTCCAGAAATAAGAGGGACTTTGGAATCACCGCAGCAGTCATTACCGCCATAGTTGCATCAGCGGCAGCAGCCACTGCGGCAGCTGTAGCCTTAACTACGTCTGTACAATCTGCAGCCACAATCAATAAGGTGGTTCAACAGACTGCTACTGCCTTATCTACTCAGCAGACAGTGGATCAACACTTAAAAGCAGGGATTCTTTTAGTGAACCAGCGAGTGGACTTGCTTCAGGAACAAATGGACATCTTACAGGAACTGCTAAATGTGGGATGTATTTATCATCTGGCGGGACTGTGCGTTACACCTGTAGCTTACCATAACTTCAGCTATGCAGCAAATTTGTCTAGAATCTTGTCTGTTCAGCTACGTTCCAACTGGTCTTATGAATTTGATAATCTTACAGCTATTCTTAGATCTCAAATTGTTAGCCTTAATGCTACTAGAGTTGATGTAGCTCCAATGTCTGAAGTGCTAAATTGGTTATCCTCTTCTTTCAGTTTTATTAAGCAGTGGGCTGGTACGGGAGCATTATGCATGCTTATGATCATTACTGTTATCTTCCTCTCACGCACTATCATGCGTGTGCGCCAGAGTCAAGCGAGAGATCGTATCATCTTCCATCAGGCCATGGCTGCCCTAGAGGCCGGCAGCTCCCCACAAGTATGGCTCACGAGGCTGGACCATTGACCAGATGGGTAAGGAAGGCGGTGACTCCGTACCGACCTAAGACAGGAGCTGTAGCATGCTCTACAGTTATCCGATGACGGGTAAGGACGGTAGTTGACCACTCCGCCTAAGACAGGCTTGGTCCCGAGCTTTTCTTTTAAAAGAAAAAAGGGGGAACTGTCGGGGTTTCGGCCGGACCCCTGGCCCTAGGTGGAGCCTGGCCAAGATGGCGCCTGGCAAGCTGCCAGTGCAGGTTGAAAAACTGCTATTCTGCACGTATACAACTAACTTTCACCTTGAGGAAGTCTCAGTAATTGGTCAGGGCCTCTGCATGATTCTTGCGTGATTCTTAGGTGCTTCAAGTTATACCCATATACGTCTATCTTCTCCCCACATATCATGAATATTCTAATTAGTTGATATAACCTATATAAGTGACAATAACTTCCCAAAAGAGGAAGAAGAAAGAAGAATCTGCTGTTAATAAGGAAGTTTGCCACCCATCACGTCTCCGGGTCGTTCTTGCTGGCGGGAGCGACAGTACATAGCAACTGATTTCCAACAAACATCTGCACAAGTAATTTTTCTGGTTTTCCTGTACATAGCCGCTTTCCTGGTCTATGAGAGAGAGCTACTGCCTATCTAGGTATAAGATTATTTAGTGCCTGCCCCATGTGACCCAAGAAACTGGAGGAAAAGCTAAAATGTACTAAGTCACCTTTGTTCCTGCACTGTAAAGCCCAGAGATAGCAACTGCTTTAGCAAGGAATAGAAAGAAAAGATGAATATGATTTACAGGTCAATCAGTAGTGTTCAGATCATCATACCAAATGGTGGAGGTCCAAAAGGCCCAACGAGTTGAAGTGGCCAAGGAAGTGGCCCAGGAAGTGGCCGAGGTGGCAGTCCATATCGAACAGGTGCTGGTAGGGGTCCTACCACAGGCGAGACCATCAGAGATACCTCTGGGAAATGAGGGGGCCCTTTGGTAGCCATATTAACCTGTAATTTAAGATTTCAGAGCAGTTAGTTTTAAAGTTCCCGTATATTAAGACAAAGTAACAACCAGGTAAACGCCAAAACCCAGGACAGGCACCTGTCCAGAGAGCACCATCAGTGCAACAAAACTCTACCACTCCCTCACGTTCCCATCGGCAGCTGACAGAGGTTAGAAGGATGCTGCAAGAGCGAGCAGTGTGTGTTACTGATTATATCTGCACGGGAAAGGGAAAGGCAAGAAGACTGGCAGAAGGTATTAACAGGTGACTTCTGACCAGTACGTCATGCTCTATACACTACAGCCGATTTCAAAGGGAGCCCCTCCCCCACCACAGCTCTTTCATCACAAAAGCTCAAGACTTGCATATTAAGAACGTACCGAACATAATGAAAACTCCATTCTCTATGCATGTAATAATAGCTATTATTCAGAGTATCTTCGGCAAGCCTTTCGTATATCATTCAAATTGCCAGAACTTTTAGCATCTTATTTTAACTAAGTGGGAACTGAGGCAAATTTGCTGAAGGTCTCAGTGCATGTAAAAGGCCTGGCTTGAACTCAATCCCAGGTTTGCCTCTAAGCTATGCTCCTCCCACCTCTACTCCTCTCTATCAAAGGGTCTCTACTCTCTTTAAAGTCTTCAACTGAGAAGGGGTTTGGGGTCTTATCTAAGGTGCCCTTAGATAAAAAGATTTCTCAAAAAATGTATATTCCTGATATAGACATACAAGAATTCGCAAGTATTTTCCAACACGATACTATATACACAAATTAGAAAAACAAAGCTTTCATATTTACTTTCATTTACAGTACACCATATGAGATAATGACTATTTCCTAGAAGAAGTGGGTTGGAAACTAAGCAATTAAATTTTTATTTTAATACAGAGCAGCAGAAGACCTACCAGATATAACAGCTACACAAGTTATGAAACAATGCACTCACGTGAAAAAAAGAGTCTATTGCTTGGGACTGGCTCAACAGGTCATTTCACATTAGCATTATTCACTGAAACACTATTTCCATTCCAGAAAATCTGTTACCCATCTAATTTAAATCACCCGAATCAGGTTTGCCTCCTACTGTACAAATGGAGGAACTCCTAAACAGCATACTCCTAAGGATAATAATGATGAATTATGTAATGTATAATGAATTTACTTTTCCTTAGAACATTCAACACAAATTACAATGTGAAGTTGGAGTGATGACTTTTCACATTCTGAAGTTAATGATGGTTACACACACTTCACCAACACTCCCAAGTTAAGGAGAAAAGTACGTTCAGTACTGCATGCAGTTTAAGGGAAACAAGGTCAAAGTCATGTTCCTCATATGCTTCCCAGAAATACACAGAATAGAAGCCCCCTTCAGGCCTCAACCTCTAAGTACTTACTGCTATTGGATGCTCAGCCAAAGAAGTAACAGTGGGAACTGAGGGGGTCTTGGGTTCATGGGGAATGGTTTGTTTTTCAAAAAACAAATGCAGTAGCACAAATAGAACACAAACAGGGATGATGTAAAGAGCAAGTGCTGTAGGAAAGCTAATATCCTGCATGACCTCATGATTCACAATGCCTGTAGAATTTACCTTGCCCTCATCCATCACCTTGGCTGGAGAAGAGCTCCTGGAGCTGCTGTTCACGGGAGCTGGACCACGTTCCGGGTCTGTTTGAAGTCAGAGAATGAATTTAGAATCATTCCAACGTGAAAAGAATAAATATCCTGTATCCATAATCCTAGAGTCTTTGAAATGACTTGGCCCCTTACCAGAGGCAAAGCGTTTCCCAGATGCTTCAGAAGACCATCGAGGATGAGGAAAAGGTCCATCCATTGACCCTTGGGAAAGAAAGAACAGAGCCCTTGCATGTATTTTGCAGAAGAAAGAAGCCAATTGTGGGCAGGTCAGGGTTCAGCAATAACTAGAAAGCAACATTAAAGACTGGTTGCCCAATACATAAGTCACGATTTATGCAGAGACTTAAGTAAAAAAAGAAATGCCTTGGATTGAAAGACCAGCATGAAGCCCTGCACATTAAAAGTGCTGGTGCTGAACTTCAAGCTATAGACTTGAAGTATGTAGGCTTCTTTTCTTCAGTCTGTATAACCTGACTTCCAACTTACCAATACTATAGACATATTTAAAATTGGAAATAAGACTCAGTATTTCACATTATTATACTGACAAGAGAAATATAATGCTGCATAGAGTTTTAAGGCTACTTTTAGGATATTTGAAAAAGGAACGCCATAGAGAGTTAATTTAAAGATAAAGGCTTACAATTCAGAGTGTAACATTGGAAAGAAAAAAATAATAATACAGGGATCTCCAGGAAAAAAAAAAGTTTTCTGTTCTACAGCAGATTTTACAGCACACTATTTATCCGATAAGACAAAATAAGGAATCTTCTTCTATATATGTATAGGCCCACATTCTATAATGTTTTCAATAGAATACTCAAAAGGGGAGAAAAAAACCGTTGAAACAGTTTATTACAAAGCAACATGTGAATGCTCACCAAATTCACCTCTACCCATATCTCTTCCATTCAGAGTGGCAGAGACAGGTCTCCGAGCTGGCTCTCCTATCAGTGGAGGGGAACGTTCTCCAGCACTCACAGGGGATGGGCCAAAAGACCCACTCTTGCTCAGTGGACCTAAGGACAACAATGCCTTGTTTCCACTTAAAAGCAGCCTTTACATGGCCCGCCCTTTAGCAAGTCATTCAGATTATTTCATAACCATAACACACAAAAATAAAAAGAAATTTACATACATTCTGCACCAAGAAATAGTCTACCTCCCCTTAAAAAGTGCCCCCTACCTCTCGGGGGAGGGTTTTTTGTCTTTGCTCTTCCCGCCATTGGTTTTAGAATCACAGGTTCATCTTGCCCCAATGCCATCTTTTGGGTCATTTCCAGTAATCTTGAATATTGAGAAAGAATGGACTTAAATGTGAAACAGTAATCTACTCCTTCTTAGATACCATCTATCATTATCTTAAAACACTATAAAACATACAGGAAGGTATCAAAATCACATACTTGTGTCTCAAATTAGCAGCTTCCCTTCTCTCTTCAGCTATAGCTCTTTCCGCTGCATGGGCTTTGAGCTATTAGAAAAAGAAATATTCAAATTCGGTTGTGTAGGCTATACACAAAATAAGAAAAGGGGGAAAAAGTCTTACCCAGTTATCATGAGCTTTCTTCTCATGAGTGGCAATCTGAAAAAGAAAACACATTAAAAAAAAAAATGTTTAGGGACTCATTATACTAGCCTAAAATGGTCTGCATTAGATATCAAAAAATTCTGCAACTACACAACAGTATTAATTCACTACCTGATTCTTAAATGAGCGCTCTGCTTTCTGTATTTCTTCCTCCATTTCTTCAATTCTCCGCCTAAAAATCATACTTGGTTTTATTAGTCAAAACAATTGAATAAAGTCTGAAACAATCTGACCATGTTCCCTTTACTCTGTCACCTATACTTTTAAAGACTTCATCATACATAAAAAACACACTTTATCTAGTTATACCAATCATGTGACATCAAAATTAACATTACACGCAGGTGCAATGGCACACACCTGTAATCCCAGGGACTTGGGAGACTGAGGCAGAGGAACACAAGTTTGAGGCCAGCCTCAGCAATTTAGTGAGAATCTATGCAAATTAGACCCTGTCTCAAAGTAAAGAAAGGTCTGGGGATATAGCTCAGTGGTAAAGCGTCCCTGGGTCCAATCCCCAGGTACAATCAATCAATCAATCAATCAATAAAACCTAATACTATCTAATTGCTTTCTACCTTAACTGTGAGAGATTCTGAATTGATAAATTATAATTTCCTTAACTGTTCATCAAAGTGCTCTCAAATAATTTTGCTACAAGTATCTTCTTCCTTAAAACTTTTCTTTTTTAAAATTATATCCATAGAAGATTTCACAAATGTCACATTAATAGTTTTAAAACACTGCATAGCAAACTGCTTTCTTAAAGAATTACTCCAACATACAAAACCCTCAGAACTGTTTGCATGAACCAAGTTCCCATATGGTCTGCCAGCATTTGGGTATAAGTCAACTTTGGTTAACATTTTTCATTTCTTCAATTGAAATTTATTTTTCTTCTGTGTGAATTGAATGTATTCATATCCTCTCATTACTTATACTTCTGTGCTCTTCTACATCATGTCAAATCAGATTCAAAAGAAAGCTAACGCTAGAGTTCATTAGACATTGAACTCACTTGTAAGTTTTAACTTCCTGTGCAGCCAAAATTGCCTTTTCATCTGCAGCTGACAGCCGCTGTGCTCTTTCTTGTCTCTCACACTCTTCTCGACTCAGTTTCCTAAAAATAAAACCAGTTTTCAAGTCAAACTTTCTCTTTTCCCCTAGGAGTGTCTATGACTGCTCTATTCAAATGTCACTTCCCACCCTTCTCCAAAATGCTTAGGATTATAAAATAGGAAGGAATTCAAACCTGCAATTTAGGAAATCAAACCTGGCAAATCACTTACATTTTCTAACTTCTGCTCTTAATTCTCTAATTACCAGTAAATAAAACAAATGTAAAAACAATATGTGCCCCAAGGGCAAGTCTCCTAGGCTCAAGATGATGAAAACTCACTTTACTTCTAAGTGGAAAGTCAGGACTGATCAACCTAACACAAACATATCAGGATAGAGCAGGGGAGAATTCTTTATCATTTCTGCCATGGCTAAGTACACCTTTGTCATGCAGGAATTTGTTTTCCAATCCAAGACTGGTACCAAGATAGAGTCAGTCAGAGAGAAAGTTTTTCTGAACATGTCTTCTAACCATACAATTCACCACAGAACTTTTTCACACTTTAGACACCAATTTCAAAAGAAGTGTGATTAAGCAAAAAGGCAAATCTGAGTTCTGACAATATTTATCAACCACAAAAAGAATCCAAACTAACCCATAATCAGGATATTATCTACTGACAACAAGTTTTAATTTTGGTCATGAAAATCAAGACATTCATCTCTATAACAAAGGTAGACACATTGAACGGTTTAAAAAATACTTTCTGCTATCCTTGCACTGCTTTAGCCATAGTTCCAATTCAAAAGATAAGTAACTTGAAACCTAATTTTTCATGAATCAGAAGGAAAATTAGAAGAATTATAGTAACCAAATAGAAAAGGGGGTTATGTAGTCTTTTATAACTGCTCATGAATTCTTCAGCAAATATTTTGAGGGTCTGTAATATCCTAGTTACCTTGTAAAGTGCTAAAGAAGAAAGGAGCTCACTGTTTAAGATATAAATGATGACTCGGCTGGGATTGTGGCTCAGTGCTAAAGTGCTTGCCTTAGCATGTGTGAGGTACTGGACTCGATTGTCAGCACCACATATAGAGAAATGAATAAAATAAAGGTCCGCCGACATTTTAAAGGGAAACAAATATAAATGATGACTAAAGGAATAGAATAACTTCCCCCTGACTCTGCCTTAAGAAGGAATGTGGAAAAAACTGAGTCTTGAGGAAGAGGAGAGACAATTTTGTTTCCAATGATCAATGAACTAGCCTGAGAGCACAAAGAACAATCAAACCACCTTGAGAAGAATACACAGAATGTGTTTGAAGGGATCAGAGTTGATAAGGCAGGGAAGATATGTGTATGTGGCCAAGATCCATTAGAAAAAGGAATCTCACACAATTAAGGCTGACATTAAGGATGGGGATGAGTAACAGAGTACAAACCACAGAGCGGGACTGAATGGATTTTGCAGGAATTGAAGAAAAGAGTGCTACATTCAACTGCATCACAAAGAAAGTCAACTACCATTTAGGTCATTCCAATTACTAGTAGGGGCAGAGAAAAAAGGTGTTCTTTAAAGAAAAACAAGTGATGAAATAAGAAATGTTTCTCTGAAGCTGGCCAAGCATTTAGAACAAAATTTTGAGATTCTAAACAGGTTGCTTGGAGAACGAATTAGAAAAGTTAAGGGTAAGGTTTCAATGTTTAATGGCATTAGGCAGTAGAAGTCAAAAACACCTAAAAAGAGTTAGGTGTGTAAGGTCTGTCTCTGCTTCACAAGACTAAGACTGCTATATATATGACGAAGAATAAAATATAGTAGCAAATACAAAATCTGACACAAACAACCTATTATTAGAGAATTCAAATATTTTTGTGGATAAAAACTTCAAATGAACTGCCAAATTATATCTTTCCAAAGAAAACTACCTCCGTGACATGTATATTTCAGAAGATTAATATATAAATAAATACTAAAAATGAGCACTTCTGTAATCAGAACTGCTAAGGTCCTCATCCCAGGTCAATTGTTTAGTGTGAACAGCTGAGATATTCGAGTCCAAAACTTACTTCAATAATACCTACAATAAGTAAATTTTATTCCTTTTAGAAGTTTTCATTCTGAAAAATGACATCAAAATCACTCAGGATTTTAAAGGTCAACAGTTAGAAATATAAGTTCAAAACATATTAGAATTACATGACTGATCACAATGAAAGGAAACTGAAATAATGGTGGGATCGGAGGAAGCATCTGGATCTTCAAAAGACAGGTATTTCCACATCAGTAACTGTTAGTACCAGGTAGCCACTCCCACTTCATATGAATCTGACAATCGGTTAGATGGAAAAAAGAATGCCAGTAAATGCACACAAACCACAAAGGAAAAAAAAAAAAAACCTCTATTAATTGCAACTGGAAGAAACTATAAATATTCTTTCAAAAAGATAAAATCATCTGTATGAGGTCACAGAGTGATAGCAATAACAAACAATGAAAACCTTACCTATGCAGAGCCATCTCCTCCTGCTGGTACAGTTCATTTAAAATGTCCACTTTCTGACTCAGAGTTTTGCACTCATCTTGCAGCCCGGCTTTAGCGGATTGGAGTGAATTGCGGTCATCTTCTAATTTCTTTATTTGGTCTGTTAAAACATAAAACAACTGATCTTTATATGTGTACAAGGACTTGAGAACTTGTTTGAGGGTCAGTGCTAAGAAAAATGAGAAGCAAAAGAGTAAAAAGCCATTCTTTATCTTTCCATAAGATTTTGAGGTTACCCAGCATATGGCAATTTCATCTCCAGAAGAACCCACCTTCTAGGTTACACTTTACATTCATCGAGCCTCTTAGCTTCACTTGTAAACGTTTTAGATCCTCTTCAACTACTGATACTGCAGTTTCCATCTAAAATTTACAGAAGAGAGACATACTCTTAATAGTGAGGCACAGGAAGCATTCACAGGCACTATGGGACTCTAAAAAAGAACTATACCCAAGAGACGTCCATCAGTTGCTTAACTCGATATTTCACATTCTCACTCTGATCACCTGAAAAACAAAAGATGTTAACTGCTTTTCATTTCCTTGTTTTAACTCTATATTCTCTCAACATCCCCAAACTCAACAATGACCACATTCAAACACTGAAAGGAAAAAATCAATTGAACCATTGAACGACTGAGTCAAATGAGTAAATTCATTGACTCTAAAGAGAATTGCAAGCTTAGATTTAAGAAAAAAAAAATGAATTCCTAGTTTGTCCAATAAAAATGTTATCTGTGTTACTCTTGTAACATAAAAGCCTTTCTTCTCACACAGAACTGTCTCCTGCACAAGTAAGTGTCTTATTTAGAAAGATTCAATCCTCTACTTTATCCTTGAATCTACCAACAGGTGTGGTGTAAAACACTCTATGCAAGCTATATCCAACTTGGGAGAGAACATCTGGAAATATTTTCCACATCAGTAAACACTGCTACCCCTCCCTCTAGCTTCCTTATAGCCTCTAGCCTCTGTTCTCACAACCTTAGTTTAAGGCTCCAAACACCTCACTACTCTTAAAACTGCCATGGGCCTTAAAACCACAGAGACATAGAGATGATGAGTATCAAAATCAAATATCACTTCCATAAAGTTGAGAAACAAGTGTCTCTTACTGTACAATGTTCAATACTCAGAGGTTGAAGACATGACTGTTGCTCTGCACTCTACTTACCTAGTTCTCAATGGGAACTTCACATGCCTATTCTTCACATGCCTATTGCTACACTACACCCCAGCAAACCACCTCTGCCAATGCAACAGACATTTCTATGGATCCAGGAAGAATCACCTACACTTCTGCACAGAGCTTAAGAAGAAATTCAGTCAGCTGAGAAGTGGCATCTGTCTATTTAAAGACAGGAAAGCAAACAAGAATGCAACCTCCCTGAGACCAATCTTACCTCCTACTTCTCCATTGCCTGGTTCATCTGAC
This sequence comes from Sciurus carolinensis, assembly GCF_902686445.1. Lineage (NCBI taxonomy): Eukaryota > Metazoa > Chordata > Mammalia > Rodentia > Sciuridae > Sciurus > Sciurus carolinensis. Next base: position 62,898,339 of record NC_062224.1, read on the forward strand.
TCACCTCCTCCTTCATTTTGACCCTCACATTCCGATTCAAGCTCTATCCGATTCAGCTGTGTAATATAATTAGTCAAAGCCTAGAAAAGAAGTAAGAGGTTGGAAGAGTCTCTCAATTTTAATTCGGAAGCATTCAGGAAAATTCCCAACACCAAGCATGTATTTGGAGAATAAACTTACATTAATATTCTCATCTTTCTGAGTAAGAGCTACTTCTAAATCTCTCTGGGACTTCTCAAATGATTTTATTTGCTCACTGAGCTCAGCATGTGATTCACTCCAGTCTTGGATTTCCTGCTGCAACTGAAAAGTCAAAACATGTGAATTCCTATGGGTTAGGGTGGGGTTTTGCCCTGGAGACATCAGGATCACAAGATTTAGACAGGGAAATAGAAAGCCATACCTCCCTTGGTAGCCTGTCATTCAGGGTTGAGACCTCACTTAAGGAAGAGGGAAGAGTGGCCCCAACCCTCAGAGCTGCAGTAAGAACGTCAGAGCTGTCAAGGAAGTTGACCCTGTTGATTACATTCCCCAGAAAATTGCTGCCAATTCAAATCACTTCCTTCCAGTAGGAATGGATGGGCATATGTGACAGGTTCCTGAATTCAGACTCCTTATCATATAACCTTCCCTTGGCCCGCGAAGAAGTAACTACTCAAAAAAGGGTTATAAAATACTTAATTTTCTGCGTGAAGAAGTTTCTTTGAGGCTATCAAGTTAATAATTGATTGATGTTTGAGAAGAAAAAACCAACACTCTAAGGACTGAAATAAGCTGTAAGGAATAGAAAATTTCAAACACATGGAGAATGCATATATGCACTCCATTTGGGGAGAATGGTTTAAATTTGCACATCTAACAAAAGGTCTTGCATGAATAATTCCTTACCTTACAAACAAATCCAAGATACAAGGCAATAATATTCACTTCCCTAGCATACATTATGTATGACATCAATTTTTCTTTACCTGCTCTTTCTTCTTCTTAAGCCGATCATTTTCTTCCTGAACCCGATGGCACTCACATTTCACCTTGTATTCACTAAGCTTAGCTTCATGAAGAGCAATTTGAACCTAATGCAAAACACCACAGTTAGTGAATTTATTCCTCAGAAAAAAACAAAGTAACACTTTCCCAAACCAGACATCATGTAGTTCTCATTTGTTGCACATTTTAGCACACCTTAAATTTTTGATCTTCAACCAAACTAATACGTTGTATTAATATCCTGTAGCAGGTGTTGGCAAGTTTACCTGGGAAAATTCTGAAGCAATCATTGAAATAACAGCCTTTAACTTCTCTACAGAGTTCTTCTTTTCTATTATCTGCCCGGTGAAAATAGAACACAAAATTTGCATGAGGATTTCAGTAGAAATACTGATAGAAATATACATATATGCTAAAAAAGATAAACAAGACAAAATGTATTTCAGCCCACCCCCTTACATTTCAGGTAACCAGACAAAAAGGTCAAAGTAGAGAAAATGAAAATGAAATGAGGAAATAAAAGTTTTAAATGTACAGAAAATTAGTTACTCTTTTAAGTACACCAGTTCAAAGTAGGAATTTTTTTCTAGTGATGGAGAAAAAAGATTTCCCAAGATCATGTTAAAGCTCTCTTGCCTGAAGTAAAAATGATAGAATCTAAGGGAGAATAGACAGATCTCACATACAGAAGAATTCCAAAAAACTATAAAGACATTTGCTCCTCAAGGAAGTGGAACAGAACTCTTCACTCTTTGCAGTACCTGGGATTGAATCCTGGGCCTTCTGCGTGCTAGGCAAGTGTTCTACCATCAGCTGTATCCTTAGCCCTTAACTCTTCACACTTTCACTATGGACTGTACATAGTAACTTCCAAAGAATAGGCAAGGGATTGGAAGAATCCCAGTGGAGAAATCTGGTGAACACTACCTCAGCTGGGTGATCAAGCTTACCTTGGGGGGGATATTTCAGAACACTCTTGACTATCTTTGCAACTTTTATGTAATTATAGAACTATTCTAAAGTAAAAAGTTTTAAAACATAAGATGCTGTAAAACAAAACAATATACAAACACTCTTCGATGGGGCAATAGTTCCTGCATGTTTCAGAGGTCAGAGCAAAGCAATATGAAAATTATCCAGGATTGAGGACACAAATAAAAAAATAATTTCTTGGATCAGTACTGAAAAGTTCCACAAAATGGGCAGAAGGAGGTTCAACTTCCCTGACTTCTAATCTGACTTTACTTAACACCATGGGGAAAGTCCAACTTAACCCATTTTACAAAATACTTCAAAATCCAAAGCACACTAACACTTAGTCACCAAAACTCTTACCAAGTCCTCATTGTTGACATTCTGTTCTCTCTCAGATTCTAACACAACATGAAGACTTTTTGCTCTGTCCTCAAGAATCTCATTATTTTCTTCAAGTAGCTTAATTTTATCCTAGGAAAACAGATGTCAAGATTAATAGTTAGTCATTACATTGACTTTTGAGTTTACAATGTAACTCCCATAAAACAAGGGATTTGTACCTTATATTTCATTCCTGCGTCGGAGAGGACCATATTTTGTTTTTTGATTTCTTGGACATGTTTCTTTGATTCCTTGATCTATGTAAAATAAAGTATTCACAATTAAAAGATACATGTTATAGTCTTACTAAAACTTACTTCCAGGTAAGTGACCCCTTCCAGAATGAAACAAACATTTTAAAATGATTTAAAAATATCTCAAAACTATAAAACAGGTGGAAATGATTCAAGCTGGAATCAAGGGGTAATAAACTAGAAAAATAATTCTACCTTCTGTTCAAAATTTGACACTGTTTGCACTAGTTCTTCATTTTCTTTCTTCATGTTCTTTAACTTTTCAGAAATTTGCTGTTCAGTAACTAAAAGGGGGGGAGGTTCAGATTATTACAATCACTAAATGAAATTCAGTTAAATCGACCGAAAGCGAAGACATGTTATCTGGCATTATGAGGAAATACTTCTTTGCATAACTATTATGCCCTTAAAAAGCAATCTATAATTAATAGCAATAAGGGTGGGAAACACTATTAAAATTTAAGAAAAATATAAGAATGATGATATTTCAATTGAAGCTCATTTCAAAGATGAGAAATACAGTAAAATGTAGTTTGATATTTCTCACTTCTTTTTTTTTTTTTCACTTCTTCTTCCCCTCACTTCTTAAAACACTTTCTTTTCAGAAAATGGAATCATTTCAAATTTGTATAAATTTTTGGCAAAGAAAAATAAAATGAAAGCATACTGACTCACATTACCATTCTTTATCTACTTGAGTCAATGATTGAATGTATGATTAAATCATTAGCACAAAATACTGTTCAAATGTACTACATCTGCATTACATCAATATTCAAAGTGAATATGCCTCAATTTAAAACTAATCATGTTCTTCCCACAATTTGTTCTTCCTCATCTGCTATCTCAGTTGGTTCCATCAACATCTACTCTATTATCCAAGTTAGCAAACTAGGAATACTAAAATTTTTAGGAGTTAAAAAAATAGGAAACATCAACAATTACTATCTACTTCTAACATATATAAAACACACATCAAACACAAATACAAAGGGTTACTAAAAGTTACAGAAGAAGGCTAAAAATTTACCTTGATATACTGTTTCTTTGACCTAAAAGAGAGAGAAAAAAAGATTAAATTTGGTGTCATGCATCTGCTTAAAAGAAACACAATCAAAACCAAATGAGAATAAAATAACTGTCTGGTTCTGGATTAAAAAATAAGTAAAGGAGAATAAGCATTTCATTAGCCTCTGTCATATAGAAATACTAAGGTATGTGTCCTATGCTGCAGTGAATATATATCTATTCCAATCTTAACGATTTGAGAACTTACCTTTAATAATAGAAATGGCTACTATTTTCAGAAAAGTACACTAATGCTTCACTTACTCAAAATTGTTTATTTGATAATTCTAAACAGCCAGGATAAAGTCTAGGAACAATGACTGTTCAAAGAACTCTGAGGAAACAAAATTAAAGATATGCCACTTGTTTATTTTCTTAGATGTCGATGGACCTTTATTTTATTCATTTCTTTATATGCTGAGAATCGAACCCAGTGCGTCGCACAGGCTAAGCAAGGGCTTCTATCACTGAGCCACAATCCCCCAACCAACACGTGCTGCTTTCACTCACCAAAAAACATCTTAGAACTCCAATTTCAATTTGGCTATTGGCTGAATTTAGAAATAATCTAAGAGGCTACATCACCTATTTCTGAAAACCACTAAAAATAACGGTAAGAATTCTTAAAAAAAAAAAAAGATTGCTGGAAGAAAATACACAAGCAACAAGAGAAATGACAGTTAACATCTTCTGGAAAGAGCAAAACCTGAACCATTTCCCAAAGACGGCAATGAACTGTCACATAATAAAACCTAAGCAATCATTCTTTCAAAACTGCACTAAATTTCTTTGTAAATTAGCATATATTTCTCCTTCTCAATGTTATAAATGGTGTTGGGATACTCAGATGTATCCACAGATCATCCATGGTATCTTGGTAATACTGTACACCTGAAAATACCACTAGAATAATCTTGTTATAGGAAAATACATTCAGAAAACTCCAATATAGAAAGAAATGGACATTTCTCTAATGTCATAGGCTTACTAATCAGAGAGTAAGCTTTCACCCAAAATGACAGCAGGGGAAAATGTGAAGTAGCAAAAAGCAGGCATCTAAGGCAGGGACCAAAACTCCAAAGTCAAATGCTGAGACTGAGGAGCAGCAGTTAAGACCCAGATCCTACCTAACCTAGTGAAAATAGAAACAGGTGCCAGGGTTCTTGAAAGAACCAAGAGAGAAATATAAAATGTTTTCATTTCTCCCTTTTCTCTTTACCTTTCTATCCTCCTTTCTCCTTTTAGCTGAGAACCAGTTCAATGAGATTAGAAAAGTCCTCAGAGGAATCCATGCAAAGGATTCTTCTTTTTAAGAAGGCATTTCTTTTTAAGTGCTTTTATACTCAATTGTACAAGGAGAGGAAACTTGTATTAACAATGGAATGTCCGAAATGATCAAGTAATCAGAAAAGGAATACTAAGATTTGGAAAGATTTGCGGCCAATGTTTCTGGCCACTTTAACTGTTGAGTTTCAACTGATGGCTTTTCATGCAAAGTTCACATACCTAAAATAATTTTCCTCTGATTATGTTAAGTTACTTATCAAGCAGAATGACCTACAGTACAAACCTACGTATGTTTAAGCATATATACATGTATACATACGCATACGTATATGCGTATGTATGTACACACATACATACACAAATTTTGCTTAGAAAAAGAAAGACTAAGGAACAAAAAATGTAATAATATGTCTCTGGACAACATATAATCTATACTTCCAAATAAAAAGCTATTTTCTTAACATATGATTGAATGACAAAATCTGGGAAATGCATATATAAAAGACTGAAAAATTACCTCATCTGCTTTTCATCATTTTGCTATATTCCTCTGCAGCATTTTTTTCTTGTGTATGTGTTTATATAACATATAGTTCATCAACATTGAAATCTTAGTTTTTGCTTTTTTTTCTATTTCACATTAAATTGTGAGCATTTTCTGTGCCTCAAAGTCTTTGAAATATATAAAGCTGCATACTATTCCATTATACGAACATATGAGAACTTAAAAAGACCTCTGTAATGGAATAAGTTGTGCTAAGTTTTCAATCTAACACACAGTTCCACTGAAAACCCTTACCAAAAATCATTAAAGCATAGTTGGTTATTTCTTTAGGAGAGATTACTAGACATATTATGCTACATAAAATGATATTTATATAACCTATCCCATCTTTTATCTCACTTGAAGACTCTGATACACATGAAACTACTGGTCAGAATGGCTGTAAGCATTACCAGTTCTTGTTTAGTACTGGCTAACTGTGGGGAGTCATGCTTATCTAGCAGAATCAAAAGAGATTGAGCCATGGGACACAGAGGCCTGACTTCTAGGAACTGGCAGTCTTGGAGTTTTGTCCCAGAATGTATGGTGCTGTGTGGGAGTGGTTCCCTGTATAGTTCTTATGTTAGATTCCCTGAGAAAATGGCTCCCCTAACTTCACTCCATCCTGTTCATCACAGAGGAAGTTCCTCCTGGGTCTTGGCTCCCATTACCTGGGAGACTATAAGTAAAGGAGTAGTAAGTAAAAAAAAAAAAAAAAAAAAAAAAAAAGAATTACCAGTTCTTCCCACTGTACCTACCTAATTCTTAATCTTTAGGTTTTGATAGGAACATATAAATTGAAGTTTTCTTCTTCAGATTTTTCAGGTTATCTTAAATCTTTACCAACACAAAGATTACACTAAATTATTTTATAAAGTGTGACAACTAATTTGTGTTTAAGTTAGTAAACTGAAAAGGGGAGGGGCAGTGATTACAGAATACCCCATGCATTTATGTGCTAAGGTAGAAGGAAGTGAATTTACTCACAATAAGAATAGTTCTCCAGAAGAAAATGGCAAATGAAACAATTCCCAAGAAGACAGTGAGAAGCACAGGCTTCCACTGCAGTCCATAAAAATCAGGCCCAGGCCGAGCACCATTGGGCAATGTGGCAACTAGCTGAAATAGACAAGTCAGAAGCAATGAGAAACCTTATATTCATAACAAAACAGTCACAAAGATTCATCATGTCAGTTCCAAAACCACCACCATCATCTGAAAACTACCTCCTCAAAATTCTCCAATAGCTTCTTCGGGAGACAGGATCCTGGCAGTGTCATATTTCTTGTTTGCCCGCAGTGTTTAAATACTTTAAATTGAGCATCTATTTCCATTTGGAATAGGCCCTGCCGACATCATATTGTCCACCACCTGGCTAGAATCCTTCCGTATGATACTTCTCCCACAGACAACCCGGTCTATATGAGTAAAAAAAATTACGAAAGACAAAAACTTAAGTATATGAGGAATCTAACTTCCTTCTATGAAAGTCCATGTCTAACTCTAAATGTGCGCTCAAAGCGAGCCTATCAAACACCAGCCTTCGCTCCTCTACTCCACACCGCCCTCCTCAAGTGTCCAGAGGACTCTCATTCTGGCCCCACCTCCCAACAGTCTCCAGAGGGACAAGACCTACTGTGACGTCAGCTGCATTTGGGAACCTAGCGAGGGGCTTGCCACCTCTCAGTACTGCGTTACAAAGTGCAATGAGGAGAGCGTCCAGTGCACTCACCGGCTCGCTTAGCAATACAGCTCGGTGCTGCCTGCCCGGGCCTGACACGCTCCATTTCCCCGTCGCCGTCAGTCAGTGCAGCCACTCCGCTCACCACTCAGCCACCCGCCGGCCACAGCGGGGTCCCTCCCTACGAGGGCTGCGTAGAGCACCGTCAGGGGTCCCAGAAGCTCGGGGTGCCCGGGAGAAGCGGCGACAGAAGGCACGGCGGCAGGTACTGAGTTCATTGTGCACGGACAGCTGAGCGGAGGCATGCTTCCCTGCTGAACGGCATAGGACTCAGACCTCTTCCGCCATTCCCTTCTTGCGAAGGATGCAGCCCGGGGGGCGGGTACTGGGAATGACCCTCGCCTTCACGCGCCGCTGGCACTTCCCGCCCTACACCTGCAAAACGCATCTTGAGCCAGAGCGGCGGGGCGGACCGCAGTGCGCTGTGCCTGTGGCGGGACTGGGAGGGAAAGGCCCGGAGGTGCGGGGCGGAGCGAGAGGGGAAGAGAGGGGAGGGGAGGGGCGGGAGCGGGAAGAACCAACTAGGATTCGGGCGGGGGAGAGCGCCAGCAGATCCCAAGGGAAGAGTCCAAGTCAAGGGACGCGGGGAGGAAAGAAGCTCATCTGACCCCGGAACTAGGATAGGACACGCGGTTTAGAGCGCCCCCAAAACAGCTTGGCATCTAACGTAAGGGGGAAAAGTAGAAAGTCAGGCCTCCCAGGCCCTCCCAGGGCAGAACTCTCTGTCACAACGTGCTGAGACACCAAGTACCTGCCCCGAAGGTCCAGACAGGAGAGGAGACACCTCTCCTGCTCCCTTGGGAAGGACCACTGCTCCAAATGGGTGTTCCTTCCCTGCTCACTCCATTCCTGTGCTGATTCTCCCCTAACTGACCTCTACTTCTGAATGACACTACTTTTTAAAAGTTTCACCCTATCATGTCATTATTTCTCCTACACCAATGGCTTCATTCCTGGATTCCACTTTTTAAGGTTCAATGACTTGTGGAAAAGATTAGGATCATGAATAGCCTGGACAGCACGTGCTAAATGTTTAAGAAACTGGGGACATTTAACTTGGCGAGGGAATGAATATATGTGGATCTTTAAAAACAAGTCAAGTTGAATATAGTCGATTCAAAACAACAGTCAAGAATAGGGACGAAAGCAAGAAAAATAAGAGCAATGAAGCGGGAAGGAGGAGGGGAAGGCAAACTGTATAACGAAAACTTCTACCATCATGGAAGCCCGAGGTACATAAAGATCGTGGGACAGAATAGACCATCCAGGAACAGAACCAACTGCACTGGACATTTGGGATACAATAAAATTCACTTGGGGAAAAACAGACATTTTAATAAGTAGTATTTGCATATAGTCACATGGAAAATGATAAAATTGTTTTTTTCTCTAATTATTCACAAGGATAAACTACAAATGTATAAGAAACCTGAATATAAAAAGAGAAAATAAGTAAGTACTAGAAAACATTGGTTGAATTTTCTATGCATTTGAGTGATCAAAACCTTCCTGATTATGTCTTGAAATCCACAAGGAAGGTGTTGTTGTGCCCAAAGACTCGAGACCCCACAAGGACCACCAGAGACCACGATCAATGCAAGCAGCAAAGAGTCATTTATTAGCAAGTTCGAACCTGGTCCTCTGCGTCCTTAACCAGTGAACGTGGGCTGAAGAAATAAACAGTTCTCAGGAAAAGAGATGCAAACATAGCTATAAAATATGGAAACATGCTCTGCTTAGTTCCTAATGAACATAAGACAAATTAAACCACACTAAGATACCATTTCTTACTTGTGTTGGCAAGATCCAAACATTTGACAACATACTCAATAGGTGAGAGAATGTGGAGGAATACTGCACCCTCAGACACTGCTGATAAGTGTACAAAATGAGACAACCTCCCAAGGAATGAAAGTTGGTCACATCTCCCAAAACTGCTCATGTATTTACCTAATGACTCAACAATCCCACTTCTTTTCTTTTTTTCAGTGCTCCAGAGGGAACTGGGGGCCTCATGCACCATAGGCAAGTGTTCTACCTTGAGCTATATTGTTCCAGTCCTTCTAAGGATACTGGGAATTCAACAAATGTTTAAAATTCATATCTACAAAATTATGTTATTCAAGCATGAATTATAATAACAAAAGATGGTCACAAATGACTGAAACTTCCAACTGTTCATTAATAAGAGTTGTTGAATAAACCAAAAAATAGTATGAAGAAGAAAGTAAATAATTTTAAATACTGTTAAGTTATGGTTTCCAGAATACATTTAAGAAAAAGAAAAAAAAGGGGAGAAAAATATTTATAGAATAATATTTTTTATCTTAGAAAGTGAGAAAAGTGAATCTCTTTCTTAAATTTGAGGTAAAATTGACATGCAATAAATTATGTGTATTTAAAGTGTGCACTTTGAAAAATTTTTACATGAAATTGTGAAACCAGCATGATAACCAAGATAATAAATCAATCCCTTCCCTCCAAAAGTTTTCTCTCATTCTCTAGGTAATTCCAACCTCTGCCCTTGGTCACCCTACCTTCTTGCCACCCATGTGCCCACCCTGCCTATGAACAAAATGTCTATCTTAATAGACTGCTTTGTATTCCTAAAGTTTTCTGTGCATGGAATAATATATACTGTGTTCTCTGGCTTCTCTTATTAAACATAATTGAAAATTAATTTATGTCACTTTATCAATAATGGTACATCTCTTTTTATTACTGTTATAGCATCTCATTATGTGTATATACCACAATTTGTCTATCACCCATTGATGGACATTCGGATTTTTTCCAGTTTTGGTCTTTTATCAATAAAATGGTCAAAAACATTCATACACAATTTATTCTAGTGCTATGTAACATCTTCTCTTTGGAGAAGAATGACTGGAAGTCACTGGCTTCTTAAGGACATGGTCTTCAACCAGGTTTGTGTTCATAGTATACTTAATATGGGATCATACAGAAGTAGGTCACATGATTATGTATATTGACTTGAAGAAAGTCAAATCAATGATTTCTTAAACCATGGAATTAGCAACTGTATTATCTAGTGATGTGTTTCAATATTATTTGATAGTAAAATATCATTGTCTTTTATGACAAAACGGGAACATTCATTTCATACTACAGAGATAAGGGAAGCAAGTTCCTTAATAATTACCCCAGGTTCCCTTAAAAACATAATAATTACATTCAGTTACAGAATCATCTTTTTTTTTTTTTCATTAAGATGCTTTGGGTTGAAAGATAGTATAAGTGGCTGTTAGTTTGTAAGAATATGGGAGAGGAAAAGCTGGGTATGGTGGCACATTTCTACAATCTCAGCAACACTGAAGACTGAAACAAGAGGATCCTGAGTTTGAGGACAGCTTCACAACTTAGCAAGCCCCTGCCTCAAAGTAGAAAATAAGAAGGGCTGATGATGTGGCTCAATGGTAAAGTGCTCCTGAGTTCAATCACCATTACCAGAAACAAAAGAAAAAGAGTATGGGAAAGGACAAAAGCAAATTTTTAAGGCAGGTTACACTTGCTAATCTCACAGTTCTTAGGATGAAATGCTTCTGGTTGCCTTTTGCAAAATGGAATACCTTGTTTTCCAAATAGACTTTGGAATCCTATTACCACCACAGATTGTTTCTGAAAATATCTTTCTCTGCAGGAAACGTCTCTGCATCTTCAGCTTCTAACAACACTTAATATTTTACTTCTCAGATCTGGTGCTGTGGCCTCCTTTGTTCCTCCATTTGAAGATCTACCTTTCACTGTTTCCTTCAGGACAGTGGTTCTCAGGTGGCACCAAAGGCAGCAGCAGCAAAAGCACCCCCCGCAGGGTGGACAGTTTATCTGTTGGGTTTTGGGGACAGAACTGTGTAAATTCCCCAGTATCATTTGATTATCGAGGAGGGGTGGAACAGGCTTGCTATTAGACCTTCCCTTTCAAAGCACCATCTTAATACAGAATTATGCAATTGTAGGATAAAATGGAAATAGTGATTTGAGCTCTGAAGGGGGTGTTGGGAAACAGGTATCATTTTACACTTGAACCAGCATGGGATTAGTATTTGAATTCCAAAACATCCCCCAAATTTGCCTTTTGTATTTTTGTTTCAGAAGGAAAAGAATGACACAAGCTACAATTATTATTTTTTAATTTTTTAGGAACACTGTTAAATATATAGTCTAATCCATGTGCCTGTTGAAACCATTTCTACAGGTATTGCTAATTCTTCAGTATCTTATATTTCTCTTGTGGTGCTAAATATTGTAAGTTCTTCAGTCATGTAAGATTCCACCTGTGTACATAACTTACGTTCTTGAGTCAGTTGAGCTCAGGAAGTTTTGCAATGCATTGTAGGTATAGATGATATAGGAAAATGTCAATCAGACACAGTAGAAGAGTTTGGGGTAATAGCCACAATAAGTTATCAACAATCGAGCCATCAGACTGTGTTTGGCACAGGTTACTTTGTGAAATTATGCAAACCTTTGCTTGTTCATATGCTTGTGATGATCAGAGAAAAGTGACACACACAAAATGTATGGTCTCTGGCTTATGTAGTTTTGTTTAATTCCTTAGGTGTTCCTGTCTTCTTAGAATTCAAACACTACAAACCTAAAAAAAGGTTTGCCAGTTCCTTGTGTTTTTCTTTCATGGAGATGGATGAGATTAAACCTTGGCCAATTGTACTAGAAGTGTAAGTGATATACATATAGGATTCATACTGTGTTAATGGTTACTAGTGCATGTTACTTCTTAGTCCCTCTTATCCAGAATGTGATGTAGGAATAGATCAATCATCAAAGTACTTTAAACAATAGTCTTTCTGTTGTGCTTATGGATACAAGAAATCAACTGAGTTTAAAAGAAAAATTACAGTTACTGACCAAGAAACCACTTCATCTTCATCGACATCAAACTTTGCACAAGGAATGATTCTGACATGAATAACATGACAGTAGTGTAAATTTTACCACTCAGTAGAAACATCATAGTTCTGTGCAGCATATTGACCCTTCAAGAGGCAGAAAGTGAGTCATATCATAGGCCAGTGAGTCCATTGCAAACCAGTACCACAAAACTAAAGTCCAACTGTCGTATAAGACTCCTTTGGATACAGGTTTCTTGTACATTTTGAAACATGATTGTGCTTTTCTATAAGTTGTACAATTAATAGTGTTTTCCAATTTACCACTGTTCCTACCCTGCTTCCTGGAACAGTACTGCTGTGGTAGGTATGCTCATCTTCCAACTTAATACAGCAATAAGAATGCGCTAGAGTTTACACATTTGCTCCAATGTGCTCTTTCATTTGAATTAACTTCAAACTTTGAATTGGGTAGCATAGTACCAGATAATGCTTTGAAGAGAATTGGACCAGTTACGGTCTGTTTTATAGGCTGTTACCTACAGGTGACCTAAATTCACCCTGATCGGCTAGTTCTGCTTAGAAATAGTGTGCCTTGGCCAGATCAGTATCCCAAATGGGAGTGCTCCCCAGGTTGTAGCTGTGATGTTTTCCAGATAACCATATTGTTTTCCTGAAAGTGAACACAATTTTAGTCATGTTGATTAGTTGTTCTTCTATGTCACGTTGCTATTCTTTCCAATAATGATTTTTGGGTTAACATTAAAACCATGTCAGAATAATTGCAAATTTTTTCATGGGTTTATGTCTTCTAAATCATGTCATCTAAAAATGAGTGGGTCAGATGCTAATGAGACACTGCAGGAATGACTACTGATTTTCTGACAGATTGTGAATCCTCATTTTTAAACTGATGACTATGCAAAATCTGGAAAGATATTCTATTTTCTTAACATAGGTTGATAGGATTCCATTTACTTCCTATTTAGATCTATTGACATTCATCCATATGAAATTATGCAGATCATTAGCCTATTATAATTAGATTGTTTGCATTACTGTTGACTTTCTGATGAGACATAAATAAAACTTTCATAGTACGTGAGGTGGATATTTGATGCACAGTACATTAAGATTTTTGAGGGGCCATGTGGGTTAGATGTAGCACCCACATATTTTAACATTCACTCTTTTACATGAACAATGCACGAGGGGAATGCAGTGTCAATACTTGTCAACTAGTGTAAACCCTAGTTATACCAGTCAATGTTTGTTTTTTAAAACAAGTAACAGTTGTTTTAACCTGTGCACTTCAAGAGATCTAGTCTTTATTTTCAGTTGTCTACTAGATCAATTCTGTTCACTAAGTGAATGTTAATAAAAACTCTGAGCCTGAAAGAATTCTCAACCACATTTAGTCTTGTCTCTCATCTTGGTTGGGTTAATTTCAAATGCTAAATTAATTCCATCTACAATACTTCTAGGAAATGAAGAGTTTGCCTTAATAAAATGTTCATTCAACTAAAACTCTGGAGTAGTCAAATATCCAGACTGTAAATTTCTCAAGGGACAAGAACGCCATCTCCTCCATGTCATCTAGACTTTCCAAGGTGCTTGGCAGTACTCTGTACCCTGTGGAGTACTCAGTACCTTTTTGGTTGATGTTGCTGTGAAGATCTACAAAATACTCCCTTCAAACCTACTATTAAAATGTAGCAAAACTGAAAAATTGTTCTTTCTCTTTTCTCATGGACAATAACGCATGTATTTGAGAGTGATAATTTATATGAAGAAGCATCTAGCATCCTTCACATAAGTATGGTTTAAATGAACGGATATATTTCTTCAGAATTAAAGAAGTTTAAATTGAACATTATGAATAGCTTAGTTTTAATTCAGGCCTGCATCAAATGACAAAACAAACAAAAACAAGTGATTGTCTTGAAGCAGTTTACACAAAACACTCGATATGCCCAAGTTATTTAAATTCACTTTCCATTGGGGGTGCTAAAATGAGCTGCTGAATAATAACTATAACTGTAGTCATAATACTTTCAGGCTAAAATACTACTGCTTTACCAATGAAATAATCTTAGGAACTACACCCAGAAACAATGAGTAGAAGAGGAGTTCTGAAACTCATCACTTTTGAGATAGAAAAGTTTGATTGAATCAAGGGACAGTATTCTCTACACCATCTGTATATGGGCAGCTACTTTGGGCTTTGCTACAGAAGCACTATACTCAGATGGATGTAAGGGGAGGCAACTATGGGTGGGTTCAGAACTACTCAGATAAACTACATACAATGCTTTCCATCTTATTAACTGAATAAATACCAAAAAAAAAGGGGGGGGGGTTTAAAGGTAAAAATACTATTGTTTTGAATAAAAAAATAAATTTACCTTTTCTGTTTGATTATATTCCTACCTGGTTTCACCTTTATTTAAATGTGATTTTTAAATTAGAAGTTACATTAGCCCTGTACAGTGGCACACACTTGGAATCCCCAGGGTCTCCGGAGGCTGAGACAAGAAGATCATGAGTTCAAAGTCAACCTGAGCAAAAGCAAGGCCATAAGCAACTCAGTGAGACCCTGTCCAAATAAAATACAAAATAGGGCTGAGGATGTGACTCAGTGGTTGAAAACCAAGTTCAATCCCCAGAATCAAAATAAATTAGAGAGGCTCTTTCCACAGGGTGATCCAAGATGGCGGACTAGAGTGTGACTGCATCTCTAGTCGCTCCAGAACCCAGGATTCAAGAAGGGGAGGCATTGAGAGACTGGACTAAAATAGAGCCACGGGTGAGTCTCCCCCACTGGGTAAAGCTCCGCCTGGGCAGCAGGCCCGGATAGAGGTGGCTTATTGGTGCAGGGGAGGGCAGCTAGAGTCTTCCCCAGGCAGCCCTGCGCACTCCGCCGGTGGGCCCCTCCCACATGGCCAGCTTCTCCAGTTTCTCGGAGCAGGCCCCCCAGTGAGAGACTTTCTGATCAGTCCCAACTCCAAGTCCCGGAGCCACCTTCTCAATGAAGAAGATACAACCTTGCTGTGCACAGGACGGCCTGTGACTGCTAGCGCAGCAGCCAGCCCTCGTGCATGGTTACCGGAAGGCCGTCCTCACTCCCAACTACATGGAGTTCAGCAGGCTATATGAAGCTGTGAGGTCCTGTGGACAGCAGTGACCCCCATGGATCTGTACTGAGGCTCAGCCAGGCCCTTGGGAATGTGACGGTGGTCCAAAAAGGCGAGCATGACCTGATCTCTGATGGCCAGCAGGTTCTAGCCCGCTGCTGCTGGCCGCCCTGGGCGCCTGCTCCCTCACCAGGCAGTGCAACCAACAGGCCTTCCAGAAGCACGGCCACTCTACCACCACCACCGACATGATCGCAGAGGTTGGAACCGCCTTCAGCACGCTCTGTGAGACCTGAGCAG
Source organism: Sciurus carolinensis (assembly GCF_902686445.1). NCBI lineage: Eukaryota > Metazoa > Chordata > Mammalia > Rodentia > Sciuridae > Sciurus > Sciurus carolinensis. The sequence continues at coordinate 62,913,878 of NC_062224.1, forward strand.
CGCAAACTGGAAGAAAAGTGGCACCAGACTGGGGCACGCACCTGAACTGGAGACCTCATGTCTGCGTGCCGAGCCCCCAGTGTCCAAGCTGCCAGTTGCCTGTGAGGGTTTGGTAGAGAATTTAGGAATTGGGACCTACATTTTCTGTCTGAACTGAACACATAGTTGGAAATGTCACGACACTAAGCAGAATCCTCCAGCATTCTTCTTAGGCTTCTCAGCAGTTGCCGAGGAGAAAAAAGGGAGGCCTGTGGGCCACCAGTGGGGCTTCTGAGAGCAGCAACCACCGCTCCTCTGCCACGCTCCCATCTTCTCTTCTGGCGGCCGCTCCTCGTGAAGGCCACGTTTGCTTTTTAATCAAGGCCTGCCAAGGTGCTGTGTTCACTCTTAAGCTCTTTTGTTTTCTCAGTGCTGATTGGATGTTGGTTGTGGGGTTAATTTATTAAAGTGATTCAGAATTAAAAAAAAAAAAAAAGAAAGAAATACGACCCCGCGATCGAGGACTTCTACCGAAAGGAGATCGAGGTGGACTCGTCATCGTCGGTGCTGGAGCTCCTGGACACCGCGGTCACCGAGCAGTTCGCGTCCATGTGGGACCTGTACATCAAAAATGGCCAGGACTTCATCCTCGTGTACGGCCTGGTTAACCAGCAGAGCTTCCAGGACATCAAGCCCATGCGGGACCAGATCATCCGAGTGAAGCGGTATGAGAAAGTGCCAGTCATCTTGGTTGGGAACAAAGTGGACCTGGAGAGTGAGCGAGAAGTGTCCTCCCATGAAGGCCGAGCCCTTGCAGAAGAGTGGGGCTGCCCCTTTATGGAGACTTCTGCCAAGAGTAAAACAACAGGTGGACGAACTCTGCAGAAATCGTGAGGCAGATGAGCTATGCTGCTCAGCCTGACAAAGATGATCCGGGCTGTTCTGCCTGTCACATACAATAGCATCCGACTCTGACCGTCCTGGACAGGATTTGCCCGGCATCGTAGGCGCTAGAAGCCTCCTCTGCTCCCTTGCAGACCTGGCAGGATGCGTGGCATGAATCTCCAGTGCACTGCAGCTCTTATTCACAGATGAGCAGTGATCGGCAGTCCATGTCTCTGAACACATTTGGGTTCAGTCCCTACAGTTTTCCCCATTGTCCTCAGTCCCTTTTGTGCATCTGCAACTTGAAGGCACAGCCCATCCATCTACAGGGTGGTTTCATTTGAAAGTGATGACAGCCTTGTTGCTGAGTTGACAGAAGCACCTGTTGTATAAATTTTAAATAATTATGAGGGAGGAACCAGTAGAATTCCTATGACCACTAACAATTACAATATTTTGTCTTCTTTAAAAAAATTAAGGAGAAATATTTTCCTATGAGAGTACCGAATTTCAGGAATTGGGAGTTTCTAACCAGTGTATTCCATCGAGTAAGAATAGCTAGCCTGCCCACAGCACTGCAGGAAGGCTTTGCTCAGCTGACACACATTACTGTCTTTCAAAATTGATGCTTAATTGTAGATGTTACCCTAGTTTGTGACATGGAACTACCTCGTGCATCAATCCTTGATAGAACAAAAGTCAGAACAAGGTTGTGTGAAAATCCAGCCTGACTCTAGAATCTGTTCAGTCCCCTGCTTGACTATGGAAATGGAGGCTGTCACAAGGGTTGGATCAGAATGAAAACTTCCAACTCACCCTCCATGATCTGAGCAAGGATGGTCTTAATCTCCTGAACAAGAACGAGGCAGCTGAGGTGGAGAGATGCCTAGCCTTACTAACAGCCGCAGTAGATAGATGACTAGCACCACCACGTGAGGAAAATGAAGCCATGTTGCATCCACATGTCCCCGTTCGCAGAACCCACACAGGACAGCACAGATGTCTAGCATTTTTACATTTGTTAAAGCAGCAATTGTTCCTTGCCTTTAAGGGCTCTGGTTATGACGTGACCTTGGCTAACGTGCTCTGGAAATTCAGTTTGCTGTAGCAGAGCTTTATTGCAGGCATTTAAAAATTGAATAGCCATGTGAAATAATTTGGGCTTAAAAGTAGAACATAAATTATAGAGTGGGAGGTTAGGGACAAAAAAGTCTTTTATCTTTAATTTGCCTGGAGAATTCTTATAAAGTTTTTCTTATAACAGTTTTGCCCTAATTACTGAAGTGGGAAATAAAGCTAGAGTGAATATTTTGTTTTGAAAAGGTGCTCCAGCTCTGAATTTTTGGTTTTCATAGCCATGAAGTATTTATCACCTGCATGAGTAATGGCACAGAAAAACCTATTCCCAAGTTTTACAATCAAGTGTAGAAGGGTTTTCACCTCCCTTTGAAGTCAGGAATGCTGAAGAGATGGCCTCGAGCCACCCTCTGAAGATGAATTTGGCCTTCAGAACTGCAATGTCACTGAGTCTGCAATACACTTGCCACCCCACATTTTCTTGGTTTCGCAGTCTTGTGCAAGTAACCTCTGGTCTTATGTGTGTAACTGAGGGAAGAGTGTGTGTTTGTGTGTGCATGTGTGTTTATTGTTCCTAAGACTTTGGCACAAGTTGGAGATAATTGCCTATACTGAGAATCTATACTGCAGAAGATAGTGTATCCAAGACATTTTTTTCTTTGAAATGATTTTATACATCATTGAAATCGTGGGTAACCCCCAAGTGTTTAGTAACTGGCATTAAGTTTACAGGTTAGAAATAAAGGTTGACAGTATTTTTCATAGATGAGAAAACTGAAGAAATAATGTGGATAAAACCAGGCTGTGGTTGTTAGAGAATCTTTGAATTGTGAATATTTACATTGTTCAGTATAATTTTTTATAACCTTCAATTATGAAGCACCTTGTTTATAGGACAAGAAGTTTTAACCAATTTTCTTGAAATAAATTTCACTGTGTAAAAATTGATTTAACTCAAACACATAGAGAAATCAAAGATTCAACAAGTATGGCTTATCTACTGAGGTAGAAATATTTATTAGTGAGTTGGTTGAGTTTTGAAGCCCCTAACTTCTTGGAATGATTGTTTTCTTAGAATTCCATAATTCATAGCAATTTGTGATACCTAAGATTGCATATTAGAATCAAGTGTACAGATTTGCTGTCATGGATTGCTGTGCAGATGTGAAAAATTGGTGAGAAAATGAGCCATCTGGCAAAATGTAAGGTGGAAAGATGAAAATTCAGGGTTTCCTGAGAAGGGTTTGTCAGACAGGTGGGCTTTTACTGTAAGGATCACTGAAATCACTGAGTCACTGAAAGCCGATCTAGCTCCCTGGCCAGTGTTTCCACATGGCCCTCCCTGGTAGTGACAAAGCATCACAACGTCCCTGAGAGGGAGCCCCAGTGGTACCCCATCAGCCTCCATCTGGCATGAATCTGGCTCGGCTTGAGTGAGTGTGTTCGCTGAGATGGGAATGAAAAGCTCAAGAACAGAAGAAACACTTGTTGGCACATGAAAATAATAATAGTGGCTTCAGAGGAAAGTTGGTGACTTTGGGTCACTATTTATTTTATGCCCTGATTAGACTAGCAACTACTTAAGTGGAAGTTTTTCTAACATGCTTTAAAAATATTGTGGTTTGATCCAAAGACCCACTTTTTCTTTAGCTCTTGTGATAAAGTTTTGTTTTGTTTTTGACTTCGATGCAAAGGCAGCATTTTTTCTTAAATTCCTTTTCTTTTAATGTTGCAACTTTTGGATTCCTTTAAGCTGGGATAATGATGGTAGCTGATGCCTTTCATTTTGTTCAGCAGACACAAAACAAGCCAGCATCTGATCAGAAGTATTACATGAAATCTTCCCTTCAACTATTGAAAAGTGCTTTGATGATTTTCTCCTTCGGTTTGCAGATTAGGACTGAACTTCTGTGGTTGCCATCATTTTTCTGTGGTAAAACTACTGATATATATACATATATATATATATATATATGTATATATATCAGTAGTTATATATACACATATATAATTTTTTTTTTGTATAAAACAATGTTGCCTAAGGATGTCTGGTATTTGTTTCCAAGGGTGGATTTTCCAGTGTGAATGTTGTCAGTATCTGAATGTGAAAGTGTTTTCTTTTGTTTGTTACTGTCGGGTTTTTTTTTTATTATTATTATTGTATACAAATGGGATACATGTTGTTTCTCTATTTGTACATGGAGTCAAGGCATACCATTTGTGTAATCATATTTATTTGTTTTTCAGTTTGGTCCTTATCAGTAGTCCTGTGTTAGCACTGGTTAAGCTTTAATTGCCACTTTAGCCAATCAGATGTTAAAGACTATGGGGGTCTTTTTCTTTGTATTTTTTTTAACTTGTCATTGTGCACCTATTAAATCTTGATCAGGGTTTCAAGAACTACTGCAGTAGGTTTTGAAAATGGACTTGTCATTATTGATTTGGGGTTTCCCAGAGATATAGTTCAGTTAATTGTTCAACTCTAATACAACTGACCATTTAAAATTGAACAACAGTTTATTGTTTTGTAACAATGTCAGTTGTTAAACCTTGACATTTCAATTAAAACATGAATTGTAGTTATAACCCAATGCAAATTCAACAGTTGTATTTGGAGTTAAATTATTTTAACAAATAAATTTATTTAATGAAAAAAGAAAAGAAAAGAAAATCAACAAAGCCAAAATTAGCTTTACAAGGATTGATGGAATTGAAAAATCCTTAGAAAAATTGATAGGAAAACATTGATCGATATTCATGAATGAAAAAGGTAACATAATTACATATACTATAAAATATATAACAAAAGAAAATCATGAATAATTTCCTTGTCAATAAATTAGAAAATTTATATGCATAGATCAAATTCTGAAGGGAATAAAATACAACAGACACATGAGAAACAGAAATCTGAATTATCCTATATATATTAAAGAGTTGTATCAATAAACAAAAACCTACTCTGCAAGGAGTATTCCAAGAATTTGTGAATTCTTCTAAATATTCAAGGAAGAAATAACAATTTATATAAACCCTTTTCAAGATTAGAAAAGAGAGAATACTAACCAAATTATTTTAAGATGTCACAGTAACCTTGTTACCAAAATCCTGACAAGGACATTTTAAGAGAGGAAAATGAAAAAGCATTCTGTCTAATAAATATAGACATGAAAAAAGTTTAATGTATTAGCAAATTCAATGCATTAATATATAAAAATGATATCACATAAGCAAGCTGAGTCTATTCTAGGAATAGAAAGCTGGGTTAATATTTTTAAAAATCAAATCATATTAGTTCACTACAATAATAAATCACATGATCATCTCATAGATATAAAAGAGGCATTCAGTATTTTAAAAAATAATCCAGAAAAATGGAAAAGAACGATAAAACATCACACTTAATGGGAAAGAGTAAAAATATTTCACTTGAAAACAGATATGATCAGAAAGGATGATATAAAAATTTATGTAAAACATGATTTTGTATGTAGAAAAAAATGTAAGAAATTATTAGTGATTTTAGCAAACTCATTGGACACAAAATTAAACCTGAGAAAAAATGCTACAAAACAAAGTATATCATTTATGTATATTTTAAACTGTAAATATATGAATCTAACCCTAAGTAATATATAATTATATATATAGCTATAATATATATAATATATATATAATATATAATTACATATATAGCTATAAATATATATGTAATGCACCCACTATCAAGCTTTAACTGATATATTTTCTGCTACTTTCTACATACATACATATTTTCCATGACTAAAAATGGTATATGATTCTAATGAGAAAAATAAATACCTAAACTTAACAAATATGGTCAAATGTCTTCTCAGAGGCATTTTATATTCATAAATTTTTTATCACTTCCTCTTCATGTCCCCAAATTTCCCCTTTTTCATTCCTGGAAAAAACTTAATGTTTAAATTTAAAAAACCCACAAAAATGAAAGAAAAAAAAATAACAAACTACATTTAGAAACTTTGTTACACATTTTCCAATTCAAGTTTTGTATATTATTTAATAGATGCCTCATAATAAAAACCATATGATTTAGGGAAAAACTTCATCACTTTAATGTAAAAATAAGTATTCCAATGCAAAAAAAATCATAAAAAGTCAAAGAAAATTTTGTTCAAAAAATAAATAGTAGGGGCTGGGAAGCTAGCTCACTGGTACAGTGCTTGCTTAAAGCTTGGGAGAAGTCCTGGGCTTGATCCCCAGCCTGACTGCCCTCCCAAAAAAGAAAAGAAACCCCAAAAAACAAAAAAAAGTACCACACTTTCATATTTCTGAATGTATATGCATGTCTATATGCATATAAAATGTACATTTCTATACATCACATACATTTCTAAATATGCATATCTATATAAATATATGTATAAAGCAGAACTAAATTATTTTTAATATGATTTTAGCTCTGACATAGTATGATTACCAGTAAATCTTCCAAATTCCTGAAATTTATGAAATTTTAGAATATACCTACTGATACCATTGTTTAACAGTGACGAGTTCTGCTCCTTCTAATGTTGAAGTTTGAACACTAGAGAAGCATGCCAAGGCAAGCATATTAAGCAGGTATTATTTATAGGTAATAATACAGACTTCTCCAGGGAGGGAGAAGGGGGCCATGACTGATGTTCTAAAGTCCCAAGAAGTGAGCCCTCCCTCATCTTTTTTAGGTTAAAGTCTCTTTTGTTCTCCAGTTCTGTCCCCCCTTTTCTCTCCTTCCTGCCTACATGACTAGACCTGGTTTTGCATTAAGTGAGAAGCCATGGGCAGGGGGAGGGCCAAGGTGATTCAGGCAGGTAAGGGCCCAGGGGGGCATTAATTAGCAGCTCCTTGCTTGCAGTCCTTGATAAAGACAGGTAAATTTGGTAATCAATGGCCTCCAGAGATCTTTGACATCCATTCTCCCAGGGTCAATCTCCAACTTACAGAGGTAGATGGCTTCATGGCTTCATTTCCTCGATTTGACCTGATCCCCTATTTCTACACTAACTACCTGTCCTTTATTCTAGCTTTACTATGATAGGAGAAAGTAGAGGTAATGTGTTAGTTGATATAATACAGTATATTAGTTAATAGGTGAGACTTTGGCAATGATTACTTTTATTTATTCCTAATTTTAAATCTATGAAATGAGAGTAAGTGATGGAATAAGCATTCTAGATTACTTCAGAGGATTAAAAATGATATTATATCTAAAACTCTTACTAAATACATATTAATTTAATGAACATAATTGTAACTGAGATCATTCATCAACAAAAAGAGAAAAGTTGATATGTACAGAAACTTTGTTGCCACCAAAGGAAAGAGAACTAGCAAAAACATCTAAAAATCTTTTTCATATCATTTTAAAGGATGTGTCTATAGAAATGAAATTTAATATGTTTTATTGAATTGTCTTACAAATTAAGACAGTACTCTGCACACAGAGTGCTCAGTAATTGATACTCTTAACTAACAAAAAGAAATGAGATTTTAGTATACAGAAATTGTTGTCGTGTGCAAAATGACTGGTTCCCTCTAAGACCAAACTTTTAAGTAAATGTAGTTTTATGAATTGAACTTCAGGATTATGCAACATGATTAAACTGAACACAGAAAATAGGGAGAAAAATCAATCTATATAACACACACACACACACACACACACACTCATGTACATACACTTTCAATATTAGTGCTTCAAAATGTTTGGCTCAATGAAAAATGCAGACATCTTATAAATCTTATAAATGTAGAGTTAAAAACAAGGTAACACCTATGTACTAATTTCATAGAAACTCTTGGTGGAATTTTAGTTACCTAACCACCAAGTATAATTTTCCTATGTTGTGTTTTGCATGCATATGAAAAAAAATGATATAGACGGATATGTGTTATTACTTCCTTTAGCAGGACTCTAACACTATATCAAATTTTATTTTGGTGGTCCTTTTATTAGCTTTCTACCATTTGATCAGCTGATATCACTAATAATAATTTTTTAAATAAACTGGGGTTTGCAAGTCCTGTCCTGAGACTGTAATATTTCAAAAAATAGTCTAAGCTTAAGGAAAAATCCAATTACAGAAACAGCATTAAAAATGCCAAGTGCTGGGCAGAAGCAATTCTGGATCAGTTTTAAAAAGTGATTGATGAAACTCTAATCCAAGTTGAAGAAACAGTTTCAGGACAAGCTGTGACCATTCCATATACTTCAATAGCTGCCATAATTAGCCTGGTGTTTCAATTTGTTAGGACTGGTGGGGACAGTTTTCCTCAGAATGCAAACATCAAAAACCAGGGTCCCTTGCACTTCAGAAGAGGCTGATGAGAGGCTTTTCTAGTCTCTGTTAACTAAAAGATTAATTATTGCCAATGGGAGGCTATGTGGTGATTGTCACTCTGTCTATGTGCATTACTTTTAGCATTAGAAGAAAGGTATGGTTGACGCTGCACTACTCAATCAAGCAGCTTCACATTAGAGCACAAAGTTGGTTTTAATATCCAGGGTGTTTCTGATTGATTTTTCTTCCTGTTTTCTAGGTCCATGAGTCACAACTATTTATTTATATTAGAATTTTTAAACTGTCTCTAAAATATTGAGAAATTTTGTTAATGTACTTTGCCTCAAGTCATAGCTTCCTTCTTACTACATATTAGCTAAATAGCAATTTCATATATTTTTGTGATTGCAAAATGACATCTTTCAAATAATTTTATAAACCTGCTAAGACTACAAAGATTTAAAACAACCTAGAAAGCTATGTTAATTGTACAGATATTTAGAACTATTACACTATAGTCTTATCCCTGGATTAATGGCATGCACTCTGACTTTTCATAATACAAATTCATGAAATCTCATTAAAGGAGATGGGAAGAATGGACTCACACTTAGTCTTCAGGTAAAATTGATCTCAAATTGAAAGCATGTATTAGTGGAGAACATCACTGAAATTACATAAAAACCTTAATTTTAATCCCCTGGATTGACTATTATTTAATTGTTTTCACTGTTACTTTAAAGGGAAAAAGTACACCCTATCTATCTTTTTTAAAAACTTATTTCTTTAATAGACCTATCATAAATGAACTAGAAGAAGTAATTTAGTGAGTTGTGGAGGAAATAGCCATAGCTGAAGAAATTGGCAATGTTTTCAATTCTACCACAACACCTGAGCGGAAAAGTTTTAAAGTCAAGAAAAATAAGATTAGAGAAAAGGGCTTGTCTGAGCTTCCAGAGGGAAATTTTCCACAGATTCTGTTAAAATCAAGTTGCTTCTATCTCAATTAGGCAAATACATCACTTAACAGCAGCACTGTCCAATAGACACATAATGTAGGCCACAAATATACTTTTATTTATCTAGTAGCTACATAATGAGTAATCAGAAACAGATGAAATTAATTATATGTTAAGAAAGTGTTTTAACCCAAGTTATTTAAAATACCAGCATCACATGTCCTTAATACAAAATACTTAGGATATGCTAACCAAATAGGTCTTCAAGATCCAACATACTTTACATTATAGCATATAATTCAGAGAAGCCACATTACAAGTGTCCAGTACCTTCGTGCCTATCATATCAGACAACACAGATTTAGAGAATGTGTAGGCTTCTTTCCCAGAAAGCAGTTGCCACTCTTTAGGGGACAGAACAATTTCAGAGTTCTGTGAAGTTACATACTCAATTAAGAAGACAATGAAGAGTAAAAAGTGCTTCCATCTTCACAAATATACACATAGTTTATAAATACACCCCAAATCAGTGTGAAATGGAAGACTTAATAAAACTATATTAAGATTTCATTTCACTCCAGTCAGAATGACAATGATCAAGATTACAAACGACAATCAATGCTGGCGAGGTTGTGGGGAAATGGAACACCTCCACATTGTTGGTGAGATTGCAGACTAATACAACCACTCTGGAGAGCAGTTTGGAGATTCCTCAGAAAACTATGGATGGAACCACCATATAACCCAGCTCCTACTCCTTGATATTTTCCCCAAAGATCTAAAATCAGCATACTACAGTGACACAACCATATCAATATTCATAGCAGCACAATGCACAATAGATAAATTAGGGAATCAACCCAGATGCCTGTCAGTGTGTGAGGGATTAAAATATTGTGTTATAAGCAGGAAGCGGCCGTCCGTCGGGAGCCTGGAGCCCCTCAGCATGGCTGCCGAGAGGGGTGCCCGGCGCGAGGCGCTAAGAGTGCGGCCCGGAAAGCGGCGTCCGGAGCCAGAGCCAGAGCGCCAACTGGAACGGGAACCGGAGAAGCCCTCCCTTCTCTGCAACCCTGCTCCCAACCACAATGATGACAGTGATTCTGGCCTTTCTGACAGCAAGGAGAGTGCATTCTCAGGTCTGGAAGTATCTGACAGCGACAGTAGTGAGGACACTGAGGATAAAGAAGATGGAAGCAACTGTGACAAAGACCACGGTAGCACAGAGGAGACCTCTGAGGAGCAGGCACAGGCGCAAGCCTCTCTCCGAACGACAGAGATGGCGAGAGTGCGGAGCAGGGACGAGTATGCAGAAGACAGCTCTGATGAGGAGGACGTCCGGAACACGGTGGGCAACGTGCCTCTGGAGTGGTACGAGGACTTCCCACACGTGGGCTACGACCTGGATGGCAGGCGCATCTACAAGCCCCTGCGGACCCGGGATGTCCTTCACTGGCGCACAGTGAAGGACAGGATGACGGGGCAGGACCTGCGGCTGACTGATGAGCAGGTGGCCCTGCTGCAGCGACTACAGCGGGGCCAGTTTGGGGATGTGAGCTTCAACCCTTATGAGCCGGCTGTGGACTTCTTCAGCGGAGACATCATGATACACACAGTGACCAACCGCCCTGAAGACAAACGCAGCTTCATCCCGTCCCTGGTGGAGAAGGAGACGGTGTCTCGCATGGTACATGCCATCAAGATGGGCTGGATCCAGCCTGGCAGGCCCCGGGACCCCACCCCCAGATTTTATGACTTGTGGGCACAGGAGGTCCCCAACGCTGTGCTGGGGCCCCACAAGATGCATGTGCCTGCACCCAAGCTGGCCCTGCCTGGCCACGCCGAGTCATACAACTCCCCCTCCCGAGTACCTGCCCAGCGAGGAGGAGCGCTTGGTGTGGGCACAGCAGGAGCGGGAGAGAGGAAGCTCAATTTCCTGCCACGGAAGTTCCCAAGCCTGCGGGCTATTCCTGCGTAGGGCGCTTTAGCCAGGAGCGCTTTGAGCGCTGTCTTGATCTCTACCTGTGCCCAAAGCAGCGCAAGATGAGGGAGAACGTGGATCCTGAAGACCTCATCCCCAAACTGCCTCGGTCCAGGGACCTGCAGCCTTTCCCCACGTGCCAGGCCCTGGACTACAGGGGCCACGGTGATCTTGTCCGCTGCCTCAGTGTCTCCCCAGGGGACCAGTGGCTGGTTTCAGGCTCAGACGATGGCTCGCTGCGGCTCTGGGAGGTGGCCACTGCCCGCTGCATGAGAGTGGTGCCCGTGGGTGGCGTGGTGAGGACTGTTGCCTGGAACCCCAACCCCAGCGTCTGCCTGGTGGCCGCAGCCATGGACGACGCGGTGCTGCTGCTGAACCCAGCCTTGGGGGACCGACTGCTGGCGGACAGCACAGACCAGCTGCTGAGCGCCTTCGCCCTGCCAGAGGAGCCTGCCCTGCAGCCTGCGTGCTGGATGGAGGCCTTGCAGGAGGAGCGCCAGCGGGGCCTGCGGCTGCGCATCTGCCACGGAAAGCCCGTGACACAGGTGCCCTGGCACAGGCCCGGGGACTACCTGGCTGTGGTGCTGGCCACCCCAGGCCACACCCAGGTGCTGATTCACCAGCTGAGCCGGCGTCGCAGCCAGAGCCCCTTCCGCAGCCAGAGCCCCTTCCACAGTAGCCATGGACAGGTGCAGTGCGTGGCTTTCCATCCCACCTTTCCCTTCCAGATCGTGGATTCTCAGCGCAGCATCCGAGTCTACCACCTGTTGCGCCAGGAGTTCACCAAAAAACTGATGCCCAACTGCAAGTGGGTGTCCATCCTGGCTGTGCACCCTGCAGGTGACAGCATCATCTGCGGCAGCTATGACAGCAAGCTGGCGTGGTTTGACCTGGACCTTTCCACCAAGCCCTACAAAGTGCTGAGGCACCACAGGAAGGCTCTGTGGGCTGTGGCCTCTCATCCCTGATACCCACTCTTTGCGTTGGGCTCGGAGGACGGTAGCGTCATTATCTGCCATGGAATGGTGTACGATGACCTGCTGCAGAACCCACTCCTGGTGCCAGTCAAGGTGCTGAAGGGCCACGTGCTGACCCGGGACCTGGGTGTGCTGGATGTGGCCTTCCACCCCACGCAGTCACGGGTCTTCTCCTCAGGGGCTGATGGCACTGTCCGCCTCTTCACCCAGGCTACTGCCCTGCTGCGGGGTGGGGGCTGACCTTCTCAACAGAGGCTTTCTTACTGTGAAAAAAAAAATTGTGATATATATATATATATATCATTGTGATATACACACACACACACACACACACACACACACACAGTGGAGTTCTACTCAGTCATTAAAAAGAATGATATTATGGCATTTGCCAGGAAATGGATGGAAATGGAGAACATCATGCTAAGTGAAATTAAACAAAGTCAGAAACTCAAAGGTCAAATAATGTTCTCTCTCATATGCAGAAGCTAGAGTAAAATAATGGAAAGAGGGAGGGAAGGATAAGATACCATAAAGAACCAATCAAATACAAATTAATAGATGAGCAAAAGGAAGTCTAGTAGAGTAAAGGAAGGGGAAGAGGGGAAGATGTGAAAGAAAGGAAGGAGGGAATGGAGCAGGTATATCATGAACTGAAATCCATTTCCATGCATGTATGAGTTTGTAGGGATGAACCCACATACTATATACAACCATAAAGCTCTAATAATTTTTTTTTAAAGGAAAGAAATCAACAGACAAAGAGGGAAAGTGCAGATGACAGAGAACTGTGCACACTGCCAGGACTGAATGGAGCCACACACTGGGCCAGAAAGATAGTGCCAAATCCTAGGACAGAGATGTGTGATTAAAACAAGACCATTTTCCTTAGCTGTAATCAGAGCTGAGATTCAGCCAGCATGCACCAGTATGGTTAAAAAGGATATTATCACATGAAAATGCTTTCCTTATTTGTTAGTAAATAACTGTTAACTCAGTTACCAACCCTAAATGCCCCTATGTCCAGCAATTGAAGAGTTACTTTCTATTCCAGCAGGGAACCCAGGATTACTATCCATTCTGATTGTTTAGTGCTTGTGTAGTGTATTTAGCAAATATTTTTCCTATCATTCTTGTCTATACATAATTAGCTGTTCATAATGACTGCAGTTAATTATCTAGCAAATCTAGTTAATTTAGTCATATTGTTGTGTGTTGATCTTTTCATCAAATTGTTTCTTCCTACGATCAGCAAAAAGACTGATAAGTAAAAGGCCTAAATTGAGTAGCTCTGAACAGCCATATACAAGTCACATAGAAATTAAACTCAACCAAGTCTGCCAAGCCATTTGTTATTCAAAAATATTATAAAGATTATTTCTGCTAGGATACTGCAGCTTGTGGAAGATTTTACTTCCACAATTCTCCATATCTACTTTTATCTTTGATTTAATATTTAAATAGTGAAAGATACACCCCAAAATAGCTCTTAGAGTTTATCCATAATATTCAAAATCATTGATTTGTGCATCTTTTACACACACAGAATTTTTAAATTTGAATTACAAAATAGCAAAGAATAAATAACTTCCTGAGTGAAGATTTTGCCATTAAAAATGAGAAACAAATGCAACTTGAGCACTTCTGTCCTTTGTAAAAATATTTAAGAGAATGTGCTCTTTGTCACAAAAAAAGTGGTTTGATTTGAAAAGAGTGGAAATTACCCCAAACTGTTATTCACCCCATCTAAAGATCTTTGCTTGAAAACATATTATGATACAATCAAGAGAGGCCATCTACCACTGGGGAGTGGAGAACCTGTGACATGAAAATAATTGTTGAAGTTACCTTGTGATTTAGAAGAATAAAATCAAACCAATATTTTTATTCAAGTGAAACAATAGCAGTTTTCTCATAAAAATTTGCTTTATAAATTTTCTTTACTTGCAAAATGTGAATTTATTTCTACATTTTAAAAAATAACCACTTCCTAGTTGTAACTTTTAAAAAATCTATTATTTTATTTTATTTGTTCTGTAAAGGAAATTAGTTTCCAATAAAATAAAATTGACTAGATATAAATTTTGGGAACATTTTTATGTTTGTACTTTATTCTGGAGAGAAGGTCCATAGCTTCAATCAGATTCTCTAAAGTCACATATCCACAAATGTATCAAACTATTAATGTGGTATTTTCATATTATTTTAAAAGAAAACAACAGTTTCCTATATTAAACTGAAAACTCACTGTGCCACTCCACAAATGAAACTTCTCACATCAATTAAGTACAAGAAATGAAGTTGGCAAAAAGATTTCTCACAAAGGGAAATAAAGTCAAACGGTTAAGTGGAAAAAAGTAGTAACTTGGTTTATTTAAGAACTAGTGAAGCTGTGAGTAGACAGGCTTGATGCAGGAGCTCAAGCCCACAAGCAGGCGACATACACTTGGAATTTATCATTTGTCTTGAATCACTCTAACTGTACTCTCATAAAGGAAATACTATAGCACAAACCATTACTTTGATATGTAAGTTTCAATATGAGAGAAACAGTTTTCCAGTTATTTTCCATGTCACCTTTCCTATACCCGGGTATATGCTGCTACTTGTACAGGAAAGAACTAGTGAGCTCAATAGGGCAAAGGCAGACAAACCTTATTTCAGCACAGCAGACATACTTCGGCGAAGGTATTCTGAAGGTAAATACTCTTCTTTAAAAAGCAAAATCAAGTATACTGTCATCCCCAATGAGATCATGACATACAATAACAGTGATGAAAATGATTACCAAAAAATTAGAATGTGTTATCAGAAGAACAGGTAAAATTTGAAAATGTCTGTCTTTGCTTTGGAATAATAGGCTTTCTTGAGGCAGTGTTATAAATACAGCAGAAAAAAGTTTCTTCAAAGTGAACTTTATTTTTATGTTAGATGTCATCGAAATCAATCCTTAAAGCTACCATTGATTATTTCAGTGCTACTAAGCCATAATTTTATATTAATGCAGTGGCTACATTCTGCAATGATTTTCTTCATAGAACATCAAATCCTTAACATTTGAAACTCAAAAGTCTCCCACTCTCACAAATTCATGCAACTTCAAATCTTTTTTTATTATTAGCATTTCTATCTATTATAGAACAGTAAGATGAAAAGATAAATGGAAAATTTTATCTGTTGTGTTTCTGTATAAAAACAAAAGTACATTAGTTATGAACATAACTCACTTAATATACTTTATAATTTGTTTTCTGATATATTTTTAGAATTTTTACTATACCTTGAATTTTAGGTATCACTAACCATGAACATGAAACTTACCTTATTGAACTAGGTATATATTTTATATGTAGAATTTTGTATTTCCTTAATTATGCTATTAGAACTAGAAAGTATATTAGCCCTTGCAGATTAGACTGCTTCCACCCTTTTAACATTATTTATTTATATTAGATATCAAAACTAAGATGACAGATGATTTCTGGATTCAATTAGCAAAACAATATGCAGTATCTCAAATATCATGGAGTATAGCAAAGCTTCAG
This sequence comes from Sciurus carolinensis, assembly GCF_902686445.1. Taxonomy (NCBI): domain Eukaryota; kingdom Metazoa; phylum Chordata; class Mammalia; order Rodentia; family Sciuridae; genus Sciurus; species Sciurus carolinensis. Next base: position 62,929,583 of record NC_062224.1, read on the forward strand.
ATTCAAACAGGTATAGTTTTAAATTCTAATTGTTTCTTTTTGAAAATAATATTTTTAAAAAATGCTTACTTTTTAAAATTGTTTCTAGGTTTTAACAATATGAATGAGGTTCTACTGAATATATGGAAAAATAAAATAGAAGCTATTTTCTTAATGTAGTACATGCATGACATAAAAATGAAGGAAAAATGATAAGATAAATGTTAATTGTTCTTTATTAATGCTATAAATGTCATACTATTATATGACTTTAGGATGGTGAGCTATAAAGAAATTTGGGCAGATATGCTTCTAGTTATCTAATGGCAAATAGATTCTTTCAAAAACATATTTAGAAAGGATATATAATAAAATAATTAAAGCATTATGTAAATGCACAAAATTAGATTTTAATTATCACAAGAATATGTACTTTTTGGACTTGGATGTCACTTTTACATTAGGATTTGATCTTTCAAATAACAATTCAATTTGCTAGTCATGTATAATTTGGAGGTGGGAGTGGGTAAGTGGGTAGAAGATCCTTTCCTAAGGAAGGATTAGGAGAAAACTAGTAGCTGTCCCTGGTATTGAACCAAAGGATTGACTGAAGGGGTGGAAGAAATTTAGAAGAGAACAGTTATCAGGGAGTGGGTTTTGTATTGGGCATGTTAAGTGTGAGCTGCTTCTGGGATAAGCAAAGAAAACAATTGAAAGAGTAATACAGCAACATTCTTTTCCCTCTATTGCTGCTTACTGGCAAGTTACATGATTAAATGAAGAAGGTAGGGAAAGCAAGACATTTATAATACAACAGACAAATGACAATGCATTGCTAGTTAGACAGCATAATGAGTACCATCTAATTTTCTCTTTAGAATCCATTTATTCTTCAAAGCCCTGGATCATCATCAAGGGACCACATTTTCCAACTGAAGAATTACAAAAGAGGAAAATTAGATTTTATTAAATATTCCAATTGTTGTGAGCAAATGCTTTGCAAATAGTTCTTGGGAGTAGGTTTAATAAGAAAGTAAGGTCAACATTTTTATCCTCACAACAACAATATAAAATATTTTCCCTAGTTTTATACTTTTTTATAGTATTTAATAGCTATCCTGAAAGTCAGCATGTATCAAGTAATCACTTTCTGGTCATCTGGCAATATATAGTTGTTAAAATTTTAACATGTAAGCAGATTTAAAATTTTCCCTAATAAAATAGTCCTAATCTTAAAATAGTCACCGAAAAGTAACCTGTATATTAATTCAGAAATTATCAATCTCCCACAAAAATAACTGAAATTACAAACTGCAGCATTCTTAAACTCAGCCTGTCAGTATGACTTTTAGTACCTTAGGATACAAATGTTTAGGTAAAATAATTCCCTGAAGAAAATTGTTAAGACAAATATATTGCATTTGGGCAGAATTCAAAATACTCAGTTAAGGATATTAAAATAAATTAACAATAATTTTAACAATGGAACACTCTTTTCAAACAAATTCTCAAGCAGGATGCCCAGTATGTGACACAAATGAATGGAGTTTTGCTTGAGTTTGGTAGGTGCTCTGTATAGGACTCAGGATGCCGAGTGAACCTGAGTGCTCATATCACATTACATAAAATGATATAAAGTGAACAGGTAAGGCAAAGTTAAGAGAAATATTTGACATATCTTTTATTTTTAGGGTTGTGTCACTACTGGCTTCCTTTTTAATTTTTAAATAAAAAGCAAAAAAACAAAACCACTAAACACAAACTTGGGGATTTACCAAAACTAATTTTTGAAGACCTAATTTTTTAAATATTATGATATAAAATAAAATGTAAGATACAAAAGAATATGAAATGCTATCTACAATTTCAAATCTGACTTGACAGTAAGCATTCACATATTTGCCTTAAGAAGTAATATGTTAGATATTTGACATATTTAAATTTTATGTTAAAACATGAACTATACAGCATAGAAAATGAACTTAATAAAGGCAAATTCATATTTTAATCTTTTTCTAAATATGTCATTCTAATATTCATACATACAAATGAAGTCGACAATGGATAAATTTTAAATGATATAGCTAGCGTGTGAAATTTAGGTTAAGTAATAAAATTATACTAATATCCCTGTGCAGTGGTGCGCATCTGTCACCCCAGCAACCCAGAAGGCCAAGGCAGGAAGATTGCAAGTTCAAGGGCTGCCTCAGCATTTTAATGAGGCTGTCTCAAAGTAAAAAGAACCGGATCAATCCCTATTATCCCCCAAAATAAAGTGTGCAGTCACTCCACCTATAGAAAATTATACTAATGGTAGCCAGCTGAGGTGGCACATGTCTGTAACCCCAGAAGCTCAGGCTGAGGCAGGAGGATCACGAGTTCAAAGCCAGTCTCAGCAATTTAGCAAGGCACTAAGCAACTCACTGAGACCCTATCTCTAAATAAAATACAAAAAATGGCTGGGGATGTGGCTCAGTGGTTAAGAGCCCCTGAGTTCAATCTCTGCTACACACACACACACACAAAAAAAAAAAAAAAAAAAAAACTATACTAATAGGTAAAGAAATAAAAAGGATTGTGAATATAATAATGACTAAAATGTACTATGTTTATCATGTCAAGTATCCTTCCAAATGATTTGTATGATTCTCTAATTCAATCATCACAATAGCACTATGAAGAAGGTAAAATATTTTCTAATTACCACAAATGAGGAACTGAGTTACAGAGAGTTTAAATAACTTGCTTAATATTATGTGCCTAAATTGGAAAAATATATAATTAAATCATTACCATAAAAGAATAAATTTTAACTCAATTTCTACCACCATGAACATAGCAAAAAAAACCAAAATTATTTAATTTTTAGAAGAATCTTTTAAGTTTATCCTAGGTTAAAAATCATTTCTCTTCTAAAACAATCCTATAAAATCAATAAAGAAGATGTTGCCTAGCAAATATTTCCAACACTTGAGAAAGAAAAAAAGTCAGCACTTTAATTTCTGGCATATAGCAAACCAGAGTGGAAAGGAAATTCCTCTTCTAAATAAAAGATTGTAAGAACACTAGCAATGTAGTTCAGTGGTAGAGTGGTAGAGAGCTGGCTTAACATGCATGAGGCCCTAGAGTTGATAATCAGCACCACCAAAAAAAGAAAAGAAAAAGAAAATATATTTTAAAATCTTTTTAAATTTTTTTTCAAAATTGCATCATAAAAAATAAAATGACATTTCTTGGAAGAAAACCGAAAAGAAACTGCCATTCCAGTGAGGGTCACAGTTAGCATTTTTGCCATGGTACTTACTCATGTATAGAGTTCTAGAATCTGGGTATAATCTGCCACATGCTCAAGAAGTAGACATCTAGAGCTGGAGCAGAGTGGGAGGTTAAACCAGAGAACTCCACATAAAACCAGGACTCCTGAAAAGTAATGTTCTCATGGTTTAACTAGAAAAAGACAGTAACAGGAAGACTTTCAGTGTATGTACCTGTCTTATCCTTGGTTCTGGACTGAGTATAAAGAAGAAAAAATGTTGTCCCTAAAATTTCCTAACCCATGATCTTATACTCAGAGAAGTCCACATCTGGATATGTACTACCAGCGTAAAATTTTCAAGTCAAATTTAGTTTTTTGTGGTCCCTGGTGGACAGTGCCAACAAGTCCTCAGCAGGAAAACAAAACTTTCTCTGAAGAAATGCATTTTAAAGCAGGTTTCAAAGAATTCCCATACATAAAGTTTCGAGGAACAAAATGTTTAAATCAAAAGTATTAACACAAAAAAATGGTTAAAAAAAATTCTTTTATTTAATATCATCCTTGAAACTCTAGCCAGAGCAATTAGACAGGAGAAAGAAATTAAAGGGCTACAAATAGGAAAAGAAGAACTTGAACTATCACTGTTTGCCAATGACATGATTCTATATTTAGAAGAGCCAAAAAATTCTACCAGAAAACTCCCAAAACTCATAAATGAATTCAGCAAGGTAGCGGGTTATAAAATTAATACCCATATATCAAAAGTGTTCCTATACATCACTGACAAATCTACTGAAATTAGAAAGAGAATTTAGGAAAACTACCTCATTTACAATAGCCTCAAATAAAATAAAATATTGGGACTCAAAAGAGGTAAAAGACCTCTACAATGAAAACTACAGAAAACTAAAGAAAGAAATTGAAGAAGACCTTAGAAGATGGAAAGATCTCCCATACTCTGGGATAGGCAGGATTAATATTGTCAAAGTGACTGTACTACCAAAAGCATTATACAGATTTAATGTGATTCCAATTAAAATCCCAAAGACATTCTTCAAGGAACTAGAGAAAGCAATCATGAAATTCATTTGGAAAAATAAAAAGTCCAGAATAACCAAGCAATCTTTAGCAAGAAAAGTGAAGCAGGAGGCATCACAATACCAGACTTTAACTATACTACAGAACCATAGTAACAAAAACAGCATGGTGTTGGCACCAGAACAAACCCATAGACCAATGGTACAAGATAGAAGACACAGAGATGAACCCACATAAATACAGTTATCTCGTACTAGAAAAAGGAGCCAAAAATGCTCACTGGAGAAAAGATAGCCTGTCGTGTCCCTCGCAAGAAAGCACGACACAGGAATCTTCCTTCAGCAATTTAATAAGGACCTTATTGTTATAAAACCATGGTTTTTCTTCTTCTTTCTCTTGAGCCGAATTCATACACTTTTATACTCTTGCAATAGCCAATCTACTCCTGCCACTTGGCCTATGTTCATAGGTGCTCCCAGTTGGCTTAACCAAATATGGGCTTGTTTACCTAGAAAGCACTTCAGGAAACCAGCGCCATCTTATCATGGTGGCGAGGCGGCTCGCCACAGCTCCCCCTTCTTTATTTTATGAACACAGGAAGGTAGAGGCCCTATCCTACTGTGCAAAAATGGCAGATAGTGAACGTCAGTCCCAGAGTGGCGCCTTCTCCGGGCTTTGGGGCACAGGGTTTTTATAGGGTGAAGGGGCAGGTTTCATGCGCGCGGTAAGCAACAGGTTTCTTATTGGCTATTTTGAATCCAGCACATAGGTCACCTAAAGAGTAAGGTTATTTTTCAAATTTTTGCAAATTTTGCTTGACATCTTCATGGTTCCTGCTTATCAGTGTAACGGCCTCCGGGCAGGGCGTGCTGTTGAGAGCAGGGTGGTATCTGTGCTGCTAACTGTCTCAAAGAAAAACAGGACTGCTGGGCCCCTGTGCTTACCAAGGTTGTTAAGAGATATTTGTCCGAGGAATGTGGTTGCCTGGAGACCTTATCCGTCAAGGACGGGAGAGGGGCCTTTCATTCCCCCCTTTTTCTTTATCATGGATAGAATTCTATATCCATTTGTCCATCCTGCCTCAGTTATGGAGAGTATTCATCAGTTTGCTTAATCATTTGGTACTGTTGAGTAAGGACCATAGTCTGGATTGTTTAAAGGGAATAATACAGACTTCTCCCGGCAGGGAGAAGGGGGCCATGGCTGATATTCTAAAAGTCCCAAGAAGTGAGCGTACCCTACATCTTTTATAGGTTAAAGTCTCTTTTGCTCTTCAGTTCTCTCCCCCCTTACCTCTCTCTCCTTCCTGCCTACGTGACTAGGCCTGGTTTTGCATTAAGTGAGAAACCATGGGCAGGGAGAGGGCTAAGGTGATTCAGGCAGGTAAGGGTCCAGGGAGCATTAATTAGCATCTCCTTGCTTGCAGTCCTTGATAAAGGCAGGTAAATTTGGTAATCAGTGGGCTCCGGAGATCCTTGACATTCCATTCTTCCAGGGGCAGTCTCCAACTTCCAAAGGCAGATGACTTCATGGCTTCATTTCCTCGAATTGACCCGATTCCCTATTTCTACACTAACTACCTGTCCTTAATTCTGGCTTCATTCCCCCCTTTAGCTATAGGAACTCCCAACTGCTTTAAGGAAAAGGGGGCGCCGATCGTTCTGGCTGCTTCAAAGCTGAAAGGGGGCAGCGAGGGGCAAGCAGTTTGGAGTTCCTTTTTTTAAAAATTGGGTCAATCGAGGGGTCCAAGGTAGAAGCCTGATTGGGGAAGAGCAGGTTGTAAAGTCATCTGGGGATGGGTGTTTCTATGATAGAAGAACAAAAAGACATGAGTACTGAAATGAGATTAGTACAAAGTAAATGTTGCAGCATCTGGAACATGCCACTGAGTATCATGAAAATGACAGAAGTCAATCTCTCACCAGGAGGTGGAAGAACTGAGAAATTGTTCCCATAACTAGGCCTAGCAAAAGGGTGGAGAGGACAAGGCCTTTATTTGGGAACTTTAACATTGTCCAGGTTATCAGGAATGTAAACACAACATTTAACTCTTAATGTCATAGATGTCCCCAGAAAATATAGTTAAGCTACTTAATGTCATCTGATTTTGTAAAATATCCCTTTATTGGTATAACCTGTGTTTAGTAGAGAGCTCTATACTTCTGTTACTTAGGGCTAGGTAATCATACGAGCAAACATAGATTAAGTCTACCTGTGTAGCTTAGGAAGGTCTGCAGGCCTTAAACTGACTAAAAACTTCTGACTCTGGCACAAGTGTGCATCTTAAGTTACATTTAACTATTATTTGTTTTAAATGCCCAAGAATGGTTATATTTTGGTTTTAACTGTTTTGCTGGGTGTCCAAGATCAAGTTGGTCAAATTGACCTAGTTCCTGTCTTGTAAAATAGTCAGCTGAGTTCCCACAGGGGCCACTTGTAGAGAACTTAAGGGCAGCTTTTTAGCTCCACCAGTGCCATTGGTTAGGCAGGGTCTCCTTGATGAGGTGACTTCCTTTGGAAGCATTAAGGGATGTCTCCCTTTTTCCATGACCCTCCTCTGCAGCAGATGCACTGAGCGATTTTTTCATCCTCTAGTCTCAACAATCTCCTTGATCAGGAGGTTGTGTGACCCAGAGTTGCAGCGCTCCTTAGAGAAGTCCTCTTATTCCCTGGGTTCAGGCTGACTGAGGGCAAAAGATCCAAATACTGGCCTATCTTGCCTTCTGTATTTAATTCCAATCTCTAAGTTTGATCTTAATCATCCAGCAAGCCAGTTTCACCAGTCATAAAGTAAGAGTACTGGGCTTTAACTTTAATGTCCATAACTTTACAGTTATTTACCCTATTATCTAACTGGAGTCTGCATTAGTTCTGGAAGTTACCACTATCTGTTCTATAGGCGATAGCTTATTATCACAAGTTACCTAGGTTGCGTGTTCTTGAAGCAGCTACTTCTGCAAAACATTAACAGGTAACAGTTTCACAAAATGAAATTAGCAAGAGTAAAAATATATTCTGCTTGTATAATAGCTATCTTGAATTTTGACTGAGAACCACATTATATTCCCTATTTGAGGTCATAGTAATTTTACAACAAAAACCAATCTTTTGATTATAACTTTAAATAAGCTAAAGTCTGACTTATTTTGGAGTCACTCTAACATGCAGTAAGGTGGGAGGCAGAGCCTTATCTCAGGTAAGGCGTGACTCTTTACAGATCTTAAGTGTTCTAATCCTACAACTAATTTTTGCCCCTTTTGCCATGACCAGCATGACCAAATTTTTAAGTTCAGTAAGGGTCAAAGGAGTATTAGAAAATAAAGGTTTATAAACACAGATTTTGAAGATTAAGCCGAGATCAGATGGAGCTCTGTTCTCTGATGGAAATGTAGATCTAAAGAGTTATGTTAGCAACATTTATACATGTCTTATTATTAAGTTAAAGACTATGTAAGCATCATTCTTTGTTTTTAGGAGAGTTACAGAGACTAGACCATCTACATAACTTTTTCTCACAACTGCAAAGTGCAATGTTAGGAACTCTGTGTAGCTCTCAAAGAAGTCCACTGTCCAAAGTTACTGTAAGGTGGGCAGGAACTAGAGAAGGGAACTGATGAAACACTGGTTATCTAGCAAAACAATTTCTTTCGGCCCAAGAGTTGTGTGCTTGATATCAATGTAAGAGCTGATAGGACTCCTGTACAGAGCCTCCCCAGGGAGGTTACTGCCACAGCAGTTAGACATCTTGTGCTCCTACACAGGAACACTTCCAGGCACCAGGCATGCTACAGTCATGAAGTCAGGGACCCCAATCTCAGTCATTGTTGTCCCATTTTTGCTATAATGCATTATACTCTTTCTTAAATGTCATTTTAAGAAGTTTATATATATTGATTTCTGAGTCCATATAAACATTAGTTAACACAGTCTAACATTATATCCAAAACAGGAATCAATCAAAGAAAGGCTGAGAGAGCTTTTAACTTTTCTTTTGTGTAGCAAAATGCTTTTACCTTCTACAATATGAACCTTTAAACAAATCAGGCTGTCACTAACTCTTAGATATATATTTACATTTAAATTTTTATCTCAGTGAAATAAGTAACCAATTTTACATATACCTTACTGATAATATGTCCCATAATAGAACATTAAACGATAGAAATAAATCCCCAATTAAAATTTACTCTTTATAAGTTTAAGATTACCATTACAGACAAGTTTAATCTGAAGAATAGCAGCTTGATAAATTCCCTGCTTTAAAAACTTGTATACCTGAAAAATATGAACACATTTAATATACAACTAGTGACCATTTTACAATTACCTTGACACTTTTATCTTACCAAATTTAGTTTTTAAAGAAAAATTTAGACTCTGTAACATAGTACAATACTCTAACAGTTGTTTAACCATAATTGTATAAACCCCAATTTTTAAGACTAATTGTTCTAAAGAATAAAACTTAATAGACACAAAGTTAAGAGTAAATTAGTGTTTCTAAGAAATCCTTGCCATTTTACCACGTCATTTTACCATGTAGATTAAACTTTGGTTTATATCAGAACATTAGTATTTCACCTTAGGAAAAACCTTAAACAGCTTTGGCTGTTTCACATACATACAACCAACTTAGTTTCACACAAACATGTTGAAACTTGCCCTTTACTTACATAGACTTTCTTAGCACTTACTTAGACCCTCATGTATTTCATCACACAAGCACTTTCTTACCCAGAAACATTTCCTTTTCCCTTTTACTAAATATATTTCCATACCCAGACCCTTTTATTTTCTCTTTCCTATCTGTTGACCCCTTTTTGTTCACATTCTGAAACGACTCTTATGAAATTTCTGAATTTAGATAAATTGCTCTATTTTAATAAGATTAAATATTTTGTTGTTTATAGTACTCTAATTGAAACACAGTTGAAACCTTTAGAACCCTTTGTTATAGAATTGTACTTGTTAAGACATAACTCTTAGTAACCTTGTTTTTAGTTTAGTGATGACACAAAGCAAGTTTAAACCCTTTTTATTTACCAACCTATGAAAACACCAATAATGTTTAAGTATGATACTCCATGGAATTTAAGGAGTTAAGAGTACTTGATGTTATTTAACAATTAGCATTTTAACTTTGCAAATTAATCAGATGTCTCTACAAACACATTTGAGTAATCCCATATATGTTAACTCTAATTCACTTATTTTGTAAAAACCAAGAAAGCAGGCAGGTGTCCTGAACAGTATTTGCTGTCTCTTTCCTGTTGAAGAAAAGTCCTAGAAACAATTGATATTAGACATTGTTTAACATCAACATTCCATTAGTTTGACCACCTAGAGACTTGCAAGTTATTTTTAAAGACATTTTACTTTTATTAGTTTACTCAATTTAAATTGAACCCTTTTAAATCACGTGAATAAAAGTATTTGGATCCATTTTTAAATTTTAATTTTAGGAGTGCTCAGTTTTGATACAGACAAAACATGACACCAGACAGCATGACATACAAATAACACAAAATCAAAGGCCTTATAACTTTATAGGTGAATCTCCTCTGCAATGTAACAGATGTTCAAAAACTTTAGTTGAATAAAAAATAGAACTGATCAAAAAGAAAAAAAAATCATTAACCTAGGTATGCAGGATGAAAATTATGAGCTCAAAAATACAGCATTAAAGAAAAACAAAACAAAACAAGAATCCTGGAAAATGGGTTAGTTCAGTGTAGCAACCCAGAAGTTTAAAACAGACACCCTTTTGTTTTCTCTTTCTTATCTTCAGGTTACCCCCCTTTCCCGCTGAGACTGTTGCAGTTTACATTCCAATGCAGGCTTCAGCAAGGCCAGGCAGGGGGGAGGGAGGATCACCCAGGACCTTTTAACCCTTTTTCTTCCTGGTTGAGAAATCAGGTTAGGTTTGAATGCAGAAAATCACAAAACATTATTTCTTACTACTTTTGAGGAATGGAGCTGCTGAGCTCTCTGCCTAGGGGGAGGACTGCTTCAAGGACACGGGTGTTCCCTCCCTAGGTGGCCATGGAGCTGCATGGAAGGGATCAGGAGGGGGGGCCTTTTTCTGTCTCTTGTGATAGTTTCTCTTGATCCAACAATCCCTTATCTAAAAACCAAGGGGCTTTGTCTTCTACAGTTTTTAAAAACTTCCTAGCTGAGGAAACCTTTAAAGGTGCTCCATTAGCCTTTAATAAAGCCTTTAATAGTCCTTCCATGCGAAGGAAGGCAGCAGCTAAGCCTGCATTTGTTAACGGGCCGCCTATTTCTCTACAAGCTTTCATCCATGCCTCTATGCCTTTGCTTTTAAATGGATTAATAGCATTTCTGCATTCTCTTGTACATTGTTCATATACTAATTGTTTAATTAAAGGCATAGCTACATCAGCATCCCTGAAGATCTTCCCTGCTGCATCTACCATTCTAGCCACGAAATCTGAAAAAGCTTCTGTGGGGCCTTGGACAATTTTTGTTAAGTTACCTCGCACTTCTCCTTTATTAGGGAGTGCTTTCCAGGCAGCAATGCAGATCTTATTAATTTGTTCATAAACCTCTAATGGAAAGCCTGTTTGTTGATTGGCAAATCTACCCTGCCCCAGAAGCATATCTACATCCCAGGCAGGTTTGCCCATAGCTTGGTTGCGTGCAGCCTGTTCATTGGCCCCCTCTAACACGAAGGCTCTCCAGTCTAAATATTTACCTGGGGAAACACAAGCTTTCACTAAACTGGCCCAGTCCGAGGGGGTCATGCAGAATCTATTGAGCCCCTCTATTTGGGTGATAGTAAAAGCAGCATCCACACCATAAGTGCAGACAGATTCTGCTATATTCTTTATCGTTTTAAATTCTATGGGTTCCTGATGTCTTCCCCATCATTATCCTGGAATACAGGACAGGCAAACCCCAACTCTACATGGGCAGCCCTCCAAGCTGCAGAGTTAAAAGTTCTACCCGTGCCTGGAACCCCTCCCACATATGGGGGAGGATCATAGGCTAGAGCTGGCTTCTGTTCTTCCTCATAGTCCTTTTGTCTAAAATCTTTTTGCCTCTTAGTTCCCCCTTCTTTTATCTTCACCTTCCGTAAGTGCTGCATTAGCTCCTTCACTTCCTCATCACCGTCTGATTCTGACTCCCCTGTATCTTCTGGTGTTCTAAGGGCTTTTAAATCTGGGTATAGTCTCCTCTTTGGAATAGCTCCATAAACCTGCTCTCCTGCACTATGTTTACTGGAAGTACTCATAGAATCCTTGGACTTCTCCTCATGTAGTTGTTCAAGAACTTCCTGTCCTTTATGAATAGCTTCCTGACATCTACCATCAAGAATACATCCTTTTATTAATTTCCATAGCGGTATCACCCCTTTCTCCAATTGTCCCTGCTCCTGAAGGAAATCCAAATCTTTTCCCAACTTATCCCAGCTGGCAGGAGTCAAGCTTCCGGAGACAGCAAACCATGGGGCTGCTTTATCAATTCTTACAAGGAATGTTTCTAAAGTACTGCGTTTGACCTTGAGCTCTTTGGAGCGCAACAAAAAATCTAAAGGCTGTACCAATGAACTAGATGGAGAATTGCCCATAATGAAAGCAGCGTTCAGAGCAAGCAGAATGAAAGCGAAAACAAGATATTTCTCTTTGTTGACCGACCATGCAAAGTCGGTTATATTTATCTTTGTTGACCGACTACGCAAAGTCGGTTGTATTTATCTTTGTTGACCGACTATGCAAAGTCGGTTACCGCTCTCTCTTATCTATAGAGGAGCGCCACACTTACCTGTGGTATTCACCGGTGCACCCCCTGACCACTGAAAGTTCTGACTCCCGGGTTTCGGCACCACTTGTCGTGTCCCTCGCCCGCAAGAAAGCACGACACAGGAATCTTCCTTCAGCAATTTAATAAGGACCTTATTGTTATAAAATCATGGTTTTTCTTCTTCTTTCTCTTGAGCCGAATTCATACACTTTTATACTCTTGCAATAGCCAATCTACTCCTGCCACTTGGCCTATGTTCATAGGTGCTCCCACTTGCAACAGTTGGCTTAACCAAATATGGGCTTGTTTACCTAGAAAGCACTTCAGGAAACCAGCGCCATCTTATCATGGTGGCGAGGCGGCTCGCCACAATAGCCTATTCAATAAATGATGCTGGGAAAAGTGGAAATCCATATTAACAAAATGAAATTAAACCCCTATCTTTCACCCTGCAAGAAACTCAACTCAAAGTGGATCAAAGACTTAGGCACTAGAACAGAAACCCTGTGCTTAATAGAAGAAAATGTAGGCCCAAACCTTCACCATGGTGGCTTAGGATCTGACTTCCTTAACAAGACTCCTAAAGCGCAAGAAGTAAAATCAAGAATCAATAAAGGGACAGATTCAAACTAAAAAGCCTCTTCTCAGCAAAGGAAAAAATCAATAACATGAAGAGAGAGCCTACAGAATGGGAGAAAATCTTTACCATGTGCACCTCAGAGCATTAATCTCCAGGATATATAAAGAACTCAAAAAACTTAACACCAAAAACCCAAATAACCCAATCAATAAATGGGTTAAGGAAGTGAATGAACACTTCACAGAAGAAATACAATCAATCAACAAATATAAGAAAAAAGTGTTCAAAATCTTCAGCAATTAGAGAAATGAAAATCAAAACTACTCTAAGATTTTATCTCACCCCAGTCAGAATGGCAATTATCAAGAATATAAACAACAATAAATGTTGGTGAAGATAGACATTGCTGGTGGGAGTGCAAATTGGTGCAACCATTATGGAAAGCAGTATGGAGATTCCTCAGAAAACTTGGAATGGAACCACCATTTGACCCAGCTATCCCACTCCTTGGCTTATACCCAAAAGAATTAAAATCAGCATATTACAGTGATACAGCCACATCAATGTTTATAGCAGCTCAATTCACAATAGCTAAACTAAGGAACCAATCTAGGTGCCCCCCAACAGATGAATGGATACATGTGATGGAATATTACTCAACTAAAAAAAGAATGAAATTATGGCATTTGTTGGTAAATGGATGGAGCTGGAGAATATCATGCTAAGCAAAATAAACCAACCCCCCAAAACCAAAAGCCAAATATTTTCTTTGATATGCACATGCTAATTCACAATGTGGGGGAGACCTAGGGAATAATAGAGTTACTTTAGATTAGGTAGAGGGACTGAAGCGAGAGGAGGGAGTATGCTGGAAGAGCCGCACAGGGACACGCCTAGGGGCAGAGCGAAGTTTCCAGGACTGCGGGCAGATTATCTGGGAGAGGCAGCCTAAGGAGACTCGCCTGCGGAGGGTGAGGCTCCCAGGCCCAGGAGGTAGGTCCGGGCCCCTGGGAACATTGCAGAGGAAGACAGCCCAGCCCAGGCGGTAATTGTAGATTGAGGGGAACCTCTAGGAGGGGAAATGACCAGCGAGATGTCCCCACTGAGTGAGTCTTCCCTGCCGGGAGAGATTTTCCCACAGGGATGGTAAAACCAGAGACACAGGCACAAACAGGCCTTGCCTCAGCCCGCAGCCTAGTTCCCCATTGGATGACCATTGGTCAACAAGTGGAGGCACCTCTAACCACTAGCAGGGAATATATGCCACCTGAGGGTCACCACCCCTACAGAGGCAGCTTCTTCGTGGAGCTCCACATTATCAACTTCCTCCAAGACTTCAGGCTACTGAAGGATAAGAGGGGATATACTAGCAATCTTCAGGGACATTATAAGTCGATAGAGGAAATCTGCAATATCTTAATGACCCACTGATTCCTGAACAATATGAGAAAACAAGGGAAGAAAATGCCCCAAACAAATCTAGATGTTACATCAATAGAATCCAACGACAGCATGGCAGAAGAAATGACAGAAAGGGAGTTCAGAATGTACATAATTAAAATGATTAGGGAAGCAAACGATGAGATGAAAGAGCAAATGCAGGCATTGAATGATCGCACCAATCGACAGTTAACAGAGCAAATTCAGGAAGCAAAAGATCATTTCAATAAAGAGTTAGAGATATTGAAAAAAAAACCAAACAGAAATCCTTGAAATGAAGGAAACAATAAACCAAATTAAGAACTCCATAGAAAGCATAACCAATAGGATAGAACACCTGGAAGACAGAACTTCAGATATTGAAGACAAAATATTTAACCTCGAAAACAAAGTTGAACAAACAGAGAAGATGGTAAGAAATCATGAACAGAATCTCCAAGAACTATGGGATATCATGAAAAGGCCAAATTTGAGAATTATTGGGATTGAGGAAGGCTTAGAGAAACAAAGCAAAGGAATGAACAATCTATTCGATGAAATAATATCAGAAAATTTCCCAAATCTGAAGAATGAAATGGAAAATCAAGTCCAAGAGGCTTATAGGACTCCAAATACACAAAATTACAACAGACCCACACCAAGGCACATTATAATGAAAATACCGAACATACAAAATAAAGACAGAATTTTAAAGGCTGTGAGAGAAAAGAACCAAATTACATTCAGGGGGAAACCAATACGGATATCAGCAGATTTTTCAATCCAGACCCTAAAAGCTAGAAGGGCCTGGAACAACATTTTTCAAGCTCTGAAAGAAAATGGATGCCAACCAAGAATCTTATACCCAGCAAAACTTACCTTCAAATTTGACAATGAAATAAAATCTTTCCATGATAAACAAAAGCTAAAAGAATTTACAAAAAGAAAGCCAGCATTACAAAACATTCTCAGCAAAATATTTCATGAGGAAGAGATAAAAAACAAAGAAGCAAATGAGCAAAGGGAGGAATTATCCTAAAGGAACTGTCAAATAAAGGAGGAACCAAGATGTGTCAAAAAAGAAATAAATAAATAAATAAAATTTTAAATATAAACCAAATGACCGGGAATACAAATCATATCTCAATAATAACCCTGAATGTTAATGGCCTGAATTCATCAATCAAAAGACATAGACTGGCAGATTGGATTAAAAAGAAAGATCCAACAATATGTTGCCTGCAAGAGACTCACCTCATAGAAAGAGATACCCATAGACTAAAGGTGAAAGGATGGGGAAAAACATACCATGCACATGGACTCAGCAAAAAAGCTGGAGTATCCATCCTCATTTCAGATAATGTGGACTTCAAGCCAAAGTTAGTCAGAAGGGATAAAGAAGGACATTTCATACTGCTTAAGGGAAGCATAAATCAGCAAGATATAACAATCATAAACATCTATGCCCCAAACAGTGGCTCATCCATGTATGTTAAACAAATCCTTCTCAATTTTAGAAACCAAATAGACCATAACACAATAATACTAGGTGATTTTAACACGCCTCTCTCACCACTGGACAGATCTTCCAAACAAAAATTGAACAAAGAAACCATCGATCTCAATAACACAATCAATAATTTAGACTTAACAGACATTTATAGAATATACCATCCAACCAAGAGCGAATACACTTTCTTCTCAGCAGCACATGGATCCTTCTCTAAAATAGACCATATATTATGCCACAAAGCTAATGTCAGCAAATACAAGAAGATAGAGACACTACCTTGTATTCTATCAGATCATAATGGATTGAAGTTAGAAATAAATGAAAGAGTAAAAAACAGAAACTACTCCAACACCTGGAGATTAAACAATATGCTATTATATGATGAATGGATAACAGAAGATATTAGGAAGGAAATTAAAAAATTCTTACAGGTAAACGAGAACAAAGAAACATCATATCAAAATCTCTGGGACACTATGAAAGCAGTACTTAGAGGAAGATTTATTTCATGGAGCGCATTTAATAAAAGAAGTAAAACTCAAAAAATAAACGACCTAACACTACAGCTCAAAGCCCTAGAAAAAGAACAGACCAACACCAAAAGTAGTAGAAGACAGGAAATAGTCAAACTCAGAACTGAAATCAACAAAATTGAGACAAAAGAAACAATACAAAAAATTGACAAAATAAATAGTTGGCTCTTCGAAAAAATAAACAAAATTGATAAACCCTTAGCCACACTAACAAAGAGAAGATGAGAGAAAACCCAAATCACTAAAATTCGGAATGAACAAGGAAATATCACAACAGACATGACTGAAATACAAAACATAATTAGAAGCTATTTTGAAAATCTATACTCCAACAAAATAGAAAATTTCGAAGACATCAACATGTTTCTAGAGACATATGAATTGCCTAAACTGAACGAGGAGGACATACACAATTTAAATAGACCAATTTCAAATAATGAAATAGAAGAAGTCATCAAAAGCCTACCAACAAAGAAAAGTCCAGGACCAGATGGGTTCTCAGCTGAGTTCTACAGAACTTTTAAAGAAGAGCTCATTCCAATACTTCTCAAAGTATTCCATAAAATAGAAGAGGAGGGAACCCTCCCAAACTCATTCTATGAAGCCAATATTACCCTGATACCTAAACCAGACAGAGACACATCGAGGAAAGAAAATTTCAGACCAATATCCTTAATGAACATCGATGCAAAAATTCTCAACAAAATTTTAGCAAATCGCATACAAAAACATATTAAAAAGATAGTACACCATGATCAAGTGGGTTTCATCCCAGGGATGCAAGGTTGGTTCAACATCAGGAAATCAATAAATGTCATTCACCATATCAATAGACTTAAAGTCAAGAATCACATGATTATTTCGATAGATGCAGAAAAAGCATTTGATAAAATACAGCATCCCTTCATGCTCAAAACACTAGAAAAAATAGGGATAGTGGGAACATTCCTTAACATTGTAAAGGCCATCTACGCTAAGCCCATGGCTAATATTATTCTAAATGGTGAAAAACTGAAAGCATTCCCTCTAAAAACTGGAACAAGGCAGGGGTGCCCTCTTTCACCACTTCTATTCAATATCGTCCTTGAAACTCTAGCCAGAGCAGTTAGACAGACCAAAGAAATTAAAGGGATATGAATAGGAAAAGAAGAACTCAAACTATCCCTATTTGCTGATGATATGATTGTATACTTAGAGGAACCAGGAAATTCCACCAGAAAACTTTTAGATCTCATAAGTGAATTCAGTAAAATAGCGGGATATAAGATCAATGCACATAAATCCAAGGCATTTTTATACATAAGTGATGAATCTTCAGAAAGAGAAATTAGGGAAACTACCCCATTCACAATAGCTTCAAAAAAAATAAAATACTTGGGAATCAATCTCACAAAAGAGGTGAAAGACCTCTACAATGAGAACTTCAGAACACTAAAGAAAGAAATTAAAGAAAACCTTAGAAGATGGAAAGATCTCCCATGTTCTTGGATAGGAAGAATTAATATTGTCAAAATGGCCATACTACCAAAAGTGCTATACAGATTCAATGCAATTCCAATTAAAATCCCAATGATGTACCTTACAGAAATAGAGCAAGCAATTATGAAATTCATCTGGAAGAATAAAAAACCCAGAATAGCTAAAGTAATCCTTGGCAGAAAGAGTGAAGCAGGGGGTATCGCAATACCAGATCTTCTACTCTACTACAAAGCAATAGTAACAAAAACGGTATGGTATTGGTACGAAAATAGAAAGGTGGATCAATGGTACAGAATAGAGGACACAGACACAAACCCAAATAAATACAATTTTCTCATACAAGACAAAGGGGCCAAAAATATGCAATGGAGAAAAGATAGCCTCTTCAACAAATGGTGCTGGGAGAATTGGAAATCCATATGCAACAGAATGAAACTAAACCCATATCTCTCACCATACATGAAACTAAACTCAAAATGGATTAAGGATCTCAGAATCAGACCAAGACCTTGCATCTTATAGAAGAAAAAGTAGGTCCAGAGCTTCAACATGTCGGCTTAGGACCAGACTTCCTCAACAGGACTCCCGTAGCACAAGAAATAAAAGCAAGAATTAATAACTGGGATAGATTCAAACTAAAAAGCTTTCTCTCAGCAAAGGAAACTATCAGCAATGCGAAGAAAGAGCCTACAGAGTGGGAGAAAATCTTTGCCAATCATACTTCAGATAGAGCACTAATCTCCAGAATCTATGAAGAACTCAAAAAACTCTACACCAAGAATGCAAATAATCCAATCGACAAATGGGCTAAGGAAATGAACAGACACTTCACAGAAGAAGATCTACAAGCAATCAACAAACATATGGAAAAATGTTCAACATCTCTAGTAATAAGAGAAATGCAAATCAAAACCACCCTAAGATTCCATCTCACCCCAATTAGAATGGCGATTATCAAGAATACAAGCAACAACAGGTGTTGGCGAGGATGTGGGGAGAAAGGTACACTCATACATTGCTGGTGGGGCTGCAAATTAGTGCAGCCACTCTGGAAAGCAGTATGGAGACTCCTTAGAAAACTTGGAATGGAGCCACCATTTGACCCAGCTATCCCACTCCTTGGCCTATACCCAAAGGACTTAAAATCAGCATATTACAGAGATACAGCCACATCAATGTTCATAGCTGCTCAGTTCACAATAGCCAGATTGTGGAACCAACCTAGATGTCCTTCAATTGATGAATGGATAAAGAAAATGTGCTATATATATACAATGGAATATTACTCAGCCATAAAGAATGATAAAATTATGGCATTTGCAGGCAAATGGATGAAACTGGAGAATATCATGCTAAGTGAGATAAGCCAATCTCAAAAAACCAAAGGAAGAATGATATCGCTAATAAGTGGATGATGACACATAATGGGGGGTGGGAGGGGTTATTGTTAGGGTTAGAGTTAGGTTTAGGGAGGGGGGCAAGAATGGAGGAAGGAAGGACTGTATAGAGGGAAAAGAGGGGTGGGAGGGGTGAGGGGAAGGGAAAAAATAACAGAATGAATCAAACATTACCCTATTTAAATTTATAATTACACAAATGGTATGCCTTTACGCCATGTACAAACAGTGAAACAACATGTATCCCATTTGTTTACAATAATAAAAAAAAAATCATAATCACGGTCATTAAGCTGAATGTTCATTATTATCAGGATGCTGGTGACAGCAGATTCAATCACCAGGTGCAAGGGGCAAGCAGTCACAGTCCCACCCAAGTTTCTGCAGACAACGATGTGCCACATTAAATCTATGATGTATTCCACATCCCACTCCATTCCAAAAGCCGTAGGCAGTAAAGGTCAACTTTATGTTCTGTGCAATATGCTTAGGTTATCTAAATTAATTCTTTGGAGTACTGAATATTTTTATGCTTTGTAGCTTATAAAATCCTGTTTAGGACCAAAACTGCTTGTAAAAATAAGGGGAAAGTCCTGCTCTACTGTTATAATTTGCCTATAATAAGGCATATGAGGAAAGGAGCTATCAACATGAACCATCTTAAAAGAGTCTCTTCCTGATTTTTGCAACAAGGAAAAACATGAAATGGTTCCATTAAAATCATATGACAAAAATGCATATGGAAACTCATTCCAATTCAGGTAAAGGCCTAAGACTATAATTTCTGCTTCAGTAAATATGAACATATGTGAATGTTTTGACAACCAAAAGAATTTTTTAGTACACTGAATTTTTACTGACCAACTCTTTTAGATTTACCCGAATACATTAAATTAATAGTGACTGACTAATAGACTCTCCTTATTTAATTTCATGTCTATCTTAAATACTGAATTTATAAATACAAAGTATTTACCCAAACTTAAAAGTTTGACTTTTGAAAAACCCAAACTTAGAGTCTAAATTTAATTTGGGTAGATCAGAGAAATATGAGTAATTATATAATACGTATGTTATTTTATTATTTATTTCCACTTTTTGGAAAAATTATGCCCATGCTATTTTTCATTATTGATTTTCATACATTCAGAAAGAAAACAGTATTATCTGCTCTTGGTGGGCTGACTTAATAATTTCTTTGTACAGTGCTTTTCAGATCAATATCATTAAAAATAAAATGAAATATTAAATGATACTAAACATATTAATTGATATAATATGAATGTGATTAGAGAAAGAATATTAAATATTTTCTCTTCTGGCAACCCACATCCTTCAACACAATTAGTTACAAATAATTTGAAAAGTATAACTTCCATGTTTAATGATGATAAGAGAAAGTAAATTATTCATACAGGCAATCTTAAAACTTAATGGAAAGGTGGAGAATAAGACCCAAATATACCTACTTGAGCTATTTCTTAGCTGAAATCAATCCTATTGAATTCAGCTAAACTTCTGTACGTTTAAATGTGTGTGAGTACTCTATCTTCATATAATTCAATGTCAGTCCTTTCTTTCTTCAACATTTCAAAATTAACAGCTCTAGTTTCTCTGAGACTATCTTTAATCCAGTAATAATAAGCTTTACCATCTAACTTGCAAGATCAAAAAATAAATTTTTATAAAAGTTAGTAAAAATAAGCCTACTTTTGGCAACCTATTGGCTGCAAGTCTCACTCAAGTCACCTAAGAGCAAATCAAAACAAAGTATTTTAAGTAATTCTATGATTTTACATAGAATCAACCAACAAATGGACTATTTCTGTATTATGTGAAGATTACCTTTAGTCACACAGAGGGCTAACTTGTTTATTTAATATGGTTATTTGAAGAGATAAGATGGAAGATGGGATGCAATAAGAAAGGGATAGAGGAAGGAGGAAGGAAAGTAAGGAGGGAGGCAGGAATGTAAACTTGAACTTACTATTTTATATATAATTTTGTTTAGTTAGGCCAATGATTTAAGATTTAAAGACTCCCTGCACTTTACTTAATTTTCAAGGCATAGAAGAACAATTATTTAGTATTAATTTTGGTACACAGAAATAACCCAATGAGTCCTCCAAAATAAACTATTTGTCCGTTTAGTGAGGATCTAAAAGCTTCATTAATTTGTTTCTTCCATATAATATATTGTTGGAATACATAAACAATATATAAAGTGATCTATTGCAGAAAAACAAAAGGAAGTACTATTTTATTTAAGGAAACAAATTCTGCACAAAAACATTTCTTACTTTAAGTAGTTTAATATTCCAGATAAGTCATTTATATTTTAAGGGAAGATCCACTTCCTTGAATTAAATAGAATGGTGAGGAGACACAAAAGCAAAAATTTTTATTTCAAATAGAAAATGAGATACAGATCATTTTATTCACATTCAAAACATGAAATTAAATAGTTGCAATAGAACCATACTGAAGAGTAGTAGTCATAGTGGGCATCCATGTCATGTTCCTATGGTTTAGGTGATCTTTAAATGAGAGAGTAGATACTGGTATGTTTTAAACCTCTTGGAAATATTGGGATGGAAGGAATTACTTGGCATGCAAGAGAACATGGTGGGGTGGGGCAGAGATGGAATGCTATGGACTGAATTGTGTATCCTTGAAATTTATATGTTGAAGCTCCAACCCCCAATGTGACTATATTAGAAATAGTGCCTTTCAGAAGGGGATTAAAGTCAAGTCACGAAGGTAGGATCATGATCTGATGAGATTTAAACACTTATAAGGAGAGACATACAGAGCCTCTTTCTCTCTGACTGTAAAGAAGAGGTCATATGATCACACAGGGAGATGACAGCTGACTATAAGCCAGGAAAAGAAGTGTCACCAGAAATTAACTACATTGGTACTGCGATCCCAGACTTCCAACCTCCATATTTGTAAGAAAATAAATATCTATTATTAAGTCATACAACCTATGATATTTCTTTATTGCAGCCTGGCCACAAATATACCTGTTATACATGTGCATATCAAAAATGTGTTTGCACACAGACATATATGTAAGTTAAATGTATGGAATACATTATATATATATATGTATATGTATATAAAATACTAATACCTAATACCTTTAAGTATTAGTATAATTGAATTAAAAGAAAAAATATTTATCTCACAACTTTCTTTCTCTCTCCTATCTGTATGCCTACACACAGAGATTGAGAGCAAACAAATAAGTACTTGGTGCTATGCCCCAGAATTAACTCCTTTCTGATACTTCACATTCAAGCCCTGACCCTGGTCATATGCCAAAGTCAATACTCCATGTCACTGATCATAGGGCATATGACCATAAAACACATAAGAACACAATAGTGAAAAATAATTTAAATATTGTGTGACTTAAGTCAGCTGTACTATCTTTACATAACACAGTTATAAATAATTTTATAACCCTAAAGGTCTTAATTGTAATAAAAATATTCATACTTGCTCTAGGTAATGTGAACTTTTACTCCATTTTTTAATGTTTTGTTAACTCACCTTGTCACAGATCCATTTTTTAGGATTTTCACTTGGGAATTGTTTTTCTCCATAAGAATCAGGGCCATACTTGCTTGATGAATGAAATGATGGGGTATACTTTTCTTTTTGATGGTAAGAAGAAAGTGGAAAAAACCTGAAAGAATATTGAGAAACATTCTTAAATTGATTTCTATAGACATTTGATTTAAAACATTAGAATAGTATAGTAAAAATAATTCATAGTTTGAGATCAGAATCCCTGGATTCCATTTCAACCTCTGCCTTTGACTATCAGTGTTACTAACTTCCATGAAGTAAAACTTTCCTCATGGAATTTTTAAAGTTTCAAATATAGACAATGTTAAGTAAAGAATTTATCAGTAAAGTCACCAAATTACTCAAAATCTATCATGTAAGTAAAAAAAAAACTCTTAATACTAAAATGGGATGCTCCCCTTCAAAAAAAGAAATAGCCAGTACAGACAATTCTCATTAAAATAAGTTTTCTTAAAAACTTAAATCACCACCAAAATGGAGACATTTTTGGTAAGGGTGATGAATAATGGGGCTTTTGAGTCAGCTAGACATATTCATGTATTAGCTCTACCTTTGCTAGCTCTGTACCCTTACTGTTACTTGACCTCTGTGAATCTTTACTTCCATACAGGGTTGATACAAGGGATGAAAAACTTAATATACATAAAATATTAAACATGGAAGCTGAAAAAGAACAAGAGTCCAATAAATAATGGTGGTGCTAAGAGTAGAAGTAAAAATAGAAGTAAAATGTATGTCAATCCTTATTTTTATTATCATTATTATTACCTTTAGGTATTAGTATAATCAAAATAAAGGAAAAATTAAGGTTTTAAAATCCTACAAACTCTCACAGAACATCTATGATTGTGATTGTGTGTGTGTGTGTGTGTGTGTGTGTGTGTAACCTGGTCAATTGAGTGTGTGTGTAACCTGGTCCCAGAACCCACTGACATAAAAGGAATTTAAAAATCTGATAAGGCAGAAGATGAGAAATAATAGGTGAAAATAACAGCAAAGTTTTGGCAGGTGGCAAGAAGATTGCAAATTCCTAAATGATAGAGAAGAGTTAAAACTGAAAGCTAAGCGCCAAAGGAAGGAGAGAAAGGCAATGTGTCCTACAGATCCTCAGAAAAGCTTGGGAACTGAAGCTAAGTTACTGCAGAAGTGAGAGTGAGGGAAAGAGATGAAAAGTTTATATCTGGAATAAACTCCCAGGTCCTTGTCCCTGTCCACGTATCAATAAGAAGAGTCAATTCTCACGTGAGTTTACAAAAAGAACTCAGGTCTCAGGCAAAGCAGATACAGTACAAAGTCAATGGCAGGCACAGATGGAATTACACGATTTTAACTACCCACCGTCATCTCTTGCATGAACTGTACTAACGTGCTTCAGGGGACTGACTGTATCAAAAGATACAGAGAACTCCCAGACACATCAGTTGAAGTCTCAACCTACAAGGACGTCTTAATTAAAAGGTCATATCACAGTGCAATAAAGCCTCTGAGTCAAAAAGCCACTCTCCTACAGTTCCTGGCTTAATTTTTAGTCACCTTTAAATATGAATTTAAGAGTGGATTAGTGATTGGAAAATCAACACAAAAGGAAGACACACATCTAAACACGAGTAAACGAGTAAACGAAGGAGACATGGTACCAATGAAATTATTTTTTTTAAATAAAAGGAACAATGATTAAAAAAAAAGAACAAACTGGAAAATTTTTTAAAAAGTACATAGAAAATTATTCTAAGGAAAATATTTTAAATTTAGGCTTTGAAAAATTAAAGTTTAGTGAGGTTCAACAAATCTTTACTGAACCCTTATACTAAAATGTTCATACATATTATCTCATTTAATTAAGACAATTGACAATTTTTGCCACTATGTTCATAATTTCCTTGAAAATAATAAATTTAGGAAAGGGGTATCATTCATCCACTTTGTACCTCTCTTCATATTTATTTTTAACATTTAAAAATCTCTTCTTAATAGTTTTCATAAGAAATCCTTTAGGCTGGCGAGACCTGGACAGGGCGCGCGGGCGGCCAGGCAGGGAGGGCGGCCCCGAGGGCAGCAGCGCCTGCTGGCATGCGCGCCTCTCTCCGCGCTCTCCCATCCGCGACCCCGCGCCGGGCTCCTGGGCCCGCCACGCGCACAGCCACGGTGGGTCGGCTGTGCCTGCAGGATGTGCCCGAGCTCGTGGACGCGAAGAAGAAGGGTGAGGGCGTCCTGGACAGCCCGGACTCGGGGCTGCCCCCCAGCCCCAGCCCCAGCCCCAGCCACTGGGGGCTGGCGTCGGTCGGGGTAGAGGCAGCGGCGCGGAGCGCGCGCCGGCCCTGGGACTCTGGAGTCCGATGCGGTGGTGACCCCAGCGTCCCCGAACCCAGCATCTCTCCCCAGCACCCTGGCTATCAGCAGCTCACCAAGGCTGTGCCCGCTGTCCTTTGGAGAAGGAGTGTAGTTTGACCCCTTACCACCAACGGAAGTAAGGTACACTTCTTCCCTCCAGTACGACTCAGAGCGACACTTCATTGATGACGTGCAGCTGCCACTGGGCCTGGCAGTGGCCTCCTGCAGCCAGATGGTCTCCTGCATCCCCAATTGCACATGGCGCACCTACAAGGCTGAGGTGCGCTTTGAGCCCCGCCACAAGCCCACACGCTTCCTCAGCACCACCTTCTTCTACCCCAAGTACCCCAAGACCATCTACACCACCACCCTGGAGTACAACTGCCCCAAGAAGCTGAGAAGATTCCCGTCCAGCGTGGAGCCCGAGGCCACAGAGATCCTGGGCAGTGATTGCCTCTCGGATGAGTGCTGACTGAGCAGGAGGCTCGGGTTGAGCCAGCTCTTCCGCTGCCTTGGTCCCCAGACCACCCCGGGCAAGCTGGACGATGTTGTCCTTGCTTATCATTCCAGCCCCAGGCTGACCTAAGGATACCTCTGGGCCCAGCCTGGGGAAGAAGAGGAAAAAAAAAAAAAAATTACTGCATCTTCCAAATATTGAGATATTTGGTTTGTTTTTTTAATTTTCAAATTATCTTTCAAAGGACTATTTTTCCTGGTTTGCTGATTTAGAAGGAGTATTATTTCCAGAGTTTCCTGAAAGTCTTGATTTGAGGAGAAAATAAAAAGAGATAACCAGAGCAGAGGAATGGTGACAACAGTTTAAACCGGGGAAGGGAGGAGGACAGCTTCCTCCATTGTCAGTGTGTCTGAAAAAAAGGGGTTGGAAAAGTCTCTGGGATAGAAAAACGTGAGTTTTAAGACCTTTCAGCCACAGGTGTCTTCCCTGCTCGGAAAGTGGAGCTGTTTCAGTAGATTGTGACACCCGTATGTGTTCAGTCTGTGGAGAGTTGAGTTCCATTCCATGCTTCATTGCCACTTCCATTTGTATTTCCTGTGAACCAAAACTTTTGGAATCCTCTAGATCTTTTTCAGGATATGGAAAAACCCCAAACCAAAATAAGAGATGCCTTACAAAAAAATGCACGTCACTGCATTCTTTCCTATTTCAGAAGGTCAGGTGGACAGATGGCCCACTTTGGCGACAGTGGCTTCCGTCTGCTCCCTGCAGGTTGGTTGCAGGCACAGGCTCTGGCAGTGGCCTGGCACACTTGGCATCTGCTTAACATCTTGTGTAACTCTCCTGGTAGGTATTTTGGGGTTTCAAAAGTACTTTCATAAAGGAAATTTTTTCATAAAGGAAAACATAGCAGAGGGCTCTTCTGAGAGAGACACATTTTAAAAGAATGCTTTGGAAAATGTTTTGGGGACTCCAGGTGGGAGGTTTCCATCAGGGCTGCCATGCCTAAGACCCACTGCCACCAGGAGGAAACAGATGTAGATGTTTTTGGCAATCCGGGTCATCATGATTGTCTAAGTGGACTCAAGCTGAGGACTTTGGTGGTATCAAAATTGCAGAGAAATTGTAAAAAATGAGGAATCTTGCTTAACGTCCCCCGAGGTTATGCTTCAGTGAATTTAGTGTAAGGAACAATGTCACAACCCAGCTACTGTAGCCATAGTGGATATTTCTTTCCTGCCACTGTGTCCTGGAAGTAACCACCATGGGGGTTGGGTGTGAACTGAAGATGTTCCCAAGGCAACCTCAAGATCTCAGCTGAGCTGCTGCTGCAGGCATGGTGCTGGGTGGGGCAAAGTGGCCCCAGGCTGCCCCTTCTCACCTGCCTCCCACCACCACCACCCCACTGTCCCACCAGCCCCAGCCCTTGCTTCTAAGAACCTCCTGCCATTATTTGCAGGGCTGGAGAATAGAAAGTGGCAGATGGACTTTGCCCCCCAATATTGGAAAAAACAAACCACACAGATTTCCTTTGAATACATCCAAATTATGTCAAGTGCTCCAGGGTTACAGAGCTCCGCAAGCTCTGTTTCCCCCTTATCTCCAGGTTTTTATGGATGGCTTCCTTGTGTTCTAAAAAGCAGAACTGAGAGCTCTCTGGGTACCCTGGAGCCACAGCTGTGGTTTTTGTTACTATGAAAGCAGGTGCCATGATAATTGCTCTCATTTAAAGGCACTGGAGCCTTCTTAGAGCCATTGTGTCTGGTGTCCTCTACAGACAACAATGTCTGATCGCTCATGCTCCTAACAAATGGGACACATCCCCTGATGGAGCTGCAGTCAACTTCAGGATCTCAAGTTTGCCAGGGTGCGTCTTAGCTTGGACCAGGGGTGTCACTCTGGGACTCTGCAGTCTCTTCCATCATGTGCAGAGCAACAGATGCTGCCTGCCTTTGGAAGAGCAAATTCCACGACATTTATTGGTAAAAGTGGATTTTCTATCTGATTTCTTAGTGTGGACACTTAAGTGGTAAGTGTGATTTTTTAATTATGCTAGGAGAATTCCCAGAGCTCACTTGGATGAGCTCTGAGGAACCCTGTGGGCAGGGTGACAGGGGACAGAACGTAGGAGAATGTGGCCTCTGAGGTGTTTTGAGGGGCCTCCATGAGATTTTCTTAGGGGATCGTGTTGAGTTCAGGCAAGTCACTCTAGGTGTGGAAAGAACCAGAACCTTATCAGTCAAGTACGTAGAAGTGAGTGATGGCGGATGCGTAAGGCATGTGGACAGGTGTGTGGTTAGGTCATTCATTAGGGAACCAGTTGCAGTTCTTTCTAGTCCTTTTTTCCCTCCAAACCTGCTTTGCTGAGGGTTGCAGAAGTGGAAGCATGTGGAGACGCCGTGGAACTCTCCAGTGTGGCTGAAATGCCACCAGTCCGTGGAGGAATCATGCTCGTCTTCAGGATGGAAGTGGTGATTTTTAAACTCACTGATTAAAAGCAAACATTCCTAAGTGTGCCTGAGAGAGACAGTTGTTAACTAAAAAGCTTTTCGCTCAGTCTCCTACACTAGGGTTTTCATGGAATAAGGATGATTTGTATTTTCAGAGGAAAGTTGTTTTCCTTTCAAAGTACAGACTTTTAGAAAGACTTCATTTGAATGAGTATCTTCCCACTTGACCTTTTTCCTATTTCTAACCTTAGGAAATCCAGAATAGCATTGAACAAAATTGTGTTTTAAATTTATGCCACCCCTGGCCCATTCCATTTTGCTTTGTGACTTCTCCATTCAACAATAAATTATCTAAAATATAAGAAAAAATATTTTTACAGTATTTAAATAAGACAAACAAATAGAATACAGAGCTCTAATGTACAAAGTTGCAGAAGCATGGATTATATTTGCTCTTGGGAAAAGAGCTCTCATATAAGATAGATTAGGGTCCTTCCATGGCTAATTTGCACATGGGATGTACATCACACACACACAAAAAAATTAATGTGGCCCCAATGTCCCTGAGTATAAAAAGGAGGTGTTGTGAGTGGACTGCTGAACTTACAATTTTTATCACTTCTGAACTGCATTTTAATAGTACATCTTTGTTTTGTGTCTGAATGATATTTGCTTCTTCAAGGGAATGGATGGCTGAGAAGACAAGGCTGAAAGACTAGGTATTTCCCTGCTCAAGAATTAATTCTGCTTTCATAGACATAACATTTCATTGAAGTGGCATGCATGCATATTCTCAAGAATGTGTGTGTATATGTACATATATAGTATACATATTCAAAAAATATTTATATATTTACAAATAATCTTTAAGTGGTATTTATGTTAAAGTTAAGAGACAAATTATCTAATTCTCAAATAGGATTTGATAAATATAAGCAAGGCTAGAAGTACAACTCAGTGCTAAAGTGCTTGCCTAGCATGTGTGATGCCCTAGTTCAATCACCAGCACTTCAAGGAAAAGTATAAATAGCTAGGAAAACCCTTAAAATCACAAATAACTCTGGTTTATGATCAAATTTTAGACAACTATAAATTAATTTCAAAATGTTATCATTTACAAGTTTTAAATATAGAGTTGTACTTTATGCTTTCAGTGACTATTTTCCAGTTATTTGAACACCATATTAAAGAAAAAAAAAGATAGTTCTGCCTATTATTTCTATAACCTTACCAAGGAGATCTGTCATAAATTCTTCAAAACAATGTGGATATACAGTGGTCTATACAAATAACTTTGAATTCATTACTTGAATGGACAGTTACAGAATTGGTAGAGGTCTCAAGAAGCAAAAATTAAAATGTCAATTAGCTTCAGGGAAAATAGGCCCGATGTAAATATACAATAAAAACCTTTATACATTGAGCATATAATATACTAATAGAGTTTCCCAAATAAGAACTCTAACAAATTATACTTATTCTTTTTCCTTACAACTCTCTTTCATTTTTCCCTTTTTAATGTAGCCCTACCATATTCATTCATAAAACTAGGTTTTCTGCACAATCCATTTATTTCATTAAAAGAGCACTCAAACCTTCAAATTAAAACCCTCTATAGCCTGTTGATTCTAAATTTTCAACCTAGTTGTCAGGTTTCTTAGAATGCGCTTGATCTGTTCAGATTTCTTACCTTCTGTTCTATCATTGCCATTTGCCTTTTAGTCCTCCTTCTGCCTCTATTCCTCTGTGCATATTCCTCCTCCTGAAATGCTACTGCATGCAATACCCATCTTTCAAAACCCAGCTTAACACCTAGCTTTCCAAGGTAGCTTAATGTACCCATTTCCACCCATATTGAATTCTCCATTGTCTAAATATGTATTCATTAAACAAAAATTAAGTGAAATGCTATTATATACTATGTACTTTGAAAAAGACATAATGATGAAACATATGATAGAAGATGCAGTCTAACTAAATACAACTTACTTCATAATAGTAGAGGGTAGGAAATGAGATAACAAACATAAGTAGAATGTGGTAAGTTTTATGGTAGATATACTCACAAGGGGCAATAAATGCACAGAGGAAAGTTCATGTTTCTTTATGCATGTGTGTGTATCCATTTGAGGGTCTACTGGCAGGGACTTGGGAAGTGAGTCAAGGAAAAATTATCTTTCCAGACCATTTATGCCAGAGTTGACTATTAAAAGACAAGTAGAGTTCATCAAGGTGGGAATATTGTGAAGGCTATTTTAGACAGAAGAAACAGTATATGTAACAATTAGAGATGAGTTATATCATAAAAAGGTATGTGAAAGAAACAAAAAGGTATTCAGCACAGCAAAAGATTGAGTTGTTTGGAAGGAGAAAAAAGATCAGGAAAGTCTTGGAGTAGAGATGAACTCGCTATAGAGAATATGTATAGTAATATATTACAAATCTTTATAAATTGCCAAATATTTTTTCTTTATTTTTACATAAAAATGAATTCTGACTGCTAAATAGGATTGTTATCCAAGCCACTGTGGATTCTGCCTTAGGTAAATTATTTCAAAATGGACAAGGTGATGGAGACTCCCAGAGTAAGAAACGTGAATATGGTACAGGTCTTAGACACCACCCATGTCGTAGACTAGCCCCCTTTCTGATGGTGGGATTCCAGTTCAGCACGAACACCAAAACTAAGCGGGATAAAGGGGTACATTGATACAAGTTACAAACTTGACTGCAGACTGCATTCAAATACCTCTTTTTGTGTAAACTGGAAGCAGTAGAAATAGCCAGCTCCAGCAAGTTCCTCCCAAAATTTGCAGCGGAGCTTGTATAATCCAAAGCTTTCTAACATGAGACTTGCTCCAGGATCTGCCCTCAGGGTCTTAACAGCCAGCAAAAATCAGAGATAAGCTGAGAGACAGCAGAGTTGCCTCTCCAGGGAGAATAGACATATTTTCTTATCGCTAGCTAAGAAAAGGAAAAAGAGACCTACAAGGATTTCCCCCAGAGGGAGCAAATTTCAGGGTGATATTTTACAACTCAAATCTCCTGAGGGGACAAGAGAAATTTTCTAAAAAGAGGAAAGTCTCATCATTAGAATCATGATACCTCCTGAGACCTATCACAGCAAACGTCTCCATCTTAAACTGAATGGAGAGAGTAGATGGGGAGGAGAAAGAAGGGGAAGCAAACAGAGCATTAGGCTTCCCCTAGAAATGGTTCCTTATAATACTGAAATGTGTACTTACTTCTGGGCCTATATTATATTAGTGCTATAGTTTGGATCTGGAACGTCTTTCAAAGACCCATGTGTTAAAGTCTTGGTCATTAGCTTGGCGGTACTGAGAGGTGGTGTAATCCTAAGAGTTGTGGCCTAGTGGGAGGTCTAAGGTCACTTGTGATATGACCTAAGAAAGGGATAATAGGACCCCCAACTTCTCATTTTTCCTATCAGCCAGGAGGTGAGGGCTTTCTCTCCCATGGACTTCCATTATAAAGTGTTATTTCAACACAGTCCCCAAAGCAAAGGGCTGACCATGAAATAAAACTTCCAAAACTGTGAGCCAAAATAACTTCTTCTCTTCTTAAGTTGACTATCTAAGATATTTTGATAAAGGAGAGAAAGTTGACTAACAGTAAGCTAAAATTAAGTATACAATAAAGTCTTGATGACTTGATTGTTAATTTAATCCATCAGATATGTCTTAAATAACTGTAATATATGTATATATCCTAGTATATGTTCAATATATTTTCCTAAACACTGTGATAAAAAGATGAGTAGGTAGATGCCTCATCCAAATACTCTTAAAATCTAATGAGAGAAAAAGACAACCACAACAATATAAGGAAGAGGGGAAGGCTTTAATATAGAGGCAAAACAAAAAATATGTAAGAACAAAGAGAGCTGAGGGCAACATGTAACCTTGGGCAGAAATTAGAATTGAAGATGAAAGTAAAGGAGCTGTATGAGTAGATGCTCAGAAGTAAAAGATGGAAACGTGGGGTTTTGCAAACTTACAAGGAAATTAAGATAGGAAAATGTTCTTCATAGGGTGTTTATACTGGCTCCTTTCCAAACAGGCTAAATTTCAGTAGTTTCATCTCTTTTTATTTAAGATATCTTGGGAATATCATCCTGGGGTCAAGCAGGTGACCCACTGTAATATTTCTCTCTCTAAACTATATTATTGTACTATATGCCTTGTGATCCTGGTGACATTGATATAAGTCTGACATTTTCCACCTTGTATAGAGAGAGATTTCTTATTTGTGAATTTTAAAACACAGGACTTTCACATAATAAGTGACTACCAGAGCATTCACTTTTTCAGGCAGAAAAAGAAAAACAAATACTTTTCCATCTTTTCATAGTGGATATAAATTTATTTAGTTTACAAGTTTCAAAACTTCTATACTTCTATACAAGAAAATGCAATTAGATGACAGTAGAGAAAAATAAAAGAATTTTCTGCCTTATTTTTTGAGTAACCAAACTTCCTATGTTCAAGTCGTCATTTATTTCTAACTGCCTAGAGAGTGACTGTAAAATGCTACTCTAGCTTTAGCAAGCACTAATGAGTTAATGAAAGCCAAAAGAATACCTCAGAAAATCAGTAGTTTTATCTTCTGTACTTCATAAAGTAGAAATTTTGCCAATTATTTTTTCTGTTCTCATTACAGATACATGCTGAAAAAGATCACAAGCTTCACTACTGAAGATGATAAACTATGAGCAGCCTCTCTCATGTCAATCATTAACACTGGAGAGACAGACATTCCTCAAAGAGGATGCAGGAGGGAGGGCTGGGAGGCATCCCAGTGTCCTTGCTCAACAGGTATATCTACAAAGTGTGCAAAAGAGGGAGTAATGATAGGTAGTTTTGTAAAGTTCAAACAGAGCACTTATTTAATTTGGGGTAAAGAAAGAAAGGAGGGGGAAAATTCACTATAAAGTAATTAAAGGAATTTGTACTTTGGCCTACAAAATTTAATGTGACGAGCAAAGACATCTAGGTTTAAGTCTAGAGAGTTGAACAAATTAAAAGAGAAAACAAACAAAGCAAGTTGATTTAATTTAAGAAACTAATCAAGGACAAGAAATTTTCATGTTACAAAAGCACACCGGCTCAAAAATTCTTAGACTCTAATATTTTCATTATTTTTATAATATGGAAAATAATATTTAATGTTTTGAGGGTTGAGTTATAATCAATTCATTCCTGGTCTCATTATCAGATAACTCAGTTAATATTAACTAATCTCAGGTTATTTATTTTTATTTTTTTAAGACAAAGCATTTTGAAAGAACACAAAATTGAAACATACAAACTATTTCAGTTGTATCTGAATGGAATGAGACATGTATTACATTTGTAGTATATATATAATTTTTGCCCTCCTAAAAAACATAGACCAAGTCAACTATTCAATTTATAGAAGAGGGCCACAAAACATTGAATATTTGTCTTTTATAATACAGAACATATTTTAAGTTTTAGAAAAAGTTCAGCAGATTAATCTCTTTTTAATTAATTTCAATATGAGAAATAACAAGTGTTTTCACTATATGTATTAACCACCCAAATTTCCAGGTAAACCTAATATATGACTTATTAATACCAATAAAAAAGATCTCAAAACACTCTGCTTATGTATTAAGATGTTCTAGATTAGTCAAATTTTTGCTGAAGAGATAAAAGAAATAAATGTTTATTTCACTAAACAAATAAAATGAACAATCTGGAATAGCAATTAGACTGCATTCATGGATGAAAATAGCCTTCATTGATATGTTATTGTAACCACTGTTTAATATACAGTGGTTTATACTTAAAGTAGGAATTCATAAAAGAAATTTAAAACCCACTAACTACTTAAGCGACAATATTGACAGCACAAATTTCTTCCCCAGGGTAGAGATGGAAATGCAATATTTAAAATGTCAAGAATGCAAGTAGCAAGATTATCTATGCAAATTAACAGTGAGCTTGAATTTTAAGCTTCCAAATTTAAATGGGAAGACATATTTTTCCGCCTTCTTATATTTTTCTTAGCTGAAAAGAAATAGATTTCCTGGATTTATTACTATTGTCTCACAATCTCAAGGTACCATGGTTTGTTCATTTTTTACACCTGTCAGCAACTTTATATATTTTGCAGAGTCGATTGTGAAAAAATACCTTTTTAAAAATCTCTTTTAAAGAATGAAATTATGGCATTTGCTGGTAAATGGATGAAACTGGAGACCATTATGCTAAGTGAAATAAGCCAATCCAAAGTCTGAATGTTCCCATTTGTTGAATA
Source organism: Sciurus carolinensis (assembly GCF_902686445.1). Lineage (NCBI taxonomy): Eukaryota > Metazoa > Chordata > Mammalia > Rodentia > Sciuridae > Sciurus > Sciurus carolinensis. Next base: position 62,963,679 of record NC_062224.1, read on the forward strand.
GACCATCTTTTCTCCAATGTATGCTTTTTGGCTCCTTTGTCTAGTATGAGATAACCATATTTATGTGGGTTTGTCTCTGTGTCTTCTATTTTGAATCATTGGTCTACATGTCTATTTTGGTGCCAATACCATGCCAGTTTTGTTTTCTTTTGCTCTATAGTATAGTTTAAGGTCTGGTATTGTGATGCCTCTTGCTTCAGTCTTCTTGCTAAGAATTGCTTTGACTCTTCTAAGTTTCTTATTTTTCCAAATAAATTTCATGATTGCTTTCTCAAATTCTATGAAGAACATCACTGGGATTTTAATAGGAATTGCTTTAAATCTGTTTAACACTTTTGGTAGTGTGGCCATTTTGGCAATATTAATTCTGCCTTCCCAAGAGCATGGGAGATCGTCCCATCTTCTAAGGTCTTCTTCAATTTCTTTCTTCAGTGTTCTGGAGTTTTCATTGTAGAGGCCTTTCACCTCTTCTGTTATATTGATTTCCAAGTTTTTTGTTTTGTTTTTGTTTTTTTTTTTTTTGAAGCTATTATGAATGGGGTGGTTTTCCTAAATTCTCTTGCAGTGGATCCATTGCTTATGTATAGGAGCATTTCATTTATGGGTATTGATTTTATATCCTGCTGCTCTTCTGAATTTATTTATGAGTTCTAGAAGTTTTCTGGTGGAATTTTTTGAATCTTCTAATTGCAGAATTATGTCATTGGCAAAAAGTGATAGCTTGAGTTCTTCTTTTCCTATTCTTATCCCTTTAATTTCTTTGCTCTGTCTGTCTAATTGTTCTGGCTAGAGTTTCAAGGACAATGTTGAATAGATGGGGTGAAAGAGGGCACACCTGTCTTGTTCCAGTTTTTAGAGGGAATGCTTTCAATTTTTCTCCATTTAGAATGATGTTGACCTTGGGCTTAACACAGATAGCTTTTGCAATTTGAGGTATGTTCCTACTATCCCTAGTTTTTCTAGTGTTTTGAACATGAAGGGGTACTGTATTTTATCAAATGCTTTCTCTGTGACTATTGAGATAATCGTATGATTCTCATCTTTAAGTCAACTTCTTGTGATATATTACATTTATTGATTTCCAAGTATCATGCATCCCTGGGGTGAAACCCTCTTGATCATTGCACACCATCTTTTTAATATGTTTTTGTGTGTGATTTACCAGAATTTTATTGAGAATTTTTGCTTCTATGTTCATCAGGGATATTGGTCTGAAGTTTTCTTTTCTTCATGTGTCTCTGTCTGGTTTTGTTATCAAGGTGATATTTGCCTCCACGAATAAGTTTGGAGAGTTCCCTCCTTTTCTATTTCATGGAATCACTTGAAAGAGTATTGGTGTTAACTCTTCTTTGAAGGTCTTGTCGAACTTGGCTGAGAATTCATCTGGTCCTTGGCTTTTCTTGACTGGTATGCTTTTGATGGCTTCTTCTATTTCATTGCTTGAAATTGATCTGTTGTGTATGTCCTCGTGCTTCAGTGTGGTAGATTGTATGTCTCTAGAAATTTGTTTATGTCTTTGAGATATTCTATTTTATTTGAGTATAAAATTTCAAAATATGTTTGTTTCAATTTCATTGACTTCAGCTCTGATTTTAATTATTTTTTTCTGATTTCAAGTATTTCCCGTCTTCTACTTTCAATGTTGATTTGTTCTTCCTTTTCTAGGGCTTTGAGATGGAATTTTAGGTCACTTATCTGTTGATTTTTTAATTCTTTTAATGGATGAGCTCAATGCAATGAACTTTCCTCTTAGTACTGCCTTCATGGTGTCCCAGAGATTTTGATATGTTGTATCAGTGTTCTCATTTACTGCTAAATATGTTTTTATTTCAACCCTGAGTTCTTCTGCTTTCCATTCATTGTTCAATAGCATGCTCTTTAGTCTCCAGGTGTTGGAGTAGCTTCTATTTTTTATGTTATCATTGATTTCTAGTTTCATTCCATTATGATCTGATAGAATGCAGGGTAGTGTTTCTACTTTTTTTGTGTTTGCTGAGAGTTGCTTTATGGCATCACATATGGTCTATTTGGGAGAAGAATCCTTGTGCTGCTGAGAATAAAGTGTATTTGCTTGATGATGGATGAAATACTCTATATATGTCAGTTAAGTCTAAATCATCAATTGATTATTAATTAATTTTATAGTTTTTGTTAAATTTTTGTTTGGAAAAGCTATCCAGTGGTGAGAGAGGTGCATTAAAGTCACCCAGTATGATTGTGTTGTGGTCTCTTTGAGTCTTGAAACTGAGAAAGATTTGTATGGTGTACATAGATGCTCCATTGTTTGGGGCATATACATTTACAATTGCTATGTCTTGTTGATGTGTGATTTCCTTAAGCAGTATGAAATGTCCTTTCTCCCTGCTGACTAACTTTGTTTTGAAGTCCACATTGATGTGAGGATGGACCCTCTGCATGTTTTCACAGTACATGTGAGTGGTACATTATATCCCAACCTTTCACCGTCAGTCTGTGGATGTCTTTTCCTAGGAGTTGAGTCCCTTGAAGACAGCATATTGCAGGGTCTTTTTTTCTTAATCGTCTGCCAGTCTATGTCCTTTAATGATGAGTTTAGTCCATTAACATTCAGGGTTATTATTGAGATATGGTTTGTATTCCTGGCCATTTGTGGGTTTATTTGGTTTTTAACATGACTTAGTTTTTCCTTTGATTGACTTTTCCTTTAGTGTAGTTTGTCCCTTTACTGGTTTTCATGTTTTTTTGGTTTTTTTTTTTTTTTTGCTTGTTTGTTTTTTTCATTTCCTCCTCATGAAATACTTTGCTGAGAATGTTCTGTAGTGCACACTTTCTGGTTGTGAGTTCTTTTAACTTGTGTTTATCATGGAAGGTTTTTATTTCATCATCAAATTGGAAGCTTAATTTTGTTGGATATACAATTCTCAGTTGGCATCCATTTTCTTTCAGAACTTGATATATGTTATTCCAGACCTCCTGGCATTGGGGATCTGGGCTGAGAAATGGGTTGAAATTCTCATTGGTTTCCCCCACATGTAATTTGATTTTTTTTTTTTTTTTTGCCTCCCAGCCTTTATAATTCTATCATTACTCTGGATGTTAGTCATTCTTATTGCAATGTGCCTTGGACTGATACTACTGTAATTTTGCACATTTGTGGTCCTGTAAGCTTCTTGTACTTGATTTTCCATTTCATTCTCTAGATTTGGGAAGTTTTCTGATATTATGTCATTGAAAAGATTGTGTATTCCTTTGGTGTGTATCTCCATGCCTTTATCTATTCCAGTAAATCCTAATTTGGTCTTCTCATGTTATCTCATATTTCTGGGAAGTTCTTCATGGTTTCTTACCATCATTTCTGTGTGGTCCACTTTATTTTCAAGATGTATGTTTTGGTTTCATTGTCTGAGATTCTGTCTTGTAAGTGGTCTAGTCTGTTGGTAACACTTTCCATTGAATTTTTAATTTGGTTTACTGTTTCCTTCATTTCAGGGATTTCTGCTTGATTCCTTTGTATAATCTCTGCTTCTTTATTGAAGTGATCTTTCACTTCCTGAAGTTTCTCTGTGGTATCATCCTTTATTTCAAAGATCAGTGTTAACTATATATTTTCTAAACTCCGTCTCTGACATTTCTTCTACTGTGTTGTCCATGGATTCTATTGTTGGAACATTTGGTTTGTTTGAGGCACTTTGTTCCCTTGTTTTCTCAGGTTGTTTGTGTGTCTTCTTATCTAGCGGTATGGGTCAGAGGCAGTACAGTTTCTCTCCTGTAGTCTTCTAGTGTCCCTGAATGCTTCCAGCACCTCACCTTTAAGGGGGAGACCAATATTAAGAGTTCCACACAATACAAACTATACACAACCTTAAACCAAATGGTTCCAATTAAGGATATACAGTAATGAAGTGTTCAATTATTGTCTGTGATATAAACATTAAGTTTGCTAAAAGGGTTTACTGTTTCAAATGATGGACAATGAGGGAACAGAAGTAGTGTAAGATGATGTAAGTAGTGTAAGTGATGTATATGAGGGAGGAGAGAAGATAAAGGTAAAAATTTATAGTAAGAGTGAGGGGGGAATTAATAGAGATTGGCGTTTAGTATGATAGAAGTGAGAAGGAGAACCCAGGGAGACAGATAGGTGAGTGAAAAAATACATAGATATGTTTTTTAAAAGTAAAAATATAAGACTATACAACAAAACTTGAATATACTATTCAGATATTCCATTCCTCAATAAATTTTTGTGTGAACCCTGTTTAGATTCAAAGATGGTAGATGTGTGAGGGAGGGCGATAAAAAGAAAAGTCTCAATGGAAAATTGAATGATTACTTGTATTGACATCCCAAAATTTTCCCAGCTTCCCTTCTCCACCAATAGGTGGGGTTTTCTGAAGTTTGATGTTAGCTCCATCCAGTGGGGGAGCAGTTGAGTGGGCGAGCCAATAACAAGGTGCCCTCACACCTTCTTCCAGTCTTCCCACACATTGTAGCTGGCCCCTTCTGTCCCTGTGTCCTTCAGGTCTCACTGAGCTGGAGAGAGCCTGGTTTAATCCAGTGTCTCCAACCTGTGCTCTCCCTGAGGCACTGCCCCTAGTCTCTGGCTTTCCACAGGCTTGCCAGACCCAGACTGGGCCATGCCAACCTAGCTACAATCTGATGCACCTGGGCTTCAGCTTCCCCAGGCTCTGTCTTGCTGCAGTCCCAATATCTCAGTGACCCTTCAACTTGCAGGGGAACAACCAGGGATGTGCTCACATGAAGAAGTGATCCTGCAAAGAGGCAACCAGATGGCATCCACTAACATATCTAGCAGAAAGATCTCAGGTGCAACCAGACCTGCAGGTACCCCAATGTATCCCCAGGCTGTGGCCGGTGTCCCAAGATGGCAGCAGCTGGGTGTAACTAAATATGTGGGTAGTGTGAAAATGAACTTCCAGGCAACAGTGGGCAGCAGGTGATCTGCTGCAGTGTGCAGATGATCTGCAGGTTAACAGCGAGTAATTGGTGGGTGGATGTCGGGCATGGGTATGTGAAAGGTGGGTGATAGGCAGGCAAGAGGTAGGCAGATGAGCAAATGGTGAATGATAGGTGGCGGTAAGAGAGCGATCTGTGTTCAAAAGATGGGTGATCTCTGCATACAAATGGGGGGTAAGCAGCAGAGGATCATTGGGCAGTGACTGCAGCCTCACAGATAAACACTATTTTCTCTGCTTGAATTCTGAGTCACAGAGCAACAAGTGAATGCAACCTTCCTCTAGTCCACTATTTTGGATCTCCATATGGCTTATTTTAATCTGTCATTTGTCATCAAAGAAACAGTTCAGGGCTAAAATTAAATGGAGGAACTTTTATCAATTGGAAAAAGAAAGTCAGATCCATGAGTTCATTAGTGCTAATTAAAAGAAAAAGTAATATGGCCACAAAGAAAAACATTTATGTAGGGAACATGACTCACAGCACTAATACTGTGATAATTTTAAATTCCGATGTTCCCAGTCATCACATATGTAGTATATGGGAGAATATTGACATTGTTTAGTAGGCCATTTTCAAAACTGCATACTCATTCAGAAAGTACACTAAAACACAAAAATATTTAATGATAATCTTGTAAATATTGTTACCTTTGCATATATGTGAACTGAAGTATATTTTTGTGTCAATATTTTTTAAATTATTCAATGTACTAAAGTGTCTTAAGATTTTTAAGACAGCTCTGTTGAAAACACAGAAACACTGAGTAGTTATTAAAGAAGTCCATGTTGATATGATTAAATTGAGATTTTGAAACTCAGGAAACTAAATACCATCTGGTTGTTCTAAATCCTGTTATGAGTTTAGATAACATATTTGAAAAATTATTCATTAAGGAAAGAGTTTCTGTTGGCAGCTCTCATCCATTTTTGGTTCTTGACTTGAATATAAGAGGGAAATTGTGATAATGTTAGATTTAAAGACTTTTCTTAATAAGACATATAGTACATCAATGTTAGGAATTAGTGGCAGGGCTGTATTGTGGCAAGTTATATACTCCAGATTTTTCTGGCCAGAAAAATACAGTGGGCTATTCCCTAAGGAAAACAGTTCTTTTCACCACTTCTCTATGAAGATCACGTTTTGTCTTCTACACGTTTTGTCCACTTGACCCTGTCAAGGCTTCCTTCTTTCCACCATGAGCTCTTCTATCCTGTCTGTGTTCATTTCTGTCCACATACCCCATGGACATCAGCCGTTCTCAGGTGTCTGCTTACACCAAATAGGAATTTCTCAGCCTGAAAATCTCCTCTCAGCTCTTTCCATGCCTTTTTTGGAAATGTTTGCTGTTTGCAGATTTTTGGTCTGTATATGTGACACTCCTGAGTAGCAACATTTGTTTCTCCAGATCTGAATGGCACAGATTTAACTTCTGTGCAAGACACTCCTGTGGCTTCAAGAAAAGAAGATACACATGTTCATTTTAATGTGGACATTGAGTTCCAGAAGCATATTGAAAAATTAACAAAATGTTTGTAATCATCAGTCACTGACTTCTTAAGGAAATGGTCCTCATCTGGGTTTGTGTACATAGTATACTTAATACAGGATCATACAGAAGTAGGTCACATGATTATGTATATTGACTTGAAGAAAGTCAAATCAATGATTTCTTAGAAAATGGTTTAGCAATCATATTATCTAATAATATGATTTAATATTATTCGAGAGTAAAATTTCATTGTTTTTTATGACAAAACAGGAACATTCTTCTCATACTACAGAGTTAAGGGAAGCAAGTTCCTTAATAATTACCTCAAGTTCCCTTAAGAACCAAGTAATTACTTTCAGTTACAGAGTCATTTATTTCTTTCATTAAGATGCTTTGGGTTGAAAGATAGTATAAGTGGCTGTTAGTTTGTAAGAATATGGGAGAGGAAAAGCTGGGTATGGTGGCACATTTCTATAATCTCAGCAACACTGAAGACTGAGACAAGAGGATTCCCGAGTTTGAGGACAGCTTCAGCAAACTAGCAAGCCCCTGCCTCAAAGTAGAAAATAAGAAGGGCTGATGATGTGGCTCAATGGTAAAGTGCTCCTGAGTTCAATCACCATTTCCAAAAACAAAAGACAAAGAATATGGGAAAGGAGAAAAGCAAATTTTTAAAGCAGGTTACACTTCCAAATTGCACAGTTCTTAGGATTAAAAGCTTTTGGTTGCCTTTTGCCAAGTGGAATACCAATTTTCCAAAAAGACTTTAGAATCTTTTTATCACCTGAGATTGTTTCTGAAAATTTCCTTCTCTGCAGGAAGCTTCTCAGCATCTTCAGCTTCTAACATTTGATATTTTACTTCTCGGATCTGGTGCTGTGGCCTCCTTTGTTCCACCATTTGAAGACCTACCTTTCACTGTTTCCTTCAGGACAGTGGTTCTCAGGTGGCACCCAGGGGCAGCAGTGGCAAAAGCACCCCCCGCAAGGTGGACAGTTTATCTGTTGGGTTTTGGGGACAGAACTGTGTAAAGTTCTCAGTATCACTTGACTATCGAGGAGGGTTGAACAGGCTTGCCATTAGACCTTCCCTTCCAGAGCACCATCTTAATACAGAATTATGCAATTGTAGGGATAAAATGGAAATAGTGATTTGAGCACTGAAGGGGGTGTTGGGAAACAGGTATCAGTTTAAACTTAAACCAGCATGTGATTAATAAAAACATCCCCCAAAATTGACTTTTGTATTTTTGTTTCAGGAGGAAAAGAAATGATGCAAGCTACAATTATTTTTTTTTTAATTTCTTAGGGACTCTTAAATTAGACTCTTAGATTAGACTCTTAGATTAGACTCAAGTCTAATCCAGGTGCTTGTTGAAACCATTTTTATGCGTATTGCTAATTCTTCAGTATCTTGTACTTCCCTTGTGGTGCTAAATACTTTATATTCTTCAGTCATGTAAGATTCCACCTGTGTACATAACTTATGTTCTTGAGTCAGTTGAGCTCAGGAAGTTTTGCAATACATTGTAGGTATAGATGATATAAGGAAATGTCACTCAGACACAGTAGAAGAGTTTGGGGTGATAGCCACAATAAGTTATCAACAATCATGTCATCAGACTGTGTTTGGCACAGGTTACTTTGTGAAATTATGCAAACCTTTGCTTGTTCATATGCTAGTGGTGATCAGAGAAAAGTGACACATAAAAAATGTATGGTCTCTGGCTTATGTAGTTTGTTTTAATTCCTTAGGTGCAGCTATCTTCTTGGAATTCAAACTCTACAAGCCTGAAAAAAGGTTTACCAGCACCCAGTGTTTTTCTTTCATGGAGATGGATGAGATTAAACCTGGGCCAATTGTACTAGAAGTGTAAGTGATACACATATAGGATTCATACTGTGTTAATGGTTACTAGTGCATGCTACTTCTTAGTACCAGATCCAGAATGTGACATTGGAATAGATCAATCATCAAAGTACTTTAACAATAGTCTTTCTGTTGTGTTTACGGATACAAGAAATCCACTGAGTTTAAAAGAAAAATTACAGTTACTGACCAAAAAAACCACTTTATCTTCACCGACATCAAACGTTGCACAAGGAATGATTCTGACATGGATAACCTGAAAGTAGTGTAAATTTTACCACTCAGTAGAAACATCATAGCTCTGTGTAGCATATTGACCCTTCAGGAGGCAGAAAGTGAGTCATATCATAGGCCAGTGAGTCCATTGCAAAGCAGTACCACAGAACTAAAGTCCAACTGTCGCATAAGACTCCTTTGGATACAGGTTTCTTGTACATTTTGAATCATGATTGTGCTTTTCTATAAGTTGTGCAATTAATAGTGTTTTCCAATTTACCACTTTTCCTACCCTGCTTCCTGGAACAGTACTGCTGTGGTAGGTATGCTCATCTTCCAACTTAATACAGCAATAAGAATGCGCTAGAGTTTACACATTTGCTCACTTTTGCTCCAATATGCTCTTTCGTTTGAATTAACTTCAAACTTTGAATTGGGTAGCATAGTACCAGATAATGCTTTGAAGAGAACTGGACCAGTTATGGTCTGTCTTATACGCTGATCCCTAGAGGTGACCTAAATTCACTGGGATCTGATAGTTCCACTTAGAAATAGTATGCCTTGGCCAGATCAGCATCCCAAATGGGAGTGTTCCCCAGGTTGTAGCTGTGATGTTTTCCAGATAACCATATTGTTTTCCTGAAAGTGAACACAATTTTAGTCATGTTGATTAGTTGTTCTTCTATGTCACGTTGCTATTCTTTCCAATAATGATTTTTGGGTTAACATTGAAACCATGTCAGAATAATTGCAAATTTTTTCATGGGTTTATGTCTTCTAAATCTTGTCATCTAAAAATAAGTGGGTCAGATGCTAATGAGACACTGCAGGAATGACTGCTGATTTTCTGACAGATTGTGAAACCTCATTTGTAAAATGATAACTATGCAAAATGTGTAAAGATATTCTATTTTCTTAACATAGGTTGATAGGATTCCATTTACTTCCTATTTAGATCTATTGACATTCATCCCTATGAAATTATGCAGCTCATTAGCCTATTATAATTGGATTGTTTGCATTACTTTTGACTTTGAGACTTAAATAAAGCTTTCATAGTACACGAGGTGGATATTTGATACACAGTACATTAAGATTTGTGAGGGGCTTTTGTGGGTTAGATGTAGCACCCACATATTTGAACATTCACTCTTTTACATGAACAATGCACGAGGGCAATGCAGTGTCAATACTTGGTCTATTTCTGAACTAGTGTAAACCCTAGTCATACCAGCCAATGTTTGCTTTTTAAAACAAGTAACAGTTGTTTTAGCCTGTGCACATCAAGAGATCTAGTCTTTATTTTCAGTTGTCTACTAGGTCAATTCTGTTTACTAAGTGAATGTTAATAAAAACTCTATGAGCCTGAAGGAATTCTCAACCAAATTTAGTCTTGTCTCTCATCTTGGTTGGGTTAATTTCAAATGCTAAAATAATTCCACCTCCAATACTTCTAGGAAATGAAGAGTTTGCCTTAATAAAATGTTCATGCAACTAAAACTCTGGAGTTGTCAAATCTCCAGACTGTAAACTTCTCAAGGAACAAGAATGCCATCTTCTCCATGTCATTTAGACTTTCCAAGGTGCTTGGCAGCACTCTGTACCCTGTGGAGTACTCAGTACCATTTTGTTTGATGTTGCTGAGGAGATCTACAAAATACTCCCTTCAAACCAACTATTAAAATGTAGCAAAACTGAAAAATTGTTCTTTCTCTTTTCTCATAGACCATAACACATGTATATGAGAGTGATACTTTATATGAAGAAGCATCTAGCATCCTTCACATAAGCATGGTTTAAATGAACGAATATATTTCTTCAGAATTAAAGAAGTTTAAATTGAACATTATGAATAGCTTAGTTTTAATTCAGGCCTGCATGAAATGACAAAACAAACAAAAAAAAGTGATTGTCTTGAAGCAGTTCACACAAAACACTCCATATCTCCCAAGTTATTTAAATTCACTTTCCATTGGGGAGCTAAAATGAGCTGCTGAATAATAACTATAACTGTAGTCATAATACTTTCAGGCTAAAACACTACTGCTTCACCAATGAAATAATCTTAGCAACTACACCCAGAAACGATAAGCAGAAGAGCAGTTCTGAAACACATTGCTTTTGAGACAGAAAAGTTTGAATCAAGGGACAGTATTCTCTACACCATCAAGGGGCAGCTAGTTTGGACTTTGCTACAGAAGCGCTACACTCAGATGGATGTAAGGGGAGACAACTATGGGTGGGTTCAGAAATACTCAGATAAACTTTCTATCTTACTAACCAAAATCAATGGCTTTCCATCTTACTAACAGAATAAATACCAAAAAAAAAAAAAAAATTTTTTAAGGTAAAAATACTATTGTTTTGAATAAAAAAATAAATTTACCTTTCCTGTTTGATTATCTTCCTACCTGGTTTCACCTTTATTTAAATGTGATTTTTAAATTAGAAGTATCATTAGCCTGGTACAGTGGCACACACTTGGAATCCCAGGGACTACAGAGGTTGAGACAAAGCCAGCCTGAGCAAAAGCAAGGCCCTAAGCAACTCAGTGAGACCCTGTCCAAATAAAACACAAAATAGGGCTGGGGATGTGGCTCAGTGGTTGAAAACCAGAGTTCAATCCCAGTACCAAAATAAATTAGAAATTATATTAACTGCAGCATTGCCTTACGTCCTTAGGAGGTTAAGAGATACACTCAAAATTGGTGTTGGTGACTTCAATTTTATTTTTACATGGTTTAAAAATGGCATATGCTATTACATGAAGTTTTCCTATTATATACAGCTGCTTCTGTTCTTTTTATTAAATGGAAGTCATGTAGATTGAATTCCTCCTGGAGGACTCATGAATTCATTTTGAAATCTGAGTTATCTTCTTTCAGAGATTCTGTCTTTCTAAACTACTGTCTTCAGTAGTTTTAGGATAAAGAGATTTTGTTTCACACTGACGCTTTTGCTCCCTTTTCAGAATACTCTTAGTGAATTCAACAGAACAATGACATGTCATGCTCTAGGTTTCAATAATCCTATTACTTCCTAGGACTTAAAAGAATGAAAGAATGTAGCCTTGCAGTAAACAAAAGTACCTGCCTTTTACAATGTTAATTTCATCTAAATCTTTAAATGTGCTATAAAAGTGACTATAATTGATAGTACAGCTCTGGAGAACTAGTTCTTAGAAGAATCATTTTCAAGATAGTAGTTACAGGTTCAGGACTTTAAATATGGTACAATTCCAGATTCTGACCCTTAATTGAGTTTTCAGTAAAAGTAGTAGTGTTCAAATATTCATTGTAAAATAGTATCTAACAAAAAAAGGATTTAATTCAGCCCATAGTTGCTGATTGAAGACACATCAGAAGCCTTAGAGTTTCCATCATTCTTTCTCATAGGATTATACTCTTGTAATTTTTTTGGTCATATTTCTTGAAAATCGGTGGCAAGGTATGGGAAGGAGAAGAGATTGTACATTTTAGAAAAGAAATGCCCTTATTTTTTACAGACATGACGTATCACTTTGATTTTGCTGTTATACATCCTTAAAAGCAATAATGGCAAACGCAGTAGAACTTCAGGTAGAACAATCCTTGCTGCTAATGTAAACTCATTCTCAGATAGGCAGTGAGGGTTGGAAAAAAGCACATGAATGTGCTATAAATAGAACCACAGACTTCTCAGGAGTAAAAGAAATCCCTTGTAGAGTCCACAGGTGAACAAGGGCCAGCTTCCTTAACAGTGAGCAACAGGGAGTGTGCTGCCAAGTCACTGTCTTTACTTCTGACTCTGAGTTTACATGCTTTCCAAATGGCACAAGTCTCATGACAATCCAATGAATCAACAGATGCTTGAGGAATATTAATAAACAATCTTTTATTTACTATCATTACAAAGAACTTCAGCAAGAAGGGAAATAAGTTTAGGAAATAAGTTGAGCGAACATTTGTAGTGTAACAATCTGTGACCAGATATTAAGACAGAAACATCAAGCTTGTGAACACCATTGCTTTCTACCAACTGACTGTACTCAAAATAGGATAATGGAAATACATGTTCTTAAAGCATTTCCACAGGAAATGTTCATATTTTATGACCTTCTAAATCATTTAGCAAGTATATATGCTACATTAACTAAAACACAGGTATTCCTTATTGCACACTTCAAAGCTGGAAGGCTACATTAGCTTAAGAGGTGATCATTATTTAAAAGGGGAATGATAGTTTAGAATTTTTTGGCTCAAAAATGCACACACTGCCAAGGTACCTTAGTTATAAAAATAAACCCTTAAGACTTTTGGATTTCAAAGCCAATAATCCCTTTACGCAATGAAGAGTGCACAGTCCACATTCTGACTAAGTGTCAGAGGTCATGGTTACAGGCTGTTTTAAAGCCTGCGAACAGTCCTGGCTACTGCTCTGAGAGGCAGATGAAGGCTCATCTCTAGAGCCTGAAGGTGTCAAGTCTCTTGCAGCAGGTGATGGTGAGTAGTCTTGGGGATCATGGTTTGGGGTGGTAATCGGGTACCAGGAATGAAGTACTCTCTCGGACCAAAAGAACCTAAAGGTCTAAGTGGTGCGGGTCCTGGTAAAAATTCCCGAGGGTCAAGAGGCAGATCCCGTTTTCCAGGTGGAACACCTGGTGCATATTCTCTTAAGCATAGTGGTGGATGCACACCAGGACCTGGAAAATAAAAAGGAAGTTATGTAAATACCCACAAATGTATAAATGAGGATGATTTCAAGTATGTTAATATAGTTTCTCATCATTTCTCCCAAGCCTAGAAAATCAAGTGGTGACATCCTGCCTTGACAGGAGAGGCAAAGTGAGCTTGAACAAATTTAGCTTACAGCCTATGGCCAACCAGCCATGAAGCAACATAGGAAGGATTTAAGCATGGCTCTACTTAGCTCCAGGCTTGTCACTTTTGTATCCCCACCATATAATGGCAGAATTATTTCTATCTCAAAAGACCTCCATTTTTATTTGGAAGTACTATATACCATGACAAGAGGATAGATTATGAAATAAGAACTTCATGGCATCAAAGAAATTTTGATAAAAGGAAATGCCACTGTCTACTACTGTATCAATTAAAAATTCATGGTGTATTTCAGCATGGACCTTATACATGCCATCAGAATCAAGGTGCATGCCCTCCTGGAAAAGGCCTTCCACAGCCACCTAATTCAATTCAGCAACATTTATTAGGTCAGTGTTAAATCCTCCTTAACACTTCTCTCTGAATTTTCTCAAGGTAAGGAGGGTTTGACTTTTCCTTTGCTATATTCTGTAACCTATTGCTTATGCTTCTATCATGGGTGGTTACGACTTTATGTTGTAGGCTGTACATATCTGTGACATTGTCCGTCTCATCCACCTTTCCATCCATTGCAGTACATAGCCACTGATTTCCAACAAACATCTGCACAAATAATTTCTCTGGTTTTCCTGTACATAGCCACTTTCCTTGTCTATGAGAGAGAGCTACTGCCTATCTCGGTATAAGATTATGTAGTGCCTGCCCCATGTGCCCCAAGAAACTGGAGGAAATGCTAAAATGTACTAAGCCACCTTTATTCCTGCACTGTAAAGCCCAGAGATAGCAACTGGTTTAGCAAGGAATAGAAAGAAAAGATGAATATGATTTACAGGTCAATCAGTAGTGTTCAGATCATCATACCAAATGGTGGAGGTCCAAAAGGCTCAACGAGCTGAAGTGGCCAAGGAATTGGCCCAGGAAGTGGCCGAGGTGGCAGTCCATATCGAACAGGTGGTGGTAGGGGCCCTCTCACGGGGGAGCCCATGAGAGATACCCCTGGGAAACGAGGGGGCCCTTTGGTAGCCATATTAACCTGAAATTTAAGATTTGAAAGCAGATAGTTTTAAAATTCCTGTATATTAAGACAAAGTATCAACCAGGTAAACGCCAAAACCCAGGACAGGCACCTGTCCAGAGAGGACCATCAGTGCAACAAAACTCTACCACTCCCACACGTTCCCATCTGACAGCTGACAGAGGTTAGAAGGATGCCGCAAGAGCAAGCAGAGTGTGTTACTGATTATATCTGCACGGGAAAGGGAAAGGCAAGAAGACTGGCAGAAGGTATTAACAGGTGACTTCTGACCAGTACGTCATGCTCTATACACTACAGCTGATTTCAAAGGGAGCCCCTCCCCCACCACAGCTCTTTCATCACAATAGCTCAACACTTGCGTATTAAGAAGGTACAGAACATAATGAAAACTCCATTCTCTATGCATGTAATAATAGCTATTATTCAGAGTATCTTCGGCAAGCCTTTCATATATCAGTCAAATTCCCAGAACTTTTAGTGTCTTATTTTAACTAAGAGGGAACTGAGGCAAATTTGCTGAAGGTCTCAGTGCATGTAAAAGGCCTGGCTTGAACTCAATCCCAGGTTTGCCTCTAAGCTATGCTCCTCCCACCTCTACTCCTCTCTATCAAAGGGTCTCTACTCTCTTTAAAGTCTTCAACTGAGAAGGGGTTTGGGGTCTTATCTAAGGTGCCCTTAGATAAAAACATTTCTCAAAAAATGTATATTCCTGGTATAGACATACAAGAACTCGCAAGTATTTTCCAACACGATACTATATACACAAATTAGAAAGACAAAGCTTTCATATTTACTTTCATTTACATTACACCGTATGAGATAATGACTATTTCCTATGAGAAGTGGGTTGGAAACTAAGCAATTACATTTTTATTTTAATACAGAGCAGCAGAAGACCTACCAGACATAATAGCTACACAAGTTACTAAAGAATGCACTCATGTGAACAAATGAGTCTATTGCTTGGGACTGGCTCAACAGGTCATTTCACATGATCATTATTCACTGAAACACTGTTTCACTTCCAGAAAATCTGTTACCCATCTCATTGAAATCACTCAAAATCAGGTTTGCCTCCTACTGTACAAATGGAGGAACTCCTAAACAGCATACTCCCAAGGATAATAATGATGAATTATGTAATGTATAATGAATTTATTTTGCCTTAGAACATTCAACACAAAGTACAATGTGAAGTTGGAGTGATGACTTTTCACATTCTGAAGTTAATGATGGTTACACACACTTCAGCAACACTCCCAAGTTAAGGAGAAAAGTACGTTCAGTACTGCATGCAGTTTAAGGCAAACAAGGTCAATGTCATGCTCCTCATATCCTTCCCAGAAATACACAGAACCCCGTTCAGTCCTCAACCTCTAAGTACTTACTGCTATTGGATGCTCAGCCAAAGAAGTAACAGTGGGAACTGAGGGGGACTCGGGTTCACGGGGAATGGATTGCTTTTCAAAAAACAAATGTGGTAGCACAAATAGAACACAAACAGGGATGATGTAAAGAGCAAGTGCTGTAGGAAAGCTAATGTTCCTGCACGACCTCATGATTCACAATGCCTGCAGAATTTACCTTGCCCTCATCCATCACCTTGGCTGGAGAAGAGCTCCTGGAGCTGCTGTTCACAGGAGCTGGACCATGTCCCGGGTCTGTTTGAAGTCAGAGAATGAATTTAGAATCATTCCAACGTAAAAGAATAAATATCCTGCATCCACAATCCTAGAGTCTTTGAAATGACTTGGCTCCTTACCAGAGGCAAAGAGTTTCCCAGATGCTTCAGAAGACCATCGAGGATGAGGAAAAGGTCCATCCATTGACCCTTGGGAAAGAAAGAACAGAGCCCTTGCATGTATTTTGCACAAGAAAGAAACCAATTGTGGGCAGGTCAGGGTTCAGCAATAACTAGAAAGCAACATTAAAGACTGGTTGCCCAATATATAAGTCACAATTTATGCAGAGATTTAAGTAAGTAAAAAAAGAAATGCCTTGGATTGAAAGACCAGCAGGGAAGCCCTGCACATTAAAAGTACTGGTCCTGACCTTCAAGCTATAGACTTGAAGTATGTAGGCTGGCTTTTCTTCACTGTGTATAACCTGACTTCCAATCTTACCAATACTATAGACATATTTAAAATTGGAAATAAGACTCAGTATTTCACATTATTATAATGACAATGGAAATATAATGCTGCATAGAGTTTTAAAGCTACTTTTAGAATATTTGAAAAAGGAACACCATAGAGAGTTAATTTAAAGATAAAGGCTTACACTTCACAGTGTAAAATTATAAAAAAAAATAATAATAATACAGGGACATCCAGGAATAAAATGTTTTCTATTCTACAGCAGATTTTACAGCACACTATTTATCCAATAAGACAAAATAAGAAATTTTCTTCTCTATATGTACAGGCCCACATTCTATAATGTTTTCAATAGAATACTCAAAAGGGGGGAAAAAAACCCTTGAAACAGTTTATTGCAAAGCAACATGTGAATGCTCACCAAATTCACTTCTACCCATATCTCTTCCATTCAGAGTAGTAGAGACAGGTCTCCCAGCTGGCTCTGCTGTCAGTGGAGGGGAACGTTCTCCAGCACTCACAGGGGACTGGCCAAAAGACCCATTCTTGCTCAGTGGACCTAAGGACAACAATGCCTTGTTCCCACTTAAAAGCAGCCTTTACACGGCCCGCCCTTTAGCAAGTCATTCAGATTATTTCATAACCATTACACAAAGAAATAAAAAGTAATTTACATACATTCTGCACCAAGAAATAGTCTATCTCCCCTTACAAAGTGCCCCCTACCTCTCTGGGGAGGGTTTTGTGTCTTTGCTCTTCCCGCCATTGGTTTTAGAATCACAGGTTCATCTTGCTGCATTGCCAACTTTTGGGTCATTTCCAATAATCTTGAATATTGAGAAAGAATGGACTTGAATGTGAAACAGTAATCTACTCCTTCTTAGATACCATCTAGCATAGTCTTAAAACACTATAAAACATACAGGAAGGTATCAAAATCACATACTTGTGTCTCAAATTAGCAGCTTCCCTTCTCTCTTCAGCTATAGCTCTTTCTGCAGCACGAGCTTTGAGCTATTAGAGAAAGAAATATTCAAATTCGGTTGTGTAGCCTATACACAAAATAAGAAAAGGCGGGAAAAAGACTTACCCAGTTATCATGAGCTTTCTTCTCATGAGTGGCAATCTGAAAAGGACAACACATTAAAAAAATATATTTAGGGACTCATTATTCTAGCCTATAATGGTCTGTATTAGATATCAAAAAATTCTGCAACTACACAACAGTATTAATCACTACCTGATTCTTAAATGAGCGCTCTGCTTTCTGTATTTCTTCCTCCATTTCTTCAATTCTCCGCCTAAAAATTATACTTGGTTTTATTAGTCAAAACAATTGAATAAAGTCTGAAACAATCTGACCATGTTCCCTTTACTCTGTCAGCTATACTTTTAAAGATTTCATCACACATAAAAAACACACTTTATCTAGTTATACCAATCATGTGAGATCAAAATTAACATTACACTCAGGTGCAATGGCACACACCTGTAATCCTAGTGACTTGGGAGACTGAGGCAGGAGGAACACAAGTTTGAGGCCAGCCTCAGCAATTTAGTGAGAATCTATGCAACTGAGACCCTGTCTCAAAGTAAAGAAAGGTCTGGGGATATAGCTCAGTGGTACAGCATCCCTGGGTCCAATTCCCAGGATAAATAAATAAATAAATAAATAAATAAATAAATAAATAAAACCCAATACTATCTAATTCCATTCTACCTTAACTGCGAGAGATTCTGAATTGATAAATTATAATTTCCTTAACTGTTCATCAATGTGCTCTCAAATAATTTTGCTAGGCATATCTTCTTCCTTAAAACTTTTCTTTTTTAAAATTATATCCATAGAAGATTTCACAGCTCTATCAAATGGCACATTAATGGTTTTAAAACATCGCATAGCAAACTGCTTTCTTAAAGAATTACTCCAACATACAAAACCCTCAGAACTCTTTGCATGAACCAAGTTCTCTTATGGTCTTGCCAGCATTTGGGTATAAGTCAATTTTTGTTAACATTTTTCATTATTCAACTGAAATTTATTTTTCTTCTGTGTGAACTGAATGTATTCATATCCTCTTATTACTTATACTTCTGTGCTCTTTTCTTCTACATCATGTCAAATCAGATTCAAAAGAAAGCTAACACTAGAGTTCATAAGACATTGAACTCACTTGTACGTTTTAACTTCCTGTGCAGACAAAACTGCCTTTTCATCTGCAGCTGACAGCCGCTTTGCTCTTTCTTGTCTCTCATACTCTTGTCGACTCAGTTTCCTAAAAATAAAACCAGTTCAAGTCAAACTTTCTCTTTTCCCCTAGCAGTGTGTATCACTGCTCTATTCAAATGTCACTTCCCACCCTTCTCTAAAATGCTTAGGATTATCAAATAGGAAGGAATTCAAACCTGCAATTTAGGAAATCAAAACTGGCAAATCACTTACATTTTCTAACTTCTGCTCTTAATTCTCTAATTACCAGTAAATAAAACAATTATAAAAACAATATGTGCCCCAAGGGCAAGTCTCCTAGGCTCAAGATGATGAAAACTCACTTTACTTCTAAGAGGAAAGTCAGGACTGATCAACCTAACACAAACATAGCAGGATAAAGCAGGGGAGAATTCTTTGTCATTTCTGCCATGGCTAAGTACATCTTTGTCATGCAGGAATTTGTTTCCCAATCCAAAACTGGTACCAAGATAGAGTCAGCCAGAGAGAAAGCTTTTCTGAACATGTCTTCTAACTATACAACTCACCACAGAACATTTTCACACTTTAGATACCAATTTCAAAAGAATTGTGATTAAGCAAAAAGGCAAATCTGAGTTCTGACAAATGTCTACCAACCACAAAAAGAATCCAAACTGACCCATGATCAGGATATTATCTACTGACAACAAGTTTTAACTTTGGTCATGAAAATCAAGACATTCATCTACTATAACAAAGGTAGACACATTTAATGGTTTAAAAAATACTTCCTGCTATCCTTGCACTGCTTTAGCCATAGTTCCAATTCAAAAGATAAGTAACTTGAAACTTAATTTTCCATGAATCAGAAGGAAAATTAGAAGAATTATAGTAACCAAATAGAAAAGGGGGTTATGTAGTCTTATATATTCTTCAGCAAATATTTTGAGTGTCTGTAATATACTAGTTACCTTGTAAAATGCTAAAGAAGAAAGGAGCTCACTGTTTAAGGTATAAATGATGACTCGGCTGGGATTGTGGCTCAGTGCTAAAGTGCTTGCCTAGCATGTGTGAGGTAGTGGACTCGATTGTCAGCACCACATATAGAGAAATGAATAAAATAAAGGTCAGTCGACATTTTAAAGGGAAACAAATATAAATGATGACTAAAGGAATATAATAACTTCCCCCTGACTCTGCCTTAAGAAGGAATGTGGAAAAAACTGAGTCTTGAGGAAGAGGAGAGAGAATTTTGTTTCCAATGATCAATGAACTAGCCTGAGAGCACTAAGAACAATCAAACCACCTTGAGAAGAATACACAGAATATGTGTTTGAAGGGATCAATGTTGATAAGGCAGGGAAGATATGTGTATGTGGCCAAGATCCATTAGAAAAAGGAATCTCAGACACACAATTAAGGCTGGCATTAAGGAATCACTGTGACTTTACATAGTCCGGAAAGTGAAGCCAAGATTATGAATTTCATTAAAGGAATAGAAACTCCAAAACTAAGAAATAGTTGGATGTGGTGGCCTACCTATAATCCCAAATACTCGGGAGGCAGAGGCAGAAGGATCAGATTGAAGATAGCTTGGAAAACACACTGAAACCCTGTCCCTTATGACAAGAGCAAGGAAGCGGGGAACATAGCCAATGGTAGAGCACATGCTCAACGTTCTGGTTTGAGCTTGTGGTACCCACAAAACAAACAAAAACCTGAAAAAGGCTGGGGTTGTGGTTCAGTGCTACAGTGCTTGCCTCACACATGTGGGACACTGGGTTCCATCCTCAACACCACATGAAATAAATAAACAAAATCAAGGTATTATGTCCATCTACAACTACAACAGTAGTTTTTTAAAAACCTGAAATATAGCAATTGAAATTAATAACTCATAAATGAATGATTTTAGGAGCAGACTTGAGAAGTAAAGTAAATCTTAGTACTTTTAACTAGGTCAGAAGTAAATATCCAAAATGAAGCAAATTCAGAATGTGGGAGGCAGGGAAATCAACTTCTAACATGTTTTACTGAAATTAGAAGAGAGAATGAGGTAAAATTAACATTTAGAAAAAGACCCAAAATTCAAGAGATGGTTAGTGGCCCTGAGTCACATAAATACAAGAGGTAAGGGGGTGTGGGGAGGACTACACCTAGGCACTCCCTGATACAACTGTTAAAAAGCCAGAGAGAAATGACTACAAGAAATAGGGCAGGGGTGAGACATTTGACAAAGGAAACAACAATGATAATGGACTCCTGAAAGAAAAATTTTAAAACACAAGACAATTAATTGGCTATCTTGAAAGTGCTAAACTAAGTAACAGTCAAAATTCAGCAACCAGAAGAAAGATCCTTTAAAAATGGAAACTGATTTCAACTCTAAGCAGGAAGCTTAGAATGTCCACCTACTATAATACAGATTATAAAAGTAGCAATATTTAATGGATAAAAATGCTATTCTCTGTTTATCCTTATACTACACTCTGATACACTCATCAAACCTATCACTAAAGCACAATGTTCAAACAGAAAGAAAGTAATTTCAAAGGAGAGACCAACAATGTAGAATGAAGAACTACAGAAACTGTAAATATGTGTATAAATTGAATGAATGGTGAATGAATGTCTTGTGGAGTTTGCAGTATATGAAGTACTCACATCCATTACCACGACAGTATCTAATCTAATCCAGGAGCTACTTAAAGCACAGAAATAAATAAATCTTTTAATCTATGTCGGGTTTCTATGAAGTTCAGGATATACAGCATGGCCTTTAAATTACAAGAAGATGAATATAACAATCTGTGATTACACCAAGCTTACACAGGGGATGAGGAAAACAATTAAAAATATTTAACTATTCAAAAGATACAAGAAAGAAAAGACAGGTCATGAAATAGAAAGCTAATTCTTCAAAACTTCAGGCACATATTGACACGGATGGACTAGTATTTTAGAAAGTCCACTCAAGCGGTTGTAAAGAAAATTAATCAGAATTTGAAAGAAGTTATAAAAAGATGCAGGATGAAGACAGGTGATTAGTTAGGTAGTAACAGAAAAGATGACCCAGGCATGAGCTAACAGTGCCTGGGGATGAGTAACAGAGTACAAACCACAGAGCGGGACTGAATGGATTTTGCTAGAATTGAAGAAAAGAGTGCTACATTCGACTGCATCACAAAGAAAATCAACTGTCATTTAGGTCATTCAGATTACTTGTAGGGAGAGAGAAAAAAGGTGTTCTTTAAAAAAAACAAGTGAAGAAACAAGAAATGTTTCTCTGAAGCTGGCCAAGCATTTAGAACAAAATTCTGAGATTCTAAACAGGTTGCTTGGAGAGAAAGAATTAGAAAAGTGAAGGGTAAGGTTTCAATGTTTAATGGCATTAGGCAGTAGAAGTGAAAAACACCTAAAAAGAGTTAGGTGTGTAAGGTCTGTCTTTGCTTCACAAGACAAAGACTGCTATATATATGATAAAGAATAAAATATAGTAGCAAATACAAAATCTGACACAAACAACCTATTATTAGAGAATTCAAATATTTTTGTGGATAAAAACTTCAAATGAACTGCCAAATTATATCTTTCCAAAGAAAACTAGCTCAGTGACATGTATATTTCAGAAGATTAATATATAAATAAATACTAAAAACGAGCACTTCTGTAATCAGAACTGCTAAGGGCCTCGTCACAGTTCAATTGTTCAGTGTGAACAGCTGAGATATTCGAGTCCAAAACTTACTTCAATGATACCTTCAGTAAGTAAATTTTATTCCTTTTAGAAGTTTTTATTCTGAAAAATGTCATCCAAATCACTGAGAATTTTAAAGGTCAACAGTTAGAGATATAAGTTCAAAACATATTAGAATTACATGACTGATCACAATGAAAGGAAACTGAAATAATGGTGGGATCGCAGGAAGCATCTGGATCTTCAAAACACAGGTATTTCCACATCAGTAACTGTTAGTACCAGGTAGCCACTCCCGCTTCATATGAATCTGACAATCGGTTAGATGGAAAGAACAATGCGAGTAATGGCACACAAACCACAAAGGAAAAAAAAAAATCTCTATTAATTACAACTGGAAGAGACTGTAAATATTCTTTCAAAAAGATAAAATTATGTGTACGAGGTCACAGAGTGATAGCAATAACAAACAATGAAAACCTTACCTGTGCAGAGCCATCTCCTCCTGCTGGTACAGTTCATTTAAAATGTCCACTTTCTGACTCAGAGTTTTGCAGTCATCTTGCAGCCCAGCTTTAGCGGATTGGAGTGAACTGCAGTCATCTTCTAATTTCTTTATTTGGTCTGTTAAAAGATAAAACTGATCTCTATATGTGTACGAGGACTTGAGAACTTGTTTGAGGGGGCAGTGGTGAGAAAAACTGAAGCAAGAGAGTAAAAAGCCATTCTTTATCTTTCCATAAGATTTTGGACTTCCCAGCATCTGGCAATTTCATCTCCAGAAGAACCCACCTTCTAGGTTACACTTTGCAGACATCGAGGCTCTGAGCTTCAGTTGTAAACGTTTTAGATCCTCTTCAACTAGTGATACTGCAGTTTGTGTCTAAAAATTACAGAAGGGAGACATACTCTTAAAAGTGAGGAACAGGAAGCATTCACAGGCACTATGGAACTCTCACAAACAACTATACCTGAGAGACATCCATCAGCTGCCTAATTCGAGTTTTCACCTTCGCACTCTGGTCACCTGAAAAACAAAAGATGTTAAGTGCTTTTCATTTCCTTCCTTTTTAACTCTATATTCTCCCAACATCCCCAAACTCAACAATGACCACGTTCAAACACTGAAAGGAAAAAGTCAATTGAACCATTGAATGACTGAGTCAATTGAGTAAATTCATTGACTCTTAAGAGAATTGCAAGCTTAGATTTAAGAAAAAAAAAAATGAATTCCTAGTTTGTGCAATAAAAATGTGATCTGTGCTACTCTTGTAAGACAAAAGCCTTTCTTCTCTCACAGATCTGTCTCCACCTGGAGAAGTAAGTGCCTTATTTAGAAAGATTCAATCCTCTAGTTTATCCTTCAATCTACCAACAGGTGTGGTGTAAAACACTCTATGCAAGCTATATCCAACTTGGGAGAGAACATCTGGAAATATTTTCCACATCAGTAAACACTGCTACCCCTCCCTCTAGCTTCCTTATAGCCTCTAGCCTCTGTTCTCACAGCCTTAGTTTAAGGCTCCAAACACCTCACTACTCTTAAAACTGCCATGGGCCTTAACACCACAGAGCCATAGAGATGATGAGTATCAAAATCAAATATCACCTGCATAAAGTTGAGAAACAAGTGTCTCTTACTGTACAATGTTCAATACTCACAGGTTGAAGACATGACTATTGCTCTGCACTGTACTTACCTAGTTCTCAATGGGAACTTCACATGCCTATTCTTCACATGCCTATTGCTACACTACACCCCAGCAACCCACCTCTGCCAATGCAACAGACGTTTCTATAGATCCAGGGAGATGCACCTACAATTCTGCACAGAGCTTAAGAAGAAATTCAGTCAGCTGAGAAGTGGTATCTGTCTACTTAAAGACAGGAAAGCAAACAAGAATTCAACCTCCCTGAGACCAATCTTACCTCCTACTTCTCCATTGGCTAGTTCATCTGACTCACCTCCTCCTTCATTTTGACCCTCACATTCTGATTCAAGCTCTATCCGATTCAGCTGTGTAATATAATTAGTCAAAGCCTAGAAAAGAAGTAAAAGGTTGGAAGAGTCGTTAATTTTAATTCGGAAGCTTTCAGGAGAATTCCCGAGACCAAGCATGTATTTGGAGATTAAACTTACATTAATAATATCATCTTTGTGAGTAACAGCTACTTCTATATCTCTCTGGGACTTCTCAAATGATTTTATTTGCTCACTGAGCTCAGCATGTGATTCACTCCAGTCTTGGATTTCCTGCTGCAACTGAAAAGTCAAAACATGTGAATTCCTATGGGTTAGGGTGGGGTTTTGCCCTGGAGACATCAGGACCACAAGATTTAGACAGGGAAATAGAAAGCCATACCTCCTTGGTAGCCTGTCACTCAGGGTTGAGACTTCAGTTAAGGAAGAGGGAAGAGTGGCCCCAACCCTCAGAGCTGCAGTAAGAACGTCAGAGCTGTCAAGGAAGTTGACCCTGTTGATTGCATTCCCCAGAAAATTGCTGCCAATTCAAATCACTTCCTTCCAGTAAGAATGAATGGGCATATGTGACTGGCTCCTGAATTCAGACTCCTTATCATATAACCTTCCCTTGGCCCGCGAAGAAGTAACTACTCAAAAAAGGGTTATAAAATACTTAATTTTCTGCTTGAAGAAGATTCTTTCAGGCTATCAAGTTAATAACTGATTGATGTTTGATAAGAAAAGACCAACACTCTAAGGACTGAAATAAGCTGTAAGGAATAGAAAATTCCAAACACATGGAGAACGCATATATGCACTCCATTTGGGGAGAAAGGTTTAAATTTGCACATCTTAGAAAAGGTCTTGCATGAATAATTCCTTACCTTACAAACAAATCCAAGACACAAGGTAATAATATTCACTTCCCTAGCTTACATTATGTATGACATCAATTTTTCTTTACCTGCTCTTTCTTCTTCTTAAGCCTAGCATTTTCTTCCTGAACCCGATGGCATTCACACTTCACCTTGTATTCACCAACCTTAGCTTCATTAAGAGCAATTTGAACCTAATGCAAAACACCACAGTTAGTGAATTTATTCCTCAGAAAAAAGCAAAGTTACACTTTCCCAAACCAGACATCATGTAGTTCTCATTTGTTGCACATTTTAGCACACCTTAAATTTTTGGTCTTCAACCAAACTAATATGTTGTATTAATATCCTGTAGCAGGTGTTGGCAAGTTTACCTGGGAAAATTCTGAAGCATTCATTGAAATAACAGCCTTTAACTTCTCTACAGAGTTCTTCTTTTCTATTATCTGCCCGGTGAAAATAGAACACAAAATATGCATGAGGATTTCAGTAGAAATACTGATAGAAATATACATATATGCTAAAAAAGATAAACAAGACAAAATGTATTTCAGCCCACCCCCTTACATTTCAGGTAACCAGACTAAAAGGTCAAAGTACAGAAAATGAAAATGAAATAAGGAAATAAAAGTTTTAAACGAACAGAAAATTAGTTACTCTTTTAAGTACACCAGTTCAAATTAGGAATTTTTTTCTAGTGATGGAGAAAAAAGATTTCCCAAGATCATGTTAAAGCTCTCTTGCCTGAAGTAAAAATGATAGAATCTAAGGGAGAATAGACAGATCTCACATACAAAAGAATTCCAAAAAATTATAAAGATATTTGCTCCTCCAGGTAGTGGAACAGAACTCTTCACTCTTTGCAGTGCCTGGGATTGAATCCTGGGCCTTCTGCATGCTAGGCAAGTGTTCTACCATCAGCTGTATCCTTAGCCCTTAACTCTTCACACTTTCACTATGGACTGTACATAGTAACTTCCAAAGAATAGGCAAGGGATTGGAAGAATCCCAGTGGAGAAATCTGGTGAACACTACCTCAGCTGGGTGATCAAGCTTACCTGGGGGTGGGATATTTCAGAACACTCTCGACTATCTTTGCAACTTTTATGTAATTATAGAACTATTCTAAAGTAAAAAGTTTTAAAAAATAGGATGCTGTAAAACAAAACAATATACAAACACTCTTCGATGGGGCAATAGTTCCTGCATGTTTCAGAGGGCAGAGCAAAGCAATATGAAAATTATCCAGGATTGAGGACACAAATATAAAAATTAATTTGTTGGATCAGTACTGAAATGTTCCACAAAATGGGCAAAAGTCGATTCAACTTCCCTGACTCATAATCTGACTTTACTTAACACCACGGGGAAAGTCCAACTTAACCCATTTTACAAAATACTTCAAAAGTCAAAGCACACTAACACTTAGCCACCAAAACTCTTACCAAGTCCTCATTGTTGACATTCTGTTCTCTCTCAGATTCTAACATATCATGAAGACTTTTAGCTCTGTCCTCAAGAATCTCATTAGTTTCTTCAAGTAGCTTGATTTTATCCTAGGAAAACAGATGTCAAGATAATAGTTACTCATTACATTGACTTTAGAGTTTAGAATGTAACTCCCATAAAACATGGGATTTGTACCTTATATTTCATTGCTGCGTCGGAGAGGACCATATTTTGTTTTTTGGTTTCGTGGACGTGTTTCTTTGATTCTTTGATCTATGTAAAATAAAGCATTCAGAAGTAAAAGATACATGTTATAGTCTTACTAAAACTTACTTCCAGGTAAGTGACCCCTTCCAGAATGAAACAAACATTTAAAAATGATTTAAAAAAATCTCAACTATAAAACAGGTGGAAATGATTCAAGCTAGAATCAAGGGGGAAAGAAACTACAAAAATAATTCTACCTTCAGTTCATAATTTGACACTTTTTGCACTAGTTCTTCATTTTCTTTCTTCATATTCTTTAACTTTTCAGAAATTTGCTCTTCAGTAACTAAAAAGGGGGGGAAATCCAGATTATTACAATCACTAAATGAAATTCAATTAAATCAACTAAAAGCAAAGACATGTCATCTGGCATTATGAGGAAATACTTCTTTGCATAACGATTAAGCCTTTAAAAAGCAATCTACAGTTAATAGCAATAAGGGTGTGAAACACCATTAAAATTTAAGAAAAATATAAGAACGATGATATTTCAATTGAAGCTCATTTCAAACATGGGAAATACAGTAAAATGTAGTTTGATATTCCTCACTTCTTTTTTTTTTTTTTCCTTCTTCTTCCCCTCACTTCTTAAAACACTTTCTTCTCAGAAAATGGAATCACTTTAAATTTATGTAAATTTTTGGCAAAGAAAAACAAAATGAAAGCATACTGACTCACATTACCATTCTTTATCTACTGGAATCAATGACTGAATATATGATTAAATCATTAGCACAAAATACTGTTCAAATGTACTACATCTGCATTACATCAATATTCAAAGTGAATATGCCCCAATTTAAAACTACTCATTTTCTTCCCACAATTTGTTCCTCCTCATCTTCTATCTCAGTTGGTACCATCAACATCTACTCTTTTATCCAAGCTAGCAACCTAGGGTTAGTAAAATTATTATGAGTTAAAAAAATAATAAACATCAATAATCACTATCTACATCTAACATATATAAAACACACATCAAACAGAAATACAAAGGGTTCCTACAAGTTACAGAAGAAGGCTAAATATTTACCTTGATATATTCTTTCTTTGACCTAAAAGAGAGAGAAACAAAGATTAAATTGGATGTCATGCATCTGCATAAAAGGAACAGAATCAAAACCAAATGAGAATATACTGTCTGGTTCTGGATTAAAAAATAAGTAAAGGAGAACAAGAATTTCATTAGCATCTGTCATATAAAAATACTAAGGTATGTATCTTATGCTACAGTGAATATATATCTATTCCAATCTTATGACTTGAGAACTTACCTTTAATAATAGAAATGTCTATTTTCAACAAAGTACACTAATGCTTCACTTACTCAAAATTGTTTATTTGATAATTCTAAACACTCAGGATAAAGTCTAGAAACAATGACTGTTCAAAGAACTCTGAGGAAACAAAATTAAAGATATGCCACTTGTTTATTTTCTTAGATGTCGATGGACCTTTATTTTATTCATCTCTTTATATGTGGTGTTGAGAATTGAACCCAGTGCTTAGCACAGGCTAAGCAAGCGCTTCTATCACTGAGCCACAAACCCACCACCGACATGCGCTGCTTTCACTCACCAAAAAAAATCTTAGAACTCCAATTTCAATTTGGCTATTGGCTGAATTTAGAAATAATCTAAGAGGCTACATCACCTATTTCTGAAAACCACTAAAAATAGCAGTAAGAATTCTGAAAAAAAAAAAAAAAAAAAAGATTGCTAGAAGAAAATACGCAAGCAACAAGAGAAATGACAGTTAACATCTTCTGGAAAGAGCCAAACCTGAATTGTTTCCCAAAGATGGCAATGAACTGTCAGATAATAAAACCTAAGCAATAATTCTTTTAAAACTTCACTAAATTTCTTTGTAAATTAGCATATAGTTCTTCTTTACAATGATATAAATGGCGACGGGATACTCAGATGCATCCACAGATCATCCATGGTATCTTGGTAATACTGTAGACCCTAAAATACCACTTAGAATAATCTTGTTATAGAAAAATACATTCAGAAAACTCCAACATGGAAAGAAATGGACATGTCATTCTCATGTCATAGGCTTATAATCAGAGAGTAAGCTTTCACCCAAAATGACAGCAGGGGAAAATGGGAAGTAGCAAAAAGCAGGCATCAAAGGCAGGGACCAAAACTCCAAAGTCAAATGCTGAGACTGAGGAGCAGCAGCTAAGACCCAGATCCTACCTAACCTAGTGAAAATAGAAACAGGTGCCAGGGTTCTTGAAAGAACCAAGAGAGAAATAGAAAACATTTTCATTTTTCCCTTTTCTCTTTACCTTTCTATCCTCATTTTTCCTTTTAGCTGAGAACCAGTTCAATGAGATTAGAAAAGTCCTCAGAGAAATCCATGCAAAGGATAGTTCTTTTTAAGAAGGCATTTCTTTTTAAGTGCTTTTATACTCAATTGTACAAGGAGAGGAAACTTGTATTAACAATGGAATGTCCGAAATGATCAAGTAATCAGAAAAGGAATACTAAGATTTGGAGAGATTTGCGGCCAATGTTTCTGGCCACTTTTACTGCTGAGTTTCCACTGATGGCTTTTCATGCAAAGTTCACTTACCTAAATAATTTTCCTACGATTATGTTAAGTAACTTATCAAGCAGAATGACCTACAGTACAAACCTACGTATGTTTAAGCATATATACATGTATACATACGCAGACGCGTATGTATGTACACACATGCATAGACAAATTCTGCTCAGAAAAAAAAAAGACTAAGAAACAAAAAATGTAATAATATGTCTCTGGACAACATATAATCTATACTTCCAAATAAAAAGCTATTTCCTTAACATATGATTGGATGACAAAATCTTGGAAATGCATATATAAAACACCTGAAAAATTACCTCATCTCCTTCTTATCATTTTGCTATACTCCTCTGCAGCATTTTTTCCTGTGAATGTGTTTATATAACATACAGTTCATCAACATTTAAATCTTAGTTTCTGCTTTTTTCTACTTTACATTAAATTGTGAGCATTTTCTGTGCCTCAAGTCTTAGAAATATATAAAGCTGTCTACTATTCCATTATACGAACATACAAGAACTTAAAAATACCCCTGTAATGGAATAAGTTGTGCTAAGTTTTCAACCTAACACACAGTTCTGCTGAAAACCCTTACCGAAAATCATTAAATCACAGTTAATTATTTCTTTAGGATAGACTACCGAATATATTATGCTACATAAAAGGATGTTTATATAACTTATCCCATCTTTTATCTCACTTGAAGACTTCTGACACATATGAAACTACTGGTCAGAATGGCTGTAAGAATTACCAGTTCTACCCACTGTACCTACCTAATTCTTAATCTTTAGGTTTTGATACAAGAAGCTTATAAATTGACGATTTCTCCTTGAGATTTTTCAGGTTAGCTTGTTTTCTTTACCAACACAAAGATTACACTAAATTATTTTATAAAGTGAGTGTGACTTCAACCACTAATTTATGTTTAAGTTAGTAAACTGGAAAGGGGAGGGGCAGTGACTACAGAATACCCCATGCATTTATGTGCTAAGGTAGAAGGAAGTGAATTTACTCACAACAAGAATAGTTCTCCAGAAGAAAATGGCAAATGAAACAATTCCCAAGAAGACAGTGAGAAGTACAGGCTTCCACGGCAGTCCATAAAAATCAGGCCCAGGCTGAACACCATTGGGCAATGTGGCAACTAGCTGAAATAGACAAGTCAGAAGCAATGAGAAAACTTACATTCATAACAAAACAGTCACAAAGATTCATCATGGCAGTTCCAAAACCACCACCATCATCTGAAAACTACCTCCTCAACATTCTCCAATAGCTTCTTGGAGAGACAGGATCCTGGCAGTGTCATATTTCTTGTTTGCGCGCAGTGTTTAAATACTTTAAATTGAGCATCTATTTCCATTTGGAATAGGCCCTGCCGACATCATATTGTCTAACACCTGGCTAGAATCCCTCCGTATGATACTTCTCCCACAGACAACCCGGTCTATATGAGTAAAAAAAATTACGAAAGACAAAAACTTAAGTATATGAGGAATCTAACTTCCTTCTATGAAAGTCCATGTCTAACTCTAAATGTGCGCTCAAAGCGAGCCTATCAAACACCAGCCTTCGCTCCTCTACTCCACACCGCCCTCCTCAAGTGTCCAGAGGACTCTCATTCTGGCCCCACCTCCCAACAGTCTCCAGAGGGACAAGACCTACTGTGACGTCAGCTGCATTTGGGAGCCTAGCGAGGGGCTTGCCACCTCTCAGTACTGCGTTACAAAGTGCAATGAGGAGAGCGTCCAGTGCACTCACCGGCTCGCTTAGCAATACAGCTCGGTGCTGCCTGCCCGGGCCTGACACGCTCCATTTCCCCGTCGCCCTCAGTCAGTGCAGCCACTCCGCTCACCACTCAGCCACCCGCCGGCCACAGCGGGGTCCCTCCCTACAAGGGCTGCGTAGAGCACCGTCAGGGGTCCCAGAAGCTCGGGGTCCCCGGGAGAAGCGGCCACAGAAGGCACGGCGGCAGGTACTGAGTCCATTGTGCACGGACAGCTGAGCGGAGACCATGCTTCCCTGCTGAACGGCACAGGACTCAGACCTCTTCCGACGTTTCCTCCTTGCGAAGGATGCAGCACGGGGGGGCGGGTACTGGGAATGACCCTCGCCTTCCCTCGCCGCTGGCGCTTCCCGCCCTACGCCTGCAAAATACGTCATCAGCCAGTGCAGCGGGGCAGAGAGGAGAGGGGAGGGGCAGAGAGGGGAGGGGCGGGAGCGGGAAGAACCAACTGCCGTTTCAGGCTGGGGAGAGCGCCAGCAGAGCCCAACGGAAGAGTCGAAGTCAAGGGACACGGGGAGGAAAAAGGCTCATCTGATCCCGGAACTGGGAGAGGACACGCGGTTTAGAGCGCCCCCAAAACAGCTTGGCATCTAATAGAAGGGGAAAAAGTAGAAAGTCAGGCCTCCCGGGCCCTCCCAGGGCAGAACTCTGTGTCACGACGTGCTGAGACACCAGGTACCTGCCCCAAAGGTCCAGACAGGAGAGGAGACTCCTCTCCTGCTCCCTTGGGAAGGACCTCTGCTCCGAGTGGGCGTTCCTTCCCTGCTCACTCCATTCCTGTGCTGATTTTCCCCTAACTGACCTCTACTTCTGAATGGCACTACTTTTTAAAAGTTTCACCCTATGTTGTCATTATTACCCCTACACCAATGGCTTCATTCCTGCAAGCCACTTTTTAAGGTTGAATGACTTGTGGAAAAAATTAGGATCATGAATAGCCTGGACAGCATGTGCTAAATGTTTAAGAAACTGGGGACATTTAACTTGGCGAGGGAATGAATATATGTGGATCTTTAAAAACATGTCAAGTTGAGTATAGTCGATTCAAAACAACAGTCAAGAATAGCCACTAACGCAAGAAAAATAAGAGCAATGAAGCGGGAAGGAGGAGGGGAAGGCAAACTATAATGAAAACATTTACCATCATCGAAGCCCGAGATACATAAAGATTCTGGGACAGAATAGACCATGCAGGAACAGAACCAACTGCTCTGGACATTTGGGATACAATAAAATTCACTTGGGGGAAAACAGACCTTTTAATAAGTAGTATTTGCATATAGTCACATGGAAAATGATGATTTTTTTTTTCTCTAATTATTCACAAGGATAAACTACAAATGGATAAGAAACCTGAATGTAAAAATAGAAAATAAGCAAGTACTAGAAAACATTGGTTGAATTTTCTATGCATTAAGAGTGGTCAAAACCTTCCTGATTATGTCTTAAATCCAGAAGCAAGAAGGTGTAAAGATGATTACTTAAAAACATACAAAAAAAAACCCTTGCCTGCCTGTGCTTAATCTCCCCACTCGCCCCATGTACTTTGACAATGACAATCTGAGAAAAAATATCTACAACATATTCCTCTCCAAGGAATTATGTTCCTGAAATATAAAGAGCATTATAAATAAAATACGCAGCAAACCTATGCGAACGTGGGCTGAAGAAATAAACAGAGCTATAAAATATGGAAACATGCTCTGCTTAGTTCCTAATGAACACAAGACAAATTAAACCACACTAAGATACCATTTCTCACTTGTGCTGGCAAGATCCAAACATTTGACAACATACTCAGTAGGTGAGAGAATGTTTGAAATACTGCACCCTCAGATACTGCTGATAAGTGTACAAAATGAGACAACTTCCCTAGGAATGAAAGTTGGCAACATCTCCCAAAACTGCTTATGTATTTACCTAATGACTCAACAATCGCACTTCTTTTCTTTTTTTCAGTGCTCCAGAGGCAACTCAGGGCCTCACGCACCATAGGCAAGTGCTCTACCTTGAGCTATATCATCCCAGTCCTTCTAAAGATACTGGGAATTCAACAAATGTTTGAAATTCATATCTACAAAATTATGTCATCCAGGCATGAATTATAATAACAAAAGATAGTCACAAATGACTGAAACAACCAACTGTTCATTAATAAGAATTGTTGAATAAACCAAAGAATAATATGAAGAAGAAGGAAAATAATTTTAAATACTGCTAAGATATGGTTCCAGAATACATTTAAGAAAAAGAAAAAAAGCAAAGTGGAGAAAAACATTTATAGAATAATATGTTTTTATCTTAGAGAGAAAAGTGACTCTATTTCTTAAATTTGAGGTAAAATTGACATGCAATAAATTATGTGTATTTAAAGTGTGCACTGTGAAAATTTTTTACATGAAATTGTGAAACAATCATGATAACCAAGATAATAAATCAATCCCTTCCCTCCAAAAGTTTTCTCTCATTCTCTAGGTAATTTCAACCTCTGCCCTTGGTCACCCTACCTTCTTGCCACCCACATTCCCACCCTGCCCACGAACAAAATGTCTATCTTAATAGACTGCTTTGTATTCCTAAAGTTTTCTGTGCATGGAATAATATATTCTGTGTTTTCTGGCTTCTCTTATTAAACATAATTTAAAATTAATCTATGTCACTTTATCAATAATAGTTCATCTCTTTTTATTACTGAATAGCATTTCATTATGTGTATATACCACAATTTGTCTATCACCTACTGATGGACATTTGGATTTTTTCCAGTTTTGGTCTTTTATCAATAAAATGGTCAAAAACATTCATACACATTTTCTTCTAGTGCTATGTAACATCTCTTTGGAGAAGAATGGCTGGAATTCACTGGCTTCTTAAGGACATCGTCTTCATCTGTGTTTGTGTACATAGTATACTTAATATGGGATCATACAGAAGTAGGTCACATGATTATGTATATTGACTTGAAGAAAGTCAAATCAATGATTTCTTAAATCATGGAATTAGCAATTGTATTATCTAGTGATGTGTTTCAATATTATTTGATAGTAAAATATCATTGTCTTTTATGACAAAACGGGAACTTTCATTTCATACTACAGAGTTAAGGGAAGCAAGTTCCTTAATAATTACCCCAGTTTCCCTTAAGAACATAATAATTACATTCAGTTACAGAATCATCTTTTTCTTTCATTAAGATGCTTTGGGTTGAAAGATAGTATAAGTGGCTGTTAGTTTGAAGAATATGGGAGAGGAAAAGCTGGGTATGGTGGCACATTTCTACAATCTCAGCAACACTGAAGACTGAGACAAGAGGATCCCGAGTTTGAGGACAGCTTCAGCAACTTAGCAATCCCCTGCCTCAAAGTAGAAAATAAGAAGGGCTGATGATGTGGCTCAATGGTAAAGTGCTCCTGAGTTCAATCACCATTACCAGAAACAAAAGAAAAAGAATATGGGAAAGGACAAAAGCAAATTTTTAAAGCAGGTTACACTTGCAAATTGCACAGTTCTGAGGATTAAATGCTTCCGGTTGCCTTTTGCCAAAAGGAATACCTTGTTTTCTAAATAGTCTTTAGAATTCTATTATCACCTGAGATTATTTCTGAAAATTCCTTTCTCTGCAGGAAACTTCTCTGCATCTTCAGCTTCTAACAACATTTGATATTTTACTTCTCAGATCTGGTGCTGTGGCCTCCTTTGATCCTCCATTTGAAGACCTACCTTTCACTGTTTCCTTCAGGACAGTGGTTCTCAGGTGGCACCCAGGGCAGCAGCAGCAAAAGCAACGCCCGCAGGGTAGACAGTTTATCTGTTGGGTTTTGGGGACAGAACTGTGTAAATTTCTCGGTATCACTTGATTATCGAGGAGGTGTGGAACCAACTTGCCATTAGACCTTCCCTTCCTAAGCACCATCTTGATACAGAATTATGCAATTGCAGGGATAAAATGGAAATAGTGATTTGAGCTCTGAAAGGGGGTGTTAGGAAACAGGTATCATTTTACACTTGAACCAGCATGGGATTAGTATTTGAATTCTAAAACACCCCCCAAATTTGCCTTTTGTATTTTTGTTTCAGGAGGAAAAGAATGACACAAGCTATGATTATTTTAAAAAAATTTTTAGGAACCCTTTTAAATTTCTAGTCTAATCCAGGTGCTTGTTTAAACCATTTCTATAGGTATCGCTAATTCTTCAGTATCTTCTATTTATCTTGTGGTGATAAATATTTTATATTCTTCAGTCATGTAAGATTCCACCTGTGTACATCACTTATGCAGTTGAGTCAGTTGAGCTCAGGAAGTTTTGCAATACATCGTAGGGATAGATGATATAGGGAAATGTCACTCAGACACAGTAGACGAGTTTGGGGTGATAGCCACAATAAGTTATCAACAATCATGTCATCAGACTGTGTTTGGCACAGGTTACTTTGTGAAATTATGCAAACCTTTGCTTCTTCATATACTTGTGATGATCAGAGAAAAGTGACACATAAAAATTGTATGGTCTCTGGCTTATGTAGTTTGCTTTAATTCCTTGGGTGCAGCTATCTTCTTGGAATTGAAATACTACAAGCCTAAAAAAAGGTTTACCAGCTCCTTGTGTTTTTCTTTCATGGAGATGGATGAGATTAAACCTGGACCAATTGTACTAGAAGTGTAAGTGTTACACATATAGGATTCATACTGTGTTAATGGTTACTAGTGCATGTTACTTCTTAGTCCCTCTTATCCAGAATGTGACATTGGAATAGATCAATCATCAAAGTACTTTAAACAATAGTCTTTCTGTTGTGTTTATGGATACAAGAAATCCACTGAGTTTAAAAGAAAATTACAGTTACTGACCAAGAAACCACTTTATCTTCATCAACATCAAACTTTGCATGAGGAATGATTGTGACATGAATAACCTGAAAGTAGTGTAAATTTTACCATTCAGTAGAAACATCATAGCTCTGTGGAGCATATTGACCCTTCAGGAGGCAGAAAGTGAGTCATATCATAGGCCAGTGAGTCCATTGCAAAACATTACCACAGAACTAAAGTCCAACTGTCGTGTAAGACTCCTTTGGATACAGGTTTATATTACATTTAGAAACACGATTGTGCTTTTCTATAAGTTGTGCAATTAATAGTGTTTTCCAATTTACCACTGTTCCTACCCTGCTTCCTGGAACAGTACTGCTGTGGTAGGTATGCTCATCTTCCAACTTAATACAGCAATAAGAATGTGCTAGAGTTTACACATTTGCTCACTTTTGCTCCAATATGCTCTTTCATTTGAATTAAATTCAAACTTTGAATTGGGTAGCATAGTACCAGATAATGCTTTGAAGGGAATTGGACCAGTTATGGTCTGTCTTATAGGCTGTTCCCTAGAGGTGGCCTAAATTCACCCTGATCCGATAGTTCCAATTAGAAATAGTGTGCCTTGACCAGATCAGTATCCCAAATGGGAGTGCTCCCCAGGTTGTAGCTGTGATGTTTTCCAGATAACCATATTGTTTCCTGAAGGTGAACACAATTTTAGTCATATTGATTGTTGTTCTTCTATGTCACGTTGCTATTCTTTCCAATAATGATTTTTGGGTTAACATAGAAACCATGTCAGAATAATTGCAAATTTTTTCATGGGTTTATGTCTTCTAAATTATGTCATCTAAAAACAAGTGGGTCAGATGCTAATGAGACACTGCAGGAATGACTGCTGATTTTCTGACAGATTGTGCAACCTTAAAACCTGCATACCTCATTTTTAAAGTGATGAGTATGCAAAATCTGGAAAGATATTCTATTTTTCTTAACATAAGTTGATAGGATTCCATTTACTTCCTATTTAGATCTATTGACATTCATCCCTATGAAATTATGCAGGTCATTAGCCTATTATAATTGGATTGTTTACATTACTTTTGACTTCCTGATGAGACTTAAATAAAACTTTCATAGTACGCAAGGTGGATATTTGATACACAGTACGTTAAGATTTGTGAGGGGCTTTTGTGGGTTAGATGTGGCACACACATATTTTAACATTCACTCTTTTACATTAACAATGCATGAGGGGATTGGCAGTGTCAATACTTGGTCTATTTTTTAAACTAGTGTAAACCCTAGTCATACCATCCAATGTTTGCTTTTTAAAACAAGTAACTGTTGTTTTAGCCCGTGCACTTCAAGAGATCTAGTCTTTTTTTCAGTTGTCTCCTAGGTCAATTCTGTTTACTAAGTGAATGTTAGTAAAAACTCTATGAGCCTGAAAAATTCTCAACCACATTTAGTCTTGTCTCTCATCTTGGTTGGGTTAATTTCAAATGCTAAAATAATTCCATCTACAATACTTCTAGGAAATGAAGAGTTTGCCTTAATAACATGTTCATTCCACTAAAATTCTTGAGTTGTCAAATCTCCAGACTGTAAACTTCTCAAGGGACAAGAACGCCATCTTCTCCATATCATCTAGACTTTCCAAGGTGCTTGGTAGCACTCTGTACCCTGTGGAGTACTCAGTACCTTTTTGTTTGATGTTGCTAAGGAGATCTACAAAATACTCCCTTCAAACTTACTATTAAAATGTAGCAAAACTGAAAAATTGTTCTTTCTCTTTTCTCATAGACCATAACACCTGTATATGAGAGTAATAATTTATATGAAGAAGCATCTAGCATCCTTCACATAAGCAGGGATTAAATGAACAAACATATTTCTTCAGAATTAAAGAAGTTTAAATTGAACATTATGAATAGCTTAGTTTTAATTCAGGCCTGCATGAAATGACAAAGGAAACAAAAAAAAGTGATTGTCTTGAAGCAGTTCACACAAAATACTCCAGATCTCCCAAGTTATTAAATTCACTTTCCACGAGCGGGGCTAAAATGAGCTGCTGAATAATAACTATAACTGTAGTCATAATACTTTCAGGCTAAAACACTACTGCTTCACCAATGAAATAATCTTAGGAACTACACCCAGATACAATGAGCAGAAGAGCAGTTCTGAAGCACATCACTTTTGAGACAGAAAAGTTTGAGTGAATCAAGGGACATTATTCTCTACACCATCTGTATATGGGCAGCTACTTTGGGCTTTGCTACAGAAGCGCTACACTCAGATGGATGTAAGGGGAGGCAACTATGGGTGGGTTCAGAACTACTCAGATAAACTACAGAGAAGGCTTTACATCTTACTAATAGAATAAATAACAACACACACACACACACAAAAAAAAAAAAAAAAAAACCAAAGGCTTTGAAGGGAAAAATATTATTGTTTTGAATAAAAAAATAAATTTACCTTTCCTGTTTGATTATCATCCAACCTGGTTTCACCGTTATTTAAATGTGATTTTTAAATTAGAAGTTCCATTAGCCCGTTACAGAGGCACACACTTGTAATCCCATGGGCTCCGGATGTTGAGACAAGATCATGAGTTCAAAGCCAGTCTGAGCAAAAGCAAGGCCCTAAGCAGCTCAGTGAGACCCTGTCCAAATAAAATACAAAATAGGGCTGGGGATGTGTCTCTGGATGAAAAACAGAGTTCAATCCCCAGTACAAAAATAAATTAGAAATTATATTAACTGCAGCATTGCCTTATGTCCTTAGGAAGTTAAGAGATACGCTCAAAATTGGTCTTTGTGACTTCAATTTTATTTTTACATGGTTAAAAATGGCATATGCTATTACATGAAGTTTTCCTATTATATACAGCTGCTTCTGTTCTTGTTATTAAGTGGAAGTCATGTAGATTGAATTCCTCCTGGAGGACTCATGAATTCCTTTTGAATTCTGAGTTATCGTCTTTCAGGGATTCTGTCTTTCTAAACTACTGTCTTCAGTAGTTTTAGGAAAGAGATTTTGTTTCACACTGACCCTTTTGCTTCCTTTTCAGAATACTCTTAGTGAATTCAACAGAACAATGACATGTCATGCTCTAGGTTTCAATAATCCTATTACTTCCTAGGACTTAAAAGAATGGAAGAATGTAGTCTGGCAGTAAACAAAAGTACCAGCCTTTTAGAATGTAAATTTCATCTAAATCTTTAAATGTGTTGTAAAAGTGACTATAATTGATAGTACAGCTCTGGAGAACTAGTTCTTAGAAGCATTATTTTAAAGATAGTAGTTACAGGTTCAGGACTTTAAATATGGTACAATTCCAGATTCTGAGCCTTGAGTTTTCAGTAAAAGTAGCAGTGTTCAACTATTCATTGTAAAATCGTATCTAACAAAAAAAGGATTTAATTCAGCCCATAGTTGCTGATTGAAGACACATCAGAAGCCTTAGAGTTTCAATCATTCTTTCTCATAGGATTATATTATTATAATTTTTTTGGTCATATTTCTTGAAAATCAGTGGCAAGGTATGGGAAGGAGAAGAGACTGTACATTTTAAAAAAGAAATGCCCTTATTTTTTATAGACATGACGTATCACTTTGATTTTGCTGTTATACACCCTTAACGCAATAATGGCAAATGCAGTAGAACTTCAGGTAGAACAATCCTTGCTGCTAATGTGAACTCATTCTCAGATAGGCAGTGAGGGTTGGAAAAAAGCACATGAATGTGCTATAAATAGAACCACAGACTTCTCAGGAGTAAAAGAAATCCCTGTAGAGTCCACAGGTGAACAAGGGCCAGCTTCCTTAACAGTGAGCAACAGGGAGCTTGCTGCCAGGTCACTGTCTTCACTTCTGACTCTGAGTTTACTTTCCAAATGACACGTCTCATGACAATCCAATGAATCAACAGACACTTGAGGAATATTAATAAGCAATTTTTTATTTACTATCACTACAAAGAACTTCAGCAAGAAGGGAAATAAGTTTAGGAAATAAGTTGAGTGAACATTTTTAGCATAACAATGTGACCAGATATTACGATAGAAACATGAAGCTTGTGAACACCATTGCTTTCTATCAACTAGACTGCACTCAAAATAGGATAATGGAAATACATGTTCTTAAAGCATTTCCACAGGAAATGTTCATATTTTATGACATTCTAAATCTTTTAGCAATTATATATGCTACATTAACTAAAATACAGGTATTCCTTATTGCACACTTCAAAGCTGGAAGGCTACATTAGCTTAAGAGGTGACCATTATTTAAAAGGGGAATGGTAGCTTAGAATTTTTTGGCTCAAAAATGCACACACTGCCAAGGCACCCTTAAGACTTTTGGATTTCGAAGCCAATAATCCCTTTACACAATGAAGAGTGCACAGTCCACATTCTGACTAAGTGTCAGAGGTCATGGTTACAGGCTGTTTTAAAGCCTGCGAACAGTCCAGGCTACTGCTCTGAGAGGCAGATGAAGGCTCATCTCTAGAGCCTGAAGGTGTCAAGTCTCTTGCAGCAGGTGATGGTGAGTAGTCCTTGGGACCATGGTTTGGGGGTGGTAATCGGGTACCAGGAATGATGTACTCTCTTGGACCAAAAGAACCTAAAGGTCTAAGTGGTGTGGGTCCTGGTAAAAATTCCCAAGGGTCAAGAGGCAGATCCCGTTTTCCAGGTGGAATGCCTGGTGCATATTCTCTTAAGCATAGTGGTGGATGCACACCAGGACCTGGAAAATAAAAAGGAAGTTATGTAAATACCCACAAATGTATAAATGAGAATGATTTCAAGTATGTTAATATAGTTTCTCATCATTTCTCCCGGCCTAGAAAATCAAGTGGTGACATTCTGCCTTGACAGGAGAGGCAAAGTGAGCTTGAACAAATTTAGCTTACAGCCTATGGCCAACCAGCCATGAAGCAACATAGGAAGGATTTAAGCATGGCTCTCCTTAGCTCCAGGCTTGTCACTTTTGTATCCCCACCACATAATGGCAGAATTATTTCTACCTCAAAAGACCTCCATTTTTATTTGGAAGTACTATATACCATGACAAGAGGATAGATTATGAAATAAGAACTTCATTGCATCAAACAAATTTTGATAAAAGGAAATGCCACTGTCTACTACTGTATCAATTAAAAATTCATGGTGTATTTCAGCATGGACCTTATACATGCCATCAGAATCAAGGTGCATGCCCTCCTGGAAAAGGCCTTCCACAGCCACCTAATTCAACTCAGCAACATTTATAAGGTCAGTGTTAAATCCTCCTTAACACTTCTCTCTGACTTTTCTCAAGGTGAGGAGGGTTTGACTTTTCCTTTGCTATATTCTGTAACCCATTGCTTATGCTTCTATCATGGGTGGTTACAACTTTATCTTGTAGGCTGTACATATCTGTGACATTGTCCATCTCATCCACCTTTCCATCCATTGCAGTACATAGCCACTCATTTCCAACAAACATCTGCACAAGTAATTTTTCTGCTTTTCCTGTACATAGACGCTTTCCTTGTCTATGAGAGAGAGCTACTCCCTATCTCGGTATATGATATTGTAGTGCCTGCCCCATGTGCCCCAAGAAACTGGAGGAAAAGCTAAAATGTACTAAGCCACCTTTATTCCTGCACTGTAAAGCCCAGAGATAGCAACTGGTTTAGCAAGGAATAGAAAGAAAAGATGAATATGATTTACAGGTCAATCAGTAGTGTTCAGATCATCATACCAAATGGTGGAGGTCCAAAAGGCCCACCGAGCTGAAGTGGCCAAGGAAGTGGCCCAGGAAGTGGCCGAGGTGGCGGTCCATACTGAACAGGTGGTGGTAGGGGCCCTCCCACAGGGGAGCCCATGAGAGATACCCCTGGGAAACGAGGGGGTCCTTTGGTATCCATATTAACCTGAAATTTAAGATTTCAGAGCAGTTAGTTTTAAAATTCCTGTATATTAAGACAAAGTAACAACCAGGTAAATGCCAAAACCCAGGACAGGCACCTGTCCAGAGAGCACCATCAGTGCAACAAAACTCTACCACTCCCACACGTTCCCATCGGACAGCTGACAGAGGTTAGAAGGATGCCCCAAGAGCGAGCAGTGTGTGTTACCGATTATATCTGCACGGGAAAGGGAAAGGCAAGAAGACTGGCAGAAGGTATTAACAGGTGATTTCTGACCAGTACGTCATGCTCTATACACTACAGCCGATTTCAAAGGGAGCCCCTCCCCCACCACAGCTCTTTCATCACAATAGCTCAAGACTTGCATATTAAGAAGGTACAGAACATAATGAAAACTCCATTCTCTATGCATCTAATAACAGATATTATTCAGAGTATCTTCGGCAAGCCTTTCGTATATCATTCAAATTCCCACAACTTTTAGCATCTTATTTTAACTAAGTGGGAACTGAGGCAAGTTTGCTGAAGGTCTTCAGTGCATGTAAAAGGCCTGGCTTGAACTCAATCCCAGGTTTGCCTCTAAGCTATGCTCCTCCCACCTCTACTCCTCTCTATCAAAGGGTCTCTACTCTCTTTAAAGTCTTCAACTGAGAAGGGGTTTGGGGTCTTATCTAAGGTGCCCTTAGATAAAAAGATTTCTCAAAAAATGTATATTCCTGGTATAGACATACAAGAACTAGCAAGTATTTTCCAACACAATACTATATACACAAATTAGAAAGACAAAGCTTTCATATTTACTTTTATTTACACTACACCATATGAGATAATGACTATTTCCTAGAAGAAGTGGGTTGGAAACTAAGCAATTAAATTTTTATTTTAATACAGAGCAGCAGAAGACCTACCAGATATAACAGCTACACGAGTTACTAAAGAATGCACTCACGTGAACAAATGAGTCTACTGCTTGGGACTGGCTCAACAGGTCATTTCACATTATCATTATTCACTGAAACACTATTTCACTTCCAGAAAATCTGTTACCCATCTAATTTAAATCACTCAAAATCAGGTTTGCCTCCTACTGTACAAATGGAGGAACTCCTAAACACCATAATCCCAAGGATAATAATGATGAATTATGTAATGTATAATGAATTTACTTTGCCTTAGAATATTCAACACAAAATACAATGTGAAGTTGGAATGATGACTTTTCACATTCTGAAGTTAATGATGGTAACACACACTTCAGCAACACTCCCAAGTTAAGGAGAAAAGTACATTCAGTACTGCATGCAGTTTAAGGGAAACAAGGTCAATGTCATGTTCCTCATATCCTTC
This sequence comes from Sciurus carolinensis, assembly GCF_902686445.1. Taxonomy (NCBI): domain Eukaryota; kingdom Metazoa; phylum Chordata; class Mammalia; order Rodentia; family Sciuridae; genus Sciurus; species Sciurus carolinensis. The sequence continues at coordinate 63,007,037 of NC_062224.1, forward strand.
CCAGAAATACACAGAACCCCGTTCAGTCCTCAACCTCTAAGTACTTACTGCTATTGGATGCTCAGCCAAAGAAGTAACAGTGGGAACTGAGGGGGCCTCGGGTTCACAGGGAATGGTTTGCTTTTCAAAAAACAAATGCAGTAGCACAAATAGAACACAAACAGGGATGATGTAAAGAGCAAGTGCTGTAGGAAAGCTAATGTTCCTGCATGACCTCATGATTCACAATGTCTGCAGAATTTACCTTGCCCTCATCCATCACCTTGGCTGTAGAAGAGCTCCTGGAGCTGCTGTTCACAGGAGCTGGACCACGTCCCGGGTCTGTTTGAAGTCAGAGAATGAATTTAGAATCATTCCAACATGAAAAGAATAAATATCCTGCATCCACAATCCTAGAGTCTTTGAAATGACTTGGCCCCTTACCACAGGCAAAGCGTCTCCCAGATGCTTCAGAAGACCATCGAGGATGAGGAAAAGGTCCATCCATTGACCCTTGGGAAAGAAAGAACAAAGCCCTTGAATGTATTTTGCAGAAGAAAGAAGCCAATTGTGGGCAGGTCAGGGTTCAGCAATAACTAGAAAGCAACATTAAAGACTGGTTGCCCAATATATGTCACAATTAATGCAGAGACTTAAGTAAGTAAAAAAAGAAATGCCTTGGATTGAAAGACCAGCAGGAAGCCCTGCACATTAAAAGTACTGGTGCTGAACTTCAAGCTATAGACTTGAAGTATGTAGGCTTCTTTTCTTCAGTCTGTATAACCTGACTTCCAACTTACCAATACTATAGACATATTTAAAATTGGAAATAAGACTCAGTATTTCACATTATTATAATGACAATAGAAATATAATGCTGCATAGAGTTTTAAGGCTACTTTTAGGATATTTGAAAAAGGAATATCATAAAGAGTTAATTTAAAGATAAAGGCTTACAATTCACAGTGTAAAATTGTAAGGAAAAAAATAATAATACAGGGACCTCCAGGAAAAAAATGTTTTCTATTCTACAGTAGATTTTACAGCACACTATTTATCCAATAAGACAAAATAAGGAATCTTCTTCTATATATGTACAGGCCCACATTCTATAATGTTTTCAATAGAATACTCGAAATGGGGGAAAAAAACCCTTGAAACAGTTTATTGCAAATCAACATGTGAATGCTCACCAAATTCACTTCTACCCATATCTCTTCCATTCAGAGTAGTAGAGACAGGTCTCCCAGCTGGCTCTGCTGTCAGTGGAGGGGAACGTTCTCCAGCACTCACAGGATACGGGCCAAAAGACCCATTCTTCCTCAGTGGACCTAAGGACAACAATGCCTTGTTCCCACTTAAAAGCAGCCTTTACACTGCCCGCCCTTTAGCAAGTCATTCAGATTGTTTCATTAACCTTTACACACAGAAATAAAAAGTAATTTACATACATTCTGCACCAAGAAATAGTCTACCTCCCCTTACAAAGTGCCCCCTACCTCTCCGGGGAGGGTTTTGTGTCTTTGCTCTTTCTGCCATTGGTTTTAGAATCACAGGTTCATCTTGCTGCATTGCCATCTTTTGGGTCATTTCCAATAATCTTGAATATTGAGAAAGAATGGACTTCAATGTGAAACAGTAATCTACTCCTTCTTAGATACCATCTAGCATAGTCTTAAAACACTATAAAACATACAGGAAGGTATCAAAATCACATACTTGTGTCTCAAATTAGCAGCTTCCCTTCTCTCTTCAGCTATAGCTCTTTGTGCAACACGAGCTTTGAGCTATTAGAGAAAGAAATATTCAAATTTGGTTGTGTAGGCTATACACAAAATAAGAAAAGGGGGGAAAAAGTCTTACCCAGTTATCATGAGCTTTCTTCTCATGAGTGGCAATCTGAAAAAGACAACACATTAAAAAAAAATGTTTAGGGACTCATTATACTAGCCTATAATGGTCTGTATTAGATATCAAAAAATTCTGCAACTACACAACAGTATTAATCACTACCTGATTCTTAAATGAGCACTCTGCTTTCTGTATTTCTTCCTCCATTTCTTCAATTCTCCGCCTAAAAAATCACACTTGGTTTTATTAGTCAAAACAATTGAATAAAGTCTGAAACAATCTGACCATGTTCCCTTTACTCTGTCAGCTATACTTTTAAAGACTTCATCATACATAAAAAACACACTTTATCTAGTTATACCAATCATGTGAGATCAAAATTAACATTACACTCAGGTGCAATGGCACACACCTGGAATCCCAGTGACTTGGGAGACTGAGGCAGGAGGAACACAAGTTTGAGGCCAGCCTCAGCAATTTAGTGAGAATCTATGCAACTGAGACCCTGTCTCAAAGTAAAGAAAGGTCTGGGGATATAGCTCAGTGGTAAAGAGTCCCTGGGTCTAATCCCCAGGTTCAATCAATCAATCAATCAATAAATAAATATATAAAACCTAATACTATCTAATTGCTTTCTACCTTAACTGCGAGAGATTCTGAATTGATAAATTATAATTTCCTTAACTGTTCATCAATGTGCTCTCAAATAATTTTGCTACACATATCTTCTTCCTTAAAACTTTTCTTTTTTAAAATTATATCCATAAAAGATTTCACAGCTCTATCAAATGGCACATTAATGGTTTGAAAACATCACATACCAAACTGCTTTCTTAAAGAATTACTCCTACATACAAAACCCTCAGAACTCTTTGCATGAACCAAGTTCCCTTATGGTCTTGCCAGCATTTCAGTATAAGACAATTTTTGTTAATATTTTTCATTTGTTCAATTGAAATTTATTTTTCTTCTGTGTGAATTGAATGTATTCATATACTCTCATTACTTCTGTGCTCTTTTCTTCTACATCATGTCAAATCAGATTCAAAAGAAAGCTAACACTAGAGTTCATTAGACACTGAACTCACTTGTAAGTTTTAACTTCCTGTGCAGCCAAAACTGCCTTTTCATCTGCAGCTGACAGCCACTTTGCTCTTTCTTGTCTCTCATACTCTTCTTGACTCAGTTTCCTGAAAATAAAACCAGTTTTCAAGTCAAACTTTCTCTTTTCCCCTAGCAGTGTGTATGACTGCTCTATTCAAATGTCACTTCCCACCCTTCTCTAAAATGCTTAGGATTATAAAATAGGAAGCAATTCAAACCTGCAATTTAGGAAATCAAAACTGGCAAATCACTTACATTTTCTAACTTCTGCTCTTAATTCTCTAATTACCAGTAAATAAAACAAATGTAAAAATAATATGTGCCCCAAGGGAAAGTCTCCTACGCTCAAGATGATGAAAACTCACTTTACTTCTAAGTGGAAAGTCAGGACTGATCAACCTAACACAAACATATCAGGATAAAGCAGGGGAGAATTCTTTGCCATTTCTGCCATGACTAAGTACATCTTTGTCATGCAGAAATTTGTTTCCCAATCCAAGACTGCTACCCAGATAGAATCAGTCAATGAAAAACTTTTCTGAACATGTCTTCTAACCATACAATTCACCACAGAACATTTTCACACTTTAGACGCCAATTACAAAGGAAGTGTGATTAAGCAAAAAGGCAAATCTGAGTTCTGACAATGTCTACCAACCACAAAAAGAATCCAAACTGACCCATGATCAGGATATTATCTACTGACAACAAGTTTTAACATTGATCATGAAATCAAGACATTCATCTACTATAACAACGGTAGACACATTTAATGGTTTAAAAAATACTTTCTTCTATCCTTGCACTGCTTTAGCCATAGTTCCAATTCAAAAGATAAGTAACTTGAAACCTAATTTTCCATGAATGAGAAGGAAAATTAGAAGAATTATAGTAACCAAATAGAAAAGGGGGTTATGTAGTCTTTTATAACTGCTCATTTAATTCTTCAGCAAATATTTTGAGTGTCTGTAATATACTAGTTACTTATAAAATCCTGAAGAAGAAAGGAGCTCACTGTTTAAGATATAAATGATGACTCGGCTGGGATTGTGGCTCAGTGCTAAAGTGCTTGCCTTAGCATGTGTGAGGTACTGGACTCGATTGTCAGCACCACATATAGAGAAATGAATAAATTAAAGGTCCGCCGACATTTTAAAGGGAAACAAATATAAATGATGACTAAAGGAATAGAATAACTTCCCCCTGACTCTGCCTTAAGAAGGAATGTGGAAAAAACTGAGTCTTGAGGAAGAGGAGAGACAATTTTGTTTCCAATGATCAATGAACTAGCCTGAGAGCACAAAGAACAATCAAACCACCTTGAGAAGAATACACAGAATGTGTTTGAAGGGATCAGAGTTGATAAGGCAGGGAAGATATGTGTATGTGGCCAAGATTCATTAGAAAAAGGAATCTCAGACACACAAGTAAGGCTGGCATTAAGGAATCACTGTGACTTTACATAGTCTGGGAAGTAAAGTCAAGATTATGAATTTCATCAAAGGAATAGAAACTCCAAAACTAAAATAGTTGGATGTGGTGACCTACCTGTAATCCCAAATACTCGGGAGGCAGAGACAGAAAGATCAGATTGAAGATAGCTTGGAAAACACACTGAAACCCTGTCCCTTATGACAAGAGCAAGGAAGCGGGGGATATAGCCAATGGTAGAGCACACGCTCAACGTTCTGGTTTGAGCTTGTGATACCCACAAAAAACACAAAAACCTGAAAAAGGTTGGGGTTGTGGTTCAGTGCTACAGTGCTTGCCTCACACATGCGGGACACTGGGTTTCATCCTCAACACTACATGAAATAAATAAACAAAATCAAGGTATTATGTCCATCTACAACTGCAACAGTAGTTTTTCAAAAACCTGAAATACAGTAACTGAAATTAGTAACTCATTAATGAATGATTTTAGAAGCAGACTTGAGAAGTAAAGTAAATTGTAGCACTTTTAACTAGGTCAGAAGTAAATATCCAGAAAGAAGCAAATTCAGAATGTAGGAGGCAGGGGAAATCAACTTCTAACATCTTTTACTGAAATTAGAAGAGAGAATGAGGTAAAATTAACATTTAGAAAAAAGACCCCAATATTCAAAAGATGGTTAGTGGCCCCGAGTCTCATAAATGCAAGAGGTAAGGGGGTGTGGGGAGGACTACACCTAGGCACTCCCTGATACAACTGTTCAAAAGCCAGAGAGAAATGACTACAGGAACTAGGGCAGGGGTGAGACATTTGACAAAGGAAACAACAATGATAATGGACTCCTTAAAGAAAAATTTTAAAACACAAGACAATTAATTGGCTATCTTGAAAGTGCTAAACTAAGTAACAGTCAAAATTCAGCAACCAGAAGAAATAACTTTTAAAAATGGAAACTGGTTTCAACTCTAAGCAGGAAGTTTAGAATGTCCACCTACTACAATGCAGATTATAAAAGTAGCAATATTTAATGGATGAAAATGCTATTCTCTGTTTATCCTTATACTACACTCTGATACACTCATCAAACCTATCACTAAAGGACAATGTTCAAACAGAAAGAAAGTAATTTCAAAGGAGAGACCAACAATGTAGGATGAAGTACTACAGAAACTGTAAATATGTGTATAAATTGAATGAATGGTGAATGAATGTCTTGTGGAGTTTGTAGTATATGAAGTACTCACATCCATTACCACGACAGTATCTAATCTAATCCAGGAGCTACTTAAAGCACAGAAATAAATAAATCTTTTAATCTATGTTGGGTTTCTATGAAGTTCAGGATATACAGCATGGCCTTTAAATTACAAGAAGATGAATATAACAATCTGTGATTACACCAAGCTTACACAGGGGATGAGCAAAACAATTAAAAATATTTAAACTATTCATAAGATACAAGAAAGAAAAAACAGGTCATGAAATAGAAAGCTAATTCTTCAAAACTTAAGGCACATATTGACACGGATGGACTAGTATTTTAGAAAGTCCACTCAAGCGGTTGTAAAGAAAATTAATCAGAATTTCAAAGAAGCTATAAAAAGATGCAGGATGAAGACAGGTGATTAGTTAGGTAGTAACAGAAAAGATGACCCAGGCATGAGCTAACAGTGCCGGGGGATGAGTAACAGAGTACAAACCACAGAGCGGGACTGAATGGATTTTGCAGGAATTGAAAATCAACTGCCATTTAGGTCATTCAGATTACTAGTAGGGAGAGAGAAAAAAGGTGTTCTTTAAAGAAAAACAAGTGATGAAACAAGAAATGTTTCTCTGAAGCCGGCCAAGCATTTAGAATAAAATTTTGAGATTCTAAACAGGTTGCTTGGAGAGAAAGAATTAGAAAAGTTAAGGGTAAAGTTTCAATGTTTAATGGCATTACGCAGTAGAAGTCAAAAATACCTAAAAATAGTTAGGTCTGTAAGGTCTGGTCTTTGCTTCACAAGACAAAGACTGCTATATATATGACAAAGAATAAAATATAGTACCAAATACAAAATCTGACACAATCTATTATTAGAGAATTCAAATATTTTTGTGGATAAAAACTTCAAATGAACTGCCAAATTATATCTTTCCAAAGAAAACTAGCTCCGTGACATGTATATTTCAGAAGATTAATATATAAATAAATACTAAAAATGAGCACTTCTGTAATCAGAACTGCTAAGGTCCTCATCACAGTTCAATTGTTCAGTGTGAACAGCTGAGATATTCGAGTCCAAAACTTACTTCAATAATACCTTCCATAAGTAAATTTTATTCCTTTTAGAAGTTTTCAGTCTGAAAAATGCCATCCAAATCACTCAGGATTTTAAAGGTCAACAGTTAGAGATATAAGTTCAAAACATATTAGAATTACATGACTGATCACAATGTTAGGAAACTGAAATAATGATGGGATCGCAGGAAGCATCTGGATCTTCAAAAGACAGGTATTTCCACATCAGTAACTGTTAGTACCAGTTAGCTACTCCCGCTTCATATGAATCTGACAATCGGTTAGATGGAAAAAAGAATGTGAGTAATGGCACACAAACCACAAAGGGAAAAAACAAATTTCTATTAATTGCAACTGGAAGAAACTGTAAATATTCTTTCAAAAAGATAAAATCATCTGTATGAGGTCACAGACTGATAGCAATAACAAACAATGAAAACCTTACCTGTGCAGAGCCATCTCCTCCTGCTGGTACAGTTCATTTAAAATGTCCACTTTCTGACTCAGAGTTTTGCACTCATCTTGCAGTCCAGCTTTAGCAGATTGGAGTGAATTGCGGTCATCTTCTAATTTCTTTATTTGGTCTGTTAAAAGATAAAACGACTGATCTCTATATGTGTACGAGGACTTGAGAACTTGTTTGAGGGGCAGTGCTGAGAAAAATGAGAAGCAAGAGAGTAAAAAGTCATTCTTTATCTTTCCATAAGATTTTGGACTTCCCAGCATCTGGCAATTTCATCTCCAGAAGAACCCACCTTCTAGGTTACCCTTTGCAGACATCGAGGCTCTTAGTTTCAGTTGTAAAAGTTTTAGATCCTCTTCAACTACTGATATTGCAGTTTGTGTCTAAAAATTACAGGAGAGAGACATACTCTTAATAGTGAGGCACAGGAAGCATTCACAGGCACTATGGGACTCTCATGAAGAACTGTACCTCAGAGACGTCCAAGAGCTGCTTAATTCGAATTTTCACCTTCGCACTCTGGTCACCTGAAAAACAAAAGATGTTAACTGCTTTTCATTTCCTTGCTTTTTAAATCTATATTCTCCCAACATCCCCAAACTCAACAATGACCTCGTTTCAAACACTGAAAGGAAAAAATCAATTGAACAACGAAACTGAGTAAATTCATTGACTCAAGAGAACTGCAAGCTTAGATTTAAGAAAAAAAAATGAATTCCTAGTTTGTGCAATAAAAATGTGATCTGTGCTACTCTTGTAAGATAAAAGCCTTTCTTCTCGCACACATCTGTCTCCACCTGCACAAGTAAGTGTCTTATTTAGAAAGATTCAATCCTCTAGTTTATCCTTGAATCTACCAACAGGTGTGGTGTAAAACACTCTATGCAAGCTATATCCAACTTGGGAGAGAACATCTGGAAATATTTTCCACATCAGTAAACACTGCTATCCAACCCTCTAGCTTCCTTATAGCATCTAGCCTCTGTTCTCACAGCCTTAGTTTAAGGCTCCAAACACCTCACTACTCTTAAAACTGCCATGGGCCTTAAATCCCCAGAGTCACAGAGATGATGAGTATCAAAATCAAATATCACCTGTATAAAGTTGAGAAACAAGTGTCTCTTACTGTACAATGTTCAATACTCAGAGGTTGAAGACATGACTGTTGCTCTGTACTCTACTTACCTAGTTCTCAATGGGAACTTCACATGCCTATTCTTCACAGGCCTATTGCTACACTACACCCCAGCAACCCACCTCTGCCAATGCAACAGACGTTTCTACAGATCCAGGAAGAATCACCTACACTTCTGCACAGAGCTTAAGAAGAAATTCAGTCAGCTGAAAAGTGGCATCTGTGTACTTAAAGACAGGAAGCAAACAAGAATTCAACCTCCCTGAGACCAATCTTACCTCCTACTTCTCCATTGGCTAGTTCATCTGACTCACCTCCTCCTTCATTTTGACCCTCACATTCCGATTCAAGCTCTATCCGATTCAGCTGTGTAATATAATTAGTCAAAGCCTAGAAAAGAAGTAAAAGGTTGGAAGAGTCTCTCAATATTAATTCAGAAGCTTTCAGGAAAATTCCCAACACCAAGCATGTATTTGGAGAATAAACTTACATTAATATTATCATCTTTCTGAGTAAGAGCTACTTCTATATCTCTCTGGGACTTCTCAAATGATTTTATTTGCTCACTGAGCTCAGCATGTGATTCACTCCAGTCTTGGATTTCCTGCTGCAACTGAAAAGTCAAAACATGTGAATTCCTATGGGTTAGGGTGGGGTTTTGCCCTGGAGACATCAGGACCACAAGATTTAGACAGGGAAATAGAAAGCCATACCTCCTTGGTAGCCTGTCACTAAGGGTTGAGACCTCACTTAAGGAAGAGGGAAGAGTGGCCCCAACCCTCAGAGCTGCAGTAAGAACATTAGAGCTGTCAAGGAAGTTGACCCTGTTGATTACATTCCCCAGAAAATTGCTGCCAATTCAAACCACTTTCTTCCAGTAGGAATGGATGGGCATACGTGACTGGCTCCTGAATTCAGACTCCTTATCATATAACCTTCCCTTGGCCCGTGAAGAAGTAACTACTCAAAAAAGGGTTATAAAATACTTAATTTTCTGCGTGAAGAAGTTTCTTTGAGGCTATCAAGTTAATAATTGATTGATGTTTGATAAGAAAAGACCAACACTCCAAGGACTGAAATAAGTTATAAGGAATAGAAAATTCCAAACACATGTAGAACGCATATATGCACCCCATTTGAGGAGAAAGGTTTATATTTGCACATCTAACAAAAGGTCTTGCATGAATAATTCCTTACCTTAGAAACAAATCCAAGATACAAGGTAATAATATTCACTTCCCTAGCTTACATTATGTATGACATCAATTTTTCTTTACCTGCTCTTTCTTCTTCTTAAGTCTAGCATTTTCTTCCTGAACCCAATGGCATTCACACTTCACCTTGTATTCACTAAGCTTAGCTTCATGAAGAGCAATTTGAACCTAATGAAAAACACCACAGTTAGTGAATTTATTCCACAGAAAAAAACAAAGTTACACTTTCCCAAACCAGACATCATGTAGTTCTCATTTGTTGCACATTTTAGCACACCTTAAATTTTTGGTCTTCAACCAAACTAATATGTTGTATTAATATCCTGTAGCAGGTGTTGGCAAGTTTACCTGGGAAAATTCTGAAGCATTCATTGAAATAACAGCCTTTAACTTCTCTACAGAGTTCTTCATTTCTATTATCTGTCAGTTGAAAATAGAACACAAAATATGCATGAGGATTTCAGTAGAAATACTGTAGAAATATACATATATGCTAAAAAAGATAAACAAGACAAAATGTATTTCAGCCCACCCCCTTACATTTCAGGTAACCAGACTAGAAGGTCAAAGTAGAGAAAATGAAAATGAAATAAGGAAATAAAATTTTTAAACATACAAAAAATTAGTTACTCTTTTAAGTACACCAGTTCAAATTAGGAATTTTTTTCTAGTGATGGAGAAAAAAGATTTCCCAAGATCATGTTAAAGCTCTCTTGCCTGAAGTAAAAATGAGAGAATCTAAGGGAGAATAGACAGATCTCACGTACAGAAGAATTCCAAAAAACTATAAAGATATTTGCTCCTCCAGGTAGTGGAACAGAACTCTTCACTCTTTGCAGTCCTGGGATTGAATCCTGGGCCTTCTGCATGCTAGGCAAGTGTTCTACCATCAGCTGTATCCTTAGCCCTTAACTCTTCACACTTTCACTATGGACTGTACATAGTAACTTCCAAAGAATAGGTAAGGGATTGGAAGAATCCCAGTGGAGAAATCTGGTGAACACTACCTCAGCTAGGTGATCAAGCTTACCTGGGGGTGGGATATTTCAGAACACTCTCGACTATCTTTGCAACTTTTATATAATTATAGAACTATTCTAAAGTAAAAAGTTTTAAAACATAGGATGCTGTAAAACAAAACTATACAAACACTCTTCGATGAGGCAATAGTTCCTGCATGTTTCAGAGGTCAGAGCAAAGCAATATGAAAATTATCCAGGATTGAGGACACCAATATAAAAATAATTTCTTGGATCAGTACTGAAAAGTTCCACAAAATGGGCAGAAGCAGGTTCAACTTCCCTGACTTCTAATCTGACTTTACTTAACACCATGGGGATAGTCCAATTTAATCCATTTTACTTCAAAATACTTCAAAAGGCAAATTACACTAACACTTAGCCACCAAAACTCTTACCAAGTCCTCATTGTTGACATTCTGTTCTCTCTCAGATTCTAACACAACATGAAGACTTTTAACTCTGTCCTCAAGAATCTCATTAGTTTCTTCAAGTAGCTTGATTTTATTCTACGAAGACAGATATTAAGATTAATAGTTACTCATTACATTGACTTTTGAGTTTAGAACGTAACTCCAATAAAACAAGGGATTTGTACCTTATATTTCATTCCTACGTCAGAGAGGACCATATTTTGTTTTTTGGTTTCTTGGACATGTTTCTTTGATTCCTTGATCTATGTAAAATAAAGTATTCACAATTAAAAGATACATGTTATAGTCTTACTAAAACTTACTTCCAGGTAAGTGACCCCTTCCAGAATGAAACAAACATTTAAAAATGATTTAAAAATATCTCAAAACTATAAAACAGGTGGAAATGATTCAAGCTGGAATCAAGGGGGTAATAAACTAGAAAAATAATTCTACCTTCTGTTCAAAATTTGACACTGTTTGCACTAGTTCTTCATTTTCTTTCTTCATGTTCTTTAACTTTTCAGAAATTTGCTGTTCAGTAACTAAAGGGGAGGGTCCAGATTATTACAATCACTAAATGAAATTCAGTTAAATCGACCGAAAGTGAAGACATTTTATCTGGCATTATGAGGAAATACTTCTTTGCATAACTATTATGCCCTTAAAAAGCAATCTATAATTAATAGCAATAAGGGTGGGAAACACTATTAAAATTTAAGAAAAATATAAGAATGATGATATTTCAATTGAAGCTCATTTCAAAGATGAGAAATACAGTAAAATGTAGTTTGATATTTCTCACTTCTTTTTTTTTTTTTTCGCTTCTTCTTCCCCTCACTTCTTAAAACACTTTCTTTTCAGAAAATGGAATCATTTCAAATTTATATAAATTTCTGGCAAAGAAAAACAAAATGAAAGCATACTGACTCACATTACCATTCTTTTATCTACTTGAGTCAATGATTGAATGTATGATTAAATCATTAGCACAAAATACTGTTCAAATGTACTACATCTGCATTACATCAATATTCAAAGTGAATATGCCCCAATTTAAAACTAATCATGTTCTTCCCACAATTTGTTCTTCCTCATCTGCTATCTCAGTTGGTACCATCAACATCTACTCTATTATCCAAGTTAGCAACCTAGGAATAGTAAAAATTTTAGGAGTTAAAAAAAAAGAAACATAAACAATTACTATCTACTTCTAACATACATACAACACAGATCAAACACAAATACAAAGAGTTACTAAAAGTTACAGTAGAAGGCTAAAAATTTACCTTGATATACTGTTTCTTTGACCTAAAAGAGAGAGAAAAAAAGATTAAATTTGGTGTCATGCCTCTGCTTAAAAGAAACAGAACCAAAACCAAATGAGAATATAATAACTGTCTGGTTCTGGATTAAAAAATAAGTAAAGGAGAATAAGCATTTCATTAGCCTCTGTCAAATAGAAATACTAAGGTATGTATCCTATGCTGCAGTGAATATATATCTATTCCAATCTTAACGACTTGAGAACTTACCTTTAATAATAGAAATGGCTACTATTTTCAGAAAAGTACACTAATGCTTCACTTACTCAAAATTGTTTATTTGATAATTCTAAACAGCCAGGATAAAGTCTAGGAACAATGACTGTTCAAAGAACTCTGAGGAAACAAAATTAAAGATATGCCACTTGTTTATTTTCTTAGATGTCAATGGACCTTTATTTTATTCATCTCTTTATATGTGGTGCTGAGAATCAAATCCAGTGCCTCGCACAGGCTAAGCAAGGGCTTCTATCACTGAGCCACAATCCCCCAACCAACACGTGCTGCTTTCACTCACCAAAAAACATCTCAGAACTCCAATTTCAATTTGGCTATTGGCTGAATTTAAAAATAATCTAAGAGGCTACATCACCTATTTCTGAAAACCACTAAAAATAGTGGTAAGAAATCTTTAAAAAAAAAAAAAAAAGATTGCTAGAAGAAAATACGCAGGCAACAAGAGAAATGACAGTTAACTTCTTCTGGAAAGAGCAAAACCTGAACCATTTCCCAAAGACGGCAATGAACTGTCACATAATAAAACCTAAGCAATCATTCTTTTAAAACTTCACTAAATTTCTTTGTAAATTAGCATATATTTCTCTTTGTCAATGTTATAAATGGTGATGGGATACTCAGATGTATCCACAGATCATCCATGGTATCTTGGTAATACTGTAGACCCTAAAATACCACTTAGAATGATCTTGTTATAGGAAAATACATTCAGAAAACTCCAACATAGAAAGAAATGGACATTTCTCTAATGTCATAGCCTTACTAATCAGAGAGTAAGCTTTCACCCAAAATGACAGCAGGGGAAAATGGGAAGTAGCAAAAAGCAGGCATCTAAGGCAGGGACCAAAACTCCAAAGTCAAATGCTGAGACTTGAGGAGCAGCAGCTAAGACCCAGATCCTACCTAACCTAGTGAAAATAGAAACAGGTGCCAGGGTTCTTGAAGGAACAAAAAGAGAAATAGAAAACATTTTCATTTTTCCCTTTTCTCTTTACCTTTCTATCCTCCTTTTTCCTTTTAGCTGAGAACCAGTTCAATGAGATTAGAAAAGTCCTCAGAGAAATCCATGCAAAGGATTCTTCTTTTTAAGAAGGCATTTCTTTTTAAGTGCTTTTATACTCAATTGTACAAGGAGAGGAAACTTGTATTAACAATGGAATGTCCGAAATGATCAAGTAATCAGAAAAGGAATACTAAGATTTGGAGAGATTTGCGGCCAATGTTTCTGGCCACTTTTACTGCTGAGTTTCCACTGATGGCTTTTCATGCAAAGTTCACTTACCTAAATAATTTTCCTACGATTATGTTAAGTAACTTATCAAGCAGAATGACCTACAGTACAAACCTACGTATGTTTAAGCATATATACATGTATACATACGCAGACGCGTATGTATGTACACACATGCATAGACAAATTCTGCTCAGAAAAAAAAAAGACTAAGAAACAAAAAATGTAATAATATGTCTCTGGACAACATATAATCTATACTTCCAAATAAAAAGCTATTTCTTTAACATATGATTGAATGACAAAATCTGGGAAATGCATATATAAAAGACTGAAAAATTACTTCATCTGCTTTTCATCATTTTGCTATATTCCTCTGCAGCATTTTTTTCTTGTGTATGTGTTTATATAATATACTGTTCATCAACATTGAAATTTTAATTTCTGCTTTTTTCTATTTCACATTAAATTGTGAGCATTTTCTGTGCCTCAAAGTCTTTGAAATATATAAAGCTGCATACTATTCCATTATACGAACATATGAGAACTTAAAAAGACCCCTGTAATGGAATAAGTTGTGTTAAGTTTTCAATCTAATACACAGTTCCACTGAAAACTCTTACCGAAAATCATTAAAGCATAGTTAGTTATTTCTTTAGGATAGATTACTAGACATATTATGCTACATAAAAGGATATTTATATAACCTATCCCATCTTTTATCTCACTTGAAGACTTCTGATACATATGAAACTACTGGTCAGAATGGCTGTAAGAATTACCAGTTCTTGTTTAGTACTGGCTAACTGTGGGGAGCCATTCTTATATAGCAGAATCAAAAGAGATTGAGCCATGGGACACAGAGGCCTGACTTCTAGGAACTGGCAGTCTTAGAGTTTTGTCCCAGATTGCCAGGGAATGTGTGGTGCTGTGTGGGAGTGGTTCCCTGTATAGTTCTATGTTAGTTTCCCTGAGAAAATGGCACCCCTAACTCCACTCCATCCTGTTCATCACAGAGGGTTCCTCCTGGGTCTTGGCTCCCTTTACCTGTGAGACTATAAATAAAGGAGTAGTAAGTAAAAATAATAATAATAATAATAATTACCAGTTCTTCCAACTGTACCTACCTCATTCTTCATCTTTAGGTTTTGATACAAGGAACTTATAAATTGAAGTTTTCTCCATGAGATTTTTCACGTTATCTTAAATCTTTACCAACACAAAGATTACACTAAATTATTTTATAAAGTGTGACTTCAACCACTAATTTGTGTTTAAGTTAGTAAACTGGAAAGGGGAGGGGCAGTGACTACAGAATACCCCATGCATTTATGTGCTAAGGTAGAAGGAAGTTAATTTACTCACAACAAGAACAGTTCTCCAGAAGAAAATGGCAAATGAAACAATTCCCAAGAAGACAGTGAGAAGTACAGGCTTCCACGGCAGTCCATAAAAATCAGGCCCAGGCTGAACACCATTGGGCAATGTGGCAACTAGCTGAAATAGACAAGTCAGAAGCAATGAGAAAACTTACATTCATAACAAAACAGTCACAAAGATTCATCATGGCAGTTCCAAAACCACCACCATCATCTGAAAACTACCTCCTCAACATTCTCCAATAGCTTCTTGGAGAGACAGGATCCTGGCAGTGTCATATTTCTTGTTTGCCCGCAGTGTTTAAATACTTTAAATTGAGCATCTATTTCCATTTGGAATAGGCCCTGGCGACATCATATTGTCTAACACCTGGTTAGAATCCCTCCCTATGATAACCGGTCTTTATGAGTAAAAAAAATTACGAAAGACAAAAACTTAAGTATATGAGGAATCTAACTTCCTTCTATGAAAGTCCATGTCTAACTCTAAATGTGCGCTCAAAGCGAGCCTATCAAACACCAGCCTTCGCTCCTCTACTCCACACCGCCCTCCTCAAGTGTCCAGAGGACTCTCGTTCTGGCCCCACCTCCCAACAGTCTCCAGAGGGACAAGACCTACTGTGACGTATAGCTGCATTTGGGAACCTAGCAAGGGGCTTGCCACCTCTCCGTACTGCGTTATAAAGTGCAAAGAGGAGAGCGTCCAGTGCACTCACCGGCTCGCTTAGCAATACAGCTCGGTGCTGCCTGCCCGGGCCTGACACGCTCCATTTCCCCGTCGCCCTCAGTCAGTGCAGCCACTCCGCTCACCACTCAGCCACCCGCCGGCCACAGCGGGGTCCCTCCTACGAGGGCTGCGTAGAGCACCGTCAGGGGTCCCAGAAGCTCGGGGTCCCCGGGAGATGCGGCGACACAAAGCACGGCGGCAGGTACTGAGTCCATTGTGCACGGACAGCTGAGCGGAGACGATGCTTCCCTGCTGAACCGCACAGGACTCAGACCTCTTCCGCCGTTTCCTACTTGCGAAGGATGCAGCACGGGGGGCGGGTACTGGGAATGACCCTCGCCTTCCCCCGCCGCTGGCGCTTCCCGCCCTACGCCTGCAAAACACCTCATCAGCCGGTGGTGCGGGGCGGACCACAGTGCGCGGAGCTTGCGGCGTAGCGGAGAGGAGACGGGAGGGATGGGAAGGGGAGGGGCGGGAGCGGGAAGAACCCACTGCGGTTTCCGGCGGGGAAGAGCGGAGCAGAGCCCAACGGAAGAGTCCAAGTCAAGGGACACGGGGAGCAAAGAGGCTCATCTGATCCCGGAACTGGGATAGGACACGCGGTTTAGAGCGCCCCCAAAACAACTTGGCATCTAACAGAAGGGGAAAAAGTAGAAAGTCAGGCCTCCTGGGCCCTCCCAGGGCAGAACTCTTTTGTCACAATGTGCTGAGACACCAGGTACCTGCCCCAAAGGTCCAGACTGGAGGAGTCGCCTCTCCTGCTCCCTTGGGAAGGACCGCTGCTCCGAGTGGTCATTCCTTCCCTGCTCACTCCATTCCTGTGCTGATTCTCCCCTGACCGACCTCTACTTCTGAATGGCACTGCTTTTTAAAAGTTTCACCCTATCATTTCATTATTTCTCCTACACCAATGGCTTCATTCCTGGATGCCACTTTTTAAGGTTCAATGACTTGTGGAAAGGATTAGGATCATGAATAGCCTGGACAGCACGTGCTAAATGTTTAAGAAACTGGGGACATTTAACTTGGTGAGGGAATATATATATGTGGATCTTTAAAAACAAGTCAAGTTGAATATAGTCGATTCAAAACAATAGTCAAGAATAAGCACGAAAGCAAGAAAAATAAGAGCAATGAAGCGGGAAGGAGGAGGGGAAGGCAAACTATAATGAAAACTTGTACCATCATGGAAGCCCGAGATACATAGAGATTGTGGGACAGAATAGACCATCCAGGAACAGAACCAACTGCACTGGACATTTGGGATACAATAAAATTCAGTTGGGGGAAAACAGACCTTTTAATAAGTAGTATTTGCATATAGTCACATGAAAAATGATAAAATTGTTTTTTTCTCTAATTATTCACAAGGATAAACTACAAATGGATAAGAAACCTGAATATAAAAATAGAAAATAAGCAAGTACTAGAAAACATCAGTTGAATTTTCTATGCATTTGAGTGGTCAAAACCTTCCGGACTATGTCTTGAAATCCACAAGGAAGGTGTAAAGATGATTACTTAAAGACATACAAAAAACCCTTGCCTGCCTGTGCTTAATCTCCCCACTCCCCCCATGTACTTTGACAATGACAATCTGAGAAAAAATATCTGCAACATATTCCTCTTCAAGGAATCATGTTCCTGAAATATAAAGAGCATTATAAATAAAATAGGCAGCAAACCTATACGAACGTGGGGTGAAGAAGTAAACAGAGCTCAGGAAAAGAGATGCAAATAGCTGTAAAATATGGAAACATACTCTGCTTAGTTCCTAATGAACAGAAGACAAATTAAACCACACTAAGATACCATTTCTCACTTATGTTGGCAAGATCCAAACATTTGACAACACAGTAGGTGAGAGAATGTGGAGGAATACTGCACCCTCAGACACTGCTGATAAGTGTACAAAATGAGACAACCTCCCAAGGAATGAAAGTTGGTCACATCTCCCAAAACTGCTCATGTATTTACCTAATGACTCAACAATCGCACTTCTTTTCTTTTTTTCAGTGCTCCAGAGGCAACTCAGGGCCTCACGCACCATAGGCAAGTGCTCTACCTTGAGCTATATCATCCCAGTCCTTCTAAAGATACTGGGAATTCAACAAATGTTTAAAATTCATATCTACAAAATTATGTCATTCAGGCATGAATTATAATAACAAAAGATAGTCACAAATGACTGAAACAACCAACTGTTCATTAATAAGAATTGTTGAATAAACCAAAGAATAATATGAAGAAGAAGGAAAATAATTTTAAATACTGCTAAGATATGGTTCCAGAATACATTTAAGAAAAAGAAAAAAAAGGAAGGGGAGAAAAATATTTATAGAATAATATTTTTTATCTTAGAAAGTGAGAAAAGTGAATCTATTTCTTAAATTTCAGGTAAAATTGATATGCAATAAATTATGTGTATTTAAAGTGTGCACTTTGAAAAATTTTTACATGAAATTGTGAAACCATCATGATAACCAAGATAATAAATCAATCCCTTCCCTCCAAAAGTCTTCTCTCATTCTCTAAGTAATTACAACCTCTGTCCTTGGTCACCCTACCTTCTTGCCCTCCATGTTCCCATCCTGCCCACGAACAAAATGTCTATCTTAATAGACTGCTTTGTATTCCTAAAGTTTTCTGTGCATGGAATAATATATACTGTGTTCTCTGGCTTCTCTTATTAAACATAATTTTAAATTAATTTATGTCACTTTATCAATAATGGTTCATCTCTTTTTATTACTGAATAGCATTTCATTATGTGTATATACCACAATTTGTCTATCACCCATTGATGGACATTCGGGTTTTTTCCAGTTTTGGTCTTTTATCAATAAAATGGTCAAAAACATTCATACACAATTTCTTCTAGTGCTATGTAACATCTTCTCTTTGGAGAAGAATGGCTGGAAGTCACTGGCTTCTTAAGGACATGGTCTTCAACCAGGTTTGTGTTCATAGTATACTTAATATAGGATCATACAGAAGTATGTCACATGATTATGTATATTGACTTGAAGAAAGTCAAATCAATGATTTCTTAAACCATGGAATTAGCAATTGTATTATCTAATGATGTGTTTCGATATTATTTGATAGTAAGATTTCATTGTCTTATGACAAAACGGGAACATTCATTTCATACTACAGAGTTAAGGGAAGCAAGTTCCTTAATAATTACCCCAGGTTCCCTTAAAAACATAATAATTACATTCAGTTACAGAATCATCTTTTTCTTTCATTAAGATGCTTTGGGTTGAAAGATAGTATAAGTGGCTGTTAGTTTATAAGAATATGGGAGAGAAAAAGCTGGGTATGGTGGCACATTTCTACAATCTCAGCAACACTGAAGACTGAGACAAGAGGATCACGAGTTTGAGGACAGCTTCAGCAACTTAGCAATCCCCTGCCTCAAAGTAGAAAATAAGAAGGGCTGATGATGTGGCTCAATGGTAAAGTGCTCCTGAGTTCAATCACCATTACCAGAAACAAAAGAAAAAGAATATGGGAAAGGACAAAAGCAAATTTTTAAAGCAGGTTACACTTCCAAATTGCACAGTCCTTAGGGTGAAATGCTTCCAGTTGCCTTTTGCCAAATGGAATACCTTGTTTTCCAAATAGACTTTAGAATCCTATTACCACCTCAGATTGTTTCTGAAAATTCCTTTCTCTGCAGGAAATGTCTCTGCATCTTCAGCTTCTAACAACATTTGATATTTTACTTCTCAGATCTGGTGCTGTGGCCTCCTTTGTTCCTCCATTTGAAGACCTACCTTTCAGGGTTTCCTTCAGGACAGTGGTTCTCAGGTGGCACCCAAGGTGGCAGCAGCTAAAGCACCCCCTGCAGGTTGGACAGATAATCTGTTGGGTTTTGGGGACAACTGTGTAAATTTCTCAGGATCACTTGATTATCAAGGAGGGGTGGAACCGGCTTGCTGTTAGACCTTTCCTTCCAAAGCACCATCTTAATACAGAATTATGCAAAAGTAGGATAAAATGGAAATAGTGATTTGAGCTCTGAAGGGGGTGTTAGGAAACAGGTATTATTTTACACTTGAACCAGCATGGGATTAGAATTTGAATTCCAAAACATCCCCCAAATTTGCCTTTTGTATTTTTGTTTCAGGAGGAAAAGAATGACACAAGCTACAATTATTTTTTTAAATTTTTTAGAAACACTGTTAAATATATAGTCTAATCCAGGTGCTTGTTGAAACCATTTCTATAGGTATTGCTAATTCTTCAGTATCTTGTATTTCTCTTGTGGTGCTAAATATTGTATATTCTTCAGTCATGTAAGATTCCACCTGTGTACATAACTTACATTCTTGAGTCAGTTGAGCTCAGGAAGTTTTGCAATACATCGTAGGTATAGAAGATATAGGGAAATGTCACTCAGACACAGTAGAAGAGTTTGGGGTGATAGCCACAATAAGTTATCAACAATCATGTCATCAGACTGTGTTTGGCACAGGTTACTTTGTGAAATTATGCAAACCTTTGCTTCTTCATATACTTGTGACGATCAGAGAAAAGTGACAAATAAAAAATGTATGGTCTCTAGTTTATGTAGTTTCTTTTAATTCCTTAGGTGCAGCTATCTTCTTGGAATTGAAACACTACAAGCCTAAAAAAAGGTTTACCAGCACCCAGTGTTTTTCTTTCATGGAGATGGTTGAGATTAAACCTGGACCAATTGTACTAGAAGTGTAACTGATACACATATAGGATTCATACTGTGTTAATGCATGTTACTTCTTAGTCCCTCTTATCCAGAATGTGACATAGGAATAGATCAATCATCAAAGTACTTTAAACAATAGTCTTTCTGTTGTGTTTATGGATGCAAAGAAATCCACTGAGTTTAAAAGAAGAATTAGTTACTGAACAAGAAACCACTTTATCTTCATCGACATCAAACTTTGCAAGAGGAAGGATTCTGACATGAATAACCTGAAAGTAGTGTAAATTTTACCACTCAGTACAAACATCATAGCTCTGTGTAGCATATTGACCCTTCAAGAGGCAGAAAGTGAGTCATATCATAGGCCAGTGAGTTCATTGCAAAGCAGTACCACAGAACTAAAGTCCAACTGTCATGTAAGACTCCTTTGCATACAGGTTTCTTGTACATTTTGAAACATGACTGTGCTTTTCTATAAGTTGTGTAATTAATAGTGCTTTCCAATTTACCACTGATCCTACCCTGCATCCTGGAACAGTACTGCTGTGGTAGGTATGCTCATCTTCCAACTTAATACAGCAATAAGAATGCACTAGACTTTACACATTTGCTCACTTTTGCTCCAATATGCTCTTTCATTTGAGTTAACTTCAAACTTTGAATTGAGTAGCATAGTACCAGATAATGCTATTATTAAATGCTACTATTAAATGCTACTATTAAAATGTAGCAAAACTGAAAAATTGTTCTTTCTCTTTTCTCATAGACCATAACACATGTATTTGAGAGTAATAATTTATATGAAGAAGCATCTAGCATACTTCACATAAGCATGGATTAAATGAACAAATGTATTTCTTCAGAATTAAAGAAGTTTAAATTGAACATTATGAATAGCTTAGTTTTAATTCAGGCCTGCATGAAATGACAAAACAAACAAAAACAAGTGATTTCTTGAAGCAGTTCACAGAAAACACTCCATATCTCCCAAGTTATTTAAATTCACTTTCCATTGGGGGGGCTAAAATGAGCTGCTGAATAATAACTATAACTGTAGTCATAATACTTTCAGGCTAAAACACTACTGCTTCACCAATGAAATAATCTTAGCAACTACACCCAGAAACAATGAGCAGAAGAGGCAGTTCTGAAACACATCGCTTTTGAGACAGAAAAATTTGATTGAATCAAGGAACAGTATTCTCTACACCATCTGTATATGGGCAGCTACTTTGGGCTTTGCTACAGAAGTGCTACACTCAGATGGATGTAAGGGGAGGCAACTATGGGTGGGTTCAGAACTACTCAGATAAACTACATACAATGCTTTCCATGTTACTAGCTGAATAAATGCCAAAAAAAAAAAAAAAGGCTTTAAAGGTAAAAAATACTATTGTTTTGAATAAAAAAATAAATTTACCTTTTCTGTTTGATTATCTTCCTACTCGGTTTCACCTTTATTTAAATGTGATTTTTAAATTAGAAGTTACATTAGCCTAGTACAATGGCACACACTTGGAATCCCAGGGACTCCGGAGATTGAGACAAGATCATGAGTTCAAAGCCAGCCTCAGCAAAAGCAAGGCCCTAAGCAACTCAGTGAGACCCTGTCCAAATAAAATACAAAATAGGGCTGGGGATGTGACTCAGTGGTTGAAAACCAGAGTTCAATCACCAGTACCAAAATAAATTAGAAATTATATTAACTGCAGCATTGCCTGTGTCCTTAGGAGGTTAAGAGATATGCTCAAAATTGGTGTTTGTGACTTAAATTTTATTTTTACATGGTTAAAAATGGCATATGCTATTACATGAAGTTTTCCTATTATATACAGCTGCTTCTGTTCTTGTTATTAAATGGAAGTCATGTAGACTGAATTCCTCCTGGAGGTTCATGAATTTCTTTTGAATTCTGCGTTATCTTCTTTCAGAGATTCTGTCTTTCTAAACTAGTGTCTTCAGTAGTTTTAGGATAAAGAGATTTTGTTTCACACTGAGGCTTTTGCTCCCTTTTCAGAATACTCTTACTGAATTCAACAGAACAATGACATGTCATGCTCTAGGTTTCAATAATCCTATTACTTCCTAGGACTTAAAAGAATGGAAGAATGTAGCCTGGCAGTAAACAAAAGTACCAGCCTTTTAGAATGTAAATCTCATCTAAATCTTTAAATGTGCTGTTAAAGTGACTATAATTGATAGTACAGCTCTGGAGAACTAGTTCTTAGAAGCATTATTTTAAAGATAGTAGTTACAGGTTCAGGACTTTAAATATGGTACAATTCCACATTCTGGGCCTTAATTCATTTTTCAGTGAAAGTAGCAGTGTTCAACTATTCATTGTAAAATAGTATCTAATAAAAAAAGGATTTAATTCAGCCCATAGTTGCTGATTGAAGACACATCAGAAGCCTTAGAGTTTCAATCATTCTTTCTCAGGATTATACTATTGTAATATTTTTGGTCATATTTCTTGAAAATCAGTTGCAAGGAATAGGAAGGAGAAGAGACTGTACATTTTAAAAAAGAAATGCCCTTATTTTTTATAGACATGATGTATCACTTTGATTTTGCTGGTATACACCCTTTAAAACAATAATGGCAAATGCAGTAGAACTTCAGGTAGAACAATCCTTGCTGCTAATGTAAACTCATTCTCAGATAGGCAGCTAGGGTTGGAAAAAAGCACACGAATGTGCTATAAATAGAACCACAGACTTCTCAGGAGTAAAAGAAATCCCTTGTAGAGTCCACAGGTGAACAAGGGCCAGCTTCCTTAACAGTGAGCAACAGGGAGTTTGCTGCCAGGTCACTGTCTTCACTTCTGACTCTGAGTTTACATGCTTTCCAAATGGCACAAGCCTCATGACAATCCAATGAATCAACAGACACTTGAGGAATATTAATAAACAATTTTGTATTTACTATCACTACAAAGAACTTCAGCAAGAAGGGAAATAAGTTTAGGAAATGAGTTGAGTGAACATTTTTAGCATAACAAGTGTGACCAGATATTACAACAGAAACATGAAGCTTGTGAACACCATTGCTTTCTATCAACTGGACTGCACTCAAAATAGGATAATGGAAATACATGTTCTTAAAGCATTTCCACAGGAAATATTCATATTTTATGACATTCTAAATCTTTTAGCAATTATATATGCTGCATTAACGAAAACACAGGTATTCCTTATTGCGCACTTCAAAGCTGGAAGGCTACATTAGCTTAAAGGTGATCATTATTTAAAAGGGGAATGATAGTTTAGAACTTTTTGGACCAAAAATGCACACACTGCCAAGGCACCTTAGTTATAAAAATAAACCCTTAAGACTTTTGGATTTTAAAGCCAATAATCCCTTTACACAATGAAGAGTGCACAGTCCACATTCTGTCTAAGTGTCAGAGGTCATGGTTACAGGCTGTTTTAAAGCCTGCGAACAGTCCTGGCTACTGCTCTGAGAGGCAGATGAAGGCTCATCTCTAGAGCCTGAAGGTGTCAAGTCTCTTGCAGCAGGTGACGGTGAGTAGTCTTGGGGATCATGGGTTGGGGGTGGTAATCAGGTACCAGGAATGAAGTACTCTCTCGGACCAAATGATCCTAAAGTTCTAAGAGGTGTGGGTCCAGGTAAAAATTCCCGAAGGTCAAGAGGCAGATCCCGTTTTCCAGGTGGAATGCCTGGTGCATATTCTCTTAAGCATAGTGGTGGATGCACACCAGGACCTGGAAAATAAAAAGGAAGTTATGTAAATACCCACAAATGTATAAATGAGGATGATTTCAAGTATGTTAACATAGTTTCTCATCATTTCTCCCAAGCCTAGAAAATCAAGTGGTGACCTGACAGGAGAGGCAAAGTGAGCTTGAACAAATTTAGCTTACAGCCTATGGCCAACCAGCCATGAAGCAACATAGGAAGGATTTAAGCATGGCTCTACTTAGCTCCAGGCTTGTCATTTTTGTATCCCCACCACATAATGGCAGAATTATTTCTACCTCAAAAGACCTCCATTTTTATTAGGAAGTACTATATACCATGACAAGAGGATAGATTATGAAGTAAGAACTTCATTGCATCAAACAAATTTTGATAAAAGGAAATGCCACTGTCTACTACTGTATCAATTATAAATTCATGGTGTATTTCAGCATGGACCTTATACATGCCATCAGAATCAAGGTGCATGCCCTCCTGGAAAAGGCCTTCCACAGCCACCTAATTCAATTCAGCACCATTTTTTAGGTCAGTGTTAAATCCTCCTTAACACTTCTCTCTGAATTTTCTCAAGGTAAGGAGGGTTTGACTTTTCCTTTGCTATATTCTGTAACCTATTGCTTATGCTTCTATCATGGGTGGTTACGACTTTATCTTGTAGGCTGTACATATCTGTGACATTGTCCGTCTCATCCACCTTTCCATCCATTGCAGTACATAGCCACTGCTTTCCAACAAACATCTGCACAAGTAATATTCCAGGTCTTCCTGTACATAGCCGCTTTCCTTGTCTATAAGAGAGAGCTACTCCCTATCTCGGTATATGATATTGTAGTGCCTGCCCCATGTGCCCCAAGAAACTGGAGGAAAAGCTAAAAATGTACTAAGCCACCTTTATTCCTGCACTGTAAAGCCCAGAGATAGCAACTGGTTTAGCAAGAAATAGAAAGAAAAGATGAATATGCTTTACAGGTCAATCAGTAGTGTTCAGATCATCATACCAAATGGTGGAGGTCCAAAAGGCCCACCGAGCTGAAGTGGCCAAGGAAGTGGTCCTGGAAGTGGCCGAGGTGGCGGTCCATACTGAACAGGTGGTGGTAGGGGCCCTCCCACAGGGGAGCCCATGAGAGATACCCCTGGGAAACGAGGGGGCCCATTGGTAGCCATATTAACCTGAAATTTAAGATTTGAAAGCAGTTAGTTTTAAAATTCCTGTATATTAAGACAAAGTAACAACCAGGTAATTGCCAAAACCCAGGACAGGCACCTGTCCAGAGAGCACCATCAGTGCAACAAAACTCTACCACTTCCACACGTTCCCATTGACAGTTGACAGAGGTTGGAAGGATGCCGCAAGAGCGAGCAGTGTGTGTTACCGATTATATCTGCACGGGAAAGGGAAAGGCAAGAAGACTGGCAGAAGGTATTAACAGGTGATTTCTTTTTTTTTTTATTGTAAACAAATGGGTTACATGTTGTTTCTCTGTTTGTACATGGCGTAAAGGCATACCATTTGTGTAATCATAAATTTACATAGGGTAATGTCATTCTGTTATTTTTTTCCTTCCCCCCCACCCCTCCCATCCCTCTCTTCCCTCTATACAGTCCTTCCTTCCTTCATTCTTGCCCCCCTCCCTAACCCTAAATCTAACCCTAACACTAACCGCTCCCACCCCCCATCTGTGTCATCATCCACTTATTAGCGATATCATTTGTCCTTTGGTTTTTTGAGATTGGCTTATCTCACTTAGCATGATATTCTCCAATTTCATCCATTTGCCTGCAAATGCCTTAATTTTATCATTCTTTATGGCTGAGTAATATTCCATTGTATATACATATACCACAGTTTCTTTATCCATTCATCAATTGAAGGACATCTAGGTTGGTTCCACAATCTGGCTTTTTTAACTGAGCAGCTATGAACATTGATGTGGCTGTATCTGTAGTATGCTGATTTTAAGTCCTTTGGGTATAGGCCAAGGAGTGGGATAGCTGGGTCAAATGGTGGTTCCATTCCATGTTTTTTAAGGAATCTCCACACTGCTTTCCAGAGTGGCTGCACTAATTTGCAGCCCCACCAGCAATGTATGAGTGTACCTTTTTCCCCACATCCTCGCCAACACCTGTTGTTGCTTGTATTCTTGATAATCGCCATTCTAATTGGGGTGAGATGGAATCAGGGTGGTTTTGATTTGCATTTCTCTTATTACTAGAGATGTTGAACATTTTTCCATATGTTTGTTGATTGCTTGTAGATGATCTTCTGTGAAGTGTCTATTTCCTTAGCCCATTTGTCGATTGGATTATTTGCATTCTTGGTGTAGAGTTTTTTGAGTTCTTTATAGATTCTGGAGATTAGTGCTCTATCTGAAGTATGATTGGCAAAGATTTTCTCCCACTCTGTAGGCTCTTTCTTCGCATTGCTGATAGTTTCCTTTGTTGAGATAAAGCTTTTTAGTTTGAATCTATCCCAGTTATTAATTCTTGCTTTTATTTCTTGTGCTATGGGAGTCCTGTTGAGGAAGTCTGATCCTAAGCCAACATGTTGAAGCTCTGGACCTATTTTTTCTTCTATAAGATGCAAGGTCTCTGGTCTGATTCCGAGATCCTTAATCCATTTTGAGTTTAGTTTCGTGCATGTTCAGTTGTGTCTGTTGTGATATTTCCTTGTTCATTCCGAATTTTAGTGATTTGGGTTTTCTCTCGTCTTCTCTTTGTTAGTGTGGCTAAAGGTTTATCAATTTTGTTCATTTTTTTGAAGAACCAACTATTTATTTTGTCAATTTTTTTGTATTGTTTCTTTTGTCTCAATTTTGTTGATTTCAGCTCTGAGTTTAACTATTTCCTGTCTTCTACTACTTTTGGTGTTGGTCTGTTCTTTTTCTAGGGCTTTGAGCTGTAGTGTTAGGTCGTTTATTTGTTGAGTTTTACTTCTTTTATTAAATGCGCTCCATGAAATAAATTTTCCTCTAAGTACTGCTTTCATAGTAGTCCAGAGATTTTGATATGATGTTTCTTTGTTCTCAGTTTACCGTCTAAGAATTTTTTAATTTCCTTCCTAATATCTTCTGTTATCCATTCATCATATAATAGCATATTGTTTAATCTCCAGGTGTTGGAGTAGTTTCTGTTTTTTACTCTTTCATTTATTTCTAACTTCAATCCATTATGATCTGATAGAATACAAGGTAGAGTCTCTATCTTCTTGTATTTGCTAACATTAGCTTTGTGGCATAATATATGGTCTATTTTAGAGAAGGATCCATGTGCTACTGAGAAGAAAGTGTATTCGCTCTTGGTTGGATGGTATATTCTATAAATGTCTGTTAAGTCTAAATTATTGATTGTGTTATTGAGATCTATGGTTTCTTTGTTCAATTTTTGTTTGGAAGATCTGTCCAGTGGTGAGAGAGGCGTGTTAAAATCACCTAGTATTATTGTGTTATGGTCTATTTGGTTTCTAAAAATGAGAAGGAATTGTTTAACGTACATGGATGAGCCACTGTTTGGGGCATAGATGTTTATGATTGTTATATCTTGCTGATTTATGCTTCCCTTAAGCAGTATGAAATGTCCTTCTTTATCCCTTCTGACTAACTTTGGCTTGAAGTCCACATTATCTGAAATGAGGATGGATACTCCAGCTTTTTTGCTGAGTCCATGTGCATGGTATGTTTTTCCCCATCCTTCACCTTTAGTCTATGGGTATCTCTTTCTATGAGGTGAGTCTCTTGCAGGCAACATATTGTTGGATCTTTCTTTTTAATCCAATCTGCCAGTCTATGTCTTTTGATTGATGAATTCAGGCCACTAACATTCAGGGTTATTATTGAGATATGATTTATATTCCAGGTCATTTGGCTCATTTTTTAAAATTTTATTTATTTATTTATTTATTTTTTGACACATCTTGGTTCCTCCTTTATTTGACAGTTCCTTTAGGATAATTCCTCCCTTTGCTCATTTGCTTCTTTGTTTTTTATCTCTTCCTCATGGAATATTTTGCTGAGAATGTTCTGTAATGCTGACTTTCTTTTTGTAAATTCTTTTAGCTTTTGTTTATCATGGAAGGCTTTTATTTCATTGTCAAATTTGAAGGTAATTTTTGCTGGGTATAAGATTCTTGGTTGACATCCATTTTCTTTCAGAGCTTGAAAAATGTTGTTCCAGGCCCTTCTAGCTTTTAGGGTCTGGATTGAAAAATCTGCTGATATCCGTATTGGTTTCCCCCTGAATGTAATTTGGTTCTTTTCTCTCACAGTCTTTAAAATTCTGTCTTTATTTTGTATGTTAGGTATTTTCATTATAATGTGCCTTGGTGTGGGTCTGTTGTAATTTTGTGTATTTGGAGTCCTATAAGCCTCTTGGACTTGATTTTCCATTTCATTCTTCAGATTTGGGAAATTTTCTGAAATTATCTCATTGAATAGGTTGTTCATTCCTTTGGTTTGTTTCTCTAAGCCTTCCTCAATCCCAATAATTCTTAAATTTGGCCTTTTCATGATATCCCATAGTTCTTGGAGATTCTGTTCATGATTTCTTACCATCTCTGTTTGTTCAACTTTGTTTTCAAGGTTAAATATTTTGTCTTCAATATCTGAAGTTCTGTCTTCCAGGTGTTCTATCCTATTGGTTATGCTTTCTATGGAGTTCTTAATTTGGTTTATTGTTTCCTTCAGTTCAAGGATTTCTGTTTGGTGTTTTTTCAATATCTCTAACTCTTTATTGAAATGATCTTTTGCTTCCTGTATTTGCTCTTTTAACTGTCAACTGGTGCGATCATTCAATGCCTGCATTTGCTCTTTCATCTCATCATTCAATGACTGCATTGGCTCTCTCATTTTCATTTTCATTTGCATTTTCATTTGCTTCCCTGATCATTTTAATTATGTACATTCTGAACTCCCTTTCTGTCATTTCTCCTGCCATGCTGTCATTGGATTTTATTGATGTAACATCTAGACGTGTTTGGGGCATTTTCTTCCCTTGTTTTCTCATAATGTTCAGGAATCAGTGGATCATTAAGATATTGCAGATTTCCTCTATTGACTTATAATGTCCCTGAAGATTTCTAGTATATCCCCTCTTATCCTTCAGTAGCCTGAAGTCTTGGAGGAAGTTGATGATGCAGTGTTCCACAAGGAAGCTACCTGTCTAGGGGTGGTGACCCTCAGGTGGGGTATATTCCCTGCTAGTGGGCAGAGGTGCCTCCGCTTGTTGGCCAATGGTCATCCAAAGGGGAACTAGACTATGGGCTGAGGCAAGGCCTGTTTTTACCGTCCTTGTGGGAAAACCTCACCCAGTAGGGAAGACTCACCAGGTGGGGAGGTCTCGCTGGTCAGTTCCCCTCCTAAATGTTCCCTTCAATCTACAACTACCGCCTGGACTTGGCTGCCTTCCTCTACAATGTTCCCAGGGGCCCGGACATACCTACTGGGCCTGGGAGCCTCACCCTTCACAGACGAGTCTCCTTAGGCTGCCTCTCCTCACAGAATCTGCCCGCAGTCCTGGAAACTTTGCTCCACCACTAAGCGTGTCTCTGTGAGGCTCTTTCACCAAGAAGCCGCCTAGGGCCTGGGACCCTGCTCTGCACTTAATCACCTGGCTATGCGACCCCTCCTCTGAGCTGCCACCTGGAGCCCTGTACAATAGCTCTGAGTCCCAGTGACCCGCCACACGCCTCTTCCTCTGGACAGCCACCCGGTGTTCCGATGCAGTCACTAGGAGTCCAAGCAACTCACTTCGCATCTCCTCCTCCCGCCAACCGCCCGTAGTCCTAGGCAGTCACTCTGAGTCCAAGTGACCCACCCTGTTCCTCCTCCTCCTCGGGGTAGCCCCACGGGGGTTCAGGAGCTGTCGCTCCGAGACCAAGCGACCCACCGTGCTCCTCCTCTAGGCAGGCCACCGGTGTTCAGGAGCGGTCGCTTTGAATCCAAACAACTCACCACTCACCTCCTCCTCTGAGCAGCCACCCGGAGCTCTGATGCAGTCACTCTGACACCAAGCGACCCACCATGTTCCTCCTCTTCCTCCGGGCAGCCCCCCGATGTTCAGAAGCGATCTCTCTGAGTCCAAACAGCTCACCACGCAGCTCCTCCTCAGGCAGTCGCCCTGGAGCACCAATGGTTGCTCCGAGTCCAAGCGCTGTAATCCCAGTGTTTCCAGAGGCTGAGAGGATCACAAATTCAAGGACAGCTTCAGCAATTTAGCAAGATCCTAAATCTTGCTCAGATGTAACTGATGTAACTCAGTGGTAAAGAACCTTAGATTTCAATCCCTAGAATAATCTCTCTCTCTCTCTCTCTCTCTCTCTCTCTCTCTCAACAGGTGATTTCTGACCAGTACGTCATGCTCTATACACTACAGGCGATTTCAAAGGGAGCCCCTCTCCCACCACAGCTCTTTCATCACAATAGCTCAAGACTTACATATTAAGAAGGTACAGAACAGATGGAAAATCCATTCTCTATGCATCTAATAAAGCTATTATTCAGAGTATCTTCGGCAAGCCTTTCATATATCATTCAAATTCCCAGAACTTTTAGTGTCTTATTTTAACTAAGTGGGAACTGAGGCAAATTTGCTGAAGGTCTCAGTGCATGTAAAAGGCCTGGCTGGAACTCAATCCCAGGTTTGCCTCTAAGCTATGCTCTTCTCCCCTCTACTCTTCTCTATCAAAGGGTCTCTACTCTCTTTAAAGTCTTCAACTGAGAAGGGGTTTGGGGTCTTATCTAAGGTGCCCTTAGATAAAAAGATTTCTCAAAAAATGTATATTCCTGGTATAGAATACAAGAACTCACAAGTATTTTCCAACACGATACTGTATACACAAATTAGAAAGACAAATCTTTCATATTTACTTTCATTTATGGTACACCGTATGAGATAATGACTATTTCCTATGAGAAGTGGGTTGGAAACTAAGCAATTAAATTTTTATTTTAATACAGAGGAGCAGAAGACCTACCAGACATAATAGCTACACAAGTTACTAAAGAATGCACTCATGTGAACAAATGAGTCTATTGCTTGGGACTGGCTCAACAGGTCATTTCACATGATCATTATTCACTGAAACACTATTTCACTTCCAGAAAATCTGTTACCCATCTAATTTAAATCACTCAAAATCAGGTTTGCCTCCTACTGTACAAATGGAGGAATTCCTAAACACCATAATCCCAAGGATAATAATGATGAATTATGTAATGTATAATGAATTTACTTTGCCTTAGAACATTCAACACCAAGTACAATGTGAAGTTGGAGTGATGACTTTTCACATTCTGAGGTTAATGATGGTTACACACACTTCAGCAACACTCCCAACTTAAGGAGAAAAGTACATTCAGTACTACATGCAGTTTAAGGCAAACAAGGTCAATTTTATGCTCCTCATATCCTTCCCAGAAATACACAGAACCCCATTCAGTCCTCAACCTCTAAGTACTTACAGCTATTGGATGCTCAGCCAAAGAAGTAACAGTGGGAACTGAGGGGGCCTCGAGTTCATGGGGAATGGTTTGCTTTTCAAAAAACAAATGCGGTAGCACAAATAGAACACAAACAGGGATGATGTAAAGAGCAAGTGCTGTAGGAAAGCTAATGTTCCCTGCATGACCTCATGATTCACAATGCCTGCAGAGCTTACCTTGCCCTCATCCATCACCTTGGTTGTAGAAGAGCTCCTGGAGCTGCTGTTCACAGGAGCTGGACCACGTCCCAGGTCTGTTTGAAGTCAGAGAATGAATTTAGAATCACTCCAATGCGAAAAGAATAAATATCCTGCATCCACAATCCTAGAGGCAAAGCGTTTCCCAGATGCTTCAGAAGACCATCGAGGATGAGGAAAAGGTCCATCCATTGACCCTTGGGAAAGAAAGAACAGAGCCCTTGTATGTATTTTGCAGAAGAAAGAAGCCAATTGTGGGTCAGGGTTCAGCAATAACTAGAAAGCAACATTAAAAACTGGTTGCCCAATACATAAGTCACGATTTATGCAGAGACTTAAGTAAGTAAAAACAGAAATGCCTTGGATTGAAAGACCAGCAGGAAGCCCTGCACATTAAAAGTGCTGGTGCTGAACTTCAAGCTATAGACTTGAAGTATGTAGGCTTCTTTTCTTCAGTCTGTATAACCTGACTTCCAACTTACCAATACTATAGACATATTTAAAATTGGAAATAAGACTCAGTATTTCACATTATTATAATGACAATAGAAATATACACGCTGCATAGAGTTTTAAGGCTACTTTTAGAATATTTGAAAAAGGAATACCACAGAGAGTTAATTTAAAGATAAAGGCTTACACTTCACAGTGTAAAATTATAAAGAAAAACAAATAATACAGGGACCTCCAGGAAAAAAAAGTTTTCTATTCTATAGCAGATTTTACAGCACACTATTTATCCAATAAGACAAAATAAGGAATCTTCTTCTATATATGTACAGGCCCACATTCTATAATGTTTTCAATAGAATACTCAAAATGGGGGAAAAAAACCCTTGAAACAGTTTATTGCAAATCAACATGTGAATGCTCACCAAATTCACTTCTACCCATATCTCTTCCATTCAGAGTAGCAGAGACAGGTCCCCCAGCTGGCTCTGCTGTCAGTGGAGGGGAACGTTCTCCAGCACTCACAGGATACGGGCCAAAAGACCCATTCTTCCTCAGTGGACCTAAGGACAACAATGCCTTGTTCCCACTTAAAAGCAGCCTTTACACTGCCTGCCCTTTAGCAAGTCATTCAGATTGTTTCATAACCTTTACACACAGAAATAAAAAGTAATTTACATACATTCTGCACCAAGAAATAGTCTACCTCCCCTTAAAAAGTGTCCCCTACCTCTCCGGGGAGGGTTTTGTGTATTTGGTCTTCCCGCCATTGGTTTTAGAATCACAGGTTCATCTTGCCGCATTGCCATCTTTTGGGTCATTTCCAATAATCTTGAATAATGAGAATGAATGGACTTAAATGTGAAACAGCAATCTACTCCTTCTTAGATACCATCTAGCATAGTCTTAAAACACTATAAAACATACAGGAAGGTATCAAATTCACATTAGAGAAAGAAATATTCAAAGTCAGTTGTGTAGGCTATACACAAAATAAGAAAAGGGGGAAAAAGTCTTACCCAGTTATCATGAGCTTTCTTCTCATGAGTGGCAATCTGAAAAAGACAACACATTAAAAAAAAATGTTTAGGGACTCATTATACTAGCCTATAATGGTCTGTATTAGATATCAAAAAATTCTGCAACTACACAACAGTATTAATCACTACCTGATTCTTAAATGAGCACTCTGCTTTCTGTATTTCTTCCTCCATTTCTTCAATTCTCCGCCTAAAAATTATACTTGGTTTTATTAGTCAAAACAATTGAATAAAGTCTGAAACTATCTGACCATGTTCCCTTTACTGTCAGCTATACTTTTAAAGACTTCATCATACATAAAAAACACACTTTATCTAGTTATACCAATCATGTGAGATCAAAATTAACATTACACTCGGGTGCAATGACACACCACGTAATCCCAGTGACTTGGGAGACTGAGGCAGGAGGAACACAAGTTTGAGGCCAGCCTCAGCAATTTAGTGACAATCTATGCAACTTAGACCCTGTCTCAAAGTAAAGGAAGGTCTGGGGATATAGCTCAGTGGTAAAGCATCCCTGAGGTCCAATCCCCATGATCAATCAATCAATCAGTCAACAAAACTTAATACTATCTATTTGCTTTCTACCTTAACTGCGAGAGATTCTGAATTGATAAATTATAATTTCCTTAACTGTTCATCAATGTGCTCTCAAATAATTTTGCTACACATATCTTCTTCCTTAAAACTTTTCTTTTTTAAAATTATATCCATAGACGATTTCACAGCTCTATCAAATGGCACATTAATGGTTTTAAAACATCGCATAGCAAACTGCTTTCTTAAAGAATTACTCCAACATACAAAACCCTCAGAACTGCTTGCATGAACTAAGTTCCCTTATGGTCTTGCCAGCATTTGGGTATAAGTCAATTTTTGTTAACATTTTTCATTTCTTCAATTGAAATTTATTTTTCTTCTGTGTGAACTGAATGTATTCATATCCTCTCATTACTTATACTTCTGTGCTCTTTTCTTCTACATCATGTCAAATCAGATTCAAAAGAAAGCTAACACTAGAGTTCATTAGACATTGAACTCACTTGTAAGTTTTAACTTCCTGTGCAGCCAAAACTGCCTTTTCATCTGCAGCTGACAGCCACTTTGCTCTTTCTTGTCTCTCATACTCTTCTTGACTCAGTTTCCTGAAAATAAAACCAATATTCAAGTCAAACTTTCTCTTTTCCCCTAGCAGTGTGTATGACTGCTCTATTCAAATGCCACTTCCCACCCTTCTCTAAAATGCTGAGGATTATAAAATAGGAAGGAAGTCAAACCTGCAATTTAGGAAATCAAAACTGGCAAATCACTTACATTTTCTAACTTCTGCTCTTAATTCTCTAATTACCAGTAAATAAAACAAATGTAAAAATAATATGTGCCCCAAGGGAAAGTCTCCTACGCTCAAGATGATGAAAACTCACTTTACTTCTAAGAGGAAAGTCAGGACTGATCAACCTAACACAAACATATCAGGATAAAGCAGGGGAGAATTCTTTGTCCATTTCTGCCATGACTAAGTACATCTTTGTCATGCAGAAATTTGTTTCCCAATCCAAGACTGCTACCCAGATAGAGTCTGTCAGAGAAAAAGCTTTTCTGAACATGTCTTCTAACCATACAATTAACCACAGATCATTTTCACACTTTAGACACCAATTTCAAAAGAAGTGTGATGAAGCAAAAAGGCAAATCTGAGTTCTGACAATGTCTACCAACCACAAAAAGAATCCAAACTGACCCATGATCAGGATATTATCTACTGACAACAAGTTTTAACACTGATCATGAAAATCAAGACATTCATCTACTATAACAAAGGTAGACACATTTAACAGTTTAAAAAATACTTTCTGCTATCCTTGCACTGCTTTAGCCATAGTTCCAATTCAAAAGATAAGTAACTTGAAACTTAATTTTCCATGAATGAGAAGGAAAATTAGAAGAACTGGAGTAATCAAATAGGAAAGGGGGTTATGTAGTCTTATATAACTGCTCATTTAATTCTTCAGCAAATATTTTGAGTGTCTGTAATATACTAGTTACCTTGTAAAAGGCTAAAGAAGAAAGAAGCTCACTGTTTAAGGTATAAATGATGACTCGGCTGGGATTGTGGCTCAGTGCTAAAGCGCTTGCCTAGCATGTGTGAGGTACTGGACTCGATTGTCAGCACCACATATAGAGAAATGAATAAATTAAAGGTCCGCCGACATTTTAAAGGGAAACAAATATAAATGATGACTAAAGGAATAGAATAACTTCCCCCTGACTCTGCCTTAAGAAGGAATGTGGAAAAAACTGAGTCTTGAGGAAGAGGAGAGACAATTTTGTTTCCAATGATCAATGAACTAGCCTGAGAGCACTAAGAACAATCAAACCACATTGAGAAGAATACATAGAATGTGTTTGAAGGGATCAGAGTTGATAAGGCAGGGAAGATATGTGTATGTGGCCAAGATTCATTAGAAAAAGGAATCTCAGACACACAAGTAAGGCTGGCATTAAGGAATCACTGTGACTTTACATAGGCTGGGAAGTAAAGTCAAGATTATGAATTTCATCAAAGGAATAGAAACTCCAAAACTAAAATAGTTGGATGTGGTGACCTACCTATAATCCCAAATACTCGGGAGGCAGAGACAGAAAGATCAGATTGAAGATAGCTTAGAAAACACACTGAAACCCTGTCCCTTATGACAAGAGCAAGGAAGCAGGGAACATAGCCAATGGTAGAGCACACGCTCAACGTTCTGGTTTGAGCTTGTGATACCCACAAAAAACACAAAAACCTGAAAAAGGTTGGGGTTGTGGTTCAGTGCTACAGTGCTTGCCTCACACATGCGGGACACTGGGTTTCATCCTCAACACTACATGAAATAAATAAACAAAATCAAGGTATTATGTCCATCTACAACTGCAACAGTAGTTTTTCAAAAACCTGAAATACAGTAACTGAAATTAGTAACTCATTAATGAATGATTTTAGAAGCAGACTTGAGAAGTAAAGTAAATTGTAGCACTTTTAACTAGGTCAGAAGTAAATATCCAGAAAGAAGCAAATTCAGAATGTAGGAGGCAGGGGAAATCAACTTCTAACATCTTTTACTGAAATTAGAAGAGAGAATGAGGTAAAATTAACATTTAGAAAAAAGACCCCAAAATTCAAGAGATGGTTAGTAGCCCTGAGTCGCATAAATGCAAGAGGTAAGGGGGTGTGGGGAGGACTACACCTAGGCACTCCCTGATACAACTGTTCAAAAGCCAGAGAGAAATGACTACAGGAACTAGGGCAGGGATTAGACATTTGACAAAGGAAACAACAATGATAATGGACTCCTTAAAGAAAAATTTTAAAACACAAGATAATTAATTGGCTATCTTGAAAGTGCTAAACTAAGTAACAGTCAAAATTCAACAACCAGAAGAAAGATCCTTTAAAAATGGAAACTGGTTTTAACTCTAAGCAGGAAGATTAGAATGTCCACCTATTATAATACAGATTATAAAAGTAGCAATATTTAATGGATAAAAATGTTATTCTCTGTTTATCCTTATACTACACTCTGATACACTCATCAAACCTATCACTAAAGGACAATGTTCAAACAGAAAGAAAGTAATTTCAAAGGAGAGACCAACAATGTAGAATGAAGAACTACAGAAACTATAAATATGCGTATAAACTGAATGAATGGTGAATGAATGTCTTGTGGAGTTTGCAGTATATGAAGTACTCACATCCATTACCACAACAGTATCTAATCTAATCCAGAAGCTACTTAAAGCACAGAAATAAATAAATCTTTTAATCTATGTTGGGTTTCTATGAAGTTCAGGATATACAGCATGGCCTTTAAATTACAAGAAGATGAATATAACAATCTGTGATTACACCAAGTTTACACAGGGGATGAGGAAAATAATTAAAATATTTAAACTATTCAAAATATACAAGAAAGAAAAAACAGGTCATGAAATAGAAAGCTAATTCTTCAAAATTTCAGACACATATTGACACGCATGGACTAGTATTTTAGAAATTCCGCTCAAGCGGTTGTAAAGAAAATTAATCAGAATTTTAAAGAAGGTATAAAAAGATGCAGGATGAAGACAGGTGATTAGTTAGGTAGTAACAGAAAAGATGACCCAGGCATGAGCTAACAGTGCCTGGGGATGAGTAACAAGAGTACAAACCACAGAGCAGGACTGAATGGATCTTGCAGGAATTGAAGAAAAGAGTGCTACATTTGACTGCATCACAAAGAAAATCAACTGCCATTTAGGTCATTCAGATTACTAGTAGGGGCAGAGAAAAAAGGTGTTCTTTAAAAAAAAAAAACAAGTGATAAAACAAGAAATGTTTCTCTGAAGCCGGCCAAGCATTTAGAACAAAATTTTGAGATTCTAAACAGGTTGCTTCGAGAGAAAGAATTAGAAAAGTTAAGGGTAAAGTTTCAATGTTTAATAGCATTACGCAGTAGAAGTCAAAAATATCTGAAAAGAGTTAGGTCTGTAAGGTCTGTCTTTGCGTCACAAGACAAAGACTGCTATATATATGACGAAGAATAAAATATAGTACCAAATACAAAATCTGACACAAACAACCTATTATTAGAGAATTCAAATATTTTTGTGGATAAAAACTTCAAATGTACTGCCAAATTATATCTTTCCAAGAAAACTAGCTCAGTGACATGTATATTTCAGAAGATTAATATATAAATAAATACTAAAAATGAGCACTTCTGTAATCAGAACTGCTAAGGTCCTCATCACAGTTCAATTGTTCAGTGTGAACAGCTGAGATATTCGAGTCCAAAACTTACTTCAATAATACCTTCCATAAGTAAATTTTATTCCTTTTAGAAGTTTTCAGTCTGAAAAATGCCATCCAAATCACTCAGGATTTTAAAGGTCAACAGTTAGAGATATAAGTTCAAAACATATTAGAATTACATGACTGATCACAATGAAAGGAAACTGAAATAATGGTGGGATCGCAGGAAGCATCTGGATCTTCAAAAGACAGGTATTTCCA
This sequence comes from Sciurus carolinensis, assembly GCF_902686445.1. Classification (NCBI taxonomy): domain Eukaryota; kingdom Metazoa; phylum Chordata; class Mammalia; order Rodentia; family Sciuridae; genus Sciurus; species Sciurus carolinensis. The sequence goes on from NC_062224.1 coordinate 63,045,443, forward strand.
CATCAGTAACTGTTAGTACCAGTTAGCCACTCCCGCTTCATATGAATCTGACAATCGGTTAGATGGAAAAAAGAATGCGAGTAATGGCACACAAACCACAAAGGGAAAAAAAACAAATCTCTATTAATTGCAACTGGAAGAAACTGTAAATATTCTTTCAAAAAGATAAAATCATCTGTATGAGGTCACAGACTGATAGCAATAACAAACAATGAAAACCTTACCTGTGCAGAGCCATCTCCTCCTGCTGGTACAGTTCATTTAAAATGTCCACTTTCTGACTCAGAGTTTTGCACTCATCTTGCAGCCCAGCTTTAGCGGATTGGAGTGAATTGCAGTCATCTTCTAATTTCTTTATTTGGTCTGTTAAAAGATAAAACGACTGATCTCTATATGTGTACGAGGACTTGAGAACTTGTTTGAGGGGCAGTCCTGAGAAAAATGAGAAGCAAGAGAGTAAAAAGTCATTCTTTATCTTTCTATAAGATTTTGGACTTCCCAGCATCTGGCAATTTCATCTCCAGGAAGAACCCACCTTCTAGGTTACACTTTGCAGACATCGAGGCTCTTAGCTTCAGTTGTAACAGTTTTAGATCCTCTTCAACTACTGATATTGCAGTTTGCGTCTAAAAATTACAGGAGAGAGACATACTCTTAAAAGTGAGGCACAGGAAGCATTCATAGGCACAATGGGACTCTCACAAAGAACTATACACTAGAGACGTCCATCAGCTGCTTAATTCGAGTTTTCACCTTCGCACTCTGGTCACCTGAAAAACAAAAGATGTTAACTGCTTTTCATTTCCTTGCTTTTTAACTCTATATTCTCCCAACATCCCAAACTCAACAATGACCACGTTCAAACACTGAAAGGAAAAAAATGAATTGAAAGATTGAACTGAGTAAATTCATTGACTCAAGAGAACTGCAAGCTTAGATTTAAGATAAAAAAATGAATTCCTAGTTTGTGCAATAAAAATGTGATCTGTGCTACTCTTATAAGATAAAAGCCTTTCTTCTCGCACATATCTGTCTCCACCTGCACAAGTAAGTGTCTTATTTAGAAAGATTCAGGAGCTGAAGAAATAGGGAAGGGGTGGGGGGAAGGGGAAAAATAACAGAATGAAACAACCAACATCACCCTATGTAAATTTATGATTACACAAATGGTATGCCTTTACTCTATGTACAAACAGAGAAACAACATGTATCTCATTTGTTTACAATAAAAAAAAAAAGAAAGAAAGATTCAATCCTCTAGTTTATCCTTGAATCTACCAACAGGTGTGGTGTAAAACACTCTATGCAAGCTATATCCAACTTGGGAAAGAATATCTAGAAATATTTTCCACATCAGTAAACACTGCTACCCCTCCCTCTAGCTTCCTTATAGCCTCTAGCCTCTGTTCTCACAGCCTTAGTTTAAGGCTCCAAATACCTCACTACTCTTAAAACTGCCATGGGCCTTAAAACCACAGAGACAAAATCAAATATCACCTGCATAAAGTTGAGAAACAAGTGTCTCTTACTGTACAATGTTCAATACTCAGAGGTTGAAGACATGACTGTTGCTCTGTACTGTATTTACCTAGTTCTCAATGGGAACTTCACATGTCTATTCTTCACATACCTATTGCTACACTACACCCCAGCAACCCACCTCTGCCAATGCAACAGACGTTTCTATAGATCCAGGAAGAATCACCTACACTTCTGCACAGAGCTTAAGAAGAAATTCAGTCAGCTGAGAAGTGGCATCTGTCTACTTAAAGACAGGAAAGCAAACAAGAATTCAACCTCCCTGAGACCAATCTTACCTCCTACTTCTCCATTGGCTAGTTCATCTGACTCACCTCCTCCTTCATTTTGACCCTCACATTCTGATTCAAGCTCTATCCGATTCAGCTGTGTAATATAATTAGTCAAAGCCTAGAAAAGAAGTAAAAGGTTGGAAGAGTCTCTCAATTTTAATTAGGAAGCTTTCAGGAAAATGTTGCAGTTTGATATTCCTCACTTTTTTTTCCCCTTTTTTTCCCCTCACTTCTTAAAACACTTTCTTTTCAGAAAATTGAATCATTTCTAATTTGTGTAAATTTTTGGCAAAGAAAAACAAAATGAAAGCATACTGACTCACATTACCATTCTTTATCTACTCGAATCAATGACTGAATGTGTGATTAAACCTTAGCACAAAATACTGTTCAAATGTACTACATCTGCATTACATCAATATTCAAAGTGAATATGCCCCAATTTAAAACTAATCATCTTCTTCCCACAATTTGTTCTTTCTCATCTCTTATCTCAGTTGGTACCATGAACATCTACTCTATTATCCAAGCTAGCAATCTAGGAATAGTAAAATTTTTAGGAGTTAAAAAAATAATAAACATCAACAATCACTATCTACTTCTAACATATATAAAACACATCAAACACAAATACAAAGGGTTACTACAAGTTACAGAAGAAGGCTGAAAATTTACCTTGATATACTGTTTCTTTGACCTAAAAGAGAGAGAAATAAAGATTAAATTTGATGTCTTGCATCTGCTTAAAAGAAACAGAATCAAAACCAAATGAGAATATACTAACTGTCTGGTTATGGATTAAAAAATAAGTAAAGGAGAACAAGCATTTCATTAGCCTCTGTCATACAAAAATACTAAGGTATGTATCTTATGCTACAGTGAATATATATCTATTCCAATCTTACTACTTGAGAACTTTTTTTTCAATTTTGCAAATTTAATAATATACACAGTAATTTCTTTGCAGAAAGGTAATGAGGTATATGTAGTAGGCAATGCACCAAATGATCATGACTTGTTTATAAAACAACCACAATGAACATTTCTTGAATAAGCTAGAATAAAGTAGAAAAACAAGTTCTATTGATGTTCCTGAAAATTCCCTTGAATCTGAAGTGAAGGATGCCAAAGTTTAATATTTTCCAAAAGGGCTCTGGTAACTAAGCATTTCAAAAGATAGAGACCACAACTCCCTTTTCAATAAGAGAAGTTGTCCAAGTCCCCCAAAAACATTACATCTGAAGAGACTTTATTAAATAATTTTAATCCTGGAACTAAGATGTTAATTGCTCACAAACTATTTCTCATACTTTAGATATTTATATATAAATACAAACTTAAAGTTGGCAATATAGATAAAATATGCATTGGATGATATAGACAAGGGGAAAAATGAAAGATTTGTAAGTCATGTTATCAGTACTGTTGACCAAGTACCTCTACTTCTCTAAAGTAGAGGTAGGATTGTTCTTCCCTGCACTCTTTTGGTTAGGTGGGTTCCTCAAGATGTGAGCAACAGTGCTGTGCCTTAATTGCTGGTAGAAACTCCAAGAGTTCACACTTGTTTTGCCATGGAAACCAGCATGCTCTTCTGTCAGCCTAGGTCCATATTTGCCTTGATTCTTCTACTTCTTCCTGGCAGGAATGTGGAAGCCAAGTCAGAGGTTGGGCGGCCAGCTTGAAACAGTGTGACAACAGGGTGAGCTGGACAGCCAGATCCAGAGAAAACCTTCAGCCTTTGGTCCTCCTCTAAATTCTAATGTAATGGTAGGAGAAAAGGAGAGAGCGCTCCGCCCGAGCTCCTTGTCGCCTTGGGCGTCTCGCCGCTCACCACCTCAGCCTGGTGCCCACTCCTCAGGCCCCGGCCGGGGCACTCGGGGATGCAGCGCCCGGCGGGCTCGGCAGGCACCCGCACCCAGGGCACGCTCCCCGCGACCGCGCGCCGAGAACTTACCTTTAATAATAGAAATGGCTACTATTTTCAGAAAAGTACACTAATGCTTCACTTACTCAAAATTGTTTATTTGACAATTGTAAACAGCCAGGATAAAGTCTAGGAACAATGACTGTTCAAAGAACTCTGAGGAAACAAAATTAAAGATATACCAGTTGTTTATTTTCTTCGATGTCGAAGGACATTTATTTTATTCATCTCTTTACATGTGGTGCTGAGAATCGAACCAGTGCCTCGCACATGCTAACCAAGTGCTTCTACCACTGAGCCACAAACCCACCACCGACATGTGCCGCTTTCACCCACCAAAAAACATCTTAGAACTCCAATTTCAATTTGGCTATTGGCTGAATTTAGAAATAATCTAAGAGGCTACATCACCTATTTCTGAAAAACACTAAAAATAGTGGTAAGAAATCTTTAAAAAAAAAAAAAAAAGATTGCTAGAAGAAAATACGCAGGCAACAAGAGAAATGACAGTTAACTTCTTCTGGAAAGAGCAAAACCTGAACCATTTCCCAAAGACGGCAATGAACTGTCACATAATAAAACCTAAGCAATCATTCTTTTAAAACTTCACTAATTTCTTTGTAAATTAGCATATATTTCTCTTTGTCAATGTTATAAATGGTGATGGGATACTCAGATGTATCCACAGATCATCCATGGTATCTTGGTAATACTGTAGACCCTAAAATACCACTTAGAATGATCTTGTTATAGGAAAATACATTCAGAAAACTCCAACATAGAAAGAAATGGACATTTCTCTAATGTCATAGCCTTACTAAACAGAGAATACGTTTTCACCCAAAATGACAGCAGGGGAAAATGGGAAGTAGCAAAAAGCAGGTATCTAAGGCAGGGACCAAAACTCCAAAGTCAAATGCTGAGACTTGAGGAGCAGCAGCTAAGACCCAGATCCTACCTAACCTAGTGAAAATAGAAACAGGTGCCAGGGTTCTTGAAAGAACCAAGAGAGAAATAGAAAACATTTTCATTTTTCCCTTTTCTCTTTACCTTTCTATCCTCCTTTTTCCTTTTAGCTGAGAACCAGTTCAATGAGATTAGAAAAGTCCTCAGAGGAATCCATGCAAAGGATTCTTCTTTTTAAGAAGGCATTTCTTTTTAAGTGCTTTTATACTCAATTGTACAAGGAGAGGAAACTTGTATTAACAATGGAATGTCCGAAATGATCAAGTAATCAGAAAAGGAATACTAAGATTTGGAAAGATTTGCGGCCAATGTTTCTGGCCACTTTAACTGTTGAGTTTCCACTGAAGGCTTTTTATGCAAAGTTCACTTACCTAAAATAATTTTCCTCCGATTATGTAAAGTAAGTATCAAGCACAATGACCTACAGTACAAACCTACTTATATTTAAGCATATATACATGTATATATACACATACATATATGTACACATACACACATATATAGACAAATTCTGCTCAGAAAAAAAAAAAGACTAAGGAACAAAAAATTTAATAATATGTCTCTGGACAACATATAATCTATACTTCCAAATAAAAAGCTATTTCCTTAACATATGATTGAATGACAAAATCTGGGAAATGCATATATAAAAGACTGAAAAATTACCTCATCTCCTATTTATCATTTTGCTATATTCCTCTGCAGTATTTTTTTCTTGTGTATGTGTTTATATAACATACAGTTCATCAACATTTAAATATTAGTTTCTGCTTTTTTCTACTTCACATTAAATTGTGAGCATTTTCTGTGCCTCAAATCTTTGAAATATATAAAGCTGCCTACTATTCCATTATACAAACATATGAGAACTTAAAAAGACCCCTGTAATGGAATAAGTTGTGCTAAGTTTTCAATCTAATACACAGTTACACTGAAAAACCTTACTGAGAGTCTTTAAAGCATAGGTATTTCTTTAGGATATACTACTAGACATATTATGCTACATAAAAGGATATTTATATAACCTATCCCATCTTATCTCACTTGAAGACTTCTGACACATATGAAACTACTGGTCAGAATGGCTGTAAGAATTACCAGTTCTTCCCACTGCACCTACCTAATTCTTAATCTTTAGGTTTTGATACAAGGATCTTATAAATTGAGTTTTCTCCTCAAGAATTTTCAAGTTATCTTGTTTTCTTAAGTCTTTACCAACACAAAGATTACACTAAATTATTTTATAAAGTGAGTGTGACTTCAACCACTAATTGATGTTTGTTTAAGTTAGTAAACTGGAAAGGGGAGGGGCAGTGACTACAGAATACCCCATGCATTTATGTGCTAAGGTAGAAGGAAGTTAATTTACTCACAACAAGAACAGTTCTCCCGAAGAAAATGGCAAATGAAACAAATCCCAAGAAGACAGTGAGAAGTTCAGGCTTCCACGGCAGTCCATAAAAATCAGGCCCAGGCTGAACACCATTGGGCAATGTGGCAACTAGCTGAAATAGACAAGTCAGAAGCAATGAGAAAACTTACATTCATAACAAAACAGTCACAAAGAATCATCATGGCAGTTCCAAAACCACCACCATCATCTGAAAAGTACCTCCTCAACATTCTCCAATAGCTTCTTCGAGAGACAGGATCCTGGCAGAGTCATATTTCTTGTTTGCCCGCAGTGTTTAAATACTTTACATTGAGCATCTATTTCCATTTGGAATAGGCCCTGCCGACATCATATTGTCTAACACCTGGCTAGAATCCCTCTGTACGATACTTCTCTCATAGATAACCCAGTCTTTATGAGTAAAAAAAATTACTGTAAGACAAAAACTTAAGTATATGATAAAACTAATTAATTTTATGGCTACAAATAAAACCACAAGGATAATGAATAATACAAATAACCAACTATTTCTCTAAGGTTTTAAATCATATTTCCATTCTACCCATATAAACAAAGACAAATGACAAGTAATGCCAGACAACTCTAGAAAACTGGCTTAGATAAACTACTCTGAACCTAACTTCCTTCTATGAAAGTCCATGTCTAACTCTAAATGTGCGCTCAAAGCGAGCCTATCAAACACCAGCCTTCGCTCCTCTACTCCACACCGCCCTCCTCAAGTGTCCAGAGGACTCTCATTCTGGCCCCACCTCCCAACAGTCTCCAGAGGGACAAGACCTATGGTGACATCTGCTGCATTTGGGAACCTAGCGAGGGGCTTGCCACCTCTCAGTACTGCGTGACAAAGTGCAATGAGGAGAGCGTCCAGTGCACTCACCGGCTCGCTTAGCAATACAGCTCGGTGCTGCCTTCCCGGGACTGACACGCTCCATTTCCCCGTCGCCGTCAGTCAGTGCAGCCACTCCGCTCACCACTCAGCCACCCACCGGTCACAGCGGTGTCCCTCCCTAGGAGGGCTGCGTAGAGCACCGTCAGGGGTCCCCGGGAGAAGCGGCGACAGAAGGCACGGTGGCAGGTACTGAGTCCATTGTGCACGGACAGCTGAGCGGAGACCATGCTTCCCTGCTGAACGGCACAGGACTCAGACCTCTTCCGCCGTTTCCTACTTGCGCAGGATGCAGCACCGGGGCGGGTACTGGGAATGACCCTCGCCTTCCGCGCCGCTGGCGCTTCCCGCCCTACGCCTGCAAAACACGTCATCAGCCAGTGCGGCGGGGCGGACCGCAGTGCACCGAGCTTGTGGCCGGGAGGGGAGGGGAGGGGAGGGGAGGGGAGGAGATTGGAGGAGATGGGAGGGTACGGGAGGGGACCAGAGGGGACGTGAGGGGAGGGACGGGGCGGAAGAGAAGGGAGGGGAGGGGCGGGAGCAGGAAGAACCAACTGCGGATTCGGGCGGGGGAGAGCGCCAGCAGAGCCCAACGGAAGAGTCCAAGTCAAGGGACACGGGGAGGAAAGAGGCTCACCTCACTCCGGAACTGGGAGAGGACACCCGGTTTAGAGGGCCCCGTAAAGTATCTAGGAATCTAATAGAAGGGGCTTATGTTCGGGGACTAGGAAAAACGAGAAAGTCAGGCCTCCTGGGCCCTCCCAGAGCAGAACTCTTTTGTCACAACGTGCTGAGACACCAGGTACCTGCCCCAAAGGTTCAGACAGGAGAGGAGACACCTCTCCTGCTCCCTTGGGAAGGACCACTGCTCCGAGTGGGCGTTCCTTCCCTGCTCACTCCATTCCTGTGCTGATTTTCCCCTAACCCACCTCTACTTCTGAATGACACTACTTTTTAAGTTTCACCCTATCATGTCATTATTACCCCTACACCAATGGTTTCATTCCTGGATTCCACATTTTAAGGTTGAATGACTTGTGGAAAAGATTAGGATCATGAATAGACTGGAAAGCACGTGCTAAAAGTTTAAGAAACTGGGGACATTTAACTTGGTGAGGGAATGAATATATGTGGATTTTCAAAAACATGTCAAGTTGAATATAGTCTCAAAAGAACAAACAAGAAGAGGCAGGAAAGCAATGAAAAATAAGAGCAATGAAGCGGGAAGGAGGTGGGGAAGTCAAACTCTATAATGAAAACATGTACCATCATCCAAGCCCAAGCATACATACAGATTGTGGGACAGAACAGACCATCCAGAAACAGACCCAACTGCACTGGACATTTGGGATACAATAAAATTACGTTGGGGGAAAACAGACTTTTTAAAAAGTAGTATTTGCATATAATCACATGGAAAATGATAAAATTGGATTGTTCTCTATTCAGAAGGATAAACTACAAATGGATAAGAAACCTGAATGCAAAAATAGAAAATAAGCAAATACTAGAAAACATTGGTTGAATTTTTCTATGTATTATGAATGGCCAAAACCTTCGTGATTATGTCTTAAAATCCAGAAGCAAGAAGGTGTAAAGATGATTACTTAAAAACATAGAAATAAACCTTGCCTTGCTGTGTTTAACCTCCCCAATCCCCCCATGCAATTTGACAATGACAATATGAGAAAAAATATTTGCAACATATTCCTCTCCAAGGAATCATGTTCCTGAAATATAAAGAGCATTATAAATAAAATAGGCAGCAAATCTATATGAAAATGGGCTGAAGAAATAAACAGATCTCAGGAAAAGAAATGCAAATATAGCTATAATATATGGAAACATGCTCTGCTTAGTTCATAATGAACAAAATACAAATTAAAACACAGAGATACCATTTCTCACTTGTGTTGGCAAGATCCAAACTTTTGACAACACACTCAGTAGGTGAGAGAATGTGAACGAATACTTCACCCTCAGACACTGCTGGTAAGTATACAAAATGAGACAACCTCGCTAGGAATGAAAGTTGGTGACGTCTCAACAATCCCACTTCTTTTCTTTTTTTCAGTGCTCCCGAGGGAACTCAGGGCCTCACCACGCACCATAGGCAAGTGCTCTACCTTGAGCTATATCGTCCCAGTCCTTCTAAAGATACTGGGAATTCAACAAATGTTTAAAATTCATATCTACAAAATTATGTCATTCAGGCATGAATTATAATAACAAAAGATGGTCACAAATGACTGAAACAACCAACTGTTCATTAATAACAGTTGTTGAATAAACCAAAGAACAGTATGAAGAAGAAAGAAAATAATTTAAATACTAAGATACATTTTCCAGAATACATTTAAGTAAAAAAAAAAAAAGTGGAGAAAAATATTTATAGAGTACTATTTGTATCTTAGAAAGTTAGAAAAGATGAATATATTTCTTAAATTTGAGGTAAAATTGATATGCAATAAATTATGTGTATTTAAAGTGTGCACTCTGAAAAATTTTAACATGAAATTGTGAAACCATCATGATAACCAAGATAATAAATCAGTCCCTTCCCTCCAAAAGTCTTCTCATTCTCTAGGTAATTCCAACCTCTGCCCTTGGTCACCCTACCTTCTTGCCCCCCAAGTTCCCACCCTGCCCATGAACAAAATGTCTATCGTAATAGACTGCTTTGTATTTGTAAAGTTTTCTGTGCATGGAATAATATATTCTGTGTTCTCTGACTTCTCTTATTCAACATAATTTAAAATTAATCTATGTCACTTTCTCAAAAATAGTTCATCTCTTTTTATTCCTGAATAGCATTTCATTATGTGTATATACCACAATTTGTCTATCACCTATTGATGGTCATTTGGATTTTTTCAGTTTTGGTCTTTTATCAATAAAATGGTCAAAATCATTGATATACAATTTCTTCTAGTGCTATGTAACATCTTCTCTTTGGAGAAGAATGGCTGGAAGTCACTGGCTTCTTAAGGACATGGTCCTCATCTGGGTTTGTGTACATAGTATACTTAATACAGGATCATACAGAAGTAGGTCCCATGATTATGTACATTGACTTGAAGAAAGTCAAATCAATGATTTCTTAAACCATGGAATTAGCAATTGTATTATGATGTGTTTCAATATTATTTGATAGTAAAATTTCATTGTCTTTTATGACAAAACGGGACCATTCCTTTCATACTACAGAGTTAAGGGAAGCAAGTTCCTTAATAATTACCCCAGGTTCCCTTAAGAACATAATAATTACTTTCAGTTACAGAATCATCTTTTTCTTTCATTAAGATGCTTTGGGTTGAAAGATAGTATAAGTGGCTGTTAGTTTGAAGAATATGGGAGAGGAAAAGCTGGGTATGGTGGCACATTTCTATAATCTCAGCAACACTGAAGACTGAGACAAGAGGATCCCGAGTTTGAGGACAGCTTCAGCAAATTAGCAAGCCCCTGCCTCAAAGTAGAAAATAAGAAGGACTGATGATGTGGCTCAATGGTAAAGTGCTCCTGACTTCAATCACCATTACCAGAAACAAAAGAAGAAGAATATGGGAAAGGACAAAAGCAAATTTTTAAAGCAGGTTACACTTCCAAATTTCACAGTTCTTAGGATTAAATGCTTCCGGTTGCCTTTTGCCAAATGGAATACCTTGTTTTCCAAAAAGACTTTAGAATTCTTTTATCACCTGAGATTATTTCTGCAAATTCCTTTCTCTGCAGGAAACTTCTCTGCATCTTCAGCTTCTAACAACATTTGATATTTTACTTCTCAGATCTGGTGCTGTGGCCTCCTTTGTTCCTCCATTTGAAGACCTACCTTTCAGGGTTTCCTTCAGGACAGTGGTTCTCAGGTGGCACCTAGGGCAGCAGTGGCAACAGCAACCCCCGCAGGGTGGACAGTTTATCTGTTGGGCTTTGGGGACAGAACTGTGTAAATTTCTCAGTATCACTTGATTATGGAGGAGGGGTGGAACCGGCTTGCCGTTAGATCTTTCCTTCCAAAGCACCATCTTGATACAGAATTATGCAATTGTAGGGCCAAAATGGAAATAGTGATTTGAGCTCTGAAGGGGGTGTTAGGAAACAGGTATCATTTTACACTTGAAGCAGCATGGGATTAATATTTGAATGCTAAAAAACACACCAAAATTGACTTTTGTATTTTTGTGTCAAGAGTTAAAGAAATGACGCAAGCTACATTAAAAAAAAATTATTTAGGGATCCTTTTAAATTTCTAGTCTAATACAGGTGCTTATTGAAACTATTTCTATAGGTGTTGGTAATTCTTAAGTATCTGGTGTTTCTCTTGTGGTGCTATTTTATATTCTTCAGTCATGTAAGATTCCACCTGTGTACATCAGTTACGTTCTTGAGTCAGTCTAGCTCAGGAAGTTTTGCAATACACTGTAGAATTCGATGATATAGGGAAATGTCACTCAGACATAGAAGAGTTTGGAGTGATAGCCACAATAAGTTATCAACAATCATGTCATCATACTGTGTTTGGCACAGGTTACTTTGTGAAATCACGCAAACCTTTGCTTGTTCATATGCTTGTGGTGATTAAAGTGACACATAAAAATGTATGGTCTCTGGTTTATGTAGTTTGTTTTAATTCCTTAGGTGCAGCTATCTTCTTGGAATTCAAACACTTCAAGCCAAAAAAAGGTTTACCAGCACCCAGTGTTTTCTTTCATGGAAATGGATGAGATTAAACCTGGGTCAATTGTAATAGAACTGTAAGTGATGCACATATAGGATTCATACTGTGTTAATGGTTACTAGTGCATGTTACTTCTTAGTCCCTTTTATCCAGAATGTGACATTAGAATAGATCAGTCAGCAAAGTACTTTGAACAATAATCTTTCTGTTGTGTTTACAGATATAAGAAACCCACGATTTTAAAAGAAAAATTTCAGTTTTTGACCAAGAAACCACTTTATGTTCTTCGACATCAAACTTTGCACAAGGAATGATTCTGACATAAATAACATGAAACTAGTGTGAATTTTACCACTTAGTAGAAACATCATAGCTCTGTGTAGCATATTAACCCTTCAGGAAGCAGAAAGTGAGTCATATCATAGGCCAGTGAGTCCATTGCAGAGCAGTACCACAAAACTAAAGTCCAGATGTTGTATATGACTCCTTTGGATACAGGCTTATTGTTTATTTTGAAACATGATTGTGCTTTTCTATAACTTGTGCAATTAACAGTGGTTTCCAATTTACCACTGATCCTACCCTGCTTCCTGGAACAGTACTGCTGTGGTAGGTATGCTCATCTTCCAACTTAATACAGCAATAAGAATGTGCTAGAGTTTACACATTTGCTCACTTTTGCTCCAATATGCTCTTTCATTTGAATTAACTTCAAAGTTTGAAATGGGCAGGATAGTACCAGATAATGCTTTGAAGGGAATTGGACCAGTTATGGTCTGTCTTATAGGCTGTTCCTTAGAGGTGGCCTAAATTCACCCTGATCTGATAGTTCTGCTTAGAAATAGTGTGCCTTGGCCAGATCAGTATCCCATATGGGAGTGTTCCACAGGTTGCAGCTGTGATTTTTTCCCCAGATAACCATATTGTTTTTCTGAAAGTGAACACAGTTTTAGTCATGTTGATTAGTTGTTCTTCTATGTCACGTTGCTATTCTTTCCAATAATGATTCTTGGGTTAACACTGAAACCATGTCAGAATAATTGCAAATTTTTTCATGGGTTTATGTCTTCTAAATCATGTCATCTTAAAATAAGTGGGTCAGATGCTAATGATATGCTGCAGGAATGACTGCTGCTTTTCTGACAGATTGTGGAAATCTTAAAACCTGCGTACCTCATCTTTAAAGTGATGATTATTCAAAATCTGGAAAGATTTTTTTTTCAAATATAGGTAGATAGGATTGCCATTTACTTCCTATTTAGATCTATTGACATTCATCCATATGAAATTATGCAGGTCATTAGCCTATTACAATTGGACTATTTGCATTACTTTTGACTTCATGATGAGACATAAATAAAACTTTCATAGTACACGAGGTGGATATTTGATACACAGTACATTAAGATTTGTGAGGGGCTTTTGTTGGTTAGATGTAGCACCCACATATTTTAACATTCACTCTTTTACATGAACAATGCACGAGGGGAATGCAGTGTCAATACTGGGCCTATTTTTCAACTAGTGTAAACCCTAGTCATAGTAGCCAATGTTTGGTTTTTAAATCTAGTAACAGTTGTTTTAGCCTGTGCACTTCAAGAGATCTAGTCTTTATTTCAGTTGTCTATTAGGTCAATTCTGTTTACTAAATGAATGTTAATAAAAACTCTATAAGCCTGAAAGAATTCTCAACCAAATTTAGTCTTGCCTCTCATCTTGATTTTGGTAATTTCAAATGCACAAATAATTCCATCTACAGTAGTTCTAGGAAATGAAGAGTTTGCCTTAATAAAATGTTCATTCAACTGAATCTCTTGAGTTGTCAAATCTCCAGAGTGTAAACTTCTTAAGCGACAAGAGCCTCATGTTCTCCATGTCATCTACACTTTCCAAGGTGCTTGGCAGCACTCTGTACCCTGTGGATACTCAGAACCTTTTTGTTTGATGTTGCTGAGGAGACCTACAAAATACTCCTTTCAAACCTACTATTAAGATGTAGCAAAACTGAAAAATCGTTCTTTCTCTTTTCTCATAGACCATAACACATGTATATGAGAGTGATAATTTATATGAAGAAGCATCTAGTATCCTTCACATCAGCATTCTTTAATTGAATGAATATATTTCATCAGAATTAAAGAAGCCTAAGTTGATCATTATGAATAGCTTAGTTTTCATTCAGACCTGCATGAAATGACAAACCAAAACAAAACAAAAAAGTGGTTGTCTTGAAGCAGTTCACAGGAAACACTCCATATCTCCCAAGTTATTTAAATTCACTTTCCACTGGGGGGACTAAAATGAGCTGCTGAATAATAACTATAACTGTTGTCATAATACTTTCAGACTAAAATACTACTGCTTCACAATGAAATGATCTTAACAACTACACCCAGAAACAATGAGCTGGAGAGGAGTTCTGAAACACATCACTTTTGAGACATAAAAGTCTAATTGAATCAAGGGACGGTATTCTCTATACCATCTGTATATGGGCAGCTAGTTTGGGTTTTGCTACAGAAGAGGTACACTGAGATGGATGTAAGGGGCGCAACTATGGGTGGGTTCAGAACTTTACTCAGATAAACTGCAGAGAAGGCTTTACATCTTACTAATAGAATAAATACCAAAAAAGGCTTTACGGGGAAAAATACTGGTGTCTTAAATAAAAAAAATAAATTTACCTTTCCTATTTGATTATCTTCCTACCTGATATCACCTTTATTTAAATGTGATTTTTAAATTAGTAGTTGTATTAGCCAGGCACGGTGGCACACACTTGTAATCCCAGGGGCTCCAGAGGCTGAGACAGGAAGATCATGAGTTCAAAGCCAGCTTAAGCAAAAGCAGGGCCCTAAGCAACTCAGTGAGACCCTGTCGAAATAAAATACAAAATAGGGTTGGGGATGTGGCTCAGCGGTTGAAAACCGGAGTTCAATCCCCAGTACAAAAAAAAATTAGAAGTTACATTAACTCCAGTATTGCCTTGTGTCCGAGGACTTTAAAAGATATGTTCAAAATTGGTGTTTGTGACTTAAATTTTATTTTTACATGGTTAAAAATGGCATATGCTATTACATGGAGTTTTCCTATTATATACAGCTGCTTCTGTTCTTGTTATTAAATGGAAGTCATGTAGATTGAATTCCTCCTGGAGGACTCATGAATTCCTTTTGAATTTTGAGTTATCTTCTTTCAGAGATTCTGTCTTTCTAAACTACTGTCTTCAGTAGTTTTAGGATAAAGAGATTCTGTTTCACACTGATGCTTTTGCTCCCTTTTCAAAATACTCTTAGTGAATTCAACAGAACAATGACATGTCATGCTCTAGGTTTCAATAATCCTATTACTTCCTAGGACTTAAAAGAATGGAAAAATGTAGCCTGGCAGTAAACAAAAGTACCAGCCTTTTACAATGTTAATTTCATCTAAATCTTTAAAAGTGCTGTTAAAGTTACTGTAATTGAATTACAGCTCTGGAGAACTAGTTCTTAAAAGCATCATTTTAAAGATAGTAGTTACAGGTTCAGGACTTTAAATATGGTACAATTCCAGATTCTGAGCCTTAATTGAGTTTTCAGTGAAAGTAGCAGTGTTCAAATATTCATTATAAAATAGTATCTATCAAAAAAAGAATTCAGACCATAGTTGCTGATTGAAGACACATCATAAGTCTTAGAGTTTCAATCATTCTTTCTTATAGGATTATGCTATTGTAATTTTTTTGGTCATATTTCTTGAAAATCAGTGGCAAGGTATGGGAAGGAGAAGAGACTGTACATTTTAAAAAGGAAATGCCTTTATTTTTTATACACATGACGTAGCACTTGGATTTTTCTGGTATACACCCTTAAAGCAATAATGGCAAATGCAGTAGAACTTCAGGTAGAACAATCCTTGCTACTAATGTAAACTCATTCTCAGATAGGCAGTGAGGGTTGGATAAAAGCACAGGAATGTGCTATAAATAGAGCCACAGACTTCTCAGGAGTAAAAGAAATCCCTTGTAGAGTCCACAGGTGAACAAGGTCCAGCTTCCTTAACAGTGAGCAACAAGGAGTGTCCTGCCAAGTCACCGTCTTCAGTTTTGAATCTGAGTTTACATGCTTCCCAAATGGCACAAGTTTCATGACAATCCAATGAATCAACAGACACTTGAGGAATATTAATAAACAATTTTTTATTTACTATCACTACAAAGAACTTCAGCAGGAAGGGAAGTAAGTTTAGGACCTTTGAGTAAACATTTTTAGCGTAACAGTCTGTGACCAGATATTGAGAAAAAGATAAAAATCAAGCTAATAAACACCATTGCTGTGTATCGACTGGAATACACTCAAAATAGGATAATGGAAATACATGTTCTTAAAGCATTTCCACAGGAAATGTTCATATTTTATGACATTCTAAATCATTTAGCAATTATATATGCTACATTAACTAAAACACAGGTATTCCTTATTGCACATTTCAAAGTTGGAAGGATACTTTAGCTTAAGAGGTGGATCATTATTTAGAGGGGGAAATGGTAGTTTTAAATTTTTTGGCTCAAAAATGCATACTGCCAAGGCAGCTTAGTTCTAAAAACAAACCCTTAAGACTTTTGGATTTCGAAGTCAATAATCCCTTAACACAATGAAGAATGCACAGTCCATATTGTGACTAATGTCAGAGGTCATGGTTATGGGCTCTGTTTTAAAGCCTGCGAACAGTCCTGGCTACTGCTCTGAGATGCAGATGAAGGCTCATCTCCAGAGCCTGAAGGTGTCAAGTCTCTTGCAGCAGGTGATGGTGAGTAGTCTTGGGGACCATGGGTTGGGGGTGGTAATCGGGTACCAGGAATGAAGTACTCTCTCGGACCAAATGAACCTAAAGGTCTAAGTGGTGCGGGTCCTGGTAAAAATTCCCGAGGGTCAAGAGGCAGATCCCGTTTTCCAGGTGGAATACCGGGTGCATATTCTCTTAAGCCTAGTGGTGGACGCACAGCAGGACCTGGAAAATAAAAAGGAACTTATGTAAATACCCACAAATGTATAAATGAGGATGATTTTAAGTATGATAACATAGTTTCTCATCATTTCTCCCAAGTGGTGACATCCTGCCTTGACAGGAGAGGCAAACTGAGCTTGAACAAATTTAGCTTACAGCCTATGACCAACAGCCATGAAGCAACATAGGAAGGATTTAAGCATGGCTCTCCTTAGCTCCAGGCTTGTCATTTTTGTATTCCCACCATATAATGGCAGAATTATTTCTATCTCAAAAGACCCCCATTTAAATTTGGAAGTACTATATACCATGACAAGAGGATAGTTTATGAAATAAGAACTTCATTGCATCAAAGAAATTTTGATAAAGGAAATACCACTGTCTACTACTGTTTCAATTAAAAATCCATGGTATATTTCAGCATGGACCTTATACATGCCATCAGAATCAAGGTGCATGCCCTCCTGGAAAAGGCCTTCCACAGCCACCTAGTTCAATTCAGCAACATTATTTAGGTCAGTGTTAAATCCTCCTTAACACTTCTCTCTGACTTTTCTCAAGGTGAGAAGGGTTGGACTTTTCCTTTGCTATATTCTGTAACCTATTGCTTATGCTTCTATCATGGGTGGTTACAACTTTATGTTGTAGGCTGTACATATCTGTGACATATTCTGTCTCATTCATCTTTCCATCCATTGCAGTACATATCCACTGATTTCCAACAAACATCTGCACAAATAATATTCCTGGTCTTCCTGTACATAGGCCCTTTCCTTGTCTATGAGAGATAGCTACTCCCTATCTCGGTATATGATATTGTAGTGCCTGCCCCATGTGCCCCAAGAAACTGGAGGAAAAGCTAAAATGTACTCAGCTTTGTTCCTGCACTGTAAAGTCCAGAGATAGCAAATGTTTTAGCAAGGAATAGAAAGAAAAGATGAATATGATTTATAAGTCAATCACTAGTGCGCAGATCATCATACCAAATGGTGGAGGAAGTGGTCGAGGCCCAAAAGGCCCACCAAGCTGAAGTGGCGGTCCATATCGAACAGATGGTGGTAGGGGCCCTCCAACAGGGGAGCCCATGAGAGATATCCCTGGGAAAGGAGGGGGCCCTTTGGTAGCCATATTAACCTGTAATTTAAGATTTGAAAGCAATTAAAGTTTTAAAATTGCTGTATATTAAGACAAAGTACTAACAAGGTAAACACCAAAACCCAGGACAGGCACCTGTCCAGAGAGCACCATCATCAGTGCAACAAAACTCTACCACTCCCACATGTTCCTATTGACAGCTGACAGAGGTTAGAAGGATGCCATAAGAGGAAGCGGTTTGTTACTGATTCTATCTGCACAGGAAAGGGAAAGGCAAGAAGACTGGCAGAAGGTATTAACAGGTGATTTCTGACCAGTATGTCATGCTCTATACACTACAGCCGATTTCAAAGGGAGCCCCTCCCCCACCACAGCTCTTTCATCACAATAGCTCAAGACTTGCATATTAAGAAGATACAGAACATAATGAAAACTCCATTCTCTATGCATGTAATAACAGCTATTATTCAGAGTATTTTCAGCAACCCTTTCATATATCATTCAAATTCCCAGAACTTTTAGTGTCTTATTTTAACTAAGTGGGAACTGAGGCAAATTTGCTGAAGGTCTCAGTGCATGTAAAAGGCCTGGCTTGAACTCAATCCCAGGTTTGCCTCTAAGCTATGCTCCTCCCACCCCTACTCCTCTCTCTCCAAGGGTCTCTACTCTCTTTAAAGTCTTCAACTGCAAAGGGGTTTAGGATCATATCTAAGCTGCCCATAGATAAAATGATTTCTCCAACGATGTATATTCCTGGAATAGACATACATGAACTTGCAAGTATTTTCCAATACTGTGCTATATACACAAATGAGGAAGACAAAGCTTTAATATCCAGGTTCATTTACTGTACTGCCTATGAGATATTGACTACTTACTATGAGAAGTGGATTGGAAACTAAGAAACTAAATTTTTATTTTAATACAGAGCAGCAGAAGACCTACTAGACATAATAGCTACACAAGTTACAAAAGAATGCACTCATGTGAACAAATGAGTCTATTGCTTGAAACACTATTTCACTTCCAGAAAATCTGTTACCCATCTAATTTAAATCACTCAAAATCAGGTTTGCCTCCTACTGTACAAATGGAGGAACTCCTAAACAGCATTTTCCGAAGGATAATGATGATGAATTATGTAATGTATAATGAATTTACTTTGCCTTAGAACATTCAACACAAAATAAAATGTGAAGTTGGAGTAATAACTTTTCACATTCTGAAGTTAACTACGGTTACACACACTTCAGCAACACTCCCAAGTTAAGGAGAAAAGTAAGCTCAGTATTGCATGCAGTTTAAAGCAAACAAGGTCAATATTATGCTTCTCATATCCTTCAAAGAAATACACAAAATAGAAGTCATGTTCAGTCCTCAACCTCTAAGTACTTACTGGTCTTGGATGCTCAGCCAAAGAAGTAACAGTGGGAACTGAGGGGGCCTCGGGTTCGTGGGGAATGGTTTGCTTTTCAAAAAAACAAATGGGATAGTACAAATAGAACACAAACAGGGATGATGTAAAGAGCAAGTGCTGTAGGAAAGCTAATGTTCCTGCATGACCTCATGATTCACAATGCCTGTAGAACTTACCTTGCCCTCATCCATCACCTTGGCCGGAGAAGAGCTCCTGGAGCTGCTGTTCATGGGAGCTGGACCACATCCCGGGTCTGTTAGAGGTCAGAGAATGAATTTAGAATTCTTCCAACATGAAAAGAATAAAAATCCTGCATCTACAATCCTAGAGTGTTTAAAATGACTTGGTCCATTACCAGAGGCAAACGGTTTCCCAGATGTCTCAGAAGACCATCGAGGACGAGGTAAATGCCCATCCATTGACCCTTGGGAAAGAAAGAACAGAGCCCTTGCATGTATTTTGCAGAAGAAAGAAACCAATTGTGGGCAGGTCAGGGTACAACAATAACTAGAAAGCAACATTAAAGACTGGTTGCCCAAAATATAAGTCACAATTTATGCAGAGACTTAAGTAAGTAAAAAAAAAACTGCCTTGGATTGGAAGACCAGCAGGAAGCCCTGTACATTAAAAGTCTCCTACTGAACTTCAAGCTATAGACTTAAAGTATGTAGGCTGGCTTTTCTTCACTCTGTATAACCTGACTTCCAATATTACCAATACTATAGACATATTTAAAATTGGAAATAAGACTCAGTATTTCATACTAATATAATGACAATGGAAATATACATACTGCATAAAGTTTTAAGGCTACTTTTAGAATATTTGAGAAAGGAACACCATAGAAAGTTAATTTAAAGATAAAGGCTTACACTTCACAGTGTAAAATTGTAAAGAAAATTAATAATACAGGGTTCTCCAGGAAAAAAACGTTTTCTATTCTACAGCAGATTTTACAGCACACTATTTATTCAATAAGACAAAATAAGAAATTTTCTTCTATATATTTACAGGCCCACATTCTATAATGTTTTAAATAGAATACTCAAAAGGGGAAAAAATAAAAAAACTCTTGAAACAGTTTATTGCAAAGCAACATGTGAACGCTCACCAAATTCACTTCTACCCATATCTCTTCGATTAAGAGTAGCAGAGACAGGTCTCCCAGCTGGCTCTGCTGTCAGTGGAGGGGAACATTCTCCACCACTCACAGGGGATGGGCCAAAAGACCCATTCTGGCTCAGTGGACCTAAAGACAATGAGGCCTGGTTATCACTTAAAAGCAGCCTTTATACTGCCCACCCTTTAGTAAGTCATTCAGATTATTTCATAACCATTACACACAGAAATAAAAAGTAATTAACATACATTCTGCACCAAGAAATAGTCTACCTCCCTTTACAAAGTGCTCCCTACCTCTCCGGGGAGGGTTTTGTGTATTTGGTCTTCCCGCCATTGGTTTTACAATCACAGGTTCATCTTGCCGCATTGCCATCTTTTGGGTCATTTCCAATAATCTTGAATATTGAGAAAGAATGGACTTCAATGTGAAACAGTAATCTACTCCTTCTTAGATACCATCTAGCATAGTCTTAAAACACTATAAAACATACAGGAAGGTATCAAAATCACATACTTGTGTCTCAAATTAGCAGCTTCCCTTTTCTCTTCAGCTATAGCTCTTTCTGCAGCACGAGCTTTGAGCTATTAGAGAAAGAAATATTCAAATTCGGTTATGGTAGACTATACACAAAATAAGAAAAGGGGAGAAAAGTCTTACCCAGTTATCATGAGCTTTCTTCTCATGAGTAGCAATCTGAAAAAGACAACACATTAAAAAAAATGTTTAGGGACTCATTATACTAGCCTATAATGGTCTGTATTAGATATCAAAAAATTCTGCAACTACACAACAGTATTAATCACTACCTGGTTCTTAAATGAGCGCTCTGTTTTCTGTAATTCTTCCTCCATTTCTTCAATTCTCCGCCTAAAAATTATACTTGGTTTTATTAGTCAAAACAATTGAATAAAATCTGAAACAATCTGATCATGTTCCCTTTACTCTGTCAGCTATACTTTTAAAGACTTCATCATACATAAGAAAAACACTTTATATAGTTATACAAATCATGTGAGATCAAAACTAATATTCCAGCCAGGTGCAATGGCACACACCTGTAATCCCAGTGACTTGGGAGTCTGAGGCAGGAGGATCACAAGTTTGAGGCCAGTCTCAGCAATTTAGTGAGAATCTATACAACTTAGACCCTGTCTCAAAGTAAAGGAAGGTCTGGGGATATAGCTCAGTGGTAAAGCGTCCCTCGGTCCAATCCCCAGGATCAATAAATAAATAAATAAATATATAAAATCTAATACTATCTAATTTCTTTCTAATTTAACTGTGAGAGATTCTCAATTGATAAATTATAATTTCCTTAACTGTTCATCAATGTGTTCTCAAATAATTTTGCTAGGCATATCTTCTTCCTTAAAACTTTTCTTTTTTAAAATTATATCCATAGAAGATTTCACAGCTCTATCAAATCGTATATTAATGGTTTTAAAACATCGCATAGCAAACTGCTTTCTTAAAGAATTACTCCAACATACAAAACCCTCAGAACTGTTTGCATGAAACAAGTTCCCTTCTGGTCTTGCCAGCATTTGGGTATAAGTCAATTTTTGTTAACATTTTTCATTTCTTCAATTGAAATTTACTTTTCTTTTGTGTGAATTGAATGTATTCATATCCTCTCATTACTTATACTTCTGTGCTCTTTTCTTCTACATCATGTCAAATCAGATTCAAAAGAAAGCTAACACTACAGTTCATTAGACATTGAACTCACTTGTAAGTTTTAACTTCCTGTGCAGCCAAAACTGCCTTTTCATCTGCAGCTGACAGCCGTTGTTCTCTTTCTTGTCTCTCATACTCTTCTTGACTCAGTTTCCTAAAAATAAAACCAGTTTTCAAGTCAAACTTTCTCTTTTCCCCTAGCAGTGTGTATGACTGCTCTATTCAAATGTCACTTCCCACCCTTCTCTAAAATGCTTAGGATTATAAAATAGGAAGCAATTCAAACCTGCAATTTAGGAAATCAAAACTGGCAAATCACTTACATTTTCTAACTTCTGCTCTTAATTCTCTAATTACCAGTAAGTAAAACAAATGTAAAAACAATATGTGCCCCAAGGGCAAGTCTCCTAGGCTCAAGATGATGAAAACTCACTTCACTTCTAAGTGGAAAGTCAGGACCAATCAACCTAACACAAACATATCAGGATAAAGCAGGGGAGAATTCTTTGTCATTTTTGCCATGGCTAAGTACATCTTTGTCATGGAGGAATTTGTTTCCCAATCCAAGACTGGTACCAAGATAAGAGTCAGCCAGAGAGAAAGCTTTTCTGAACATGTATTCTATCTATACAACTCACCACAGAACATTTTCACACTTTAGACACCAATTTCAAAAGAAGTGTGATTAAGCAAAAAGGCAAATCTGAGTTCTGACAATGTCTACCAACCACAAAAAGAATCCAAACTGACCCATGATCAGGATATTATCTACTGACAACAAGTTTTAACATTGATCATGAAAATCAAGACATTCATCTACTATAACAACGGTAGACACATTTAATGGTTTAAAAAATACTTTCTTCTATCCTTGCACTGCTTTAGCCATAGTTCCAATTCAAAAATTAAGTAACTTGAAACTTAATTTTCCATGAATCAGAAGGAAAATTAGAAGAATTAGAGTAACCAAATAGAAAAGGGGATTATGTAGTGTTTTAAAACTGCTCATTTAATTCTTCAGCAAATATTTTATGAGTGTCTACAATATACTAGTTACCTTGTAAGATGCTAAAGAAGAAAGGAGCTCACTGTTTAAGATATAAATGATGACTTGGGCTGGGATTGTGGCTCAGTGCTAACGCACTTGCCTAGCATGTTTTAGGTATAGGATTCGATTTTCAGCACCACATATAGAGAAATTAATAAAATAAAGGTCTATCGACATTTTAAAAGAAAAAAAGATATATATGATGACTAAAGAAATATAATAATTTCCCCCTGACACTTTCTTAAGAAGAAATGTAAAAAAAAATTGAGTGTTGAAGGAGAGAGAATTGTTTTTCAATAATCAATGAACTAGCCTGAGAGCACTAAGAACAATCAAACCACCTTGAGAAGAATACACAGTATGTGTTTGAAGGGATCAGAGTTGATAAGGCAGGGAAGATATGTGTATGTGGCCAAGATGCATTAGAAAAAGGAATCTCAGAATTCCAATTAAGACTGGCATTTAAGGTACTTTTCTTTTAGGTTGACCCATGCATTGAAGATAACACAATGACAGAAAGAGTCTGAACAAAGCCTTCATCAAATTCCTGGGCTCACAGAAAAAAAGTGTTTAGGGCTACAAGTAAGGGTGACCCCCAGTAAAAGCCCTAGGCTTTGGATTAAGACTAGAAAGTACTGCACACTTAAGTAAGGAACAAAGTATAAAAAAAAACAATACTGAAACACTGAAAGAACAAAAGTCATTTTTGAATGATCTTAATTGACAATTAGGTTCAAGTGACAATCTTACTGAGAGTAATTTCAACTCTTTTCTATAAGAAGATAACTTCAGGGGCTAAAGTTGTGACTCAGTGGTAGAGTGCTTGCCTGGCATGTGTGAGGCCCTGGGTTCGATCCTAAGCACCGCATATGAATAAATAAATTAAATAAAAAGATTCAATGACAACTGAAAAACTTTTTTTTTAAAAAAAGATAACTTCATTATCTTAGGTCTCAAATTTCATTTATAATTATGACAACATTTGCCAGTCAAAACTGACCAGGCAGTCCATAAGATAAAGTTCCATGAGCAAACTCTAACCAAAAAGGGAATTCCCAAAAGAGTTATCACACATGTTTTAGAATCACTGTGACTTTACATAGTCCAGAAATTAAAGTCCAGATCATGAATTTCACCACAGTATTAGAAACTCCAAAACTAAAAAATAGATGGATGTGGTGGCCTACCTATAGTACCAAATACTTGGGAGGCAAGGCAGAAGGATCAGATTGAAGGTAGCTTGGGAAACACAGTGAAACCCTGTCCCTTATGACAAGAGCAAGGAAGCGGGGGATATAGCCAATGGTAGGGCACATGCTCAATGTTCTGGTTTGAGCTTGTCATACCCACGAACAAAAAAAAACCTGAGAAAGGCTGGGGTTGTGGTTCAGTGCTAGAGTGCTTGCCTCACACATGTGGGACACTGGGTTCCATCCTCAACACCACATAAAATAAATAAACAAAACCAAGGTATTGTGTCCATCTACTACTACAACAGTATTTTTTTAAAAACCTGAAATATAGTAACTAATGAGTAAATTAGCAACTCATTAATGAATGATTTTAGCAGCAGATTTGAGAAGTAAAATAAATCTTAGCACTTTTAAACTAGGTCAGAAGTAAATATCCAGAATGAAGCAAATTCAGAATGTGGAAGGCAGGGGAAATCAACTTCTAACATGTTTTATTGAAATTAGAAGAGAGAATGAGGTAAAATTATCATTTAGAAAAAAGACCCCAAAATTCAAGAGATGGTTAGTGGCCCCGAGCAGCATAAATGCAAGAGGTAAGGGGGTGTGGGGAGGACTACACCTAGGCACTCCCTGATACAACTGTTCAAAAGCCAGAGAGAAATGACTACAGGAACTAGGGCAGGGGAGAGACATTTGACAAAGGAAACAACAATGATAATGGACTCCTTAAAGAAAAATTTTAAAACACAAAATAATTGGCTCTCTTCAAAGTGCTAAAGCTACGGAACAGTAAAAATTCAGCAACCGAAAGAAAGATCCTTTAAAAATGGAAACTGGTTTTAACTCTGAGCAGGAAGCTTAGAATGTCCACCTACTATAATATAGATTATAAAGGTAGCAATATTGAATGGATAAAAATGCTATTCTCTGTTTAGCCTTATACTACACTCTAATAAACTCACCAAATCTATCACTAAAGGACAATGTTCAAACAGAAAGAAAGTAATTTCAAAGGAGAGACCAACAATGTAGAATGAAGAACTACAGAAACTGTAAATATGTGTATAAATTGAATGAATGGTGAATGAATGTCTTGTGGAGTTTGCAGTACATGAAGTACTCACATCTATTACCACAACAGTATCTAATCTAATTCAGGAGCTATTTAAGGCACAGAAATAAATAAATCTTTTATTCTATGTCAGGTTTTTTTGAAGTTCAGGATATACAGCATGGTCTTTAAATTTTAAGAAGATGAATATAACAATCCGTGAATACACCAAGCTTACACAGGGGATAAGCAAAAGAATTAAAAATATTTAAACTATTCAAAATATACAAGAAAGAAAAAACTGGTCATGAAATAGAAAGCTAATTCTTCAAAACTTCAGGCACATATTGACATGGATGGACTTATATTTTAGAAAGTCCACTCAAGAGGTTGTAAAGAAAATTAACCAGAATTGGAAAGAAGTCATATAAAAAACTGGAGAATGAAGACAGGTGATTAATTAGGTAGTAACAAAAAAGATGACCCAGGCATGAACTAACAGTGCCTGTGGATGAGTAACAGAGTACAAACCACAGAGTGGGAATGAATGGATTTTGCAGGAATTGAAGAAAACAGTGCTACATTTGACTGCATCACAAAGAAAATCAACTGCCATTTAGGTCATTCAGATTACTAGTAGGGACAGAGAAAAAAGGTGTTCTTTTGAAAAAAACAAGTGATGAAACAAGAAATGTTTCTCTGAAGCCAGCCAAGCGTTTAGAACAAAATTTAGAGATTCTAAACAGGTTGCTTGGAGAAAACTGAATTAGAAAAGTTAAGGGTAAGGCATTAGGCAGTAGAAGTGAAAAATACGTAAAAAGAGTTAGGTCTGTAAGGTCTGTCTTTGCTTCACAAGACAAAGACTGCTATATATATATGCCGAAGAATAAAATATAGGAGCAAACAGAAACAAAATCTGACACAAACAACCTAACCTTGTTAGAGTATTCAAGTATTTTTGTGGATTAAAAGTTCAAATGAATTGCCAAAATATATCTTTCCAAAGAAAACTACCTCATTGAGATGTACGTTTGAGAAGATTAATATGTAAATATATACTAAAAACAAGCACTTCTGTAATCAGAACTGCTAAGGTCCTCACCAGTTAAACTGTTTAGTGTGAACATCTGATATTGAAGTCCAAAACTTACTATACCTTCAATAACTATATATTATTCCCTTTTGAAGTTTTTATTGTGAAAAATGCCATCCAAATCACTCAGGATTTTAAAGGTCAAGAAATAGAGATACAAGTTCAAAACTTATTAGAATTACATGACTGATCACAATGAAAGGAAACTAAAACAATGGTGAGATAACAGAGAGCAGCTGGATCTTCAAAAGAGAGGTATTTCCACATCACTAACTGTTAGTACCAGTTAGCCACTCATGCTTCATATGAATGTGACAATTGGTTAGATGGAAAGAACAATACGAGTAATGGTACACAAACCACAAAGGAAACAAATCCGTATTTATTACCACTGGAAGGAACTGCAAAAATAATCTTTAAAGAAAGATAATATTATCTGTATTAGGTCACACAGTGATTACAATAACGAACAATGAAAATCTTACTTTTGCAGAGCCATCTCCTTCTGCTGGTACAGTTCATTTAAAATCTCCACTTTCTGCCTCAGAGTTTTGCACTCATCTTCCAGCCCAGTTTTAGCAGACTGTAGTGAATTGCGGTCATCTTCTAATTTCTTTATTTGGTCTGTTAAAAGATAAAACAACTGATCTCTGTATGTGTACGAGGACTTGAGAAATTGTTTGAGGGGGCAGTGCTGAGAAAAATGAGAAGTATGAGAGTAAAAAGCCATTCTTTATCTTTCCATAAGATTTTGAGACTTCCCAACATACGGCAATTTCATTTCTAGAAGAACCCACCTTCTAGGTTACACTTTGTGGACATTGAGGCTCTTAGCTTCAGTTGTAAAAGTTTTAGATCCTCTTCAACTACTGATATTGCAGTTTGTGTCTAAAAATTGCAGAAGAGAGAGATACTATTAAAAGTGAGGTGCAGGAAGCATTCACAGGCACTATGGGACTCTTACAAAGAACTATACCCGAGAGACATCCATCAGCTGCTTAATTCGATTTTTCACCTTTGCACTCTGGTCACCTGAAAAACAAAAGATGTTAATTGCGCTTCATTGCCTTGCTTTTTACTCTATATTCTCCCAACTTCCCCAAAGTAAGCAATGACCATGTTCAAACACTAAAAGAAAAAAATCAATAGAACAACTGAACTGAGTAGATTCATTGACTCTTAAGAGAACTGCAGGCTTAGATTTAAGAAAAAAAGAATTGTCAGTTTTCTATGCTACACTTGTAAAATAAAAGCCTTTCTTCTTGCTCACATCTGTCTCCACCTGGACAAGTAACTGTGTTATTCAGAAAGAGTCAATCCTGTATTTTATCCTTGAATCTATCAACAGGTGTGGTGTAAAACACTCTATGCAAGCTATATACAACATGGAAAGAACATATGGAAATATTTTCCACAGCAGTAAACTCTGCTACCCCTCCCTCTAGCTTCCTTATACCCTCTAGCTTCTGTTCTCACAGCCTTAGTTTAAGGCTCCAACCACCTCACTACTCTTAAAACTGCCATGGGCCTTAAAACCACAGAGACATAGAGATGATGAGTATCAAAATCAAGTATCACCTGCATAAAGTTGAGAAACAAGTGTCTGTTACTGTACAATGTTCAATACTCAGAGGTTGAAGACATGACTATCCCAACTGCAGTGTACTTATCTTATTCTCAATGGGATGGAAAAATAGTCACTGTTCTTCACATGCCTATTGCTACACTACACCCCAGCAACCCACCTCTGCCAATGCAACAGACATTTCTACAGATCCAGGGAGATGCACCTACACTTCTGCACAGAGCTTAAGAAGAAATTCAGTCAGCTGAAAAGTGGCATCTGTGTACTTAAAGACAGGAAAGCAAACAAGAATTCAACCTCCCTGAGACCAATCTTACCTCCTACTTCTCCATTGGCTAGTTCATCTGATTCATCTCCTCCTTCATTTTGACCCTCGCATTCCGATTCACACTCTAGCCGATTCAACTGTGTGATACAATTAGTCAAAGCCTAGAAAAGAAGTAAAAGGTGAAAGAGTCTCTCAATTTTAATTCGGAAGCTTTCAGGAGAATTCCCGAGACCAAGCATGTACATGGAGAATAAACTTACATTAATATTATCATCTTTGTGAGTAAGAGCTACTTCTAAATCTTTCTGGGACTTCTCAAATGATTTTATTTGCTCACTGAGCTCAGCATGTGATTTACTCCAGTCTTGGATTTCCTGCTGCAACTGAAAAGTCAAAACACGTGAATTCCTATAGGTTAGGGTGGGGTTTTGCCCTGGAGACATCAGGACCACAAGATTTAGACAGGGAAATAGAAAGCCATACATCCTTGGTAGCCTGCCACTAAGAGTTGAGACCTCAGTTAAGGAAGAGGGAAGAGTGGCCCCAACCCTCAGAGCTGCAGTAAGAACGTCAGAGCTGTCAAGGAAGTTGACCCTGTTGATTGCATTCCCCAGAAAATTGCTGCCAATTCAAACCACTTCCTTCCAGTAGGAATGGATGGGCATATGTGACTGGCTCCTGAATTCAGACTCCTTATCATACAACCTTCCCTTGGCCCGTGAAGAAGTAACTACTCATAAAAGGGTTATAAAATACTTAATTTTCTGCTTGAAGAAGATTCTTTGAGGCTATCAAGTTAATAACTGATTGATATTTGATAAGAAAAGACCAACACTCTAAGGACTGAAATAAGCTGTACAGAATAGAAAATCCCAAACACATGGAGAACACATATATGCACTCCACTTGGGGAGAAAGGCTTAAATGTGCACATCTAAGAAAAGGTCCTGCATGAATAATTCCTTACCTTAGAAACAAATCTAAGATACAAGGTAATAATATTCACTTCCCTAGCTTACATTATGTATGACATCAATTTTTCTTTACCTGCTCTTTCTTCTTCTTAAGCCTAGCATTTTCTTCCTGAACCCGATGGCATTCACACTTCACCTTCTCTTCACTAAGCTTAGCTTCATTAAGAGCAATTTGAACCTAATGCAAAACACCACAGTTAGTGAATTAATTCCACAGAACAAAACAAAGTTCTACTTCCCGAACCAGACATCATGTAGTTCTCATTTGGTGCACATTTTAGTACACCTTAAACTTTTGGTCTTCCACCAAACTAATATGTAGTATTAATATCCTGTAGCAGGTGTTGGCAAGTTTACCTCTGAAAATTCTGAAGCATTCATTGAAATAACATCCTTTAACTTCTCTATAGATTTCTTGTTTTCTATTATCTGCCAGGTGAAAATAGAACACAAAATATGCATGAGGATTTCAGTAGAAATACTGATATACATTTTTTTTTTTTTTTTTTTTTTTTGCGGTACTGGGGATCGAACCCAGGGCGCTGCGCTTGCAAGGGAAGCACTCTACTGACTGAGCTATCTCCCCAACCCAGAAATACTGATGTAAATACATACATACGCCGAAAATGATAAACATGACAAAATATATTTCAACCCATCCCCTTACATTTCAGGTAAAAGCAAGGGATTCAGTTTGTCCTAAGCAAAAAATCAAGAACTGAAAGAGACAAGGGAAAATGAAGTCATAAATATTTCATGGCATCCACAACCTTCCTGGTTATGAGATAAAGTAGTAGATAAGCAGACTAAAAGGTCAAAGTACAGAAAATGAAAAGGAAATCAGTAAATAAAATTTTTAAAAGTATAGAAAATTAGTTACTCTTTTAAGTACACCAGTTCAAATTAGGAATTTTTTTCTAGTGATGGAGAAAAAAGATTTCCCAAGATCATGTTAAAGCTCTCTTGCCTGAAGTAGAAATGAGAGAATCTAAGGGAGAATAGACAAATCTCACATATAGAAGAATTCCAAAAAATTATAAAGATATTTGCTCCTCCAGGAAGTGGAACAGAACTCTTCACTCTTTGCAGTGCCTGGGATTGAATCCTGGGCCTTCTGCATGCTAGGCAAGTGTTCTACCATCAGCTGTATCCTTAGCCCTTAACTCTTCATACTTTCACTATGGACTGTACATAGTAACTTCCAAAGAATAGGCAAGGGATTGGAAGAATCCCAGTGGAGAAATCTGGTGAACACTACCTCAGCTAGGTGATCAAGTTTACCTGGGGGTGGGATATTTCAGAACACTCTCAACTATCTTTGCTACTTTTATGTTATTGTAGAACTATTCTAAAGTAAAAAGTATTTAAAAATAGGATGCTGTAAACAAAACAATATACAAACACTGCTGAATGGGGCAATAGATTCTGCATGTTTCAGAGGGCAGAGCAAAGCAATATGAAAATTACCCAGGATTGAGGACTCAAATATTTCCTAGGCCCATAAAAATAATTTCTTGGATCAGTACTGAAAAGTTCCACAAAATGGGCAGAAACGGGTTCAACTTCCCTGACTCCTAATCTGACTTTACTTAACTCCATGGGGAAAGTCCAACTTAACCCATTTTACAAAACACTTCAAAAGTCAAATCACACTAAAACTCTTACCAAGTCCTGATTCTTGACATTCTGTTCTCTCTCAGATTCTAACATAACATGAAGACTTTTAGCTCTGTCCTCAAGAATCTCATTAGTTTCTTCAAGTAGCTTGATTTTATCCTAGGAAATCAGATGTCAAGATTAATAGTTAGTCATTACATTGACTTTTTGAGTTTAGAATGTAACTCCCATAAAACCAGGGATTTGTACCTTATATTTCATTGCTTCATCAGAGAGGACTATGTTTTGTTTCTTGGTTTCCTGGACATGTTTCTTTGATTCCCTGATCTATGTAAAATAAAGCATTCAGAATTAAAAGATACATATTATAGTGTTAATAAAACTTACTTCCAGGTAAGTGACCCCTCCAGAAGAAAGCAGTACTTAATACATATGATGATTACTTAGGACTTGGATGGTTAGTATGAAATAATGAAACAAAAATTTTAAAATGATTTAAAAATATTTCAACTATAAAACAGGTAGAAATGATTCATGCTGGAATCAAGGGGGAAAGAAAGTAGAAAAATTATTCTACCTTCTGTTCATAGTTTGACAATTTTTGCACCAGTTCTTCATTTTCTTTCATGATAGTCTTTAACTTTTCAGAAATTTGCTGTTCAGTAACTAAAAAGGGGGAAAATCCACAAGATTATTACAATCTCTAAATGAAATTCAATTAAATCGACTAAAAGCAAAGACATGTCACCTGGCATTATGAGGAAATACTTTTTTTTTTAAATTGCGGTGCTGGGGATGAACCCAGGACCTTGTGCTTGCAAGGTAAGCACTCTACCAACTGAGCTATATCCCCAGCACATGAGGAAATACTTCTTTGCATAACAATTATGCCTTTAAAAAGCAATCTAGAGTTAATAACAATAAGGGTGTGAAACACCATGAAAATTTAACAAAAATATAAGAACAATGATATTTCAATTTAAGCACATTTCAAAGATGGGAAATACAGTAAAATGTTGTAGTTTGATATTCTTCCTTTCTTGAAGAAACACTTTCTTTTCAGAAAATGGAATCATTTCAAATTTATGTAAATTTTTGCCAAGGAAAAGGAAAATGAAAGCATACTGCTCACATTACCATTCTTTTTCTACTCCAACAAATTATTGAATGTATGATTAAATCATTAGCACAGAAATACTGTTCAAATGTAATACATCTGTTCACACTAATATTGTATTACAACAATATTCAAAGTGAATATGTCCCAATTTAAAACTAATCATCTTCTTCCCACAATTTGTTCCTCCTCATCCTGTATCTCACTTGGTACCATCAACATATACTCTATTATCCAAGCTAGCATCCAAGGAATAGTAAAATTTTAAGGAGTTAAAAAAATAATAGGCATTGAAAAGCACTCTATCTACTTCTAACATATATAAAACACATCAAACACAAATACAAAGGGTTATTACAAGTTACAGAAGGCTAAAAATTTACCTTGATATACTCTTTCTTTGACCTAAAAGAGAAAGAAATAAAGATTAAACTTGATGTCATACATCTGCTTAAAAGAAACAGAATCAAAACCAAATGAGAATATAATAACTGTCTGGTTCAGTATTAAAAAACAAGTAAAGGAGAACAAGCATTCCAAATTTAATTGGTAATGATACCTCATAAATAGCCTCTGTCATATAAAAATACTAAGGTATGTATCTTATGTCACAGTGAATATATATATATATATCTATATATATATATAGATATATATATATTCCAATCCTATGACATGAGCACTTAACTTTAATAATAGAAATGGCTACTATTTTCACAAATATACACTAATGCTTTACTTACTCTAATAATATAGATCCTAAAACACCACTTATAATGTTCTTGTTATAGGAAAATACATTCAGAAAACTCCAATACAGAAAGAAATGGACATTTCTCTAATGTCATAGGCTTACTAATCAGAGAGTAAGCTTTCACCCAAAATGACAACAGGAGAAAATGGGAAGTAGCAAAAAGCAGGCATCTAAGGTAGGGACCAAAACTCCAAAGTCAAATGCTGAGACTGAGGAGCAGCAGCTAAGACCCAGATCTTACCTCACCTAGGAAAAATAGAAACATTCTGTTCTCTTAAATGAGAGAACAGAGTGTTCTTGAAAGAACCAAGAGAGAAATATAAAGCGTTTTCATTTTTTCCTTTTCTCTTTACCTTTCTATCCTCCTTTTTCCTTTTAGCTGAGAACCAGTTCAATGAGATTAGAAAAGTCCTCAGAGGAATCCACGCAAAGGATTCTTCTTTTTAAGAAGGCATTTCTTTGTAAGTGCTTTTATACTCAATTGTAAAAGGAGAGGAAACTTGTATTAACAATGGTATGTCTGATATAAATTAAGTAATTAGAAAAGGAATACTAAGACTTGGAAAGATTTGCAGCCAATGTTTCTGGCCACTTTAACTGTTGAGTTTCCACTGAAGGCTTTTTATGCAAAGTTCATTTACCTAAAATAATTTTCCTCCAATTATGTTAAATAACTATGAAGGAACAAAATATTTAATAATATGTCTCTGGACAACATATAATCTATACATCCAAACAAAAAGCTATTTTCTTAACATATGGTTGAATGACAAAAGCTGGGAAGTGCATATATTAAAGACTGAAAAATTACCTCACCTTCTTTTTATCATTTTGCTATATTCCTCTGCAGCATTTTTTCCTGTGTATGTGTTTATATAACGTACAGTTCTTCAACATTTAAATCTTAGTTTCTGCTTTTTTCTACTTCATATTAAATTGTGAGCATTTTCTGTGCCTCAAATCTTTGAAATATATAAAGCTGCCTACTATTCCATTATACAAACATATGAGAACTTAAAAATATCTCTGTAATGGAATAAGTTGTGCTAAGTTTTCAATCTAATACACAGTTCCGATGAAAAATCTTACCGAAAATCTTTAAAGCATAACTAGTTATTTCTTTAGGATACACTACTAGACATATTATGTTACATAAAAGGATATTTATATAACCTATCCCATCTTTTATCTCACTTTGAAGACTTCTGATACATATGGAACTACTGGTCAGAATGGTTGTAAGAATTACCAGTTCTTCCCACTGCACCTACCTAATTCTTAATCCTTAGGTTTTGATATAAGGAACTTATAAATTGAAGTTTTCTCCTTGAGATTTTTCAGGTTATCTTGTTTTCTTAAGTCTTTACCAACACAAAGATTACACTAAAATTATTTTATAAAGTTAGTGTGACTTCAACCACTAATTTGTGTTTACATTAGTAAACTGGAAAGGGGAGGGGCAGTGACTACAGAATACCCCATGCATTTATGTGCTAAGGTAGAAGGAAGTGAATTTACTCACAACAAGAATAGTTCTCCAGAAGAAAATGGCAAATGAAACAATTCCCAAGAAGACAGTGAGAAGTACAGGCTTCCACGGCAGTCCATAAAAATCAGGCCCAGGCTGAACATCATTGGGCAATGTGGCAACTAGCTGAAATAGACAAGTCAGAAGCAATGAGAAAACTTATATTCATAACAGTCACGAAGAATCATCATGGCAGTTCCAAAACCACCACCATCATCTGAAAAGTACCTCCTCAACATTCTCCAATAGCTTCTTCGAGAGATAGGATCCTGGCAGTGTCATATTTCTTGTTTGCCTGCAGTGTTTTCAAGTATAATAAGTCTATATACTTTAAATTGAGCATACATTTCCATTTGGAATAGGCCCTACAACATCATATTGTCTAACACCTGGGTAGATCCCTCTGTATAATACTTTTCTCATAGATAACCTGGTTTTTGTGATTTAAAAAAATTATGTAACACAAAAAAATATATGATAAAACTAACTTTATGGCTACAAATAAAACGAGGATAATGAATAATACAAAGAATGAACTATTTATCTAAGGTTTTAAATTATATTTCTATTCTACTCTTATATAAACAAAGACAAATGACAAGTAATTCCAGACAACTCTAGAAAACTGGCTTAGATAAACTACTCTGAATCTAACTTCCGTCTCTGAAAGTCCATGTCTAACTCTGTGCACTCAAAGCGAGCGTATTAAACATCAGCCTTTGCTCCTCTACTCCACACCGCCCTCCTCAAGTGTCCAGAGGACTCTCATTCTGGCCCCACCTCCCAACAGTCTCCAGAGGGACAAGACCTACTGAGACGTCACCTGCATTTAGGAACGTACCAAGGGGTTTGCCACCTCTCAGTATTGCGTTTAAAAAGTGCAATGAGGAAAGCTTCAAGGACACTCTCAGCGGCCTCGCGGAACAATACAGTTCAGTCCTGCCTGCCTGGGGCCTGACACGCTCCATTTCTCCATCCCCGCATCACTCAGTGAACCCACTCAGCTCACAATTCAGTCACCCGCCTGCCACAACGGAGTTCCCCCCCCCCCCATAGGGATCGTCACCTCCAGGATCTTGGCTATCAGGGCTGCGTAGAGCACCGACAGGGGTCCCAGAAGCTCCGGGTCCCCCGGGGAAGTGGCGACAGAAGGCACGGTGGCAGGTACTGAGTCCATTGTGTACGGACAGCTGAGCGGAGACGATGCTTCCCTGCTGAACGGCACAGGACTCAGACCTCTTCTGCCGTTTCCTACTTGGGAAGGACCCAGCACAAGGGGTGGGTACTGGAAATGAACTTCGCTTGCCCCAGCCCCTGGCGCTTTCCGCTCTACGCGTGAAAAACACGTCATCAGCAGGTGCAGCGGAGCGGACTGCAGTGCCCTGAGCTTGCCACAGACTGGGCGGGGCGGGGCGGGGACCGGGAAGAACCAACTGCGGATTCGGGCGGGGGAGAGCGCCAGCAGAGCCCAACGGAAGAGTCCAAGTCAAGGGACACGGGGAGGAAAAAGTCACGTGCCCCCGGAACTGGGAGAGGACACGCGGTTTAGAGGAGCCCCGAAGCAGCTAGAAATCTAACAGAAGGGGATTATGGTAAGGAACTGGGAAAAAGGAGAAAATCAGTCCTCCCGGGCCCTCCCAGAGCAGAACTCTTTTGTCACGTACTTGCCCCAGGTACCTGCCCCAAAGGTCTAGAGAGGAGAGTAGATGCCTCTCTTGCTCCCTTGGGGACCAGGAGAGCAGTGAGGACCACTGCTCCGAATGGGCGTTCCTTCCCTGCTCACTCCATTCCTGTGCTGATTTTCCCCTAACCCACCTCTACTTCTGAATGACACTACTTTTTAAGTTTCACCCTATCATGTCATTATTACCCCTACACCAATGGTTTCATTCCTGGATTCCACATTTTAAGGTTGAATGACTTGTGGAAAAGATTAGGATCATGAATAGACTGGAAAGCACGTGCTAAAAGTTTAAGAAACTGGGGACATTTAACTTGGTGAGGGAATGAATATATGTGGATTTTCAAAAACATGTCAAGTTGAATATAGTCGATTCAAAACAACAGTCAAACAAGAAGAGGCAGGATGGCAATGAAAAATAAGAGCAATGAAGCGGGAAGGAGGTGGGGAAGTCAAACTCTATAATGAAAACATGTACCATCATCCAAGCCCAAGCATACATACAGATTGTGGGACAGAACAGACCATCCAGAAATAGACCCAACTGCACTGGACATTTGGGATACAATAAAATTACGTTGGGGGAAAACAGACTTTTTAAAAAGTAGTATTTGCATATAATCACTTGGAAAATGATAAAATTGGATTGTTCTCTATTCAGAAGGATAAACTACAAATGGATAAGAAACTTGAATGCAAAAATAGAAAATAAGCAAATACTAGAAAACATTGGTTGAATTTTTCTATGTATTATGAATGGCCAAAACCTTCGTGATTATGTCTTAAAATCCAGAAGCAAGAAGGTGTAAAGATGATTACTAAAAACATAGAAATAAACCTTGCCTTGCTGTGTTTAACCTCCCCGATCCCCCCATGAACTTTGACAATGACAATATGAGAAAAAATATTTGCAACATATTCCTCTCCAAGGAATCATGTTCCTGAAATATAAAGAGCATTATAAATAAAATAGGCAGCAAATCTATATTAAAGTGGGCTGAAGAAATAAAAAGATCTCAGGAAAAGAGATGCAAATAGCTATAAAATATGGAAACATGCTCTGCTTAGTTCATAATGAACAAAAGACAAATTAAACCACACTAAGATACCATTTCTCACTTATGTTGGCAAGATCCAAACATTTGACAATATACTCAGTAGGTGAGAGAATGTGGAGGAATACTGCACCCTCAGACACTGCTGATAAGTGTACAAAATGAGACAACCTCCCTAGGAATGAAAGTTGGTGACGTCTTCCAAAACTGCTTATGTATTTACCTAATGACTCAACAATCCCACTTCTTTTCTTTTTTTTCAGAGCTCCAGAGGGAACTCAGGGCCTCACCCACCTTGGGCAAATGGTCTACCTTGACCTATCTCATCCCAGTCCTTCTAAAGATACTGGGAACTCAACAAATGTTTAAAATTCATATCTACAAAATTATGTAATTCAAGCATGAATTATCATAACAAAAGATGGTCACAAATGACTGAAACAACCAACTGTTCAATAGTAAAGAGTTGTTGAATAAACCAAAGAATACTATGAAGAAGAAAGAAAAGAATTTTAAATACTGCTAAGATATGTTTTCCAGAATAAATTTAAGGAAAAAAAAATGTAGAGAAAAATATTTATAGAGTACTATTTTTATCTTAGAAAGTAAGATGAATATATTTCTTATGAGGTAATATTGATATGCAATAAATTATGTGTAAAGTGTGCACTCTGATAAATTTTAACATGAAATTGTGAAAGCATCATGATAACCAAGATAATAAATCTATCCCTTCCCTCCAAAAGTCTTCTCTCATTCTCTAGGTAATTCCAACCTCTGCCCTTGGTCACCCTACCTTCTTGCCCGCCACGTTCCCACCCTGCCCATGAACAAAATGTCTATCTTAATAGACTGCTTTGTATTCCTAAAGTTTTCTGTGCATATAATAATATACTGTGTTCTCTGGCTTCTCTTATTCAGCATAATTTAAAATTAATCTATATCACTTTATCAATAATAGTTCATCTCTTTTATTCCTGAGTAGCATTTCATTACATGTACATACCACAATTTGTCTATCACCTATTGATGGACATTTGGATTTTTTCCAGTTTTGGTCTTTTATCAATAAAATGGTCAAAAACATTGATAGACAATTTCTTCTAGTGCTATGTAACATCTTCTCTTTGCAGAAGAATGGCTGGATATGACAGGTTTATGTTTACCTTTTTAAGCAGGTCATTCTACCACTTTACAGTTCCACCAGCTGTGTACATATCCAGTTCCTTCACCTCTTCTCTAATACTCTCCACAATCAGTCTTTAATATGAGCTATTTCTAGTAAGTTTGTAGTGGTGACTCTTATGTCTTAAATGTGTATTTCCCTGACAAATAATGATGTCAAGCTTTTTACTTTGTCAAGCTTTTTTGACTGTGTTTATTAGCCATCTGTTTCTCTTCTTTGGTGAAGTGTTACTTTATAGGACTATATTTTTTCTTTTTAATGAGTTTTAAGGGTTCCTCATATTTTCTCCATGCAAGACCTTTATCAGGTAAATTCTTTACAGTAATTTCCTCCCAGTTTGTGGTTTGTCTTTTTCATTGAAAGTGCAGTTTGAAGAACAGGTTTTATTTTGATGAAGCCCAAATCATCAAATTCCTTTTATTGTCAAATCTATTGGCATCAGCTGCTGCCAATATTCTGCCCCCCACAACACACACACCATTTTACAACCCAGATTGCCAGTCTGCGAACATCCTAGCCAGCCACTGGTCCACTCATCAGATTGTGAACATTCTTGGCAGTCATTGGTCAAGATTGTCAGTCTGAGAACATTCTCATCAGTCATTGGCCCATTGTTATTAGCCTGGGAAATTGAACTCCTTAAGAATAGCTTCACCACCATTCTTTCTTTGTTTCTCCCTTGCTCTCGCTCTTGCATGCTCTCTCTCCTCCTCACTCTTGCTCACTCTCTCGCTTACTCTTGCTCTCTCACTTTTTCTCTCTTTATCTCTCTCTTTCCTTTTTTCTCTCTCTCTCTCTCACCTTGTGGGCAGACACTGTGTCCGTCCGTTTAATAAAATCTCTTGCATGAGTTCCCATGTCAAAACTACTCCTAGATTTCATCTCACTCCAACCAGAATGGCAATTATCAAGAATACAAGCAATAATAAGTGTTTGCAAAGATGTGGGGGAAAAGGTACACTCATACTTTGCTGGTGGGACTGCAAATTGGTGCAATCAGTATAGAAAGCAGTATGGAGATGCCTCAGAAAACTGCATAAACTCACCGTTTGCCCCTGCTGACCCACTCCTTGGTTCATACTCAAAGGACTTAAATCAGCATACTACAGTGATCCAGTCTCACCAATGTTTACAGCAGTTCAGTTCACAATAGATAAAGTATGGAACCACTTTATCTAGATGCCCTTCAACAGAGGAATGGATCAAGAAAATGTGGTTCATATACACAATGGAACATTATTCAGTTGTAAGGAATAATGAAATTATGGCATTGGCAGGTAAATGGATGGAATAGAGAATATCATGCTAAGTGAAATAAGCCAATCCCAAAAAACCAAAGGCATATATTTTCTCTGATAAGCAGATGCTGATCCATAGTGGGGTGGGAGGGTTAGGAAAGAATGAAGGAATTTTGTATTGTGCAGAGGGAGTGTGGGAGGGGAGGGGCAGTGCGGATGACAAGGATGATAGAATGAGACAGACATTACCCTATATACATGTATGATTACAGGACTGGTGTGACTCAGCACAGCCAGAGGAATGAGAAGTTATGCTCCATTTGGGTACAATGTGTCAAAATGCATTCTATCATGTATAACCAAGTAGAACAAATTTAAAAATAAAATTTTTAAAAAATATTTAAGTCTCTAACCCATTCTAAGTTAATTCATGTGTCTGATATAAGGCATAGATCAATTTTTTTGTATATAAATATCCAACCATTTTAGTACCATTTGTTGAAAACTTTTCTTTTTCCGCTTAATTGTCTTAACATCTTGGTCAGTGTTTGTTACCATATATATGTGAATCTATTTCTGAATTCTTGACTGTTCCAGTGTTATGTCTGCAGGCCTAATTACTGTAACTTTAGAATAAGACTTTTTTTATCCCCCCTTTTCCTATGGTACTAGGAAATGAACACAGGGCCTTGGAAATGCAAGGCAAGTGCTCTACCACTGAGTTACTTTCCCCAGTCCTAGCTTAAGTCTTAAAGTCACATATTCTAGGTTTCTTGCAATCAGCTTGTCATTTTCTACAAAACTCTGCTGGGATTTTGATTGGCAATTAAATTGGGATGAATGGACAGCTTAAGAGTATTGGTCTTCTGACTCATAAACTAGGTATACCTCTCCATTTATTTAGGTTCTTTTAAATTTCTATCAGCAATATTTTTATAGTTTTCAATATATACATCTATCAGTTTTCTGCCAGATTTATGTTTAAATACTTCTTAGTTTTTATTCTATTGTACATGGAAATTTTTAGAATTTCAATTTCCAATTGTTCACAGTTAATATATAGAATTGCTTTTAGGTATAAATTTTATCTGTTGACCTTACTAAATTCACTTATTAGTTCCAATAGCTTTTTTGTTGATCCCACCAGATTTTATTCATACATGTTCATGTTATCTGAAAATAGAGAATTTTACTTCTTCCTTTCCAATCTGAGTACATTTTATTTCTTTTTCTTGCCTTAGCTATTTCCTTACTGCACTCCAGTACAATGTTGAATAGATGTGGTGAGAGTAGACGTCCCTGTTTGGTTTCTGATCTTGGGAAAAACTATTCAATCATGAACCATTAAGTATGAGGTTAGCTGCATTTTTTCAGAGGATGTTTTAAACTCCCTTCTATTCCTATTTTGTTGTTAGTCTTTCTACATCAATAATCAATACTGAATTTTGATTAACAATGATGGGATTTACTGTCACCTATTCATACACGCACACAAATAAGAATATAATTTGGCAGTATCACTCCCCAGCATTTCCCCCTCTGCTGTATTTTTTAAATGCTTTATTTTGCATCTCTTGAGTTGAACACACAGATTGATGTTTTTTAGGTTTATCAATGTGGTAAGTTACATTGATTTTCAAATGTCAAATAAACTTTGGATTCTTGAGATAAACTCTATTTGGCTATG
This sequence comes from Sciurus carolinensis, assembly GCF_902686445.1. NCBI lineage: Eukaryota > Metazoa > Chordata > Mammalia > Rodentia > Sciuridae > Sciurus > Sciurus carolinensis. Next base: position 63,086,495 of record NC_062224.1, read on the forward strand.
ATATAGTTTCCTTTCCCACATATTGTTGGATTTGACTCATTAATTTTTTTGGGGGGGGGGTGGTTTTACCAGGGATTGGACTCAGGGGCACTCAACAACTGGAGCCACTTCCCCAGTCCTAGTTTGAATTTTGTATTTAGAGACAGGGTCTCCCTAAGTTGTTTAGTGCCTCGTGTTTGCTGAGGCTGACTTGGAATTCTCAATCCTCCTGTCTCAGCCTCCTGAGTTACATTTTTATTTAGAATTTCTGTACAGGTTCATTAGAGATCCCATGAGAGGTCTGTGGTTTTCTTGTTATATCTTTGTCTTGTTTTGGTGTAGCAGTAACACTGGTTTCATAGGAGTAGAGAAATACTTTCTTGTTTTAATATTCTACAGGGATTTGTGTGGAATTAGTATAATTTCTTTCTTATAGGCCTAATAGGATCATTGGTCAAGCTACCTGGGCCTGGAGTTTTCTTTGTAGAAAGATTTTTTTACTTATACCTTTGTAATAGTTCATTGGGATTGTCATCTTGATTGCACTGAGATGCCCATGATTAAGAAGCTTCTGGGTGTGTCCACGAGGGCATGTCTAGGAATGATTGGCATTTGGGACAGTGAACTGAAGTGGAGACCCTCACTAAGCATGGGCAGTACCACCCAATAGGACGAATAAAAGTTGGAAGAACAAGGAAGCAGATGCAGATGCAAACTCGACTCTTCTTGAATGGTTGGTTGATTGCTGCTTCGATGCATCTAAGGATATTGCCTCTCACTTCTTCACTCTTCCAAAGTGGACTCTGCCAGTGATTCTCCAGGTAGTTTCCAGAAGCCTTGGTCTCGGACTAGGATAGCACTGTTGATCCTTCTTGTTCTGGGGTTTCCACCTCTTGAACTGCACAGCTACTGGTTCTTCCAGTTCTCCAGTTGCAGACGGCCATTGTGGACTATCCAGCTTCTGGTCGTGTAAGCCAATCTAATAAATCCCCTTTTTGTAATCATACTTCCTATTGATTCTTTTCATCTAGAGAACCCTGACTAATACAACCTTTAATTTCTTTAACAGTCACAAGGTTAACAAAGTTGTCTGTTTTTCTTGAGTGAACTTTTGCAATTTGTGGCTTAGATGGAATTTCTTCATTTCAACTAAATTGTCAAGTTAACAAAAATTGTTCGTAATATTCCCATATCATTCTAATATCTGTGGAATCTGTAATTATGTCCCTCTCTGATTGCTGATTTTGGTAATCTGTGTCTCCTTTTTTATTTCCCTGATCACTCTGTCAGGAGGTTAATCAATTTTATTTATTTTGAAGAACTAGCTTTGGGTTTCATCAATTTTCTCTTATTTTCCTTCTTTAAAAAATTCATTGATTTATGCTCTTTTCTTTATTATACTTTTCTTCTTGCTTACTTGGAGATTAACTTCTTTTTCCTTTTCTAGTCTGTGGTGATAGGAACTGAAATCAGTGACTTGAGAATTTTCTTCTTTTTTAATAGAAGTAGTGCTATAAATTTCCCAGTAACACTTTAGTGGCATTGTACAAATTGACATATTGTTTTCATTTTTATTCCACTCAAAATGTGAATTTCTGTTTTGATTTCTTTGACTCAAAAATGATTTAAAAGTATGGCATTTAGTTTCCAAATATTTGGGGATTTTTCCATTACTGATTTCTCATTTTACTGCATTCAGAGAATAAGCTTTGTCTGACTTTGAGTACTTTTATATTTACTGAGAATTGTTTTATGGCCCAGAATATGGTTTATCTTGGTAAATATTCCATGTGTACTAAAAGGTATTCTGCTCTTTATGAATTTTATATAAATGCCAGTCATTTCAACTTGATGGATTATGTTGTTCATACATTCTACAACCTTACTGACTTTTCTTTTTCTACTAATTGCTGAGAAGAGGATATTGAAATCTCCAGATTTAATCCTACATTCACCACTTTCCTTGTAGTTCTATTAATTTTTCTTCATATATTTTGAAGGTCTAATACTAAGATACAAATATTTAGGATTATTATACAATTTTGATTAACAGACTCCTTTATCATTAGGGAATAGCTTTCTTTATGTGTGATGATATATTTTGCTCCAGAATCTTTGGTTTAATGTAGCTACTCCAGATTTCCTTTGACTAGTGTTAACATGGAAAACCTTTTCAATCTTTTTAATTTTAACTTCTTTGTGTCCTCTTATTCTCAGTGTATAGACATCTACTTGGATCTTGCTTCTTTACACAATATGACAATCTGTTTTTAATTGGTGTATTTAGATACTTTCCACTTAATAGGATTACTGCTATGGGTAGGTATAAGCTTAGTATCATCTTCTATTTGTTCTTTGTTTCTTTTTTCTCTTAATCTGTCTTCTTTTGGATCCACTAGGTATTTTTAGTGATTCCTCTATTGGCTTACTAAATTGTAATTCTGTTTTCTAATTTCAGTGGTTGCTTCAGAGTTTAGAATATACATCTTTAACTTCAGATGTTACTAACCTTCTGACCTTTACACTATTATCATAGATTTCACTATTACATATTTCTAAGCCCTGTACTACACTGATATTTGTCTTTAAGCAAATAACTTTTAAAAACAGTTCAAATAAGAAAAATCATTTTAAATGTTCACCCACATGGTCACCATTTTCAGTGGTCTTTACTCCTTTTTGTACAGTTCCATTATTTCCATCTGCTGTCTCGGTGCAAGTGTAGGGTGAATTCTTTCAGCTTGTATGTCAATACAAGTCTTCATTTGGAAAGATATTTCACTGGGCATGATATCATAGGCCAACAATTGTGTTCTTCATATGTATTAAAGATATCACTCCAGTGTACTCTCTTATGCCTAATTCCTGACAAGAAACCTGATGTCATCCTTAGTTCCTCTCTACATAAATGTCTTTCTTCTCTAGCTGCTACAATTGTTCTTTTTCACTGGTTTTGAGCAATTTATTTATGATATACCTTGGTATAGTTTTATTCATGCTTTTGTGATTTGGTTCCATTTAATATATTGGATCTGTGGAGTTTTCACAAATTTTGGAAAACTTTTGACCATCACTCCCCGCAATTAGGTCCTTTAAAAATTTTTTTTAATTTGTTCTTTTTAGCAGAGTATATTTTGACATATCGTACATACATGGAGTATAACTTGCCATTCTTGTGACTGTACATGATGTGGAGTTACACTGGTCATATATGAACCAGTGTCAGTTCATATATGAACACAGGAAAGTTACATCCAATTCATTCTACAGTCTTTCCCATTCCCATTCCTCCTTCCTTGCCCCTGTTTCCCCCACCTCATCCAATCAGACGAACCTACAGCCCCCTCACCCCCGCCTATTGTGAGTCAGCATCTGCATATCAGAGAGAACATTTGGCCTTTGATTTTTGGTGATTGGCTTATTTCAGTTAGCATGATAGTCTCCAGTTCCATCCATTTATTGGCAAATGCCATAATTTCATTCTTTTTTATGGCTGAGTAATATTCCATTGTGTATATGTACCACATTTTCTTTATCTATTCATCTACTGAAGGGCACCTAGGTTGGTTCCATAGGTTAGCTATTGTGAATTGAGTTGCTATGAACATTGATGTTGACCATCACTTCTTAAAACACTTTTCTGAAAACCTCTTTTCTTTCCTTTTGAAACTGTCTGACAGTTTCCTGATGCTTGTTCACTTTTCTTTAACAGGAAATTTTCCCAGTGTTTCATTTGGGATACTTCTATTGCTATGTCTTCAAGTTACTAATATTTTCATTACAATGTGTATTCTGGCATTAATCCCATTCAATGTATTTATCATATCAGGTATTTTCAACTCTAGAAGTCTGATTTTTAAAAATATATCTTCTATGTCTCTACTTAACTTTTTAACATATGAAATATAGTAGTAGTATTTTAATATCATTGCCTCATTCTAACATCTCTGCCAGTTCTTAGTTGGCTTTGATTAGCTGATCTTTTCCTCCTTATCATGGATTATATTTTCTTGTTTTTTTTGCATGCTGGTAAACTTTGATTGGATGCCATACATTATGAATTAATATTCTTGATCTCTGGTATGTACTTAAATTATTGGAAAAAGTTTGATTCTCTTGGGTCTGAAGATTTGTTAGGCATGACATGAATAGTAATAGTCTGAGGTAATACCCTTCTGATTACTCTACTCAATTTCCTTAGAATTATGAGGTTTTTTCCAGGCACTTTTTTGGTTCCTGTGTTAGAACCTGTTTCTTCTAATCACTTAAGATTGTTTCTCTGACTTTAAGCAGTTTCATCACACTCATGTGCTGATCAATACCCTGCTGAATACTCAGAGGACCCTTCACAGATTTCCAGAATTGTGTCCCAATGTAACAATCTTCTTTTGGTACTCTGCCCTGTGAAATCCAGTTACTTTGTTCTTTTTGGAATCTCAGCACCATTTCCTCAGTTCAGGGTATCCACTGGTTCTACCTGGCTCCCCCTTCAGTGCCATGGCCTGGGAATTTCTTAACACAGTAAGTGGGGACAACTGTAGAGCTCATAGCATTTGTTCCTTGTGTTTCCAGAATTATTCTTTGTTGCTTGATCTCCAATGTCTTGAAAAAATGTTATTTCATTGATTTTATCGGTTTGGGTTTTTTTTTTTTCTCATATATTTTTGTTGTTGTTTCATTTGGGAAGGTAATGCCTATAAAGCTATCATAGCTAGATGTGAAAATCATTTGCTTTGCTTTTTCTTTTTATGGTGCCAGGGATTGAACACAGGGCCTCACACATCATAGGTAAGTATTCTACCACTGAGCTATATCCCTTTTCCCATTTGCTTATTTTTTAGATGGCAGAATAGATAATAAAATTAATTTTAAAAGTTAACTATAAAGGAGGGTAACATCAGGGTGGACAGAACTGGGACAAAAGCTAGAGTTCTCTCAACATGAGGCTGGAGGATCACAAGTTCAAAACCAGGCTCAGCAACTTAGTGAGGGCCTAAACAACTTAGCGAGACCCTGTCTCTAAATAAATAATTTTAAAAAAGGTTGGGGATGTGGCTCAGTGAATAAGATCCCCTAGGTTCAATTCCCAGTACCAAAAACACACACACACACACACACAGACTTTTTTTTTTTTTTTTTTTTTTACAAATTGACTTTGGCTCTTCTAAATACTTAATTATTTTTAAAAAATCTTAAAAAGCAACACCTATGTATTGAAAACAAAAATGAAACAACACAACTGTGATGCCAAGCTGGTGACAAAACCATAGAAATGAATTATTTCAAACACACCTTAGTGGGATATAGCTTAAAGACAAGAGAACTGGGGGGGAAAAAAGAGTGTTTAAAATAACATATTGTTGGTGAGGTGTTGATAGTCAAATTTTTAAAACCATTGTAGGAATATTACAAAGATAAATACAGGCATGTGTTGTTTAATGATTGGAATAAATTCTAAAAATGCATCTTAGTTGCCTTGAAAGCACAATGCCCTGGGTTCAATCCCCAGCACCGCAAAAAAAAAAAAAAAAAAAAAAAAAAAAAAAAAACCCTTAGGTGATTTTACTGTGCAAACATCATTGAGCATACTTATACAGACCTAGAAAATATACCTACTACACAGCCTGAAGAAACTCAGCAAGCCCCTGTCTCTGAATAAAATACAAAACGGGCTGGGGATGTGACTCAGTGCTTAAGCACCCCTGGGTTCAATCCCCAGCACCAAAGGTAGGGGTGGGAAACAGATGCTTAAAGTAAAATATCTTTGGCATCTTGAGTTTTCACTGGAAGTATCCTACATGACATGATGAATGTTTTTTTTTTTTTTAAAATCCCCACACATTTCTGAGATTTGTTCTGTAAAAAAGCCTAGAAAGGACAGTAAACTCGAGCAATAATCCTAGTACTTGTAATGTAGCCTCTAAAAAATAACAGTTTTCATTGAAAGGGATCAGAGTTTTTTAGAGAAATAGTTCCTTCAAGGTTCAGGCAGGAAATGTACAAGATAAGCTCGGAATATCTCCTCATAGTAGAAAGCGAGGCAAATAGGCAACAATGACCACTAGGTGGTGTCAAAGGGCCCCTGGAACCAAGTTGAAGAGGTTTCTACTAGCCAAAGGGGGAGAAATTGAGCATCAGTAAGAATAATTACTGTTATTGATTGGATTAAAACACACCAAATATTTTTAAATGCATGACATCACAATGACTCTTAAGTTAACAAAAAATTTTAAAACTCTTTTGGGACTCATTTGATAATGCTACGAAGATATCATTTTGGAAAATGTTTAAATGAAGAAAAGGAATCAAATGTTTATCTGCTGCCTTAACTATGCAAAACAAATATCAATGTAAAGAATAGTCAATTATAAGTTTTTCTTTCTAGAGGCATCCCAGTCTTTAAATGAAGAAAGAATAATTATAATGAGACCATTGCCATTCTGCAACCTGAAATATATTAGCAGAACTCATCAATGTCACTAGTGACTAGCAGTCAATATCAAAGGAGAGGACATGAAGATGTCAATGCCTCCTGATGAAAGTATGCAAAACAGAACTGAACCTAAACCAGACTACCAATTCCCAGGAAATAAAGCCCCAGAGAGGGGCTGTGGTCATTAGGTCAGTTATACAGTACTTGACTAGCATGTCTGAGGCCCTAGGTTCAATCCCTAGCATAACCAAAATAAAAATGAAAAAGCAACAGAGAAATAGGTTAAATTTTACCAAGGGGATGTCATTCACCATATCCAGGATCACAATATACCCTAGAAGTCACACAAACATTTTTTCAATGATTAAGTTGCAACAACAATAAAAGGAGAAATTAACAGTAACTGGTATGAGACTTGTCCTCCCAATGAAAGCAACCAGAAAGTTGGACAAAATATATTTTAAAAAATCTATTATTCAGACAGAAAACCACAGGTAACACACAACTGTCAGTCCTGAGAAAAGGGGAACAAATAGGTGAGCTTTCTACCTGGAGGCACCCTCTAGACCTCAGCTCAGGAAGAGGAACCCAAATGGGGCACAACAATCTCACTGAGGAGGTAGAGATCAGAGTTCCAGGAGATTGAGCAGGCAGAAGCACGTAAAGAAAGCTACCAGAAAGATAGGAACCACAAAGAAAAGGAGTTCTAGAAATCTATAAGGAGGCGGTCTTCTATTTGGGGCTAAATTCTAAGTAGTACTTGGAAGGACAAAGACAATTAAAGGAGAAAAGAACAACTATAAGCTAACCAATCCCACAGTTGGCACTGAGCTGGGAGAAGTGTGGATTCCAGGTAGCCAGAGGGAGTTCTCACACACAAAAAGTATGGTCAATAAGCACATGAAGAAGTGTTTGAGCCAGACAAGGTGGCACACGCCTATAATCCCAGCAACTGAGGAGGCCGGGGTAGGAGGAATACTTGTTCAAGACGGGCAATTTAGCAAGGCCCTAAGCAAGTTAGTGAGATCCTGTCTCAAAATTAAAAAAATAAAATAGGCTGTGGCAAAGCACCCTTGGGTTCAATCCCCTAGTACCGAAAAAAAAAAAAAAAATGCACTCAGTATTGTTAATCATCAGGAAATAAACTCACAAAGATACACCACTAGAATAGCCAAAATTTAAAACAAATAATACCAAGTATTAGTGAAGATGGAGTCAAGTGGAAGTCTCCTAAATTGCTGGTGGAAGCATAAAATGATGCAGTCATTTCTGAGTATGGCTTGGCAGTTTCATATAAGATAAAACATACATTAAACACAGACTTGAGAATTTCATTCCTAGGTATGAGTCCACTTATAATGGCTTATATATGAAATAGTATCATAGGAAAAATGAATCTACAATTAAAAAAAAAAAATGCATCAGTGGTTGCCTGGAACAGGTGGTGATTCCCAAAGGAATCTTTTTGAGTGGAAAAAAAGTTCTACATCTTGATTATAGTAGATTTTACATGGGTATCTAATTTGTTAAAACTCACTGAGCTATATTCCTAAAATGGGTATATTATATGCAATTCATATCCAGTTAAATTTGACTTAAGATACCTACCTCCTATTACAACATTTACACCTCAACAAGAACCTGGTTTGAATAAGAATAATTTTAAAAAGGAGAGAAGCAGATCTAGACCTGCCAAATATTGGCTTATCACGAATTACTGTTAGGTTGGGTGATAGGCCCATGGGTTCATTATACTGTTCTCTGTGCTTTTCTTTAAAGTTTTTCTAATTAAATTTATTCTTTAACTAGTACATAGAAACATAATATACTACTACATGGAAACCTAATTACTGGAGTAGGTAACATGATATTTTGATTCATGTCCACCCTGTGTAATATTAAATCAGGTTAAATATATCTATCTCCTCAAACCTCATTTCTCTATGGTAAAACTTTCAAAATCCTTTCTTCTAGCATTCTGAATTGCACAGTATGTTATGGTTATCTATATTCCCCTACTATTCTCTCTGCTCTTGTTGGTTTGAAAGTTTCCAAGATAAAAATACTAAAAATAATTTTTAAATTAGGATATAATTTCAAATATTTAAATGATTTCTATGCAGAATTCAATTTTATAGAGGAATTCATGTGAGGAAAATTTGAAGTCAATACAAGGATGAACTAGACAACAGAAGAACATACAGTCTTGTAAGAGAAGTGGTTCACACTAAGAATTATTTTTTAAAAATATTTTTTCATTATTTGATGGATCTTTATTTTATTCATTTATTTATATGCAGTGCTGAGAATCAAACCCACACAGGTGAGGCAAATGCTCTACCACTGAGCCACAACCTCAGCCCCTTTTTATTTTTTAAAATATTTTTAGCTGTAGATGGACACAATATCTTTATTTTATTTTTATCTTTTTTTTTTAATGTGGTGCTGAGAATCAAACCCAGTGCCTCACACAAGCCTCATAACTACTTGTCAGGGCCACAGTAGAGAAAATTACTGCAATGAGTGAGAAACTGGACTAAACAGCCTTCTAAAGTTTATTCTAACACTAAGATTCTACTGAGTATCCATTGATTGACAAATCTGATTGTTCCAATCTCCCAATCACATCAGAGCCCACTACTCATTCACTAGTCATTCCTATCAGATATCGTGCTACCTCTTTGAAACTTCACACCCACTTGTTCATACATCTTCCATTTCCCAATTTTTTAATATACTTAAGTCCTTTTCTTAAGGCTTTCAAAAATCACAATCATGCCTTATACCTGTTAAACTCTTAGTCCTAGCACAATGTTCTGCACATATTGTGCCATCAAAATGCCTTTTTGAAGGCTCCTTTCAAAATCAGTTTCTTCTAACATCATGCCTCTTCTTGCCACCCATGGCTATATCTCCACCTGTCACCCTAAAATCACTGACCATATCCTCTACCACATCCACGTCCCCCAACCTAGGCCTAGAGGAGGGCTCTGTGCCTACCTAGAAATATGAATAAAGAACCCTTCCCAAATGGTGAGGCTGTTAACTTTCCAAAGGATGTTAATTCATTCTGATAATCAAGTTATGACTTTGGAGACTGCTTTAGTAACTAGAAATTTCATTATTCTAACTGTAAGGCTTATATATACCCTTACCCAGATGGTTGCCACCACCACCAACAAACACGGAGAAAACTGAAAAATGATTTGGTTTCCTCCCCAACCCCCCCGCCCTTGACTCAAATCTTTTGCATCCTGGTGGTCTTTCTTCTGGACTCCCCAGGTATTCAGTGTCTTTATACCACCTTCTGACTACCTACATGAGAACCGGGGGGTGAAGCCCTACAAAATGCCACATACCTCACCAGACACTTTACCTTGTCAAATCATTTAATTCTTAAAATTGCAGTATTATCTACATTTTTCAGATGAAGAATCTGAGATTCCAAGTTTAGTAATTTGCCCAAAATTCTAAATGATGACCTTGAGATTTGAAACCAGAACATCCTTGCTCAAAATCCATGCATTTTGTAGGGAAAACAACAGAACCATCTTTCTTACACAAGTTTTGAAATAAAGAACCTACATGAAATGACTTTAGTTAAGGAGGATACTCTCACAATGGCCCTAAGAGCATCCTGGCCTCTGACCTCTAAAAGCTTTCTCATTCCTACAATTAAACCCTAAGAAGTGCAGTATCAACAAATACCATGGAGGGGGAGCTAAGTCCTAAAATGCTTAGATAAGCTTCTGGACAGATTAAATGTCTCATTTGGATCAGAATTTTCTTTAGAAATCAATCTGAACAGTCTGCCTTAAGTGACTCTTTCTAAGAAACACATCTGACCAATCCCTTTTGTTCTTAAAACATTCCAAGGATCCCTACTATTAATGGTCTAATACTACTTGGCTCATGACTTCCTTTATGATTTGCTGGCTTCTTTCCAACAGACCATCCATCCCCATTCAACTCCACACGTTACAACGCCAGCTATTCACACTCCTCCCCAAATACCCTTTTCTTCATGTTTCCATTTCTGACTGCCATCTGACCCCATAGCCTTCCGCCCGAGCCTTTCTAATCAACAAACCACATGTCAAACTCCTGTTTGTCCTTTGCATGTGTTTCAAACACATTTGAACTAACTTCTGACCTTATTGATTATCCTCCAACCATAATAAACCCATTTATGGACTATAATGCTCTAGCATTGGATAAATACCTCTCTTTCTGCCCCTATCTTACTGTGTTTCAAGTTAATGTCATTATTTCCCTGCCAGATTGAAAGGTTCTGAGGGGAAGAACCAACTTTTACAGGTGTACACATGTCTAGCAGACAGCAAATCTTCCTCCTGTGCTAAACTAAGAAGCCATTAAAGCCACACACCTATGGCTCATTTCAAGAGCTATACTTAAAGGGCCAGGAGTCATTTTCATAAAGACATTTTAAGTTCTTCATTTCACGATCACAAGCCACTTAAAAACTGTAATAATAATCAACGTTCTAACTGAAGAAACTGTGTTAAACTTACCATCTTAGTTAAATAAAGCATGGATGAATATATCAAAAGAATCATGTTTTCCAAAGGGGTGGCACTTGTTGGCTCTTCCACCTTTGTCTCTAGTTGCTTTTCTGTATCAGCAGTATCAACAGGAGTATCTTCTGTTATAAGTAGCCCTAAAATTGAAAGGGGAAATGGCTATTTTATTTTATGCTTTAGAATAAGAATGGTCTCTCTTCAGTTTCAATATTCATTGAGTGCTCACAAAATATATTAGTCACTGTGCCTGAAATATGTGGCTCTCCTAAAGACAATTAACACAGAGAAGAAAACTTCGAAATCGTAATTAGAGCTTTCAGACCCTTCAATTATAAAATGAAAAATCTACAGTCCACTCTTCACTACTTCTCCAGTATACAACTGCTACCAAAACAGTATTTACTCATGGAAAAAAAAAAAACAAAAAAACAGAAATATAAACATGGTCACATTCAACAAATATGGATTTAGTGCTGGTGAAACTCTGTTAGAAACTTTAGGAAAGCTGAAAAAGAGGGAGTCTTGCTTTGCAGATTTGCAGGTGGAATGAGCCATGGCTTAGCACAGCACCTGGCACCTGGTAGGTACTCAGCAATTATTTACTGAATGAACAGATGACAGCTACATAAAAAGAATATGGTAATGCCAAGAGAGACTAAAGGGAATTGTTTTCAGACCTGGCATTGAGGTAGAATTCCAGTTATACCTGAGAGGATTTCCACATGAGGAGCTGGCAGGGGTGGAATTTCAGCGTGAGTTACATGAGCCTGGGGGAACATTTGATTAAACAGCTAGGAGTCCAACGTGCAATTACTGAGAAGTTGGACCAGTTGCCACTAAGGTCTTTCTCAACCCTGAGATTCCATTCACTATTTTTTTTTAAAGTTTTGCCTAATTTTTTTTCGATATTCTTTTAGTTGTTGATGGGTCTTTATTTTATTTATTTATATGCAGTGCTGAGAATCAAATCCAGTGTCCCACACATGCTAGGCAAGCACTCGACCACCGAGCTACAACCCCAGCTCCTCCATTCACTATTGATCTGTGAATTTGACTGCTGGTGAAGTCTTTCCCACTGGGTCAGAATCTTAGCACATTATATGCTATTTGGGAAGATTTATCTGTAAAGGTCGTTGACATAATTTTGTGGTGGAACCTAAAGACCAGGGAAAAGAATTCATTCTTAATTCTGTAAGCCAAGTTTTCCCTAATCTTGAAAGTTTTTGAGCATGAGAATAACAAATCTTAATGGTGCATAATTCATTTCCAGTATGCAGAACTTTTCCGAGTTAAAAACAGCTCAGATGTCAGTAGTATTCATATATGGATGCAATGTCTTCTGGAAAATGGGAGACTTGACATGTTATTCCTTCTCAGAATCCCCCCTGCTATAAGTTCTCCTACACTGAGTGTGTGCAAGGACAGAGGAGTGGGATCAGGGCTGCCAAGCCCTGCACTTGTGCAGGATAACGCTATAACCTATGCTTATGGACTAGAATCTTTAAAAACACCAAATACAGTAATGATGGATGGATAAAAAAACACAATTAATTGATCTTCTAATTTACAGGTAAAATGAGCGGGAGCTACACAAAAATAGAATGTTGTTGATGCCATTATTGGGGATTTAAAAAATTTTTTTTCATCTCCCACTGGATATTGTGCACTATGATGAAACACTGGTCACAAGTGTCAGTCTAATATAGACTGTAGTTCTGTACTGTTTCCTGGTAAGCATAAAGTATAAAGACACCCGGAACATTTCCTGCATGTGAAAAAGTTTAATTACCATGTCCAGGTAGAAGTCAAATAAAGAATTGAGCTACATTGCATTCCATTTAGAAGAGAGAAAAAGGGAGAAAACATAAGAATTTGTGAGACTATGAGCAGTGATTCTCAAGATAACTTGTACCAGGGCAGACTTTCCTGGAAGGCCTGCTAAACACAGATTGTGGATCCCACCCCCAGAGTTTCTGGTGCTGTTGGTCTGGTTGAAAACTACTGTTTTAGAGCATAAGGCCTTTGAAGAATAATATTTTAGTTTTAAATGGTTTACACAAGCTAGTCATAGCTAAACATTGGCTTTGAGGTGAGTGACAGTCTCTGGCCTCCTATTTTTGATCTCTGTTCATCTCCACTCTTGCTTTTCTCTCAATTACTTAAGGAATTTTTTTAAACTCACATGTATCTATGTCACTTTCTCCTCTATTTCCTACCTTTGAAAGCAAATACACTTGAAGGTCTTCTTTATGATAATGTCTCTACTTTGTAGAGAAAAATTGGCAAGCTTTTACCTGGATCTATGTCTTTCTCAGTATTTGGGTTCTGTGACACTTCTGAGACATCCATGTCCACAGTCACAGGTTGACTGAAGAGGCTGGACTCTTCAGGAAGCTGCATATTAAGATGTTTTGTGTTCTCTTGGGGGAAATCATCTTCATGGGGTGGCTGCATCTCTACAGGGGAGAAGAATGCACTGAGTTAGCTAACTGACACTATCTACCTGGTTAAGCCCCCCAGTCAGCACTCCCTCAACACACAGCTCCACACACCTCTCAACACTGCCCTCCATGTCCTGGCATGTGCCCATGAGCACAAATGGGAAAGGATATAGGAGGGTTAATTGCTTTCATCCCACTTAAAGGATGACTGATTTGCATAGTCAAATTCACAAAGAAGCCTTTAATCCAAAGTATTCCATATACAAATACATTTATGATAGAGACCTCAATAACTTAACTTCATGCACCTACAAGAATAAATGGTGCAGAAGAGAAATCTGTTCCATAGCAGAAATGTGACATGTCTATTCTACTCAGAAATTACATGAACTCTTTCATCAACAAGTTTGCTGGTCTCATAGAGCCAGTGTAGAGAAGGGAATTCCACAAGGCTAGCTTGCTGATATGCCTTTCAAATATTTGCAAAGTACCTCTAGGAGCCAAAGAGTGAACCTATTCCTTCCTGAGCTTAGTACATAACCAATGAGATCAAGAACAAAGATCATCTCTTTACAGAATCATATTCTACCATGAACATTTATTTGTTCTTTGCATTTTTATCCTAAATATATCTGTTTTGATTAAATGTAAAACTATTTTCTTTCCCCAATTCTCAGGTAAAATTAACACTCTGGGGAGGTGAATTTCCCAGTGGCTTTATGTCCTTTTGGAACTCTTATCATATACTCAGTTGAAATACCTCATTTTGAAAAGCAGTGGATACAGATAAACAAATACGAAACCAGGAAACAGAAAGCTTATGTCAGGATATTGGCTCATTTTCAGTTCAACAAATATTGACTGAAAGGCTTCTATGTGTCGAGAGCTACATTACAAGGCTCCTCATCCTTGATTAATCTGAATGTAAGAACCTTAGGATCCAGTGGTGTAAAACCAGAGTAAGTGATCTCTCCCAAGAGACAAAAAAGAGCGTGCTATCCACAAAAGATAAAAGTTGAGAATACAAAGGAATTCAGGCAAGCTATCCATTAAAAGTTATGCAAGTCACTCCTTGGTCACAGTACAGATATTTTATGATTATGAAATTATATTTAATAAAGTCCTTTTATAATTTTAACATGAAATCTGTATTATTAACAGGTCAACTTTGTGCATTATTTCCTCATTTATCTTTCTCTTTAGCTTTTTATAAAAAGTTTCCTTCTGAACATGCTAACCAGTCTCAACTGCCCTAAGGGAAAAAAGAATAAACAATGTCCCTTCATGCTCTAGCCTAAAAGAAAGAAGAAAGGGACATATGGGCTCCTGAGTCAGCCTTCTCTCTCCTTTAGGCACATGGAAACTGAACAGAACTTGACAATACTACATGAAGCACCGGGTGGAGTAACTCCCCTCTCCAGCCCAACTCTACCAGGCCACAGGCAGGTACTTTACCTTCAGCTGGTCCAGCCCAGCCTTCCTCTACAGGTGGGGCTGTTATCAATGGAGCAGTCTCCTCCACTGTGGAGTGCTTGTACCTCACAAAATAGATCAAATCTTGAATGTCATCCAGCACCTCAGCCTCTTCAAATATGTTATTTTCCTTTATTCCCAGGTCTCTATTTTCGTTCACACGATTATCAAGCATTTGCTCTGCTACACTCAAAATGTGTGCTTCAGAGGCACGGAAGACCTTATCTAGGACTTTTTCCACGTTATAGGGCAGACTCTCCCGCTGGGCTGACTTCAGCTTTAATGACATTTCTTGCAACATTGCTTCCAGTTTGTGGACATCAAAGTACTTCAGGAAGCGTTGGAAGGACTGCTGTTCTTTAAAGAAGCTGCTGATGATGGGCAAGTCTTCCTCATGGTCACTAAGCTCTGGCTCTAGGGTTGTATGTGGACTCTGAAGGAACAGATTGTCTTCAAGGTCTGCAGAAGCAGGTCCCTGGCTTTTTTCATCCATAAGTTGCTCTATGTCCTCATGGTCCTCTTTTGAGATTTCTTCTCCCCTAGCCTTCTTTGCAGACCCTGAGGTGTTCAGATGTTCCTCAGGGTTGCCTATTTTCAGATTATCAGAATCTTTATCCTGAAATACTCCACTTATCCCTGGAGTCTGAGTGTTTTTCTCATCAGGAAAGTCACTTCCTTCAAAGAGTTCCTGAGCTTCCTCACCTGCCAGGGGACTTTCCTCCTTTCCCACCTCCACAACACTTGGTTCCCTGCCTATTCTGTCTACCCCTTTGGTCATGGTTTCACTTTTTTTAAAAATCTCCAAAATCATATTCATTTCTTGTTTGTTTTCTTTGGTTTCTAGATCAGGATTTAAAGTCCCTAAAATTGCTTTTTCAAGAACTTGCTGGTTAACATCTGGCCTCTTATCCTGAATCCCAGGGTGTTTTTCTTTTGATTGTTTTGCGCTTACAGCATTTTCATCCTCTAGTAGTTCTTCAGGGGAATAATCATCCTCCTCAACGGCTGGTCTTTCAGTATGGAGATCCGGTACTTCCATCCTATCAGTCTGCTCTATTTTTTCACCTTTCTGTGTCCCCTGTGTTGCCTTATACTGAACCAATTCTGCAGCTAAGGAGTCCTCTTTGTCCTCTTCCTTGGACAGCCCTATCTTCTCATTTACTTTCCTACTGACGGTAGCAACCACATCTCTTTCTTGTTGCCAGGAAAGATTTCTTCCCAGAATGGGAACCTCTTTGTCCAGTTCTCTTGACAAACCAATTCCATCTGGAGAGGAGAATCTAGGTTGATTTTGAGTTTTCCGACCTTGTCCCTCTTTAAATTCCTCGGGTTGATGCTCCACTGAGTGCATGTGCAGTGTTGGTGTACTTATTGAGCCTTCTTCCTCCATGCCGTCTTTGGATGTATTATGCTGATTATCTCCCAGGAGTGCTGCAATACCCAAGGATTCTGGTTTACTCTTTTCTTTGGTCATCAGACTCCCTACAGCTTTATGTACAGATTCATTCTCTAAGTTATCTTCCAAAATCTTCTCTCCAGGTTTTTCTTCATGGAACGATTCTTTGGAGATATGAATAACTGCTTCTTTTAGGTCATTCTCTTTGTTTTCAAAGGCAGATTTTAATGTGTCTTTGCCCTTTTCAGCATCTGGCAATGAGCTGAGCTTATTGCTTTGGGGAGAACTAAATGCAATCATTCCTTCTTGCTTCTCATTCTCTAATTCTGACTCATCTTGCATCAGGCCCTTCTTGGATTCCTGAACAGTCCTCTCTTTTCCTTTAATATGAAGTTCTGTATCCATTTCTGGCTCTTTTTCATTATCTGTCTTAGAGGTTTCCACAAAAAGACCATATTCTGTACTTTCAGGGTCCATAAAATCTGTTGTTCCTTGTGGTTTTCTCTGTTTGCTATCTGGGACTAAGACTTCGTCATCTTCTTTTTCTTCTTCTGGATTAGGATTCTCTACCATGCCTTGTTTTTCTTCACCTCCTGTGACAATAGAGAAGAAAGTATCCCCCCAGGTTGTCAGTATATTTTTATCAACGTTTTTGATACCCGGGGGCAGAGTTACCTCAACCTTATCTTCTTCATTTGAATTCTGCTCTTTATCTGAATATTTCTCCACTCCAGACTCCACTGGGGTTTTCATGTCTTCTTCACCTATAAAGGTTAGTAATGGGAGCTCATCAAAACTATCCTCATTCTCCTCTCCTTCCTTCTCCAATGCATAATACTCAGCATCTAACTCCTCATCAAAATCATCTTCTAATGAAGTAACCAGTCTGGTTGTCTCATCATCAGATACAAGTGCATCAGCAGTAGAGCCAAATTTGGTTTTCAAATCTAATGTCATTTCTTTTTTCAAAAGTTTGTAAGCATCAATCTTCTCCTGTTCATTTGATACCTGAGAACTATTGCTGGTTTTGTTGTTTTCATTTTCTGGCACTTTCAATTTATCTTGTAGCATTTCTTCAAAAGGTTCAAATGCAGATTGTTCGCCCTGAACATTATCTGTTTGACTGTTTGCCTGGGGGTTGTTCTTCTGAGCCAAAAAATGTTCCTCAAGATCCTTAGTGTTTTCTGAGAATGCACTTTCACTTTGCTCTGAGTTGGCTACTACTGGTTCAGGTTCAGGTTCACTGTCCTCGGAGACTTCAGGAGGTTCTTCCACTTGCTGAGAAGCTTTTCTTACAGTTTCTTCAGAATCTTCAGTTGCAGAATCATACAATTCCAAAAACCCTAAAAGTTCTTCTACATTATAATTATCAAAATCATCTCTTCCTCCATCAAAACAGACAAAATCTGTCTCCTATAAGGGAAAAAAAAAAAAAAAAAAAAAACACTAGTGCATCACTAACAAAGTCTCACAAGAGCAAACTCTTATCCATGCTAATGACAGAGAGACTCCCAAATCCAAGCTTGGCTCTAGAGGGTCTTTGGCCAGTGTAACCCACTTTCCACCCCAGTAGTATTCCTTGCTGCCCATCATTCATTCTTCCCAGGGGAGGAATAACTCATGCAACTGGCAAATTTACTCAGCACGACTGAGTTTTCTGTTTAGAGTTAGCCAGAGGGAAAACACATTTCGCTCCTTCATGCTTTTAGCTTTACAGGGACAATGCCCCTTGGGTGGGCCCCCCAGTGGCTAGTTCTGTCTATGGCTCAGTAAGTCTGTCTTTTTCTAGACTACAATGTTAGAAAGTTCATTATTTCTGCTTTGTTTTTTTTAACATGGGTCGTATTCTCTAAAAAGCATAATGAGTAGAAATGGTGACAATTTGGTCTCCAATTGCCTGACTCTTGGGGCTCTCAATTTGCTCGGAGCACAAGTAGGGAAAGTGAGGTATTGCTTATAGGGTCCTCCAGCTCTTACTGTCGACACCTGATGTTTTAGGAATTCAACTCTTAACCATTTGCCCAGGAGAAGCTGGAAGATTTTGCAGCTTCTTTGCCATCGCACACTCTACACGTACTTCTCTGCTCACCCAGTTAGAAACAGGCAGAATCACCATGTTGTCAGCCTCAAAGTCTACATGGGCTTTGGTTCATATTTACCTTGGATTGAGAAAGATGAATCATTTTAAGACGTATCTTATTGAGATACGAGAACATGGGAAGTAAACATTTAATGGGACAAAGAATGATATCGAGGGGGCTCTCCACATTATTATTGCATCTAGAACAACTTGAAAACAAAATTCAACAAGGTGTATACCTTACTCTTCATCAGGGTTTCACAGTCACTAAGATCTGCTCTCAGGACTATCTATATATTATATCTATCTATTCTTCTTTTTTGCCACTAGTAAGCAAATTGACATAAAAGGAGCCATAAAATGAGTGGAAATTTAAAAAAAAAAGTTCCATCTCCTAATTAAACCCTAACAATATTCTGAGGGTGGGGGGTGGGTCAGTTCAATGTAGTAGGGATGAGTGATTTCCTCTTCTCATCACATGCATTTCTGAACCATGTTCTACAGAGTGAGGGATGACTGTAGTAGGAAGTATAATGAGAAGGCAGAGTTCAAAACAAATGAGTGCTCTGTAATCAATGAATGGCTGTCTCAACTTAAATCCCAGGAAGTCTCTTTACCAACAATGAAGTCCAACAGGTAACAGGACTGATTTTTATGGCTCCTGAGATATGAAGAAATTTTAGGAACAGCAATAGCAAACAGGATGACTTTATCCATTCAACCCGTCTCATCTAAGAACTGCCCTAGCCCAGCAGCTTGCATGTGCTACAGTCACTAAAAAGAGCTGCCCAAAGATGTTTCAATGATGGTGGGCATCAACTACTACACAATTTAAAATTCTAGAAAATAATCATCTGGGGTTGGGGCTGTAGCCCAGTGGTAGAGTGCTTGCCTAGCATGTGTGAGACACTGGGTTTGATCCTTAAAACCACATACAAATAAATAAATAAATAAAATAAAGGTAAATTTAAATTTAAATTTTCTTAAATTTTAAGAGAAGAAAAAAATCAGCTGGAGTAAGAATTCCAGAACATGAAATCCTTTCAGTCACAAAACCATTTTTGAGTTGCTGCACCACAGAGGAATGATGTTCAGAGCATGCAGTTGGTGCCTTAAAATATCTGAGACTAAACCTCACCTGAAATGCTCACGTGCCCTTTCCAAATCTATAATCCCATAAGTGACTAGAGTCAATAAAAAAACCTTTGTAAGTATACATTTCTAGCCCAGTATACAAGTTAGTTAGAATTTGATGAATTTAACCTGACTTTTATAAACTTAAAATGTCTAATAATTATTCAATGAGTAGTTTTCAAATTGGGATACCTTCTTTTGTCTATAAAATGAAATTATTTACCTCTCAAATTTAATGGCTAAGTACAAAGATATTATTTATTTTTCACATGTAAAACAGAAAAGCCCTATATATGAGTAAACAGTCTTTTGTAAGAATATCTGCTTCAATATATTAAACAACTACCAGATTATGATATAATCACCCTTAAATGCCTTTCAAACTTTTCTTGTTTTTACAGATAGTCTGATTTCAAGTGAAAATCTGATATACAAATGTTAGATTGCCTCCCTGAATACTTTATAAGATTTTCAGAAACAGTTAACTGAATGTAACGGATGAATTTATAAGTCAGTTTACAATTGAGAACAAAAAAGAAATCCATAACTTACATCTGTTGGAACTTGTAGCTCTTCTTTAGTATATTCATGGATTACCTTGATTAAATCTTTTGGAAAATATCCAAAAATACGTCCAACCTATAGTGCAAAAGAGACAAATATCAAACAAATTCTGTACAAGGAACATAAATGAGAGATTTCTTAGCAGTGGCAGGAAATACATAGATAATGGGTAGGTAGATGGCATAATCAAGAAAGATAGAAAGTTGCTTTAATAATTACACTGAGATTATTATTCCAATAAAAATTAAGTATAGAACATTGTTAAACCAACGTTTCCCAAACCACTTAAGTTTTCTTTTTTATATTCGGTTTAATTCTCAACACAGACCACATAAAGTTAAGACTTCACAAGTAAACAAAAGATCTGCATAGGAGATTATTGTATAATATATGATTAACTATGTAAATCAAAAGCTGGTTATAAATGCAATTCCAGATAACCTCTAGTAAGAATTTACCTGCATATTTCATAGCATTGCTCATAAACCAGTATTTATGTCTTTGTTAACCAATACACAAGTCACAAAAATTAATAAGTAAAAAGATAACAAAATCTCTACAATGCATGACCACTACAGCAAATGGCAAATATGTATTGATAGTATATGTTATCCTAGCTTTTTCCAAAACTACTTTTACAAGTACCTGGGGAGAAAATAAAATTACAATGTAATACATACTCATCTATATATCAAGCTTCAGTTTTACCCAGAATAAATCCTCTGCAGAAAAGAACCCCATTCATTTGCAGCACCAATAACTAAATTATATGAAGTATATATAAAGTGTACAGAAGGTATATAAAGTTCTCCTTGAGAAAGACACCCTTGTACTAACTACTGTCTAAAAGGGAACAGAAGAGTCTTGCCAATAATTAAAGGAGATTGATAGGCAAATCAAATGCACCAAAAGAAAAAAAAAAGGATATCTCATTGCTAACTCTAAAATATCCCCATTCATGAATGTCTTGTTCTATCTGGAACCACCTGAGAGCCAGTATAAGTAGTAGAATGCTGTCATGAAGATTAAATAAGACAGGGCAATTAAAAGTTTCATCATTGGCAGATAAAGTCTGAAACCAAACAAGATTGCAGAATGAAAACTAAAAGACAGAAAGGAGAATCATTTTGAAAACTAAAGAGTTTTTAATTTCCTAAGTGTAACATTCATGAAATGAGAGGAGAGTCTGAGGGGAAATACACCTTTTCCCCTCTGAGGAAAATTCTATTAAGGTTAAATCTGGAAAAGGAAAAGAAACCAGAGATGTGTGGAGAAATGAAATACATTTATCTCTGCTTAATCTGTGTCAATTGAGACCATAGGTTATATAAAGCTCCATAATTATACACTGGGTGGTATCCCATGTCTTATGATCTGACAAAAAAAAAAAAAATGGTACAGAATCATGGAGATTCATGACTGGAAATAATTTTTATGTCTAATTTTGCTTCCATACATCATCCCTGCCAAGGTGCTGCTGATTTGATTTGGGGGTGGGGAGCAAAAAAACTGCCACGAGAGAACAAATTCTGCATAAGCTACTATCAGAACAAATGTACTTAAGTGCCCTGGCCCAAAAGAAAATATTCAAAAGGAAGATGGATAAGACAGGGTCCTTTCCTAACAGAGTTTTTCACTTTATAGGGAGCTAACCTGACTGAAGGCCAAGCAGACAAATGAATGCCACAGGAGCAGCGCAAAGTGTCACCCAAACGTTCATCTCTCGCCAAAGATCCCTTCTGGCCCGGTGCTGAAAGCAGAGCTCCTCAGGAAGGTGGGATGAGTGCTGCCACCCAGAATGACAAGACCTCTTGGGGTGAATATAATAACAGGCCACAATGTGACAGGAGGGAAATGTAAATCAAGCCCGTTTATCCAAAAGTTCAAAGAGGGGGAGAAAGACAACTGCTACATGAAAAATGCAGCATAGGTGCATGGAAAACAGTCCCAAGAGTAAAGATTACCAAGACATCCTATTTGGAAAGAAACAATAAATTGTTCTTTGGAGTACTCAACTGGGACTCTGTCTCAATATAAGGAGGGCGTACCTGGACGCTCAAGGTTTCAAGATCACTCACTCCCTAGGAATCAGAAATGCCAACAAAATACATCTATTTTCCCCATAGGAATCACTCAAGTCTTATTTTCTGCTGTTTGGTGTTTTATTGAGGGTGAGAACTTTCACCATTGGATCTGGGCATGTCTCTAAACTGGAACAATCCTAAGGTCATCAAAGACCCTTGCTACTATTTTAGGTAAACCATTCACATTTCACACTTTTTAAAATGGAAAGGGCATTTTAATCAATCAGGTCACTCCTAGTGAATCTCCCCGTTTAAAATATCAAAGCATGATATAAACAATGCCATGTCTTTCATCAGAAGACCCATACAACTGGCTGGAAATAGAACCCCTGGGGGAACTTCAGACATAGAATATAGGAAAAGCAGTAAATGGATGACCCAGAAGCTGCAAAAGAGAAAAAAAAAAAGCACACAATGAACATAACATTCTGCTTTTTTAGAGTAGCAACAGCACAGATGATTAGGTAATTGTTCCCAGGGCTGACACTTGTTTACAGATATTAATAATAAAGAAAAAAATACATAAAAAAAATCAACTTTATAACCTGCATGCCTGAGATACTATCTCATACTTAATTTACAAGATGAACTCTAATGACCACGAATCCTTCCTTTTTGAAGCAACGAAGTTAAGAATTGTCAAGTTTTCACCATTTCAGCCTTTATGATGTGTAGAGCATCCTGGAATTTGATGTGAGGAGCAGCAGCCACAATTAGTTCAGTTCTGTTTCAGAAAGCTCTGCTGAATCTCTGCACTGTGCCAGGCCTGAGGCCTGCTAGGAGCCCAGGGCCTGGCAGAGAGGATAGGTTAACTCTACAAAGACCCCAAGAAAAGAGTCATTTAAATCTACAGCGCTGAAAAACTCAATCAAAAGTAAGAAAATAACATATGTCAAACTTTTACTCACACTTCCAGCCCAAAGTTCAGGTGATGCCTCTGCCAGTTTATAGTAGACATATACAGGGTCACCTTTTTTAAAATTCACAAAACGACAATCTGGGCCTGTGAAATCTTCAAGAGCCTCACCCCGGTACATTAACACTGTATATGAACATTGAAAAAAGAAAAAAATATATATATTAGGATTTGACTTTCACAGTCCATATTGACTCATCAGGAAATATAAGAATCTCACTGTGAACAAAAATCAAGGTTTTCCAGTACTCACTGGAATCACTTTCAAGTCACATGCTTGAAGTATCTAAAATCCTTAGGGTTTTTATTGCTATAAATTACAATATTCCCTCTGTAATCCCAGCAGCTCGGGAGGCTGAAGCAGGAGGATCGAGAAATCAAAGCCAGTCTCAGCAAAAGCGAGGTGCTAAGCAACTCAGTGATACCCTGGCTCTAAATAAAACACAAACTAGGACCGGGGATGTGGCTCAGTGGTTGAACTGATATATATATATATATATATTTTTATATATATATATAAATATATATATATATTTTAATATATATATATATATATATATATATATATATATATATAAAACCTGCAATTAGACAAGAGAAAGGGAACCTTCTCTATTCTCTCTGTGCTGGGAAACAAAAATCAATGTGTCTACCACCAACCATGGCTGGTTTCAGTGAAATTCTTGGTTCCTGCTCTAACCTTCCAGGCCTCAATTTTTTTCTGTTTCATAATCATAAAGAGCTTCATTTTGCCAACGTGTAAACCCAAGTGCAGACACAAACAGGTAAGCATGGCTACGTATACAGGCAATAGGGAAGAGGGAAGAATACCCAGGAACCCCCAAGGGGTCAATTAACTTGAACTAACCACTAAAAGACATTACCTTTAAGTGGCTGCAAGTGCTACTCTGCAGCAGTAAACACTGTCAATTTCATTGGCAGCAGAGTTGTCTCTGTTCAAGATCTGGGTAAATTAACAGGAAATGATGTTTTCTCTGAGCAAATATTGTTGACTGTATCCAACATGAAAATGATTTCAAAACAAAGGGAAAATATCCTCTTTTTTTAATAAACAAAATCAAAAGTGGGCATCTTATCTGGCAAGGACCAAGCTTAACCATGAGAAAAGGCCAGATTTAACCATGAGAAAAGGTAATGCTTAAAATGCAAGACTAGAATCACACTCACTCCAGAAGCTGGTAGAAGCAGCATTTTTCATTTTGTTGACCAAATACAAAATTTCTGATTTAAAATGAAATGAACAATAGATGAATTTAAAAAGCACAAAGAAGAAATGGAAATAGCACTTTTTCTAAAAGCCAATTAGCAATAAAATACACAGGAACATATGTTTTTAAAATGTATGTCTGAAGGACAAACATACAGATTTGGAGAGGGTAACTTGTTTTTCAACGCTACCATAATTCACCTTCCTAATTCAGATATAATTGAGTTAAGAGGCCAAGTTGAAGGTGAGAGACACTTTAAGGTCAGGAATTCTCATCAGAATTGGAAATGGCAATGTTTCTCTTGCTTCCCCTTAGGTCATGGAGGATTTACAGTAATACATTAGATGACAACATAATGCACACTACGGAGCACCTATGTGGAAGTCACACAAGGACACCTGACATACACACCTCACTAACTACTTCCTACAACACAACACAGACCCAGGTCTTTCTATTGCCTCTCCTGTGTCCTTTACTGCCGGTTGTGTTTGGTCACATCTGTTTCGACACAGGCCATTTCTCGAGTTATGGTACAACCCTAAACCCTTCCAACACCATGTCTTAGTACTGAGGAAGCATCAATGAAGAGACTGTCCAGGTAACTTGTTTTGAGGAACCCACATAGGATAGCCCTTGACAGCAAAGAACAGCAAACATTTTGCCATGCTGAAAGGCAAAATGATTGATAATAGCCTGATTTTGTTCACCCATAACTGAAAGGAAAAATCATGGCAGTTGCTCTGCTTTTCAGAGTGTTTATTTACACCAACCCTAGGGTTACCTCTAGGAACTGCTTAACATAAATTGGAGATACCTTCTTTCTCTTTTTTTATTGGAGTGGAACAAACAATTCAAATTATAAAATCTTATTTTGGTAACACCAATTTGGACATAAATAGCTCAACTGTGAACTTCTTGGTCTTTTTAGAATGAATATTTTAAAATATGTATTGCTTAAAATTTATGGACAACATTGTCAGCAAGTTACAAGGTTACAAGAAACCAAGCAGGGGGCCATAAGAACTATTCTGGGCCAGCAAACATATAGAGAGATTCCAACAAAACAAGCGACTGAGGCTGAAGCTGGATTGGCTTATAAAACTCTTGGAGTATTAATTATTGTCATTACTGCAACAACCCTCTTCATCTGATTCTGAGTGGCTATGTCCGTCCCACCGCCCACCTCCACTTCAGGACTGGGAAGCAATTCCGCTTCCTGCGCACAGAAGAGGCTGCAGTTCCCAGGTGGCCGATGCAGATTCTTGGCCTCTTTCAAAAGCGAGATTTTGGCCCGCTTGCTACCCTACCTCTAGTATATAGGAAGGCTTCCATGCACAGAAATGACAGGATTGAAGCAGAATCGGGGCGGAGACCTCAGTATACATTGCGTGCCTGGACTCGGGGCTCGTCCCAAACCTAAACTATAGTCCCTGTTAAAAGGCAATACCAACCCAAACCCCAGTACAGCAAAAGGGCGGAGGGGTAGAGCCAATGCGCCTTTCCCAAGGAGCCCCACCGTCAACCTGCCGCTGGGATCCCTGGAGTGCATCTGCCCGGATACTGCACCGTCCGGGTGGCGGGGACAGAAAAGCTCTCGGCTACAAGCGTGGGGAGCCCAGGGCGCACAGCACGCAACCCCATCACCCCCGAGATCCCGGGCGGATCCTGGCAGGGAAAAGCTGAGAGCTATCCCTAGAGAAATCGGGCTCACCAACCACCGCCTCAGTCAGTACAGGAAAAATAAAACGCTGGCAACAAGTGGGAGGTGCAGCCCCCCACGACCAGGGCCGGTTGGCCCGGGAGCCGGCAAAGCCGGAGGGGACAAACGCAGGGTCCTGGGGCTGGGTCATTCCCGCGCTCCACCCATTGGGCCTGCGACCCCCTAGCCCAGTCCGCGGGGCTGAGGGCTGGGGGCTGGGGGCTCGGAGCCTTGTGAAGCCCCGAGGAGCCACCGTGGAGGTCCCAGGCCGCCCGCCCGGCCGCCCGCGCACTCACTGCTACATTCGTCGTCTGCGCAGAGTTTGTGCTCCGAGAAGCGCCGGCCGGTGCTCGGGTCCGGTTGGCCCGGCACTCGCCAAGGCGGCGCGAGCACTAGCAGCCAGAAGAGCAGCCCCGGCGCCGCAGCCATGTTGTGGTCACCTCGGGGAGCCGGTGACGCGGTGGAGGAGGCCCGGGCGGGCGCTGGCGGGCGGTGCCGGGGGCGGAGCGCAGGGGGCGGGTGGGAAGCGAGGCGCTGAGGGGCGGCGCCCGGGAAGGTTTGAGCTGTTCCCTAACGACACGTCAGCAGGGGGTTCCAGGGGGGATGCAGGGTCTACTGGAGGAGGCCCGGAGCTCCGTCCTTCCTCCCGAGGCCTTCTTCTCTGGTCGCTGCCTGGGCAACCTCGATTCTATCTTCCTCGCCCAATCGCCTGCTTTTGCTCCAGTCCCCTCACAGGCGACCCTCCGCGTGACTCCATTCCACCCATCCCTACTCCCACCCATCTCTGCGCCACATCAACAGGTCTTTTCTGGCTTCCCGCAGCGTCTGGTTTCTGGTTAATCCTGAACCAGCCCACTCCACTTCATCATCACCCTGGGGTATTCCTGATCTGGTACCTCCTTTTCTGAACTACCAAATCTCACTCATAACTTGCCACGGTTAGTCTCTGGTTCCAAGCCCCCTTCTGTTCACATTCCCTGAGGTTCCTTGAGACCCCCCATCCCATGATCCCCTTTGATTAGGAGAGGGGGAAGTGACTGGAACTGTGAGTGAGGTTGTAAATTGGAGACAGGGGCCAGTTTGTTTTTAAGGTGGGGACAGTGAGGGCAGAGAGAGGTGGACATTGGTCCTTAGACTAAGATCTTGAGATTCCTGTCTTTATCCACAAGGGAAGAAGTCATTTAATTCAACACCACTATTTTGAACTTTCATTTTGTGCTACCATTCATGCCCAACACTGGACAAAGCCTTAGCATGGTGTGGGAGAGGACTGAAAAATCAAAAGACAAGATATCTGGGCCGGGTCTGAAAAAGTCCACAATTTAGTGGGAACCAACTGACCTAAAAACAATTAAGAATAAATGTCAGAGAAGAAAACTAGTCAATAGTAGCTAACGTTTATTGAATGCTTTATTTACACCCAGTTATTATTCTAAGGGTTGTATACATATCAGTTCATTTAATCTTCATAACAATAGTACCTTACAGTAGTAGTAGGCCCTGTTCCAATCCTTATTTTAGAGTTGAGTTAACTGAGGCATTCTTGTATCCAGTGAGTAATGGAGCTAAGATTCAAACACAGGGAGCACCCTCCCTTTTCATCATAACTCTATCAACTGATAAGCAATTGTCGTACTTCCTGAGGAGAGGAGCAAAATCTGATTTAAATCATAATATAGCTGAATTGTTGATATGTGTTTTCAAGATGGTAAAAGTCACAGGCTAGCCAACCCAAGGAAGAGAGGCTGCAATGCTCCCTTGAAGGAGCTGTTTGCATTTGTGACCAGGGGTTTCTCACTGCAGTCTCTGCTAAGGTTATTATTCATCAACCTCCAGCAATGAACCCATCAATTGGTTTCCCAAATTAATTGAATTATTTGAAACCTAGAGAAAAGAATGTGGTCCACTGTGTTCATAATGTTAAATCAAGAAAAAGATGGAAAAGAGATGTGCACAAACATTTGTCAACAGGGGTCATAAGAGGTCCCCATTGGTCCAGTATACTTCTGGTGCTTTCTGGAGAACCAGTGGATCATAGAGAGACACTATCTATCTGAGTACTCGTTCATTCTTCATTTCTTTTCTACCATGTATTCATATGTTATAGAATTTTAGGTGTATCTAGTTTTCAACAACATGTTGAAAACTGAACTCATTTTTTTCTCTCAAAACCTCTTTTCAGTCTCCCTTATCTCAGGTAGGAATAAGAATGACAATTTATTCCAATTAACCAGGTGCTCAAAGCCCAAAACTTACAAACCATCTTTGACCTCTTTTCTTTCACGTTCCAAGTCCAATCCATGAAATAATCTTATGTCTTTATTTTTATAACTTTATTGAGATATAGTTGACCTACAATAAATCACACATTTAAGGTGTACAATTCAGTAAGTTTTGACATGAATACACCCATGAGACCATCACCACAGTCAAGATAATTTATACATCCATCACCCCCAAAAGAGTCTACATGATTCTTTGTAATCCCTCCCCTCTCCTTTTCTAGTTGTCTCCAGACATCCTTCTGTCATTGATTGTTTTCCATTTTCTAGAATTTGACATAAATTATACAGTGTGTTTCTTTTTTTCCTGACTTCCTTCTCTCAGCATAAAATTTGAAACGCATCCAGAATCTGACCACTTCTTTTCATCTGCTAAGCCAACATCATAACTCACCTGAATGATTCCCAGAGCCTTCTCCTGTTCTGCCTTCATGTTCTCAATATCTGCTGTCCTGATGGCAAGTAGAATAATATTTTTAAACATAAATTTGATTGTGTCTCTCTGCTCAAAACCTTCCTACAGCTTCCTAGTTCCAACTAAAAGGCCATGACTTTATTATGGACTGCTCTGCCTTGTTTAATATGACTCCCCTCATTCTTTTACCCCCATTTCATAACATTCTTCCCTTGCTCTGCTAGTTCCATTTAAATACACCAAGCCCACTCCTGCTTCAGAGTATTTACAGTTGCAATTTTGACTCAACCTGAACTCCTCAAATAGTCTGCCTGGCTAACTATCCCCTTACTTTATCATATCTCTGTGACAGTGGCATATCTTATGATGGAGGCCTTCCCTGGCCACCCTACATAAAATAGAGCCCCTTGCCATGACTATTAAGTCCATCACCCTGCTTTCTTTCTCTTTAGAGCATTTACCACTTGCCTTACATTTGTTTAACTACTTGACTGCCCCCATTCAACCTCAAACACAATCTCCACAAGAGCAGTGAATTTGCTGTTTCGTTCACTACCGTTACATCAGTACCTAGGAAAATATCTGGAATTTATGAGGGACTCAAATGATTTGTTGGATGAACTCGTGGTTCTTTTCATATTATAAATATACTGCACTATTAACCTAAAGGGAGCCCCCAACTAAAATGGTACTGAGAGGAAATATGGCATAAGAACAAGGTATTGGGCTGGGGAGATAGCTCAGTTGGTAGAGTGCTTGCCTCTGAAGCATAAGGCCGTGGGTTCAATCCCCAGCACCAAAAAAAAAAAAAAAAAAAAAAAAAAAAAAAAGAACAGGGTATTTAATGTCCACCACTCAGTAGCATGCATCCTCAACTCCCAGAATGTACCACTGAATATATTTGTTGTTGAACAAGGACATATTTGTTGTAGAGAAAGTTAATGAGATCTCATTGTACTTTTTTTTTCTTACATGCTACTACTGGAATATTTAGGCAGATTTTAAGTTGTGTTAATTTTTTCTTATTTCCATGCAGAATAGAATTAATGATAATTCATTGGTGGAAAAAAATCAATATAGCAAAATGATCTAATTGAATATTATTTTACTGATATTTACTTTGACTCATAGTCAGATATACTTTCATAGGCATGGTCAGTGCTCCCAGTTGCTGAAGAACTAGCTGGTTAATTTGTTAGAGTTTTGAATGTTTTGATTTATCAGTATTATTTTTTAAACTTATTGCCTTAAAGAGATATTAATTAGATTGATGGATAATGAGAAGAAGATTTCTCAACTGGTCACAACCAGGAGGGTAGCAGTAGTACTTTCTACTGGCGTATATATTAATAGTGGATGAATCAGCCAGCGTTAGCTTTTACTCACAGCATTCAAATATGTGGCACTGATGTTGAACATAAACTCTAATTTCAAGTGCATTATTTGTTAACACCTCAAAGGGAATTCTTACTGGGTCAGGTTTGAGTAATTGTTAAAGGTAAATGTGTCCAGTTTGGGTGGAGGGGACATAGAAGTCTAAGATATGAAGGGTTCCTGATCTCAGGGGAATTGCAATCTGAATGAGACAAGAAAAATATATCTGAAACAAATAATCAGAAGCATAATAACATGTATCATTACAAACTTACCAAGGCACTTGCATAGGAGCATTCAGAAGGCCTAACACTGCAGTTATCAGGAAGAACTTCTTCTATTGTGAGTGATGTGCCAGA
The DNA here is from genome assembly GCF_902686445.1 of Sciurus carolinensis. Classification (NCBI taxonomy): domain Eukaryota; kingdom Metazoa; phylum Chordata; class Mammalia; order Rodentia; family Sciuridae; genus Sciurus; species Sciurus carolinensis. Next base: position 63,116,897 of record NC_062224.1, read on the forward strand.
GAATAGCATAAAACATTTATTGAGGACTACATCTCTCCTAAAAGGATAACGGATTTACCCTTTCACGTGAAACATTGGGGGGAAAAAAGTGGACAAAATACAAACAAGAACAGTTTTCAGATATTGGACAATAAGCAGCATAAGACAGTGACCCCTAAGACAAAGTCAAACATGTGAAATGAGTGCTAGGATTTTCCCAATTTACTCCCTAGAGAGAGTTTTTCAGGCCACAGTCAGGGAAGGGAAACTCAAATAGGAAATCTCTTGAGTCGAAGAGATGGATTTTAAAGTCTGGAAAGACCAAGGCAGCTAGAATTCACAGAGCAGCATAAAGAGAGAAGAGAGAACTGTAGAGAAAAAGAGTGTTCAGGAGCTATCCCCAGACATCTATGGAAGGTTCCCCTGAAGTCTGTGGCTAAGTAACAATAGACACAGGTATGTGACAAACTACCAGAAGCCTAAGGCCAGAGAAAGAACCATCAGAGAGGAACAGGATGGAGGGTGGTGGTGATTGTTGGCATGGAGAATAATTTTTGTAATCACCAGCTGGAATGGAATAATCTGTAATAAACAGGACATCAAGTAACATATTCAGTAAAAGGGAAAAATTAGCCCAAGATTAAAGGTACCTCCTACCTAACAAAATCTTGAAAAGATAAAAATGTTTCCAAGATTGTTTACTGCATTCCAGAACAAAGCCATAATACAGCTCAAGAATATTTAAAAGAATACAAAATATCCAAAATTGAACAAGGTAAATTCACAATATGTAGAATTCAATTAAAATGTATGAGGCCCACAAAGAGGTAGGAAAATAGAACCCATAACGAAAAGAAAATCAATGAAAACTATCATAAATGACACTGTGAAAGAGTTATTATTACACAAGGACATTAATACAGTTGTATACCATATGTTCAAGATGCTATAGAAAAGCATAAGCATGAAAAGGAGGAAAAAGAAGATATAAAAATGATCTAATTCGGACTGGGTTTGTGGCTCAGTGGTAAAGCCCTTGACTAGTATGTGTGAGGCACTGGGTTAAATTCTCAGCACCACATAAAAATAAAGGAATAAAATAAAGGTCTATCAACATCTAAAAATATTTTTTAAAAAATGATCTAATACAAGCTCAAATAAAGAAAACAATGACTGAGGTGAAAATTACAGTGAATGAGATTAAAGGCAGATTGACATTGCAGAAGTCAATATCAACGAACGGAAGATGTAGTGACAAAAACTCTCCAACATGAAACACAGAGAAAGAGACTGAGATGAATAGAACATCAGTACTCACAGCTTCAACCAGTTCAGTAAATTTGCTATGGTAGTTCCTAAAAGAGGTGAGAAATACACATTTGAAGAAGTTAAGGTGTTCCAAAGTTGATGAGCACTCATAGATTCAAAAAGCTCAATGAACAATAAAAATGATGATGACACAAGTGTACATCAAAATGGGCTAAGAAAAAAATCTGAAGAGCACCTAGAGAAAACGGATACCATTACATACAAAGGAGTAAAAGTAAAATGATAGAGTTCATTCAAGAACCATGCAAGCCAGAAAACAGCAGATCAACATTTTTAAAGTCCTTAAAGAAAAAGCACTGACACCCTAGAATTGCATACCAATATATATGAAAATATATTTCAAAATTATGTAGTCTTTAAAGCAAAAGAATTGTTAAACCCGACCCCACATACAAATTCACTCAAAATGCTCCACAAATGTAAATGTAAGAACTCAGAATGGACAACATATCTAAATATAAGAACCAAAACTAAATGTAAGAAAACATAGGTAAATCTTGGAGTAGACAAAGATTTTTTGGATATGACACCAGAAGCCTAAGCACCAAAAGAAAAAATTAAATGAACCTCATCAAATTTAAAACTTTCAAAGGCTACCATTGAAGAAGGTGAAAACACAATCATAAAAGAAAATATTTACAATCATGTAGCTAGAATACAACTAAGTAGAATATATAAGCAATTCTTATTGTTCTATATAAAAAGACAAATGGGCAAAGGATTTGAATAGACATTTCTCCAAAGAAAATATGTAAAATCCAATAAGCAGATGAAAGGATAATTAGCCATTATTAGCCACTCAGCATCATTAGCCATTAGGGAAATGTACAATTTCAGTGAGATACTACTTCACATCTATTAGGATGGTTATAATAAAAAAAGATAATAATAAGTATTGGCAAGGATGTGGAGCAAGGTGAGCCCTCACACACTGCTGGTAGGAACAGACTATAGACCTAAATGTAGCAGCTAAATCTATACAACTTATGGAAGAAAACACAGAAAGCTGTTTGTGACCTTAGGTTTGACAGGGACTTTAAAAAAAAACTCTCTTTCTCTCTCTCTCTCTCTCTCTCTCTCCCCTCTCTCAGAAAAAAAATCAATAAATCACACTTAAAAACTTTGGCTCTTACTTCTATATTCATTGTTATGAAAATGGAAAGGTAAGCCAACTAGGAGAAAGTATTTGCAAATCATATATCTCACAAGGGAATGATATCTAGAATAATTCTTGCAACTAATCTATAAGAAAAACGACCAAAGTACATAGAAATATGCAAATGTGCACAGGAAAGGGTACCCAACATAATTTGTCATTAGTGAAATGCAAATCAAAACTACTATATTGTTACACATACAATAGGATGACTAAAATTTAAGACTGAACATAAGAAATGTTCACAATGGTGAAGACTATGATATCTCTCATAGAACTGCTGGCTATAAGATGTAGTACAAACAATGGCACAAACTGTTGGCAGTTGCTTTAAAAATTAAATCACATCTACCAACAAACCCAATCTTACCACTCTAAGATATTTACTCCAGAGAAATAAAAGTATACATCCACACTGAGACTTGTACACAAATGTTCATAATAGTCAACTATTATAATAGTTGACTAAAATAGTCAAATAAAATCCCAGATGTATATCAACAGGCAAATAGTTAATAAATTTTAGAAAGTTAGCAAAAATAAAGAACAAATGGTAGATTGTGACACAGACATTATTACCCTATATACATGTCTGAAAGGAATTATTTAAAAAAATGTTATCACTGTCAAAAAAAGTTAATGAAAATAACAAAAAAAGTTAATGAAAACAAGTAAAAGTTTTTTTTAAAAATAAAGAACAACTGATAATAGAAAGAACAGGGAGATTCTGAATGAAATAAACCAGACAAAAAGTAATATACACTGAAAAATTCCTTTTTTTTTTTTTTTTACTTCCTAGTATAAAAAATCCAGGGGTGCTTGACCACTAAGGTATAACCCTAGCCCTTTTTATTTTTATTTTTTTAAATTTTTATTTATTTATTTTTGGCAATGGGGCTTGAACTCAGGAACATTCAACCACTGAGCCACATATATCCCCAGCTCTTTTTTGTATTTTATTTAGAGACAGGGTCTCACTGAGTTGCTTAGGGCCTTGCTGAAGTGTTGAGGCTGGCTTTGAACTCACAATTCTCCTGTCTTAGCCTCCCAAGTTGCTGGGATTACAGGTGTGTGCCACAGCACCGGCTTAGTTTTTATTTTGAAACAGGGTCTTGCTCAATTCCCCAGACTGACCTCAAACTTGCTATCCTCCAGCCTCAGCCTCCTGAATATCTGGGATTACAGGTTTCTGCCACCACCTCCCAATAGATTCAGCTGTATTTAAAGGTAGAAAGTTATAAACCAGGTGAATCCTAGTAAAGGTCTTAGTAAAAAAATAAATAAATAAAAACTCTATGCTTGATCACAATATGGTAAGTCAGAAAATGACAACAAAAATTCCTTTCTCTGTCAGGTTGGTCAGCATAGTATCATCTCCCACTGGTTTTCACTGGGTCTCCTTCCTTTCCTCCCTCCCTCCCTTCCTTCCTTCCTTCCTTCCTTTCCTTCCTTCCCTCTTTCCTGAATTTTGTCGTGTGTGTGTGTGTGTGTGTGTGTGTGTGTGTGTGTGTGCCAGTATCATATTCTGTGTCTAGGAGGTCTAGGAGATGGGTCAGCCTTTATGCCTGTGCCCAAGGATCCCAATCTTGGATCTATCTCCAAGGGTGGAGGTGACTATTGATCCTCATTATAATCTTTGGAGTAGGAACTCCTAAAAGATAAACAGATCTTTCTTGCTAACACCAGTTTCCTCCTTAGTAAGAGTAAGTATAGGGAGAGGGTAGTGAGGGCCCTATCCTGCCACAAAATAAGTGCTAAAATGCATTTTGATACAAATTGTAAACATTAAAGAGTTAAAAGTAAGAGATGGGTGGTGCAATTTGAGCTGGACCTTTATAAGTACATACGGTTCAGATTCTAAAGAGAGGAAAGGACAAGTAAATTAAACAGGATACGGAGAGGCTCAGTAGATGGGCTGGGGCTGTAGCTCAGTGGCAGAGCACTTGCCTAGCATGTGTGAGACACTGGTTCAATCCTTAGCACCATGTAGAAATGAACAAATGAAATAAAGGCATGTTGTCCATCTACAACTACAAAAAAAAAAAAAAAGACTCAGTAGAAAGAAGTATGTTTAAAGGACAGTAAGGCCACCTCATTTTGCTAGAGTGAAAGGATTCTATAATGGATGACAAATTTGTGCTTATTGTGGGCCAAATTATGAAATCCCTTGAAAATCAAGCTTGAGGATTTAGACAATTAAAAAAAAAATGCAGAAAGCTATTAGATTTTAAGTAAAGGGATCATATAACTGAAGTGGAATTTAAGCAAGTATCCTATCCTAAAAGCCAGGGAGGATGGAGGTTTGAACTGGGCATGACCAGTAGGGTTAGGGCCCTCCCTACAATTAAAAGTGATGTTGAAGTGTACTGTTCTAATGGGAGTGAGTCATATACAAGGCAAGGTCTTCTGCCAGCATCTACTGTTTGTCCAGCCCAGACAAATATTATTCCACTTTCAAATGTACAAAGAAACTCAAACATATGAAATTGCCACTAATATATGGCATGTATATAAGTTCCTGTTTCCAGTTCTGCCTAATTTACCTTGGCACTCTTTTCATAGAAGTCAAATATTTGGTGTATTGAAATAAATGCAGATATTGGGGACATGTGGCCTGTACAACTCAATTTCCACAGTGCACAGTTTGGCTTTATTCATTTAGTTTTCAGGTATGAATCACTTCCTTACCAGAACAATAGCAGAAGCAGGAAACGCAGCCAAAAGGATTGTAGTAGGAGTCAGAAGTTTAATTGTGTGACTGTAGGCAAAACATTAAATTTTCTGAGTCTCAGATATCTCTCATCTATACAAAATGGTGTCACAATTAAAACTTTACAGTTCACTTTTTTTTTGAGGGTAGAAAAAACTTTTTAATATATATTTAACTCTTTTTTACTTTATGCAAACAGAAATTACCATTTTGTTTTGGACATCATTTGTATTTGTTTTTTGAGACAGGGTTGCAGTACATTGCCGAGGTTGGCCCCAAACTTCGGGGCTCAAAAGATCCTCCAGCCTTCTGAGTAGCTGGGACAACAAGGGTGGCACCATGCCTGGTTTGGGCATCATTTTTTAGCATTCTAAACAATTCACCAGTGTATCTCTTTTCTTTTCAGATAGGACTTGATGATAAATGGAGTTTGGCATATATCCAACTTCAGTTACCGTATTTTACATATGTACACTTACTCCATATATATATTCCATAGTTATTTCATAGTTTTCCAGTTATTTGAGTAAATTCTGGCAACTAAGTTCATTTGTAATCAACTCTCAATCTTAGAAAGTTCTACCTCCACAACTTCTTAATGTCTATTAAATTCTATAAGCATGTTCTATAAGCACATTCCAAATAAAAGATTATTTGGAAGTAACTACAGAATTCTACTTTTGGAATTATACAATTAACTTGTTTAAATACCCACATAAATTCTCATTTATACCAAGAAAATGGTTCGTATTTTTATCATTAAGAGGGCGAAAAATCATTTCATTTAGAGATTCATAGAAAAGAACAACAGGGTGAAGAGGTGTAAAAAAAAAAAGTGGACTTTTACAGTTTTAGTTATTTTCCCTGAAGTTCTATACCCCTCCCATGAATGATAAACCAAAACCAAGTTCATGTAACAGAAAATTCAAATCAGGGTTAAATTCCAAAATAAAGCTTGATTCAGTTCAAACCTTTCTCCTGAAAGAATTTTCCTGACTTCTCTTTCCCTCACATCTAAGCAATTTTAATCAAATTTAAAACTTTAAGGTTTTACCCAGGTTACCTTTATGTACCTATCTCAAGGGAACCACATTTCTGCCTATTCTATATCTCCTAATGGAAATACTTATCATCAGGCTAGGCAACATATCTCATGACTAGAATACACAGCTTACAATCTGGTGTTTAATTACCAAATGTATACAATATTTGCATATAACTGGCATTTAAAAAAATTCAGTAATGCCCATTACAAATAACTTATCTAGACTGACTCAAAAATAACTGGTTAACTTTAAAACAACCACCTGTTTAATAACATAAATATCTTGATAAGAATGAACCAGTGTGACCTGGGGGAATATAGAAATTCTTGGGTTAATTATAACAACATGGTGATAGGTTTCTTAAGGTACTTTTGAAACTCAGCAAGCCACTGGGCTCCAACTGCTCCATCCACAACTCAGTGATCACAACTGAGTGTAACAGACCTCATACTAGCCACATCAAATCCTTTTTCATTATCTGCTGGAACCAGCTTATCCTCTGAAGCACCAATTGCCAAAATACATGCCTGAGGTGGGTTAATAATAGCAGAGAAATTCTTAATTTCAAACATTCCTAAATTGGAGATTGTAAAAGTGCCACCCTGGAATTCTTGTGGTTGTAGTTTACCCTCTCTTGCTTTAGCTGCTAAAGAAACAACATCGTTAGCAATGGTTTCCAGTCCTTTTATATGTGCATTAAACACAATAGGTGTGATGAGTCCTGCAGGAGTGCTGACAGCAACACTGACATCTACAACATGGTTTTGTCTTATAACTGTGTCCATCCAAGAAGAATTTGCTTCAGGAACTTTTAAACAAGCCAGAGCAGATGCTTTTATGATGAAGTCATTAACAGAAATTTTGTTTCTTCCTTCTAACATCTTATTCAGTTCTTTCCGTACCAACAAAACTTCTCCCATATTTACATCAATAGATAGGTAATAGTGAGGTATGATTTGCTTTGATTGCATTAACCACTGTGCAATAACTCGACGAATGGTGCTGACTGGGATATCTGTGAAGACACCTGTAGGAATGGGTACCACTCCTGGACTCAGGGGAGGCACAGCAGCTGCTGGGGCAGGAGCAGCTTTAGTAGGCACAAAAGAGTCAATGTCCTTGATAATTCTGCCATCTGGTCCCATCCCTTTTACATGTGTAAGATCAATCCCTTTCTCTGTTGCCAACTTCTTTGCAAGAGGGCTAACACCCTTCCCTTTGGTCCAGCAGGAGCATCTGGAGAGGTGGCTGAGGGTGTAGGAGCTAAAGGTGGAAGAGTTGGAGCAACAGTGGCCACCGGGGGTGGGGTAGGTGGTGGTGCTTGTGGTTTTAAATCAGCTACTTCAGTTGGTCTATAGTCAGCAAATGCTGCTATATCTGCCTCTTTTTCTACAATGATACAAAGTGGGGTTCCTAAAGGGACATCTCTTGTGTCTTCAGGAATTAGGATTTTTGCCAGATAACCTTCTTCCTGTACTTCAAAACCTATAGTAGTAGCCTTGGTCAGTTACTATTTCTGCCAATAAGTCTCCTTCACTTAGCTTCTCACCCACTTTTTTTTTTCCCACCTCTGAACTGTGCCCACTGTCATGGTGGGAGAAAGGGCAGGAAGAAGTACCTGCATATGAGTGGGATATGAGCTGCCTGAGCAGGTGTGGATGGAGATGCAGCAGCAGTAGCAGCAGCCGGAGTTAGTGCTGGGGCTGCTTGTGGGGAAGGAGCCGCTGAGGAATCCAACGTATAATTTTTAAAGGCCTCAATATCTTCAGGCTTTCCAATTGTGATATAGATAATGGCTCCAACAGGAACATTGCTAGTACCTTCAGCAACAAGGATCTTTGCCATGTAACACTCCTCCATGCTCTCAAATCCAACAGTGACTTTATCGGTTTCAACTTCTGCAATTAGATCACCCTCATTGATTTTTTTCTCCTTCTTTTTTCTATTGTGCCTGCTATTGTGCCTGCCTGCATTGTGGGGGAAAGAGAAGGTAATGGAACCTTCTGATGCGGGGGGAGACTTAACAGCGGCGGCTAGACTATCCCAAAAGTGGTAGCAGTAAGCTGTTCCGCGGAGTGGCGCCGGAGTTGGGGCTCCAGCCGCCCAGTGCCCGGACCCCGCCATAACTTCTGGTTGTGCTACTGCAACGAGCCAGAGCTGGGCCAGACCGCCGGCTCACATACAGAGGTGCGGGTCCCTCCCGCGAGGTCATCCATTGAGCCCCGAGTCCCGTCTTCTGGGATGCATTCCAGGCCCGTCGCGCACAGACGCGCCACATAGTGCCACTGAGTCCCCACGCTCCAAAGCCTACTTACAGTTCACTTTTTAAGAAGTGAATATATAGAAGATTGCCCATTTAGGTTTAAGTAATTAAACTGCAAAATCCTGGACTGTTACAGCCAATATAGACAATTGACAAAGCAACAAAAATCTTGACAATCAATGCTTTCGTCACCAAGGAGACGTTTTTATATAGTGCCTACTCTGGGAACTCTTCTCACTGAAAGAAAGCAAGGCCAACAACATCCACCCAAGGTATGCTTGGAAGATCACAAGCACTTCCTGGAGGAGAACAGGGCAAATAGAAAAGGAGAAAATATGTTCTTCAGGATAACAGTCTAACAGAACATACATTGAAGCAAAGCAAACACTCCTGAATATCCAGCATTTCAATTGATACATGCAATATAAAATTAGAAACAGGACCATAAACACTCTTATGAAAGAGGGGACACTGAACAAATGTACATGGGAAAGGTAAGTTCTCTGCAATTAGCATGAAAGCTCCTTCCTATCCAAAACCACATGAAATGTGAAATGGTGTGGAATATGCAAGAGGATCAGTGAATGACGTCAAACCCAAATGATGAAATAGAGAATCTAAACATGATCTTTCTCTTATTTCTCACCAATTCCTTGGAACCACCAATAGAAATGTAATACTAGCTACACATGTGAATTAAATTTTCTAGAACTCACTTTAAAAAGTAACATTTTAATAATGCTTTACTTTACTCAATACATCCAAAATGTTGTCATTTTAACTTGTAATCAAAATAAAAACATTACTGATATTTTACATTCTTCATGAGTCTTTGAAATCTGATATGTGTTTTACACTCACAGCACATCTCAGTTCAAACTAGGCACATTTAAAGACAGACACAGCACAAGAAGGTGGAGATTGAGGGCTGCGGTTATAGTTCAGTGGTAGAGCGCTTGCCTTGTGTGTGTGAGGCACTGGGTTCGATCCTTAGCACCACATGAAAATAAGCAAATCAATAAAGATATTGTGTCCATCTACAACTAAGAATATTAAAGAAAGTAGGGATTGAGGATTAACACTAGGCCATACCATATATTTGCATTTTACTTTAAAGAAAAGCCAAGCCTAAAAGTATGTTTTAGGTTTTAAGATATTTTTAAATAATCCAACCTCTTTTGGAACTTATGCAGAAGTGAGAAAGAATGATTGAGGGTATCTCAATCATTCCAGGCCCGTCGCGCCTAGAACACACCCCTCTTTTTTTTTCTGTTAGATACTATTTCTGTTGAAATATCTGAGGATTTCATTGTCATTTCAGATGAATCGAAAGTCTGTAATCAAAACATGTAAGCGGTAAATCATCATTAGGCGCCTACACTTTTCATTCTTTTATTATTTTCCATTGTTATCTTAAATATATTTACTTCTTGACAAACAAAAAGTGTAAGGAACAAGGCTGTAGCTATTTCTCCCCTGATTCTGCTCCCTCTCCACACAGATTGTTAGATTGTTCATTTTCTTGTCAGTCATTGGTTCTAATCAGCCCCAGGGCTTTCACTATTTAAGGGTAATTCCCCTGCTATTTGCTCTTTTTTCCCCCCTCTCTCACTTTCACTCACTCTCCCACACTCATTCTCTCTCCCACTCTCTCACCCTCAAGGGCAGACACTGTCTGCTAATTAAAGTCTCTTGTGTGAGTTGCTGTGACCAGAGTGGTTTCTGGGTGCTTTCAAAAAGAAGTCAAGAATTATATTTAAATGGATAATAAAACAATTCGACTGCATAAAATCCCTTTTCTTTTTAGGCAGACTTATTGGTGCAAACAAATAATCTGCTCTGGTCTCTTACTTAACTGCAACTGTGTTTTCCTTGCAGTTAAGAGACCATGTCAGGTCTTCTTTGCACCTTTTTCTTTTTTTTTTTAGTTGTAGATAGACACAATACCTTTATTTTATTCATTTATTTTTATGTGGTGGTGAGGATCAAACCCAGTGCCTCATAACTGTTCTTGATAGAACTCTATTGGTACTTTGGTTTGGACTGTTCCTACTAGCTGCAGGTTATATAATATCCCTGGCCCTGGCCAAAAAATGTTAGTAGTTTCCTTAGTGATGGTGAAACAACAACAAAATGCCCCCAGGTATTTCCAAACTTCTCTTGATAAGAATGGTACTGTTTGAGAGGCATTGCTTGAAACGTTTGTTAAAGTTTGATCACTTAACAAAGCACCTTTGGTTGTAAGCATTCTACATTTTGTAGTTAGTATTTTATATTTTGTAGTTTCTCTTATCAGCTAAAAAGAAAAGATAAAACCAATATTTAATGCTAGGTTCCATAGTGCACAGTATGTGGCTCTGGAGGCTGAGACAGGAGAATCATGAGTTCAAAGTCATCCTCAGTACTTTAGCAAGGCCCTAAGTAATAGCAAAACCCTGTCTTAAAATAAAAATACATAAAAGGGTTGGTGATGTGGTTCAGTGTTTAAGCACCCTAGGTTCAATCCCCAATATCACCAACCCCAAATCAACACTTAAAAAACCAGAAGCACTAAAACCTAAAAGAAATTCAAAGGCCCTTGTAAACATAAGTGACTTTGCTTCAAAGATTTTTTACTTTTATTTTTTTCCACTTTAAGCTAACACCACCTTACAGAATATATCACATTTTTAAATTTATTTTTTCTCATCTCCAAGAGGGTTCTTATATTTTCCTACTTCCTTTTTCCAAGACTTATTCTCTCTTTTGTACTGTAAAATCTTAAGTTTAAATCTGAATGAATTACATTGATTTTTCTTTGTGATAATAGTCAAACTGTGATACAATTTGAATTATTGAAATGGATGTGGAGGGGTTTTTTATTTTTAATAAAACCTCATGTTTTTAAAATTAGCACCTAGGAGAATATAGGTTGAGACTTAGAATGTAGAGTCATCAGGATGGTAATTGTAATTAAATAAACACATCAGTTCATGATAGCTGATTTCACTTATCCCATTAAAATCAGCTTTCTCCACTATAGAACAGCAGAATTAGTTCTAACATTGACATTCACTAATTGCGTATTAGAGTTTTCAAGAAAAACAATGCAGTTAGTGACTATCATGACTGAGACATGTTTTGACATCAGTAATAATTATTATTTTTAAGATGGGGGTCTTGCTATGTTGCCTAGCCTGATCTCTAGCCTGATCTTCTGAACTCAAGCAATCATCCTGGCTCAGTCTTCTGTGTAGTTAGGACTACAGGTCACCAAACTAGTCCAGTAATTATTTTTTAGTAGCTCTCATTTTGGACACAAAATTCACCACTTATATGATTGTGTATGATTACAAATTATTTTTTATGAGCAATATACAGATTTGAAGCAGTTCCTATCAAAATACCCATGTCATTTTTCCAGAAATAAAAAAAGTAGTCCTAAAATCCATTTGGAAGAATAAAATATTCAGAATAACCAAAGCAATTCCAAGTCAAAAAAGCAAACTGGAGGCATCATAACAACACCTGATTTCAATTTATACTACAAACCTATTGAAATAACCACTGCATGGTACAGGCATAAAAACAGACCAACGGTAAAGAATAGAAGACACAGAAAAAAACCCAACACAGTCGCGGTCATCTGATCCTTCACAAAAGTGCCAAAAACATATCGGAGAAAAGACAGACTTTTTAAAAAACAGTGCTGGAGAAACTGGTTATCCATATGTAGGCAAATAAGACTAGATCCTTATCTCTCACCCTGCACTAACTTGAAATGGATCAAAAGCCCAGGGATTAGATGAGAAACGATGCAAATCCTAGAAGAAAATGTAGGTTCAACACTCTAGCATATAGGCACAGGCAATGACTTTCTCAGTAGGGAGCTCAGAAAATAATACTAAAAGTTAACAAATGGTATGGCATCAAATTAAAAGCTTCTGCACACACAATAAAGGTAACAATAAGGAATGGGAAGAAAGAACCTACAGAATGCAAGAAAATACTTGATAGCTACTCTCTGACAGGATTAATAACCAGACTATATGAGAAACTCAAAAAAACTTAACATCAAAACCTCAAATAACCCAATTAATAAATGGGCGAATGAATTAAACAGACACTTCTGAAAAGAAGAAATACAAATAGCCAAAAAATATATGAAAACATGTTCCAGCATCATTAGCAATTAGGGAAATGCAAATAAAAACTACACTGAGATTTCATCTCACTGTAGTCAGAATGGCAGCCATCAATAATACATACAATAATAAATGCTAGAGAGAATGTGGAGAAGAGGGAACACTTCTTCAATCCTTCAACAATCCTGTTGATGGGATTGTAAATTAGTACAACCACTAAGGAAATCAGTATGGAGGTTCCTCAAAAGACTAGGCATGGAACCACCATATGACCTAGCTATACCACTCCTAGATATTTATCCTAAAGAATTAAAGTCATCATACTACAGCAAAACATGCATACCCATATTTATAGCAGCACAATTTACAATTGGAAAACTATGGAACCAGATTAGGTGTCATCAATGGATGAATGAATGAAGAAAATGTGGTATATATGTTTTATTCAGCCATAAAGAAAAATGAATTATGTCATTTACTGGAAAATGGATGGAATTTGAGAACATTATGCTATACAAAATAAGTTGAACTCAGGAAGTCAAGGGTCATATGTGTTCTCTCAGATGTGGACACTAGAGAGGAAAAAAGAAAGATGAAAAGCAAAAGAAGATCAATAGAGTACAGGAAAGGGACCAGGGAGAGGGTCCAGAGTGAAGGGAGAAGGGAAAATACTGGGGAATGATATTGGCCAAATTGTATTGTTATATTGTGTATGTGTGAATATGTAACAATCAAAACTGTCATTATGTACAACTATAATGTACCCACAAAAGAAAATGGGAAAAAATACAAGAAAACGAAAAAAGAAACTGGAAAAAAAATTTATGTATATATGTATGTACATATACAGCCTAGCCAAACCTCTATTGTGAGCATAAACATTAATTGATACTGTAGAACAGTGGTCAACAAATCATGGTCCACAGGACAAATATAGCCTGACACTTTTTTTTATTCTTCTCTCATTCCCTTTCTTCCTTCCTTCCTTCCTTCCTTCCTTCCTTTCTTTTCTTTTATTTTATTTTTTTTAAAGAGATGGGGGTCTCACTATATTGAGACCAGGAGACCCAGGCTGGAGACCCAGGCTGGCCTGAACTCCTGGGCTCAAGTGATCTTCCTACCTCAGCTTTCCGAGTAGTTGCAACTCTTGGTGCACACTACTGTGTCCAATACTTCCTTAGCTTTCTGAGTAGTTGCAACTATAGGTGCACACTGTCCAACGATAACACCTGCTTTTGTAAACAAGTTTTATTAGAACACAGGCATGCTTATTTGTTTACACACAGTCTAGGTTGCTTTTGTGCAACACTGGCACTTGAGTAACAACAAAGGCTGGCCTGCAAAGTCTAAAATGTTTATTATCGGTCTCTTTACAGGAAAAGTTTGTTGATCCCTGATTAGATCACAGATTAAAGCCAGCAGAATAAATGCATAAACATTTCTTACGGCTAGAATTGGATATATGAAATGAGATCAATGATCTGTTAGTTGCCAAGACAAATATCTCTTCCATATAGGAGATGTGACATGGCACTGTCCCATGTCAAATGTGAAAAAAAAAAAAAGTTCATTTTGATGAGGTTTAAGAAATTTCCTTTCCAGGGCATTTTGAGGTGGATCTAAATTTCGACTATAGATAATCACACAGGGAAAAATATTTTCATCTGCAAATAGATTATGTTCATTATTGGTTTATAATAATTTCATAACTATCATCTAACATTAAAGCATCATAAGAGACTGCCTATTGGATTGTAATAGAAACTTATGACTCTAGTCATTGACTTATGCTTTTCTAGTTATTGTAGACTCATGTTTTTAAGCTAATGCTAAAAATATATGACTATTTATGGGAAAATATATGACTATTTAAGTCTGATTGCCTTGCAAATTTTGACCAGTTTATTTTTCAGATATCCATTTTGGGATTTACTCTTTCAGTTAATTTTGGGTTCTGGGGGCAATGAAATTGTTGAATATGTGAGATGTTACAGTTTCTATGTAAATTCACCTGAGTGTCTCTACCTCTATTGACAGGCAAGGATATAAGGAAGTTAGTACTTTTACTTGGAACTATTATAGAGCAATCGTACTGGATTTGTTTTCATAACATGAAAGGGTGTAAAACTAGAAAAACTACTTAAAATTTTTCAGACTGCAGGCCTGGAGCACAAAACACACAGGTGAACTCCATAATCAGGGAGGTGAAGCTCAAGTAAGATGGTGGTCATGCTGAATTGAAGAGGAAATTATCAAAGTTCAAGATCATCAAAGTGGCTGGAATTTTGTGGACAAGAATGCCTGAGCTATGTATGGTGTGCAATGTGAGTATGTGTATATGTGTGTGTGTGTGTGTGTGTGTGTGTGTGAGAGAGAGAGAGAGAGAGAGAGAGAGAGAGAGAGAGAGGGAGAATACTAAAAACCTGGAAGGAATTCACTTTTGTTAGGAATGTACCAGATGAGACTCTTCAAGGCTTAGCAGAGTTTGCTTGCTGTAAAGGAGACTGAAGAATGATGCTAAATGTGCAATGCTGGAAGAAATTTGGTTTCCAACACAGTCAGATTGCAACTTGACTAATATATTAGATACTTAACTGAGAGTTCAGAAATAAGCCTTAGGAAAAAGAACCATACACAAAATCGTAAATGAAAAATGGTAGAACTAAGTTTGAAACCAAAATTGACTCATGCTAAAAACGTATATGAAAGCCAGAGAAGAAAAAGGAAAAAAAGGTGTGGGGTGTGGGGAATCTTATGTAAATCAAAGGAAGATCAGTAGAAAAGAGGAAAGGGACCAGGGAATGGAGGAAAGGAGGGAAGGAGAAATGCTGGGAGAATCATATTGGCTAAGTTATGTCATTGTATTGTGTGCATGTACAGAAATGTAATAACAAATCCCACCATTATGTACAACTATAAGGCATTGATGAAAATAGGGGAAAAAAAGAATCATACCAAAGTTGACATGACCAAAACAATTCACCAGTAATTAGACCACATGATACATGAAATAGAATATCCTTTAGAGAAAGACAACATAATCTAGACTTTCTATGATGTATCATCTATAAATGTTCAGAATACAATTAAATTTTATCAGGTTGCAAAGAGATTGAAAAATGAGAACCATAAGAGAAAACATCACATATAAAAAAAGGTCTGTGAGATGACTCAGATGTTAGGATTAGCTGAAAAAAATTTAAATAGCTTTTATAACTGTTTCAAGGACTTAAAAGAAAGCACAATCATAATGAATAAACATATGGGGTGTCACCATATAAATGAACGTTTTCTTTTAAAAGAAATAAAAAGTATAGTGTTTGAAATGAAAAAATCAAGAAAGAAGTTCATCATCACATAGTATACTGCAAAAAAATCCAAAAAAGTTAACTTGGAGATAGAACAATAGAAGTTATCTGGTCTAAAAATCAGACAGAAAAAAATGGAGACTTAGTTATTATCAATATAAAGTGATCTAGCATACATATTATTAGACTTCTAGAAGAATAGAGGTATAAATTATACAGAAAAAAGTATTTGAGGCAATGATTCCTGAAATTATCACAAATTAACAAAGAAGTTAAAAGATTTAGAAAACTCAGTAAATACTAAGATTAATTACAAAGAAAATCACACCTAGATGTATCATAGTCAAACTGTAAATAATCAATTGGGAGTAAAATGGTCTTGAAGGCAATTAGAAAAAAGTGGTGTCTTATGCATTGGTAAAAATGATTAAAATGACAGTTTCTTATCAGAAATGAGAGGATAAAAGTTAGTGGAAAGGCTTAAGATGCTGGAAGACAAAAAATGCTAATCCAGGATAAATATTCTTCAAAACTGAAAGTAGAACAGACATTTTCATATAAATAAAAAGTAAGAAAATTCAATATCAATAGATCTCTACTACAAACAATGCTAAAAGAAACTCTTCAAGATAAAAGGAGATAACACACCTCTTTAGGGTAAAAGGTAGAAACAGATGTATTATGTGTTTTAGTTTACTATGTAATAAACTTAATGGTTTAAAATAATAATCATTTGTTATTTCTCCCTATCCTATGATTTGGCTAGACATAACTTGATGGGCCTCTGCTCTAGGTTATTAATTACTGGCTGGAGTTGCTCATATAGTTTCCTTCAGCAAGGGGTTTAGCCAAAGCTAGAACTGGCAAAATAGCTTCATTTACATGTCTGCTAGCTTAGCTAGTTGGGACAGACTTATCTCTCCAAATGCTTTTAGTCATTCAGTCATTTTAAAATTATTATTTGTTGGCTGGGTTCTTAAAGGATAAAAGTGAAAGATGTATACCTTCTCAGGCCTAGGTCTAGGAATGGTGTGGCATCCCTTTCACCATCTTTTGTTCCTTAAAACAAGATAAAAGACCAGCCCAGATTCAGGGAGTGGGAAAATAGATTTTACTTCTTTTCCTAAAAAAGTTTTTTTAGTGGTGGATGGAACTTTATTTTATTTATTTATTTGTGGTGCTGAGGATCAAACCCAGTGACTCACACATGCTAGGCAAGCACTCTACCACTGAGCCACAACCCTAGTCCTAGATTTTACTTCTTAATGAAAGAAGCAACATGCATATTCAGGAATGTAAAGAATTTGGGGTAGGTAAAGAATTTGGGGTAGTTTTAAAGACAATCCACCACAAACAGGAAGGAATGAAAAGTACTGGAAATAGCAAAATGTAGGTAGATATAAAAGGCAATATATATATGTATATGTATATATAATATGTATATGTATATTTATTCTTTTAATTTCTCAGAAACATGACTAAGGTAAAAAACATAAAGTACGTAGCTGTAATATATATGACAACAAAGCAGAAAGAACTTGGGGAGGTGTGGGGAAGTATCACAATTTAAAATATGAAGACTGCAATGTTTCTAGGAATTATGTATTTCATAATGCATTTCATAATTCCTAGAAACACTGCTAAAACAATAATGCAAAAAGATACAGCTAAAAGCTAACAGAGGAATTAAAACAGAATACTGAAACATTAACTCAAAAGCAGGAATAAGAAAATGTAGGAATAAACAAAACTGGAAACAAAACACTAAAACCAAATTCAACAATATCAATTACTACAATTAATATAAAGGAATTAAACATATCAGTTAAACAGATTGGGTTAAAAATAGAAAGCCCCAATATTTGTTGTCTATAAGGAAATTACATTAAATAAAATATGGGTAGGATGAAAGTAGAAAATAGGTAAAAATAAATCATGAATAGTAAGCCAAGAAGACTACTGTGGCTATACTAACATCAAATGAATTTAACTTCAAGAAAAGTAGTTTTATAAGAGATAAAGACATTTCCTAATACTCTGGTTAGTTTTTAAGTAACACATCAGAACCATGACACCATACAACCAAACGTTTTTATGCCCAAAATATGCGAAAGCTGACAAAACTAAAGAGGCAAATCCATAGTTTGAATTTTTAACAACCCTTGTTAATAACTGATAGTAACACTATACAAAAAAATCACTCATGGTACACAAGATCTGAACCAACCACCTTAACCTCATTGACATTGACAATGCCCAACAACTCCAGAATGTACTTTTTTCTAGTACTCCTGGAAATTTGCAAGATAGACTATATTCTTGGCAAAACAATCAGTCTCAAAAAATTTTAAAATATTGAATTTCACAGTTTTTTTTCTATTCACAGTAGAAATAAGTGGGTATTCTCTAACAAGACTGGTCATTTAAAAAAAAAAAACCTAG
Organism: Sciurus carolinensis; assembly: GCF_902686445.1. Classification (NCBI taxonomy): domain Eukaryota; kingdom Metazoa; phylum Chordata; class Mammalia; order Rodentia; family Sciuridae; genus Sciurus; species Sciurus carolinensis. The sequence continues at coordinate 63,135,254 of NC_062224.1, forward strand.
AAGATGCAAATCATCAGTATGAGTGTTTTAGTTATCTATTGCTATATAAAAAACCAGCAGTGGTGCACAACTGTAATCCCAGACTTGGGAGGCTGAGGCAGGAGGATCATCAGTTCAAAGTCAGCTTCAGCAAAAACAAGTTGCTAAGCAACTTGCTGAGACCCTGTATCTAAATAAAATACAAAATAGGGTTGGGGATGTGACTCAGTGGTTGAGTGCCCCTGAGTTCAATCCCCAGTACCAAAAAACAAAGCAAAAACAAAAACAAAAAGTGAAAACTAAACAAACCACCCATTCCAAAACTTAGTGACTTAAAAAGAAACAACCACTTTATTGCTCACAATTTTGAATAGGTCAAGAATCTGTGCAGGGTTCTGCTTACTTATGCTCTTTTGTCACCTAAACTCACTCATGCAGTTGCTTTCAGCAAATGCATGGTTTAGGCTACAAGGTCTGAGATAGCTTTGTATGTCTGGAACTAGGATGCTGACTGTTGGTTCCATGTGGCCTCCCTTTCCTTGTGGTCTTTTATACTTTAGGGGTTCTTTTATTAAAAATATTTTTTAGATGTTGATAGACCTTTATTTTATTCATTTATTTATATGTGGTGCTGAGTATCAAACCCAGTGCCTCACACATGCTAGGCAAGTGCTCTACCACTGAGCCACAACCCCAGCCCTAGGGGCTCTTTATTCATATGGACTCTCTCTGCAGCAAGATAGCCTGGGCTTCTTTACAGTGTGGCACAGGGTACCAAAGAGGGGAAAAACAAATTTATGCCTTTAAGGATACAGTCTTTCTTCAAGTCTGAGTCTTGGGTAGGATCTTGATCCATATATTTTGCGGAAATTTATAGTTGGATGATATTTTTATGTACATTACTATATGAAATGTCTGTTTTTATGCTTTCACTCTTGCTACATTGTTTTTTCCATAAAATTAACTATGATATAATCGATTAATGATAATGTCTCTTCAATTGGTTGTGTGTAGCTTGTTCTGTAATAACTTATATAGAAAAGACTCATGGGAATAATATTCTATAAATGACAATTTGCTGATTTAAAAAAATATAATTTGTAGTAAGGCACAGTAGTATATTCCTAGCTTCTCAGAAGGTTGAGGCAGGAGAACAGCCTGGGCAACTTGGTGACACTGTCTCAAAAAAAAAAAAAGAAAAAAAATAAAGGACTGGGGATGTAGCTCAATGGTAGAGCACTCCTCAGTTCAATGCCCAAGAGTGGGGGAGGGGAAGTTCATTCACCACCATGCTAAGAGGCTCCTTAGTGCAAAGTAAATGCAAGGACATTTTTCTCTCTTGGGCTATGTTTTCTTTTAGATTGGAGTCTAGAAAGCCTTCTGTGTGCATTGTGCTCATTATGGTCATGTGGTTTTTAAAAATCTTGTTCAAGCTATTGGATGTAATATCCATTTTTTTGGCTCTCTTCTCAACTCATTTTGTACCAGGATTTTACTATGGAAAAGTGGTATGTAGGGCATAAAACGATATTAGTTCCTAACTTCCCATTTTTATCTACTATTTAGGGGTGTTTGAGAACTTTAAAAAAACTAGAAACTCTCCCCTATTTTCAAGAGAGCATTAATTTTTAGCCATATAAAATCAGTTCTGATGGGTTACAGTTATACTTACACCCCATGAAAAGGGAAGAAAGGTTAGCCAGACCAAGCCTCAAGATTAGAAGTTAATGACCATGTGATCTTGTGTGATCTCTTCCATCACATCTTTATTTAGGTTTGAGTGAGGCCAAGAACTAATGACACAAAGAATAGCAGAAGGAACTTATTTTGTGATTGATGTATATTGTTTAAAGACAACATAGAATCAACTATTTGTAGCATTTTAAGAAATACACATACACACTTTACTAGACTTTCTAAATTTCTTCTGTGATACTCCGATTCTACTCAAATGGACCACTCTGAGGGGAAATTCAGAGTCCTGGGAGAGTTACTACTTGCGAAGCCTTAGTTATGAACAAAATTCTTTCTTGCAATGACTTTAAAACTATCCCTTTAGCTTTCACTCATTAGTGTTGGTTCTGTTACCTGAAGCTATTAAAAAAGAAGAAGAAGAAGAAGAGGAAGCAGATCCTTATTTCACAGATCATCTCACAAACGTTGTAGAAGCATATCGTGTTCCTAAGAATCTCTGATCAGTGTCCAGGGCCATCTTCCCTAGAATTTCTCAATTGTCCCTCATTTCACATGGTTTAATTATCCTCCTTTCAACCTATTTCACATTCGGTTATTAATACTCCTTATAAAAGCTGAGAGCACTTGGATCCCCAGAACAATACTTGTTAAGTACAAAAAAGAAATTCATGCCCAAATAGTAGAGAAGGCACTGAGTCAATTAAATCAAAAGCTAAAATTGTAATAAAGAGAAATGAAGGCTCAAGGGAGCAATTAAAATGCTATGCATGGATTTTTCTTGTAAGAACCATCAGTCATTCTTCCGTTTGCTCACTGCGTCGGAAAGAGGAGTAAAATCCTAGGGACTATCGGGTAAAGTGACATCTTACTCCCCTAGTCCAGCCGCCGTCCCCTCTCCACAATCTCTATTTGCAACGCGAATCTTCCATCTTCTGGCCGGGACAGACTGATGTAAATCTCAATCCAAAAAATTGGGAAGGCGGCAACCTACCGTCAATTCCCGGTTCACTTCCGGTAGTCACTTCCGGGTCGAAGGGAGGGCCACAACACTTCCACAACCGAAGGCGGAGTTGAGGCGGGGCTAAACGTGGGTACCGACTCCAAGGCAGGTTTTGCGCAGCTCACAGGAAGCGCACGCTAACGACTTCCGGTGAGCGTGTTCTTCAAGTTGTATTGGAAGTGGGAGGCGGTTTACCGCATTGTCCCGGCTGTAGATGGGTAAGTGTTGCGGGTATGATTCAGAGCTTTTGTTGTGCTTGAATTTACCTGTGTTTTCCTTCATAAAATTTCTCCTAATATTCTGAAACCCTGGGTTCTGGGAATGTGAGGAAGGTGGAGAAGCTTTGGTTACCGTGGCAACTACGTGACACCGATTCCGATTTTTGAGTATTCGAAAAGGGGATTTGTGTTCCGACTCCTCAAAATACATGTTGGACCTCATTCAGAGTCACATTATTTCAAACTCATGTGCTTAGCCACGGAATCTGACTTTAAAAGGTTTATTCTGGCAGTAATGTGGAGAAGCAGTATTTTAGGCAGGGCAACTACTTAGAAACCTAATGCAGTGATCTAACAGTTTGAAGGTGGCGTAGAATTCTAGAGAGGAGGGAAAATTGGAGAATTTCTAGGAGGTAGGATCAGAAGCTTTAATAGTTGGATTGATGTGGGAAATGAGGGAGCGGGGACCCTGAGTATCTTGAGGATTAAGTGCAAACTCAATTCGGCATTTGACTACCTTTCTAGTTTCTTTTGCCACGGTGAGTTATCACTGCCTCCTATTCCTTGTCCCAGTTGTAGTGTCTAGTAGTTTGGTGTTCTTTGAATTTCCTGGTCCTTATTTTGTGTATGTGTGAGACCCTGTACAAGTTACATAATTTCACTCCGTCAGTTTTTTCAACATTAATACGGAAGAAAATAATAGTACCCACTTTGGGGTTGTTATGGGGATTAGTAGTGCGTGTGTGTATGTGGTGTTGTGTGGGAGGGGTGAAATCCTGAGCCTCATGCACACTTTACCATTGAGTTGTATCCCTAGCCCCCAATTAGATAATAGACCAGGTATTTAAAGTTCCAGTAAATAGTAGCTACTGCTATATGTACTGTATTTGTTTTGTTGTTTGCATTTTGCTGTTTCTTTCTCTAGACTTGCTTTTTTAAAATTAAGAGGAAGTATCTTTGTGTGTTTGGAACATAGTAATAGTTGAGTAATGGATCATTCATTTTGACTGTTACTGACATAATTAAATTTATTCTTTTTTTTTTTTGGTACAAAGTGTTGAACCCAGGGGCACTTAACCACTGAGCCACGTTGTCAGCCCAGAGATAGGGTCTCACTGAGTTGCTTAGGGCCTCGCTAAGTTGCTGAGGCTACTTTGAACTTGAAATCCTCCTGGCTCAGCTGCTGGGAATACAGGCACATGCCACTGGGGCTGGCAAATTTCATTCTTTAAAAGAACTGCTAGGTGCATTGGGTCTTGCTGGTCAAATGTTATTTATTAGATGAAAAGATGGCTGTTTTTCTGTACAATGTAGAAACCTGTGGATTAAGATATACCAAAAATAACTGATATTCTCAGTTTGGAATAGATATGAGTGATTTCAGTGAAGAAGTGACCAAGCCCGTTTCAGAGGATGACCAGGTGGAAACATCTGTGCTCACTGGTACAGGAATGTATTTTCCTTGGCTTCAAAAGCATTTAGAAACTGTAGGTAAGTGGAATAACAACCATTTTAACTTGAGTATGCATACAAGATGAACCAAGCTGGTTCCGTTTTTAAGATAAGAATATGTAAGTTGTTTTCTTTTTTTGACTGTAAGCAGAAATGGAATCATCAAAAATAGATTCTTTTTTCTTTTGAATTAATATACAGTCTATATTATGTTGGAGCTACATTTTCAGCAATGCTTACTGAGCCCTAATATCTAGTGTTGGCTGAATTCTGTGAACTTATACATGAAGAAGATATAGTGTCTTCCTTTGAGAAGCACATAGCTTTCAAAAAAAGAATATTTTCCCTCATTTTTATTTAATGTAAATATAAGCAAAATTTTCTGTAGGATACGTTCCTTATAAGATATATAAAAGAAGCAGTTCTTTGTATGCTGGCATGTTGGGTACTATAACCCCAGGAATACATTTGAATCAATACTTTCCTTATTGCCTCCAAATGTATTTCTTAGTCCTGCCTTCTTTCCACTTTGGCTCCTAGAATTTAGCTCCCATTTTAAAAAATTTTACTATTTTTTCATTTGATGATCTCAGTTAATCCTCAATAAATTTGTGTGCAAGGCATTGTAATAGGTAGAAACTGAATTTCACAAATTTATACTCCTAAGTATTGCTATCAGGAGTCAGGTCTATCTGATTTTTAGAGCATACACTTTTTAAAAATATTGTTTTAACTCTAGAGGGACACCATGCCTTTATTTATTTATTTTTATGGGGTGCTGAGGATTGAACCCAGTGCCTCACATGTGCTAGAGGAGTTCATTACCACTGAGCCACAACCCCAGCTCCTAGAGCATATACTTTTAACCACTGAGATGAAGGGAACTTAGCCTAAGCATAGTATTCCTTTAGATGAATAAAGGATATTTCAAGGAAGAAGTGTTTTGTTCATTTTCTGGACTATTTGCCAGGGATTGTTGCTGATCTACACAGCTTGAGTGTAGATCTTGTTAAATGCAACCTCTGATTTCGAGAACTGGTTAGCATCTAGGTGATTCTAATGTTGCTAATTTCAGAACCACGCTGAGTATCAAAGTTAAGGATCCCAAGGTGATTTATATGTACCTTATTAATCACCTAATCTAGATCAGTAGTCTTTGAACTTTTTCACTATTGTATTTTTTAAAATTGTGTACTACTATGCAAGTTTTAAGGTACTAAGAATTTTCTTCTAAAAAGTTTGTTGCAAGAGATAAATTTCCAGCACATGGTATGATGTTTTAAATGAAATAATATTACTTTAAAAAGTAGATCTGGTAGAACCTAAATAGCAACTTTAAAATGTTTAATGAAAAAACTTTTTATAGATGGAAATTTTGTATTTGTTCTCTTTTTGTTGTACATTTTGCAATAAAAGTTTGTGTCTGTATTTATACTTATTTTTAATGTCCTTTTTTTATTTTTTAACTTATTGTAAACAAATGGGGTACAACTTGTTTCTCTGGTTGTACATGAAGTAGAGGCATATCATTTGTGTAATCATACATTTACATAGGGTAATGGTGTTCAATTCATTGGAGATTGGCTTATCTCACTTAGCATGATATTCTCCAATTTCATCCACTTGCCTGCAAATGCCATAATTTTATTATTCTTTATGGCTGAGTAATATTCCATTGTGTATATATATATATATATATATATATATATATATATATATATACACACACACACCACAGTTTCTTTATCTAATCATCAGTTGAAGGGCATCTAGGTTGGTTCCACAATCTGGCTATTGTGAATTGAGCAGCTATGAACATTGATGTGGTTGCATCACTGTAGTATGCTGATTTTAAGTCCTTTGGATATAGGCCTAGGAGTGAGATAACTGGGTCAAATGATGGTTCCATTCCAAGTTTTCTAAGGAATCTCCACACTGCTTTCCATAGTGGCTGCACTAATTTGCAACCCCACCAACAATGTATGAGTGTACCTTTTCCCCCACATCCTCTCCAGCACCTATTGTTGCTTGTATTCTTGATAATTGCCATTCTAATTGGGGTAAGATGGAATCTTAGGGTAGTTTCAATTTGCATTTCTCTTATTACTAGAGATGTTGAACATTTTTTCATATATCTGTTGATTGCTTGTAGATCTTCTGTGAAGTGTCTATTTATTTCCTTGTCCTGTAAGTTTTTAAGTTTTAAAATTTCTTGTGGGTTGAGATATACTTGTAAGTAAGATTTGTACACAGTTGATCAAAATAGCAGAAGTTTTGTTAAATTTTAAGTATTCAAAGTAAATTTTAATATTTTAATCTCAATAAAATAGTTATCACTTTCCTCCAATTATTTCATGTGTCTTTATGTCAGATATTTTTAGAATGAGAAAACTTCTCACATTAATTCCATATTATGTTAATGGATATAAACTGAGAAAATTTAGTTATATAAGGAAGTAGATGGCTTTGAGTGGAATTTAGTTAAATTATATGGTGTATTTAAAATTAGAACATTCTATAATTTTGATAAAAGAATTGGGAATCACTTGACTTGAAAAAGTAAATGTTAGAATCATTCAGTTTTCAGCTTGTGTTGAAATTTCCTTCATGTAATGTGTAATAATTTTGATCGTGAAGTCTTGATTATAGGCACAGTGCTCTAGGAGATAAATTTTAGAAAAGAATATACAAGTAAGTAGAAGATCTGCAAATTAATTGTTTTAAGAGATTCTTTGCAGGGTCCCTGTTGATCTGTGTGTACTTGCAGGGTTAAGGGTACCAGCTAGAAGACTGCTGGCCTAGAGGGGTCTGGTAGGAAGGAAAGCATAGCTAGCAGTGTAACCAGACACTCATATAATGAGGTTGTTAACTAAGTCCAGATATCCTTAAAGGAATTTCTAATACTTTAAGGATATAAATGGTAATGTCTGCAGATGTTTTAATTTCATTTGCACTTAATATCATTGTATTACTAGGAACTTGGCCCTAAAAAATAAAAGCCCAGGGGCTGGGGAGATAGCTCAGCTGGTAGAGTGCTTGCCTTGCAAGCACAAGGCCCTGAGTTCGATCCCCAGTACTGCAAAAAATAAAATAAAATAAAAAAATAAAAGCCCAGCCAGATAAGGTGGCACATGCCTGTATTCCCAGATACTTTGGAAGCTGAGGCAGGAGGATGGCAAGTTTGAGATTCAGCCTGGGCAACTAAATTAGCAAGACCTTGTCTTTAAAAAAAAAAAAAAAATACTGAGCAGGTAGCTCAGCAGTGGTACCCCCTGGATTCAATCCCCTAGTACTGTAAAAATAAACAAGTCTATTTGGAATTTTCAGAACATTGGTAGATAATAAAGACAATGCTTGCATAGGGTGTCTCAGGTGATTTCTACCCATTCTACCCATACCAGTGCCTGTACTTTTGGGATCTTGAGAGATTCTCCCAAAGTGCCTAATGCCAAGATGAAAGGATGAGTGAATGAGATTCAAAGGATCTGGTGATTCTAGTAGCCCAAGAATGTAATTTAGATTTTTAGTAATACTCTAAAAAACAGTATAGTGCGGAAGAGTTTGTTTCAAGTGAAGTTGGCTTTGATACTTGGGGATGGGCTGAGTCAAGTAATACCTACTGTTCCTACTTGTTAAAATTTGCTTATCAGAAATTAAGTTTTTGGAATAGTTGAATCAGAGTCGCTGGGTAAAGACCCTTGTCCTTTACCTTTATAGTGACTGGAGGGAAAAAGAAGAAGGATTTTGCTCAGACAACAAGTGCTTGTTTAAATTTTATCCAAGAAGCTCTGCTGAAGCACCAGTGGCAGCAAGCTGCAGAATACATGCACAGCTATTTGCAGATCTTGGAAGATTCAGACAGCTACAAAAGGCAGGCTGCACCTGAGGTAAACAGAGCGTGAGTCTGCTGAAATAAATAGCAAATTCCTGAAAGATTTTGCCTCCAGCTCCACTTACACACTGCTTTTGCCTATTACTATATTAAAGGAGACTAAAATAGTCTCAGCTGTGCATTCTCAAATTTTACAGGTTTCTCATTCATTCCCATAATGATTCCTTCTTTCTCTTGTTTTTTCCCCTTCTGTATCGGATGTTTTTCATCATAATACAAAGATGTTAATTCTTTTTTCTTAAAGTCATTTTAATCCCCACTTCCTCCACAGGTTGTGTACCTGTTTTCTACTCTTCCATTCAGTAAAACTTAAAAGTTTTTTTTTGTCCAACCAGAGCAATCTTTTTGTCGGTTTTTTAAATTTCAACAGCTTTATGAAGATATTAGCACACCATACAATTCACTGACTTATACAATTTAATATTTTAAATATTTTCAGAGTTGTGCAAACATTAATCACAATCTAAATTTAGGACATTTTCATCCTTCACAAAAAGAAACCCTGTACTCATTTGCAGTCTTTCCTTATTGCTTCTCCACTGACTCCTAGCACCTGGAAGCTGCTAATCAGCTCTTTTCTATCCTGGACATTTCATATAAATGGAATCCTATAATGTATAATCTTTTGTGAATGGTTTCTTTTACTTAGTATAATTTTTTCAGAGTTTATTTATGTTGTAGCAAAAGTATTAGTGCTTTTTCCTTTTTATTGGCAAATATCCTTTTATATGTATACACCACATTTTATATATCCTTTTATCAGTTCATTACATGTTTGGGTTGTTTATACCTTTTGGTTATTGTGAAAAATGCTTCTATAAACATTCACGTGCAAGTTTATGTGTGGATGTTTCTTTTGATTTTTTTTTTTTTTTTTTTTTTTTTTTTTTTTTTTGGTCATATACCTAGTATTAGAATTTTAGATCATGTACTACTTACTGTACTTCACTTCTCAAAAGTCTGGCAGACTGTTTTCTAAAGTGACTACACCATTATATATTTCCACCAGTAATATTTGAGGGTTCGAGTTTCTCTGTATCCTTGCCTTGTTATTGTTTCTTTTTGATTTTAGCCATCTAAGGGTTTTAAAGTGGTATCTTATCATGGTTATGTTTTCATTTTCCTAATGACTAATGGTGCAGAGTGAACTTTTTAAAACATTAAATCCTCATTCACTGCTCTGCTGAAAATGCTGTAATCAGGGTGATGTGCTCACCGATTCCCATTTGATCTTTTCTGTTTTTAATCTCATCTCCTGTAATTCTCTCACTTGTTCTTTCTTTTCCAGCCTCACTGGCCTTGCTCTTGTTAGAATGAGCCTCATTGTCTTTGACTTACTATTATTTTTTTTTTGGAAAGATCTTTCTTCAGCTATCACTGTTTGCCCTTCCATCAGACCCCTTTTCTGTGAGGTCTGTGAGGTCTACCTTGATTATTTAAAATTACAATAGCATTTCTCACTTCCTTATCCCTACATTTGTACTGGCACTCCTGATCTTCATGCCCTTCTCCATTCTTATAACATTTTCCAATATAATTATTATGTTTCTTGTTTATTGTGTGTCTCTCCACATCAAATGTACATTTCTGAGGGCAGGATAAAATAGTGCCTGGCATGTAATGCTAAATTTGTTGGGTAAAAGGCAGTTTATTCACAACTAATTTCCCTTGACTCTCAGGTGCTTTTACTAATACAGTAACCAGTGCATCAATTAGTTGTCTAATGGAGCCAAAACAAAAAGTATCAAATATATATGTGCTGCTTGGGGTGTGTGTGTGTGTGTGTGTGTGTGTGTGTGTAAATAAAATATAACTGTTGACAAGTTTTAATTTTGGTACTAAAGTTACATCAATCTGTGAATCATTAGTAATGATTTACATTACAGAGGGGCATTATAACCTCTCTTTTGTCCAGATTTTGTTTTGTAAAATGAAGAAATTAAATGGGTGGCTTCCAGATACTTGTTTTGCTCTGTTTGAACCACCTAGGGCTTGTCTTGAAAATATAGATTCTGTCAGGCACCATGGTGCACACCTGTAATCCCAGCAACTCAAGGCTGAGACAGGAGGATTGCTAGTTCAAGACCAACCTCAGCAATTTAGTGAAACCCTGTCTCAAAATAAAAAGGTCTGGGGACTTAACTCAGTGGTTAAGTGCCTCTGGGTTAGATCCCCAGTACTCCCTCAAAAAAATTCCAAATAATACAGAGTCTTCCACTTGAATACTTATAAAATATATGTATTTATATTTATTTATTTATTTTTGGTACCCCCCCATCCCACCCTTGGGGGGCACTTAGTCACTGAGCCATATCCCCAGCCATCTTTTCTTTTTATTTATTTATTTATTTTTTTTATGAGGTGCTAAGGATTGAACCCAGTGACTCACGTGCTAGGCAGGCGCTCTATCACTTGAGCTACAATCCAGCCCCATTTTTTTGTTTTATTTTGAGACAAGATCTTGCTAAGTCACTTAGGGCCTTGCTAAATTGCTGAGGCTGGGTTTGAATTCACAATTCTCCTGCCTCAGCCTCCTGAGCTTGGCTTAGAGTATTTATTTTTAGTAGGTGCCCCAAGTAATTCTTATGACTGGGTTTAAGAACAACTACAGATAATGGATAATCTTGAAGTTTTGTGTTTTTGTTTTGGTGCTGCTAGGGATGGAACCTACTGCCTTCCTTGCTAGGCAACACTTTAATACTTCATTACACCCCAGCCCTGTGCAAGTTTTTTAAAGCTCCCCAATGCTGTTTTTGGTATTCTATACATGAAGTCTTTATATTTTTTTTGAATTGGGAAAATGAAGTTATTATACCAAACAATCAGTGTGTGTTGTCTAGAAACAATTGACTTTGAGGTTCACTTTAAAGTTAATATTATTGAAGTACTTTAAATTGGGGTAATAGAAATAGACATCTGCTCCCAAGAAAAAAGAACACCAAGTTCTTTCACCAAGCTTGGTGATCTGAGGAGAAAATATTTTTAATTAAAATTTGTTCATATTTGATATGAACAAATTCTTAAATTTGTGTTGTAAATAGTAGAATAAATATACTCAGTATTGATAGAATCTTAGGAAACATGGCTATTGCCCTCACTTTGCTGAGAATAAAAATGAGGTTGAGACCAGTTAAGGAGCCAGTATTACCACAATCCTGTTTTCTGACTTATTCTTCCTATACTAATTAAAAGCTTTATATTTAGTGTGTATCTTAACTGCCTCTTCCTCTTTTAGACTACTAAAAATGACACTATTATACTTACCTAGAATTTAAAAATTAATATAAACAATTGAGATGATTTTATCACATAAGATCTAACATTAGTTTTACTGAGTAAAGTATAACATTGACAATTGTGATATCTAGGGAAAGTAATTTTAGATTTTTTTACATGTAATCAGAAAAACAAAACTTATAGGGGAAAAATAGGATAAAGGCAGGGTTGAATTTTACATTTTGGTAGTAATTTTTGCTTTGACAGGTTATTTGGAGGCTTGGAAGTGAAATTCTCTTTTATCACCCCAAAAGCAATGTGGAGACTTTCAGTGCCTTTGCTGATCGGATGAAAAATATTGGCGTCCTGAATTATTTGAAGGTAAGAATGTAGGCTTTGTGGAGTTACATTTTCAGTGTTCATTTTGCTTTCTGAATTGTTTGTGTTAGTGTAAACAATAATGAAGGAAGGGTAAGATACTGGGATAAATAAGAGAAATGAAAGAAAGCAGTGTTGTGCCAGTCATTCCTTAGTTTCTGGTCACCTTCCATGTTGTCTGATGGAAAACACCTCCTCTTTATTCATCTCTGGCTGCCAAAACCAATCCTTCAGGTGTTGAGTTGTGCTTCATAGTTATGACGGGCCAAATTCTAATGTTTGCCTAAGTTATTTGTGCTGAGTTGGTGTTTTTGGAAAAAGCAAAACAAGTGGGGAATTTGAATATGTAAAAATGTTTTAATACCTATGTGGGTGAACCTTCTCCAAATTTTTATATCTTTTACTAAAAGTATTATCAAAAGAACTGAGACATTTCCAAGATTATCCTTTTTTTTTTTATTTTTTAACTAAAAGCACTTTTTCAAAATTTTATAATTTTTAATTGTTTTTTCAAGACCATAAGGTATTTATATTGGAACACAGCCATACATGTTCATTTCCATATTGTCAATAACTGTTTTTTAATGAAAATGAGTAATTGCGAAGAGACCATGTGGCCTGCAAAACCTAAAATATTTACTTTCTAGCCAGTTTTAAATTTTGTTTTGTTTTTAATTTTTCCAAAATTTTAAATTGTGATTTTATATAATGAAACATGCTATCTTAACCAATTTAAGTATATAGTTCAGTAGTATTAACTATATTCACAGTGTTGTACACTATCACCACTATTTCTGAAATGTTTCCATTACTCCAAACAGAAGCTTTATATTTATTAAGCAATAACTCCCATTTTCTCCTCCTCCCATGCCACTGATAGACTCTAAGTCTGTCTTCTTTTTTTATAGATGTTTTATGTAAGTGAAATCATACACTTCTCTTTCCATTGAAATTGATGTTATTCTTCAACACTACTTGTTAAGATGTTTTCTTTGAGCTGATTCACATGTTTAAAATAGTTATATTATTGTCTACTGTAGCCCAAACTAGGAATTAATAGTATGCAAAAATTATGTTCCATTTAATCCTTAACCACACCCTTCTGAAGGGTTAAGGATTGTTTTTTGGCTCTAATTTATGTAGTGTTGTTTCATGTGTCTTTTTAATTTGTTAGGTTGAAGGTATTGGTGACAGGGACAGTATTATATCTTTTGTATTCTATTAAGGACTGAGTCCATCATGTTTTTACCATACTTTTTGACTAATGATTATCTTAATGACTTCAATGACAGTGATCTTTTTCTTATTTCTGGTACAGATCTCCTTACAACATGCATTGTACCTTCTGCATCATGGATTGCTTGAGGATGCAAACAGAAATCTAAGTCAGGCAGAGACATGGAGATATGGTGAAAAATCATCTTCCCAGGAAATATTAATCAATCTTGTTCAGGCCTACAAAGGACTTTTGCAGTATTATACATGGTGTAAAAAGAAAACGGAATTGTCAAAGCTTGGTGAGTGAATATGAATAAACTTTTTTCTTATGGTGAAGAGACTCAAGGACAGAAGGGATCTTAAGGAGTAATCTAGTAATCTACCTATTTACTTCATTCAGATAAATTCTTGATCATCCTTTATGATATTTCTGATATATCAAAAACTTTTCAATCATAAATTAGGTGATTCATTGTTAAATTCATGACCATTTTAGTGATTTTTTTTTTTTTTTGTCAAAGGTAAATAACTGGGTATCATTAGTGAAAACATATTTTATGCAGTAGGTTAAAGAGCTAAGCTCCATTGCAATTTGTATAGAGGTAATTCAGTATCTTAAATAGAAAAGAGGGGGATGACAGTGTCTTGAGTAAGAGAAGTGAAAAATTATAAAGCAGGGGAGGTAGGCCATGTGAAACCCATTTGTTTTCCTAACTATGGAAGTGAAGTATCTACTCTCCCACAGAGTTTGGGAGTCAGGGACCCTGTCTTCAAGAGTGTTGGCTAGTCTGGGGTTGTAGCTCAATGGTAGAGCGCTTGCCTAACATGTGTGAGGCACTGGGATCTATCCTCGGCACCACACAAAAAAATAAACAAAATGAAGGTATTGTGTCCATTTACAACTTTAAAAAAATAAATAAAAAAAGAGTGTTGGCTAGAACAAACTAAATTCTTTTGACAGCCTTGAGTTTTCTCAGGCATTCCTTTTAAGATCCCTAAAGTCATCCTAGGGATATAGTCTTGAGTTAGAAATTAAGTGTTAGTTCAAGTGTTTATAGGTAGGCCATGATTGGGGATAATCCTGAAGAGGGCTTAGGCTCAGAGGAGCCATTTGGAGTTTGCTCTAGGAAAGAGTTTTTGAATTTGTAAGAAAGGTTATAAATTTTCTTTGTCAACCATTACCGCATGTAATAAACCCTCTTCTTGTGTGTTTAGAGTGGAGTTTAGTTTGTTCCTTGTTATCGATCCCCAGAATAATGTTTAAAGAATAGAGCAAGATAAAAAGTCATTCCTGTACAAAGGTTATAATGAAGTTTTCTTGATTTACAGACCATACCAAAATTGAGCACTCAGAACTCAAACTGAGTTCCCTTTCTCTTAGCCTTTGGTGATATTATCCTCTCCTACTCCCAGATTTATATTCTTTGGAGCTCTATGATTATCTGCACTTTTCTGTCCCTTGTGTAGTTTTCCTCCTTAGCTTCTCAAGAATTAAGGCTTTTCTGTTTTCACATCCTTCATCCCAATTGTAGTCCTGGTATTTATCACCTTTTATGTGATAAACACTATTTCCTTATTATTCTTATGTAGTAAGTAATATTTCCTTTGTCCCTAGGCACATAGATCTCAATTCTCTTTTTTTCTTATGTTACCTCCTTTTGTCTCCCAAGGTGCTTCTGAAAGGCTGTTGTGTTAATCTTGTGAGCTCTTTGCAGTTTCCTCATCTATATTACCCTCTGCCCTTCAAGACTCATTGAACCTGCCCCAGCACCTGAGTTATAATACCTTAAACCTTCTGTATCAACTGCCTGTTCAACCTGTATCATTTGGCTTTTCATCTCTTGCTTTTTAATTTAAGTTTTTCCAGGTATACTTTATGCTGTGTCTTCTCATTTAGACTAAGCCACCTTTTGGTGTCACATATTTGTCCTTTCTTTCAACTTTGCTATCATTTCTGATATAATTTTCTTTTTTCCTTTATTTCTTTTAACTTTGCTTTTATTTCTGGTATAATTTTCTTTTTAAAAAGGCTTATTGATATTAATTGATTAGGTGAGTTTTAAAGGCACTATTTACTTTTCTTGTTACACATGATAGGAAGAACTTAAGCAAATATTTGACTAAAGCAATTGGAATATGACATTTAGACTCACTCCCACGGATAGATTCAGTACTTTTGGGTAGCTGATATTTTGTTCTCTAGCAACAAGAGGTAAAGATGAGATACTATATGGAGCTTTTAATATGATCTTTAAACTCAAATGTCTGTTTAATGAGACAAAAAGATGGGACTAGTTCTTCATAACCAAACTCATAAGAACTTAACATGTGAACTTGTGCCTAGAATTTTTCCTTGCTGCTCTGACTGTTGTTGTGTTTGATGTATTTGGTGAATGAAATCTCTTCATACCCAGTTTATATTTAGGGATCTGACTTTATTTTTTTCCTTAAAATTTTTTTTCAGCATCATTTCTTACCTACTTTCTTTGTCATCTCATTTCTAAGTGCATATTGGCCACTTGGAAAAGAATATCAATGCCTATTTTTGTTTTGTGGTGTTATGTTGTGCTTCTACTACTTGTTGCTGTTTGAACCTTAAGATTACAAAGTATAATATAGGCAGGAAAAGTATATGAAATAAATGATTGATGTAATGCATAAGTTTAAAGTTGCCATCCCTCTAACTACTACCCAGATTAAGGAGCATAGCATTGCTGTCACCATAATCTAAAAGTTTCCCATGTGTGCTTTCCTGATCATACTTCATCCTGCTCTGTATCAAGAAAATCACTGTAAGGACTTGTATGTTTCTCATTCTCTTGCTTTTCTTTATATTCTATCCACTTGGGTATGCATCTGTAAACAGTGTAATTTAGTTTTGCTTATATATGTATTTCTTGCCTATATATAACTTTTTACTGTGTTTATGTTTTGGGCCTTGCATATTTTATTCAGCATTGATTTTTAAGACACTTTTATATTGTTGAATGTAACTCTAGTTTATTTTTACTGCTATAAAACGTTATTCACACTAATTATTTCTTCTGTTGTTGATGGCCCTTAGAGTATTATAGTTTTGGGGTATCACAAATGTTACTTTGAAATTAACCCCTTTTGATTTCTGCATCACAGGTACACATAAGCATGCTTTAATAGAAGTAGAGTTGTCATAGAGTATATGCATCTTCAGCTTCAGAATTACTCAGCATTTTGTTACTATAATGAAATACCTGAGGAAGCTAACTTTACAAAGAGAAAAGGTTTATTTAGCTCACAGTTTTGGAGACTTGGTATCCAAGATTGGGTGACCCTGCTGCAGGTAGGAGCAAGTAGTCACTTCTTGAATATGAATGCCAAGGAAAGAGGGTAGATCCAGGCTTGTTTCTGTTCTAACAGTCCTCTTACTGGAACACAAAAGGGTACGTGAGAATTAGCTCATGCCTCCTATGACATGAGTACCTCTCTCTAGGCCCCATCTCCCACTGTTTCCATCTCCCAACAGTACCACACCATAGCCCAAACTAGTAATCATAGTGTATCTTTGGGGAACAAAAACCATAGCAATATATAATATACTAAACTCTTTCCAAAGTAGTACTAATTTATACTCCACTGGTAGTCTGATTAGGGTTTTCTTTTGCCAGTATTTTCCTCAACGTTTGTTAATTTTAGAATTTTTATATCTGCCTGTTTATTGGGTACAATGGTCTCATTTAAAAAAAAAATAATAGCTTTATTGAAAATTGAGGTATAGTTCACATACCACATAAATATACCCTCTTAAAGCATATAGTTTTTAGTAGTTTCACAGAGTTGCACCATCATGACCACAATCAATCTTGGAACATTTTCATCACCCCTAAAAGAAACCCCAAACCCTTCATTTCTTTGCAAGCCCCTAGCCAACCACAAATCTACTTTCTGTCTTTATAGATATTTGTGTATTCTGGAAATTTCATGCAAGTGGAACTATGTATACAATATGTGGTCTCTGTCACTTAGCACAATGATTTTAAGGTTGCAAGTAACCGTACTTCATTCCTTTTTGTTGTTGATTAGCATACCTTTGTATGAGATACCACATTTATTCCATATTTGTCAATTGATAGACATTTGGGTGGTTTCCACTTTTTGGTTTTGATTGTTTTGAATAATGTTACTGTGAATATTCATGTACAAATTTTATTTTTCTTGAATATGTTCCTAAGAGTGAAATTACTGGGTTATATAACTATGTTTAACCTTTTGAAGGAGCACTGGATTTTTTCCAAAGTAGCTGCACCATTTTAAATTCCCACCATTAGGTATGTAAGGGTAGTAACCCATATAACCTCACCAGCACTTGTCATTATCTTTTTCATTGTAGCCATTCTTGTGGGTGTGAATTGGTATCTCATGGTTTTGATTTGCATTTCTATAGGAAATAATTATGCTGAGCTTTTTTTGTATGCCCATGGGCCATTTGTATGTTTTGGAGAAATTTATGTTTATGTCTTTTGCATATACTTTGATTGGATCACTTTTTTTTTTTTTTTTTTTTTTTTTTTTTTTTTTAAGTTTTTGGGTCATGAGTTCTTTATATATCCTAGACAGAAGTCTCCCTTTTTTGGCAGGGGTGGGTACTAGGTATTGAACTCAGGGGCACTTGACCACTGAGCCACATCCCCAGCCCTATATTTTGCATTTTATTTCAAGATAGGTTATCACTGAGTTCCTTAGCACCTCCATTTTGCTGAGGCTGGCTTTGAACTTGTGATCCTCCTGCTTCTACCTCCTGAGCTGCTGTGATTACAGCTGTGGGCCACCACACCTGGCTAGATAGAAGTCTCTTAATGGATGTACCAGATGCACACAGATACAGGATTAGCAAATACTTTCTTCTATTCTGTGGGTTGTCTTTTTACTCTTTTGATGATGTCCTTTGAAACACAAAAGTTTTTTTACTCTGATGAAGTTCAAATTATGTGTTTTGCTTTTGTTGCTTGTGTTGTTGTCATCATATCCAAGAAACCATTGCCCACTTCAAGGTCACAAAGATTTCCACTTAGAAGAGTTTTGTAATTTTAACTTTAGCATTTAGGTCTTTAATCTATTTCAAGTTAATTCTTGTGTGTGATATGAGGTAAGCAATAATTCAACTTCATTATTATACATGTGAGTATCAGGTGTTCCAACATAGTTATTGAAAACAATTATTTCTCATTGACTTGTCTTGGTATCCTTCTTGAAAATCAGAAGCCATAAACGTGAAAGTGTTATTTCTGTACTCTAAATTTTCTCTTATTGATCTATGTATGTCTATCCTTACACCTGTATCATACTGTTTTGATGATTGTAGCTTTGTAATAAATTTGAGATTATGGTATAAATCTCCCAATTTTGTTCTTTTTAAAAATTGTTTTTACTATTCTCAGTCCCTGAGTTTTTCATATAAATTATAGTATACCTTGTCCATTTGTGCAAAAAGATTACCTGGGGTTTTGATAGGAATTATATGAATCTATAGACTAACAATAGTAATCTTCCAACCTAGGTGCCTGAGGTATCTTTATTTAGATCTTTTAAAATTTCTTTCAACAGTATCACTTTTCAGAATGTAATTTATCTCTTTTGTAAAATTTATTCCTTTTATAAAACAGTGCTTTTACAAATGGCATTATTTTCCTAATTTAATTTTCTGCTTGTTCATTGCAAGTTTATAGATACAAGATTCAATTTTATGTATTTATCTTGTACCCTGCAACCTTGATGAACTCATTTATTAATTCTAATAAGTTTTTGATGGAGTCTTAGGATTTTCTACATAGAAAATATAGTTTTACATCTTCCTTTTCAATCTAGATGTGTTTTCTATTATTTGCTTTAAGCCCTAGCTAAAACCTTCAGTATAATGAATAAAAGTAGTGAGAGAGGACACTTTGTCTTGTTCCATATTTTAGGAAAAAGCATGCAATCTTTCATTATTAAATTTCATCTTTACTATGGGTTTTTCATAGGTCCTGTTTATCATATTGAGGAAATTCCTAGATTGTTGATGATCACAAGATGATCATGTAGTTTTTGTCCTTTATCCCATTGATTGGTTTATATCAATAGATCTTTATTTATTTTAATAGATTTTCAGTTGTTAAGCCAACCTTGCATTCCTAGAATAGATCCCACTTGAGCATGATGTATTATTATTTTTATATGTGACTCAGTTTACTGTCGTCTTGTTGAGGAGCTTTGCATCTATGTTCATAAAAGATCTCTAGTTTTCTTGTGTTATCTTTGTCTGCTTTTGGTATTAAGATGACAACTGGTCTCATAGAATAAGTTTGGGGTGTTTCCTTTTTTTTGAAGAATTAGTTTATTTCTTAAAATGTTTGTTAGAGTTTGGTAAGCCATCAGGACCTGAAATTTTCTTGAGGATTTTCTGAGTATTAATTTAATAGAAGTTCTTAATACCAAATGTCTATCTGTGCATCTGTCTGTCTGTCTGTCTCTCTCTCTCTTTTTTGTGATGTTGGGGATTGAACCTGGGGCCTTCCCCAAATGATTTTTAAAAACCTTTTATCTTTGCACAGATGAGGATGATTATGCATACAGCACAGCAACCCAAAATATGCTCAGTGAGAGCTGGAAGACATCTGTAAATATTTGTGCATTGATTAAAACTCCTGGAGTTTGGGACCCTTTTGTGAAAAGTTATGTAGAGGTAAGTAGACTTTCATAAAATTTATTAATTTCATTTTTGTCCTAAGCGTATGCAAAGATTGCATGCCTAATTATTTTTATTGATCAGAAGGATATTTAATAGAGAAAATTGGAAACCTAACTAAATAAATAGAAAAAGCAAAAATAATATGGTATATTTCTGTTTTGGTCTAAATAATTTACTTATTAATATGCTGTTAATGTTACTCTTTTTTATTTTCATCACTAGAAAAGTTGTCATAGTCAAATATCTGTACAATAAATAGCAATATAATTTTAAGTGTCCATTTTGTATTATTCTTGTTGAGCTTAAAAGGAAAACTGAAAGATCTTTTATGATTTGGTAGGATATAGAAAGTAAGTGAACAAAAATCTGAAACTAGGTCACAATATATGGGATGAAGAATAATGACTTAGAAAGTTTATGAAGATACTCCATTATCTCAGAGTCATTGTAAAAAGGCCATCTGTGGGCAGTGGTTGTAGCTCAATGCTAGAGTGCTTGCCTAGCACATGTGAGGCACTTAGTTTGATCCTTAGCACCACATTGTTTAAAAAAGTAAATAAAAAAAGGTAGTGTGTGTACAACTAAAAATAATTTAAAAAACATTTGCCAGAGAGCTTTGGTACTAAACACTAGAAGTTAAATCTTCAAAATAAATTGCTCTGTGAATTTTTGAGTAAGAAAGTGGTAATTATTATAATCGCCAGAACCATATCCTAGTTAATCTATGAAATACTGTGTAAAGATAGAAACAAAATGGAAGGAGCTATAATTGTCATGCTCTCTTTTGTAATTGAAGTTATATATGGGGCACCGAGGTTAGTTGGCATCATATTTTACATTAATATTCTCACTCTGAGGACATTAATTTCTTATAAGAACAGTTTTTATGTTGAAATTACTGTATTTTTTCAGTAGCAATAGCATAAGGAAAAGTGAGAACCCATGTAGGCCTCTGTTTTTGTTTTAATTGTTGATGAACATTTATTTATTAGTATGCAGTGCTGAGAATCGAACCCAGTTCTCACACACGCTAGGCAAATGCTCTACCCCTGAGCCAGAATCCCAGCCCATAGGCCTCTGTTTTAAAGTGTTTTTTTTCATAGATGATGTAACATATGCTAGTGGAAGCAAAAATTATTATTGTTCCTTATATAGTACTATTTGTCAGTTTTGTTCTCCTTAGTAAAGATGTGTGATTCAACTATGATATTATGACTTATTTTATATAGATGCTGGAATTCTGTGGTGATCAAGATGAGGCCCGAAAGATACTCACTAATTATGCTTATGATGAAAAGTTCCCATCAAATCCGAATGCCCATATATACTTATACAATTTTCTAAAGAGAGAAAAGGCACCTAGAGCGAAACTGTTAAACGTGCTTAAGGTATAGACTTTTTTATTTCAGTATTTGAACAGTATTGGAGATTTACATTCAGACATTTCTTAGGTTATTGTTTTCCAACTTTTTGTACTATAGCACTCATAGAAAATGACATTGTATGAATGATATGCTGAGGTAAACAGAGAAAACTGCTCCATCTGCAGGCTTCTAGGAAGATACCCTACTTCTACTGAGAAGAGAGGATCAGTGCTTTAGAAACCCTTTGCCACTCTGGTTGGAGAATTCTGTATTTTTTTTTTAATCAGTGATTGAAATTTAACTTACATATAGTAAATGCACTTATTTCAGGTGTATGCTTGGATATGTTTTAACATATATCCATGTCACTTTCATGATATAAAGCATTACTGTCACTTCCAAAAGTTCTTCAATTCAAAGCCCATCTACCCACATATTCCTGCCTCCAGTCAGTCACTGCTCTGCTTTTTGAAACCATGGATTAATTTTACCTTTTGTGGATTTTCATTTTTTTTTTGGTCTGGCTTCTCTTGCTCAGAGTTTTCGTCATGTTAGTACTTCATTTTTGGGGGGGTGGTGTGGGTGAGAAGGTACCAGGGATTGAACTCAGAGGCACTCAAACACTGAGCCACATCCCCAGCCCTATTTTATATTTTATTTAGAGACAGGGTCTTACTGAGTTGTTTAACTTCTCGCTGTTGCTGAGACTGACTTTGAACTCAAAATCATCTTGTCTCAGCCTCCTGAGCTGCTGGGATTATAGTACCTGATAGTACTTCATTTGTGTATGATAGCTTTTTGAACATTTGGCTTTTTTTTTTTTCCTAAGTTCTGTTTTTGGGGATGTTCTAATTAGTTATACATGACAGTAGAATGCATTTTGACACATCATACATAAATGGAGTATAGCTTCTCATTTGTCTGGTTATACTTGATGTAGAGTTATACAGGTCATGGAATCATACATACATATAAGGTAATGGTGTCTGATTCATTCTGTTATTCCTACTCCCATGCCCCCTCCCTTCCCTTCACTCCCCTCTGTCTAGTCCAAAATACCTCTATTCTCCCCCAACCCTTATTGTGAATTAGTATCCACATATCACAGAAAACTTTTAGTCTTTGGTTGTTTCAGTTTGGTTTATTTCACTTAGCATAATATTCTCCAGTTCTATCCATTTACCGGCAAATGCTATAATTTCATTCTTCTTTAAGGTTGAGTAATGTTCCATTGTGTACACATACCACAGTTTCTTTATCCATTCATCTGTAGAAGGGCACCTAGGTTGGTTTCATAGTTTATTTATTGTGAATTGAGCTGCTATAAATATTTATGTGACTGTGTCACTGTAGTATACTGATTTTAAGTCCTTTGACTGGGTCAAATGGTGGTTCCATTCCAAGATTTCTGAGGAATCTCTGTACTACTTTCCATAATGGTTGCACCATTATGCAGTCCCACCAGCAATGTATTTGAGTGTACCTTTTTCCACACATCCTTGCCAACATTTATTGTTGCTTGTATTCTTGATGATTGCCATTCTGTCTGGAGTGAGATGGAATCTCAGTATAGTTTTGATTTGCATTTCTATAATTGCTAGAGATGTAAAACATTTTTTCATATATTTGTTGATTGATTGTATTTCTTCTTTTGTGAATTATCAAACATGTGGCTTTTTGACTGTTACGAATAATGTTGCTAAGAACATTCATGTATGTCTCTGTGTGCACATATATTTTCATTTTTCTTGGGTAGCTACATCATTGCTGAGTAAGGAAAGGTATATCTTTAACTTCCTAAGAAACCACCCAACTGTTTTCTGAAGTGATTGTACCATTAACATTCCCACCATCTATGTGTGAAAGTTCAGTTTCTCTACATCCTCTCCAACATTTGATATTGTAAATTTTGGGGGGTTATAGCCATTTTAGCTATGTCTGCTTTACATTTATACCAGCAAAGCATGCAGTTTCGGTTTTTCCACATTATTGCCAACTCTTACTTTTTTTCATTTTGATAGTAGCTATTCTAGTAATATTATATCCCAGTAGTAGTGAGGTATCTCGGTTTTGATTTATGTTTCCATAATGGCTCCTGATGCTAGAGCATCTTTTTGTGACCATTTATCGTCTTTGCAGAAATGTCTGTTCCAAGAATTCAACTCCTTTGCCCTTTTAAAATTGGATTGTTTGGTTTTGGAATATTGAATTGTAGAAATTTGTGTGTTGGATTAAACCTTGGGCCTCAGGTATCCTACACCCCCACCTGGTATAGCAGTCCTTTATATATTTAGTGGTTAGTTTTTAATCTATTTTAGCGGAGAAAGAAGAAAGGTTATTTTTTCAACCTAAATAGATGACTAACAGAAATTCTTACTAGTCTTCTTTTCAAAGTCAGTCAGTTTCAATTTTGTACTTTAGTTGTTCACCAAAATTGACATTAAATCTTAATATGTGGAAGTTACATTTGATAAAATTTTCAGTAGGCTTTGTTTTACTAAACATAGTACTTTTAAAATTACTTTTTAAATTTTATTCTCCTAGATTTCCTTTTACCCATTTTACAACAAAATATTAAGGATAGTTAAAAGCAAGGCACTCAGGTTTGCCAATCACTGAATGGTATTTTTGAGAGAGTTTTTTTGAAATGTTACAGGTAATCACTATGGTAAACATTTATTCTTAAGACATTATAGACTTAGGGAGAAATGCTTTTTTTCCTTTTGAGAAGTCAAGAGCTTAATAGTTGTGTTTAATAGCAGATTGGGTACAGTAAAAGAGAGGATTAATGTCATGCATAGAAAAAGCAGCCTAAAGCACAGAGAGTAAAAAGGGTGGAAGGTGCAGAAAAGATTGTATTTGGGTACTTGGTGAAAAGATCTGATACCTGTAATTGGAGTCTTGGAGAAGACAGAAAGTGGGACAAAAATAAATGATAATGGTAATAAAAACAATATTTGAAGAGCTAATGACTAAGAATAAACTGAAGAAATTTTATAGGTCTGGTGGTCTTTTATTTGATCTGGGTACTGGTCACCTGAGTGTGTTAAACTTCATGAAAGTTTATTGAATGTCACAGGACTTATAACTTTCTAGTATATATATTTCAATAAAAAGTTAAAACTAAGTGAATTAAACCATATAAAAAATTCCATGAATGACAAAAATGTGATTTTGGTAGGAACCAAGTTTTAATAATATTCTCTGTATGTTGATCTTTATTATTGCACTTGGTTGATTGACCTTTTACAAACTATTAAGAGAAGTTTAACAAACTTTTTATATTTTTGGAAATTATTTCATTGTAAGTTCAGAGTACCCCCTGGAAAGTAGTTAGTGAATTTATGTTCAGTATTATGTGTGTTGAAATGAGAAATACTATAAAATTTTGTTTTTTGCATATTCATAAAAATAGTCCTTTTTTTTTTTAAAGAGAAATTTCTCCCTATTGTGTAAAGGAATTGTTAAATTGTTTACCCATCTAATCTTGGTGTACTGTGTTCCTGAGTATAATCTTCAAAATTGATACCCCTGTCTTTTTGAATTTTTGTTTTATATAATATGGTATATAAAGATATTATATTTAATCTGTATATAACACTTTATAATCTGTGATCTGGCCTGATCAGTATTTTCTGTGATTTTTTTTCCCCTCAGCCCTGGCTTCTGAAAATAAATTATTTTAAGTGTGGTAAAAATCATATATGTGTGTAAGATGCAAATAAGAATTCTCCTCATCTGTTTCCTTCAATAATCTTGTCTATCATGTTAATAGGATTTTTTTTTTAATTCTTTACAGAGAATACTTTCTATACCCAAATTAAAATTGGGTAAAAGCAAAGTATCTTTTAAATCCTTGATTAACTTACCAAGAGCATATTTAACCAATGAGAACTTTATTTGAAATTAAGTTAAAATTTGAGAAATATCTTTGTATAAATTACAAGATTTTCTTTTTTTTTTCAGATTTTGTATCAGATTGTACCCTCTCATAAACTGATGCTAGAATTCCATTTGTTACTTAGAAAATCAGGTAAACAAGTTTTTGTTTTATGCCTCTTTGGATAGATAAGCTATAGTCAAAGGAATCAACCACCTATGACCCAGTGGCCAAATCTTCCTCTTGCCTGTATTTATAAATCAAGTTCCATTAGAGCTTATTCATTTATGTATTTTCTGTGACTGCTTTTGCACTACAATGGCAGAACTGTGGTTGTAAGAGAGACTTGTATAGCTAAAATATTTATTATCTGGCCCTTAACAGAAGTAGTTTGCCTACACCTGCTATAGAACATCAGTTACATATTGTAAAAAGAGAAATGGTTCAATTTATGTAATTTCACTTTGTTTTAATGCCTCCTGAACTGTAGGATAGAAAAGAACATGCTTCTTAGAAGAAAATCAGTCCACTAATCCAAATCGGTGCAAGACTGCATCAGTCCTCTAGCTAAGGGGAATGTACCAAAGATGCCAAAATAGGGCAGGTACTTTAACCCATGTTCTCAGTAGTATATAAATCAATGCATATAACCAATATGGGGATCATACTCAACACTTTGACCTCATTAGCTTGTTTGATATTATTAAGAGTTCTTCTAATTGGGGAATATGAGCATAATGAAATGTTTTAAACCATTAACCAAACTAGATGGCCTATCATTCAGTTTTATCTGCTGTACATATCTTTTTAGCTTTATGCAGTTCTTTACTACCTTATGTAAACTTTAACTGTTATAATGTTTCAGAAAAAGAAGAGCACCGTAAATTGGGGTTGGAAGTATTATTTGGAGTCTTGGATTTTGCTGGATGCACGAAGAACATAACTGCATGGAAATACTTGGCTAAATATTTGAGACAGCTCTTAATGGAGTAAGAAACCGATTTATTATGGATCATCATAGATATTTCCCCCATGTTGCAGCTAATATCTATTGATTTTGAAAGTGTTATGCTTATATATTTGGATTTCTTCGGCTTTTTTCTTATGAGTGTGTCAGAAGCTAGAAAATACAAAATTGCAAACTTAATATACAACCCTTCTCTCCAGATACTTTGTACTATCAAAATAAGTACTATATTTTGTAAGTCCATTGTGAGCTGGGTATGTAAAACTGTACTTATTTGTACTTTGTGTCAGAATAAAGGATACTACAAAATTGTTTTATTTATATATTATACCCGTTTTAATTGTATAGGGTATCTAGGGTAAGTGGAAAGTTGTTTCAGATCTCAAAACTGACTTGACCCTGGAAAAAAGAGTACTGATTATAAGTTGTTGGTGTGTATGTGTCTTAGTTTATTTGGGTTTCTGTAACAGAATATCATAATTTGGCTATTATATAAGAGAAATTTATTTTTACAAGTTCTGGAAGGTAGGAAGTCCAAAATGAAGGCACCAGCAGATTCATTATCTGATGAGGAACAAATCTCAGTTGATAAAGGGTGCCTTCTGCCTCTTCCTTTAGCTAAATTCAAATTATGATGTACATATTTGTCCCCATGAATTTTGTGGGAATGGGGTTGGGGAAAAGCATTTGGATCATAGCAGTGAGTGTGATTTATTGGCACACTCACTGTAAACTACTTTTATAAAGTACTCTTTAAACCCCTGCTAGACCATAGGACTTTTGAAAGTCAAGAAATGTAATGTTTGCTTTATAAAATTCTAGACATATAGGTGCTAAGTATTTACTCAAATTATTGATGAACATTTATCATCGCCTTGATTCAGCTGTCAGATCCATGTATTCATGCTTTACAATAATGACATTTTAATTAAATTTTGGTAGCATATAATTTAACATAAGGCTTAAATTAACTTTTAAATAATTATAGTAGTATTCTGTGTACCAGATACTGTGCAAGGAGCTTTATGTGAAACCTGCTCTATTACTGGACTAATTTAGTCCTAATAACAATTCCATGAAATAAGTATCATTTTTATCCTCAAGGAAATTGAGGCTCAGAGAGCTTAAGCAACTTGCTCAAGATCATATAGTAAATGGAAGATCTGAAATTTAAATCCAGGATTTTTACTTCAGAGTCTATGCTGTTAATCACTTTGCTGTAATGAACTGGCTCTTTAGTTAAGTGGAAATTAGAATGTGGAGATCAAAGAGAAACAGAAAATATTTGCTTTTATGCTATTGATGATGTTAAGTCTGGAAACATCTTCCTTTAGCTAAATTCAAATTATGATGTACAGATTTGTCCCCATCACTGACTTTCCCTTTTGACATTTTTGTTTTTTAGGAATCATCTTGTGTGGGTTCAAGAAGAGTGGAACTCCAGGAAAAACTGGTGGCCAACTTTTCACTTCAGCTACTTTTGGGCAAAAAGTGATTGGAAGGAAGATACAGATTTGGCTTGTGAGAAAGCTTTTGTAGCTGGAATACTGTTAGGAAAAGGTATATTTTTGTTTTCTTTCAATTTTATCTTTTGGATGGTTTTGAAATTACAAAATATGATCATTTATTCACTGTAGAGCTTATCCAGTGTGATCCCAAAGGATTCTGAATACTTGAGAAATAACTGTTGAATGAAAGAGTGGATCCTGAGTTGGGACCTGGTGATGTGCTTATAAGAATCCCCTTGGGTTAGAAACTGATTTCATGTTGTTGATTGTGATTATTTTTCATGCCCTGACTTGGGAGTTGTTGGGGGCATTAAGATACACCATGCAGATTGTTTCACAATCACTGTTTGGCTTTGCTGTATAGATTTACTGAGACCTTCCACTAACCAAGAATGTTCTTTCATGACCTCATTGTTCTTTATTAGGTCTATATTATATTTAGTTAAATGTTCCCATTAGGAGAAAACGTTTTTGTCCCCTTAAGAGAAAGAATACTGACTGGGTGTGGTGGTGCATGCCTGTAATTGCAGTGACTTGGGAGAGTGAGACAGGTGGATCTTGAGTTCAAAGCCAGCCTTAGCAACAGTGAGCTACTAAGTAAGACCCTCCTGTCTCTAAATAAAATATAAAATAGGGTTGGGGATGTTACTCAGTGGTCGAGTGCCCTGAGTTCAATGTTCAGTACTCAAAAAACAACAAACAAACAAACAAAAACCTCTCCTATTAACTTATCAACTATTTCTCTTAAAAGGAAAGATAAATTGATCTTTTCTTTATGGAATATTTTGACCAATAAAACTCCTACATGCTTTGTATCACTGAAATATTAAAGGTGTCCAGTGCTGAAATGAAACTGCCACAGAATGTCCAGAAATGAAGAAAGTAAATCTTGACAATGACCACTAGTAAGATATATTTTGCTAGGGAGTTTAAAGTGTCCTAAAGAGATTCTTCAGTTCATTTTGTATTATGGTTTGTATTATTTTCAAATTCGTATCAGTATATGTTTCAAATGGTTACTAAAATTAATAAAATACTAGTTTTGTGGGAAGAAAGGGTTTAAGAAAGTAATTTTAAAGTGGCTTTTTAATACATTGATGACAAGGAACATCAGTGTTATTTGGATTGTTATTTTCTTCTACTTTATGAATATGGAGTCCAAAGATCAGGACGAACTTTCTCATTCTCACACTTGTCATTTGACTTAGGTCAAGCAATTAACCTTTGGAATTTTCCTCTGTGAAACAGACTTTGTAACATCAGACCATATTTGTGTACAGGATTGTTGTAAATACCATGTGGATATCACATCAAAGTGCTTTATTGTAGGAATATCAGGCATTGTTAAAATGGGCACATCTCCTCTATTTGGCTGTTAGTGTGCAGTGAGTGAATCTCTTCAAAAACTGAGCTATATTTTCTTCTTGTTCTGTTTATCATCATTATACCATCATACTCAAAGTCTGCTTTTGCTTTGTGCTTAGAGTGGGGTGTAGTAGCTTTCCTTCTTCCCATGCTGTATGAGAAGCAAAACAGGCCCCTTTCTCTGGAGGGACCTTTTCTTGTTGGAATTCAGTTATTTGTTTGCCTTGCTACTTCAGCTCTCAAATGTGTTTACAAAGAGGTAATATTTTGTAGTTTATTTACCTTTTTCTGTTCTTGCTGGGAAAGGAGAGAAGCTCTTTCAGTTTTCTATGTAGGTGGGACCAGAAATCTGGACCTAAAATAGTTTGTGTTTACTAAAGTGGTATGATATATTTTTTTTTAATTTGTAATTTTTTTGTATTTTTGAAAGATTATTTGGAAACAATTTTATATTTATGGAAAAGTTACAAAGAACTTATACAGAGTTCCCACAAACCCTTCACTCACATTCCCTAATGTTAATATCTTACATATGCACAGTACTTTTTTCAAAACTAAGAAATTAACATTGGTACAATGTGATATGTTTTGAAACACATATTAGCATGAAAGTCTTAGCTACCTAGGAGACTAAGGCAGGAGGATCACTTGAGTCCAGGAATTTCTAACTGTGATAGATCCACTTATGCTGATTTAGAAGCTAACTTTGAGAGGGAAGCAGTGCTAATTTGCTCTTGGAGAAGGTTCCTTTAATGTATGAATATACATAATATATAATGTGTATATCACTGTAGGATTTGGGGGAAGAGAAGGGAAAAAGCTAAAATATGTCTTATAATGGATCAAAGATTTTTATGACGTAATACATTTCATTGGTGGCAGCTTTTAGAATATGTGTAGGCTATACTGATATAGATAATACAAATAAGTCTATTTTCATAATCATTAGTATGCCAGAGTTGAATCAAAAATTTAAAAATACAGATGTTTACTTTAAAAATTTTGATGATAAATATTGAAACCTTTTGCTCTTTTTTTTTTTTAAAGGTTGTAGGTATTTTCGATATATTTTAAAACAAGATCATCAAGTGTTACGGAAGAAAATTAAGCGAATGAAGAAATCAGTGAAAAAATACAGTATTGTAAATCCAAGAGTCTGATATTAAATTTTAGTTATTTCACAGTTGTAGCTACACAGTATAGCAGTAGATTGTTATTAAATGTATTTATTTGATAGTTTAAGAAGGTAGTTTATATGACTATAAAAAGTATTTTTGTATTTTTTTGTATTTCCTTTTACTGTAAGTTATAACTAGAAAAATAATGCCACTGCCTTTGTTCCTTGTAAATATATATATATACACATACATATTTTCTTTTTTGGAATGTTAAATGGAACTTTTTTTATATTTTATGGAATATTTTTTTCATTTCTTCTATAAATGAAAAAACATGTTTAATTAGAGAATGTAACTCTGTAGCAATTATTACTTGAAGATAACTTGCCTCTGACTGTTATGTAATAAAATACAACTAGTGGTACAAAATAAATTTCTGTTCTTTCAGACTGTAAATTTACCCATGTTAGATTTACCACCATGAGAAAATAGTGATGAGTTCTGTTGAGAAATTTTGGAAAGAGAGATGAATTTAGGAAATGACTTTTTTCTTTTTTTTTAAGACATGGAAATTTAGGGTTGAGACTTTTTTTCTACCAGATAGAAAAAGACCTTCGACTACAGAGGAGTATCTGGATCAGAGAGGTAGTGGGAACTGGCTGTTTCAGCTGGCACTGGCCTAATTTAAAAAGGCTGTTAGGTTTGTAATTGCCTGGCACAGCAATCTTAAGATGCTTTAGAACACACATGTCTTCTTGGCTTTCTTGGAAACTAGAATGCAGCAGTAAGCAGTTGCCTGAAGGAGGAAACCTTACCAGTGAAATAGTAATCCAGCATCACACAGTAAGCCCAGTGGGACGGTTTTTTGAGAACACAAGCTGGGCTTGATAGCTTGTTGTGATTACTGAGTGTTAAAGTAAGTGCTTCAAAAATGCCTGCCTTTTATTCATTTCATGTTCAGATAACTAGTAATTGAGTTCTATGAAGGCTCACTAACTTTACAGTAAGCCTAACTTTAAAGCAGCTGCAAGAAAATTGGGGGATAAATTATGCTTTGTCAATTTATATTTCAGTGTTATTTTGTACTTGCTAAAACCAGTTCTATCAATAAATATCTAACCTTACAATGTACACATAAAACAAGTAGGTATTCCAACAGAGCCAGAGGGAACCAAGCTAAAGCCACTGCATAAATAGGTCTAACTTTATTGCTGGGAGTGGAAGATTGGGTTGTGTAGGAGTTCTGTATAAGATAGACCACCACTCAAGGAATGAAATTCCCAGATAATGTGGACAAAATCTCAAAGTGTAGGCCAAGTAAACCAGGGCATCTATTCCCTGAAACCTTTGTCAAAAAGCTATAAAATAGCTAGAGAATGGAGGTAAGAATGAGAGTAGATATGGTTCTTGGTTTCTATACAAAACTTACTTTCCTAGAATTTTTATAACATGTTCATATCTGACTTTCAATAAAAGCAGTGTGAGTCAACATTTGTGGACATTATTTCAGATCCACTGAAGTTAAAGTCAGTTCCATGAATAATAACAGGGGCCAAAATTTATGAAGCACTATGGACTTTATATTTCATCATATCGCCACCACATTTCTGTGAATTATTCCTGTCTTACCAAGTTATTGCTCCTTGGAGATGCCAGTAACTTGCTAAGGTCACAGCTAGTAGGTGTTGGCACAAGGTTCCTAACCCAACAAGTATGATTCTGAAGCTCGCACACTTGGGTGCTAACCGATTGCCTCCCAGTCAAGTCACTTTTTGCTACCTGCACAGCACCGAGCTAGGTAGCCAGAAAAAGAATAGAAGGGATTCATAACCCAGAGGCCATTGGCTCAAGCAAAAACTGTTCTCACTCTCCCAAGCTATTGGTAGGCTTCCCACTTTGTGTCCCCACATGCCCCTATATCAAATAGCCTCGTACCTCAGAATGTGACCTTATTTGGAGATAGTCTTTACAGGAATAATGAAGTTATGGCAGGCCCTAATCCAATATGACTGGTATCCTTATCAAAAGGGAAAAATTGGGGCTAGGGTTGTAGCTCAGTGGTAGAACACTTTGCCTAGCACCTGTGAGGCAATGGGTTAGATCCTCAGTACCACATTAAAATAAAGGTATTGTGTCCATCTCTAACTAAAAAAAAAAAAAAAAAAAACAAAGGAAAAATTGACATTGATATGCACACAGGGAGAATACTGTCCCAACATGAAGCCAAAGATTGGGTATCTCCAAGTCATGAGATGCAACGCAGACCATCCAAAGCTTGGAGAGAGGCCTAGAACCAACCCTGCTGACACCTTCATTTCAAGACAGAGTCTCCAGAACTGAGAGAGACAATATCTATTCTTTAAGTCATCCAGTTTGAGATTCTTTGTTAAGGCAGCCCTAGCAAACTAAAAAAAAAAAAAAAAAAAAAGTTGGTTTCAAAGTGAGATCTAAGGTGATTTCAGTTTGGTTCTAGTTTTTAGTTCTAGACTGACTGACTAAGGTCACCTAACTCTCAAGTTAAAAACGTGTTTTCTGTTCTACCTGTCTCCATCTAAAAACTCTTCAATCTTCATTAAGATTTCTTGGTCCCTTCCAGCCTGATGCCATCTCTCTTTTCTTGATCAGTTGTTCCTTACTGTTACCTTAATATAGTATGCTTTTATTTTGGGGCCACTTTTATCCTTTCTTAGCATAAACTCCTTGAGAAAGTTATCAGTTTTCCATTAAACATTCCTCTTCTAGTATAATACTTTGCACACAATAATATATTTATTAAGTTGACAGCATCTACTGCAAAATTATTGTATAATTATGATACACTCATATATGCATTATGTAATTCTGAAATGTAGCTCCATCTGAAACATGACGTTTTAGTCAGAAGCTCATGCCATCACTACGTCTCATGAGCTCCTGCCAGCTGATCTTCCCCTACTATCTTGCAAGGACTTTTTGCCCCAATGTGATATCCATATTTTCATGTTAGAAGAAAACTGACATAAATGTCAATAAAAGATCAACAATCTCAGGTCATACATGGAACAAGAGAATGCATTCATTCTTACTTTATTCAGGGTCAGGTGGTTGCCTTCTTAGAAGGCCATGGTGGCTGTGAACTCACTTGTCTTAGTCCAAGTTACTCTTCATGCCCAAGGTTTACAGAGCAATGAATTATCTGACCTTTGGGCAAACAACCCAATGGGAACTGCACAGTCACACAGTGAATCATGGATACCTTATTATATTTTAAAAAGTGGGGACTTGGGAGTGCTTAGAGTTAAAACACTTGCCTAGCATGTGTGAGACCCTGAGTTTTGTCCTTAGCACCACAAATTAAATAAAAAGGAATGCTCAATAAGGTATACTGAACATTACATTACTTTTTTTTTTTTTTTTGACAGTGCTGGGGATTGAACCCAGGGCCTTGTACTTGCAAGGCAGGCACTCTACCAACTGAGCTATATACCCAGCCCCTGAACATTACAAATAGGAGAACAGAGTTGTATTGACAATCATTCTGACCACGCCCTTCTGACTTTTTCCTTGGTTATAAAGATTTGGATTTTGAATGCTGTTTAGGCCTTCCTAATTGAGAGCATTGTTAGTACAGACTTGGATAGTTTGAGGCTCATGCTTTCCTCTTGACATCCTTGTGAATGGGAGCGAAACATTGGAACCAAGAAAACACTTGCCTTTCACTTGGATTTCAAAGGGAAACTTTTGCCAGTAAGGAAATTGCAGGGTGAACAGAAACCATGGAAAATAAGAGTAAGCTCAGGGACCAGATGTCCCCATGGACCTGTGTCCTGTTTGTGCCTGTTTGGTTTTGTGGCTGTTCTTCATCTACTCATTCAAGATGTATTTATCAAAGGCCTGTTACGTGTAAGGGACATGTATAGAGCAAAACACATTCTTAACTAGCGTTGGAACTTCCACTAAATGAGTGGGAGTGCCACTAAAGCAGGTATAGACTTGGTAAAAGTAACCCAAACATCCTATGCTTCCTGGTAAAGTTATCCCAAACAGTTTTTTTTTTTTTTTTTTTTTTTTTGGGTGCTGGGGATCGAACCCAGGGCCTTGTGCTTGCAAGCACTCTACCGACTGAGCTATCTCCCCAGCCCCCCAAACAGTTCTTGTTGACTTCTTGTTTTCCGTGGGTCACACTCATTATGTCTTAATGTGTCTCTCAAAATTAATATACTGAAACTAATTTACCAATATATTGGTATTCAGAGGTGGGGCCTTGGGCTGGTTTGTTATTCAGCTGTTACTGTAACAAACACTTGAGGTAATCAGTTGAATAAGAGGAAAGGTTTATTTTGGTTCATAGATACAGAAGTTTCAATCCATGGTTGGTTGGAGAGCCTGGGTCCCACTATCCCTTTCACGAGCACATTCTTAGTGTCCTAACTTCCTCGTTTCCACCAACTTTTGGAGGTAGAACCTAGTAGAACCATGAGCTAAGGACCAAGACTTTAACAATGGGCCTTATGGGGACATTCAGGGTCTAAACTAAGGTGGACTTGGTAATCCACACCTATAATCCCAGCAGTATTTGGGAGGCTGAAGCAGGAGAATGGAAATTTTGAGGTCAGCCTTGGCAACAAAGGTTGACCGTCTCAAAAGATGGGGAGGGCAGAGGTATTGGGGATGTAGCTCTGATAGAGCACCCCTGGGTTTTATCTCTGGTACCTGGGAGGAAAAATAACAAACTACAGCTGCCGAGGGTGTAACTCAGTGTTAGAGTGAGTGCTTAGCATGCATGAGGCCTTGGACTCAATCTCCAACCCCCCCCCCCCAAAAAAAAGGGTGATCTGTTAGGATTCAATTAGGGCTTTTGTAAAGGGACTTGAAAGAGTGGGTTTGTTTCACCCTGACCCTTCATGTCATGTGAGGATGCAGCAACGAGGCGCCATCAATGAGGAACAGGCCCCTCACCAAACACTAAACCTGTACTCCATCTTGAACTTCCTAGTCTCTTGAACCATGAAATAAAAATTTCAATTATTTATAAATTATCCCATCTGTGATATTTATTACAGCAGCTTGATTGACTAAGACACCTTCCTCTTTCTTTACTGTCTCCTCTTTCCTCGCTCCTTGCTATGGATGTAAGACTGATGACATGTCCTTCCTTCTTCCCATCCACATACACACCTTGTCATATCACAGGGACCCTAAGGCACCCTGGCTTCCACCAAGCTCCCCTCCATCTTCCCAGACCCACACTGAGTCTCCACAGTGCCCTTCAGCACTGCAGGAGCCCTGGAAGCTTGCCCTCCAGAATCTGCTGTCTGGGACTCAGTAATGTGGTGTTCTCACAGCGACTCTGGGCCACTCGGCCTGTGAAGAAACAGTAAACAAGTGTGAATTTCCTGGCCTGCTCCGCAGAATTCTGTGCAGTTTTCAGGAATCAGGCACCTCTGCTGTTGACACTGTTGCACCTTTTGGCTAAGAAATCATGTGCTCCAACAATTCAGCACTGGCATTGAGAGTAGCACCAGTTTCACATTTAGATGAGACCGAGGAGGTAGGGACACTTTCTTTTCCTTCCACAAGGGACACTTGGCCACCAGCCTACAGGAGGGACACTGCTCAGAAACCACTTCTGTGAATTAGGGGCGGGGATGGGGGAAGAAGCAAGAAGAGAAAGAGGGTTGAGGAGCGGGGAGAGGAGAGGGAGGGAACGTGGGCAGAGCAGGGAAGCCAACCTGAGCAAACAGCAGCCTGAGTGTTCCCAAGGCCAAAATGCGGAGAAAATCCACGCCTGGTCTGTGTGGTGGTCGGCGTTACTGGGTTCCCAGGCTCTCTCCCAGCGCTGTCTGCCTCTGTCTCACATTCTTGGACCAGATGGGCTTGCTGCAGGGACACCCCCAGTGCCTGGATTATGGGCCTCCCTTTCGACCTCCCTTGCACCTTGAGTTCTGCTCTGACTATGAGTCCTTTGGCTGTTGTGACCAGGGCAAGGACAACCGCATTGCCGCTCGGTACTGGGACATCATGAACTATTTCGATCTGAGGGGCCACGAGCTGTGTGGAGGTTACATTAAGGACATCCTTTGCCAGGTAGGCTTGAGTGTAACCCCGAGGGGAAGAGATGGAGCCAGCATGGCAAAGTGTCTTCCATCCCCAGTGGTAGAGGGTGCTGAACTGCTGGTGAGTCCTGCGGGGAGGGTGCTTTGGACACTCAGCCTTTTAGAACTTGCCTGCCAGGTGCCTCACCCGAGAGCTATACGCTCTGCACACTGAAGCAAGGGTGGGCTGAGTTTGGTTTGCACAGGTTCCCCAGAGCTCTCCCTCTGGGGCTCTTCCCCAGGAGCCAGAAGAATAAGAGGTATTTTTCATGGAGCTCTCAGAGCAGGTTCTGTCCATGTCCTCTGCAGGGATCAGAGAGCTGGGCACAGCACACCTGTGGTACTCCGGGAGTGTGTGAGGGAGGGAAGCAATGATATCTGCTGGGGTCCAGTCATTGATCAGTTGAGTACTTTGTGCCAGGGGGTCTCTGGTGTGATGGTGATGGTGGCAGGGACTGTGGGGCTCTCCCTGGGGTACTGTCTGCCTAACACTCCAGAGCTGGTCTGACAGAGCTTCAAGTGGCTGAGAAGCGATGACTCAGAGTTTCTGCTTCTCCAGACTCAGCAATGGCCAAAATCCACATTTCTGGGAGGCATTGCCTTAGTTGAGCCTGAGCCTGGAAACCTGATGTGCACAGGCTGCACACAGACTTTATGGGAAGAGGGTGTTTAGGGGTGCAGGAACAGAGTCGATGGAAGATAACAATGTGACAGAAGTCCAGGCAGGCCTTTGATCTGAAATGCTGCTGGGCATTCATGACCCCTGCTGATGCCACTCTGCTACCACTATTCAGAAGTGCACTGGCCACCCCAACTCCTTGCATGCTGCAAAGAGAGATTATCTGAGCCCCTCAGAGTCCAGGCAGGAATTACCATGGAGCCTGGCACAGAACTCAGCCACTTGGGTGGCACTGCCCCAGGGCTGTACTCTTTCACCTAGAGCACCATCTGTCATTGTTTCCTGGAGAATTAACTTGAATTAACTCTGGGATAGCCATGTAGTCAGAAGCTGGGCTTTTTAAATGTTTGTACCAGGGATTGAACCCAGAGGTTCTTAACCCCTGAGCCACGTCCCCAGCCCTTTTTATTTTTTATTTTGAGACAGGGTCTCACCTAGTTCTTAGAGCCTTGCCAAATTGCTAAGGCTGGCTTTGAACTTGCAATCCTCTTGCCTCAGCCTCCCAGCTGCTGGGATTATAGGTGTGTGCCGTGGTACCCTACAGAAGTTGGGCTTTTATGAGCAGTACTCAGGCTGTTTCTGAGTTCTCCCCTGGTGGAAATGTCTCTTCCTTCCAACTTCCTTCTTTGGTGAGGTTTTAGAAAGTCATATGTAACATCTCTTTTGTTTTAGAGATTTGAGGAATAAGAGTAATTTTAGCCAAACAACCCTACTTGTGTCTATTAAAATTTACAAGGCACTCTTTCTTCTCCCGCACATGTAGTGTGTTCTCAGCAATGATTCTGTAGTTATTATGAGCTCCATTTTACCAGAATCATTTGTCTAAGGTCAAACAGTCCTGAGGCACAAATCTAGATGTTCAGACTGCAGATCTTGTGACCTTTTGATCACATCACACCAAAGTACAGCACTGGCCAACTTAATTGCTTTTCTGAGCTCCAGGAAGCGTGAGCTTCCTTAGAACAGAGAATTTGTGCACTTCACTTACTGCTGCTGCCTAGTGCAGAAAGCAGGGCCTGGCATGCAGAGGAGACTCAGTTAAGGCATGTAGTAGAGACGCTGGGCCTGAGTTTTCTTACCCATAAATGAGAGAAATGTTTGTTTAGTTATTAAACAGCTGCATAAGAGTGTGCCATGTGGGTGGTTATATTTCTATCATCCCTTCTGTTCCTTTGTATTTTGTTCTTATTTTTGTGTCCCTTGTTCCTTTTTCCCACCTCCCAGAGTTGGAAGAAGTCAGGGAGATGACATTCAGGAGCAGGTCATTTTGCTTTTTGTGACTCTGACAATTATTCTTAGCTGACCCAGACAGCCCAAGGAGAGACACTGTGAGTCTCTGGTCTCTTTCCCTTTGCCCAATAAGTAAGAACTTGTTCTGTGATCTATAGTCAAGGGGAAAAAAAGAAGATGGGGAATCAAACATGCATGAAAAATGTTGCTGCTTCTTTTGTGAAGTAACGACATAGTGTAGGCAACTGAGTCAGGGCTGTATAGGTGGGCTTGGGAGAGAGGTTAGTGGGGTTTGGCTGATGGATTGTCCTCTGCTCTGCCACTCTAAACTGTGTGGTTAATCTGCTTTTCTTACATTCCAAATTTCAGTTGCTTCTCTGTTTTTCATCACCATTGGGAGCTGATTGTCCACAAAATTGTGTTTTCACCCAAAAATTTCTGTAAGTCTAGGGAGGTACAAGTAGCAGATACTTTTGTAGACACACTGTCCAAATGTAGTTTTGTAAAGAATAGTCATATTGCCCAAACATCAAAGTTCAATTATGTATAGCTCCCAGCTCAGGGCTTTGCACACATCAGATGCAAATATTTTTAACAAATACATGAAGAAATTACTAGACACCTGATCTCTGGGAATGATATAGCAAGTCCATTTTGATCATTTACCTTTTAATTATAAAATATTTCAAACATGGAGAACCAGAAAATGAAATAACAACCAACATCCAACATCCAGATTTAATAAATGTGAAACTTTTGCCAAATTGCTTAAGAATTGATAAATAAGATCTTGCAGATATAACACTTATAAGAAAGGGAAAAACTGAAAAATTTGATACCATCTTCTGTTTTAAATATTCATCATCTAATAATCTCAAGTGTTAAGAACTAAACTGAAGTGCTAAAGATAGTGAGTACAGAGTCCCTCCCTCCCTCCCTTCCTCCCCCCTCTCTTTCTCTCTCTCCTTCCTTCCTTCCTCCCTCCCTCCCTCCCTCCCTCCCTCCCTCCCTTCCTCCTTTTTCTTTCTTTCTTTCTTTCTTTCTTTCTTTCTTTCTTTCTTTCTTTCTTTCTTTCTTTCTTTCTTTCTTTTTCTTTTCAGTCTTTTTTCCTCCTCTCCTCTCCTCTCCTTTTCTTTTTTTTCTTTCACCAGGGTTTAAACCCAGGGGCACTTAACCATTGGGCCACATCCCCAGCCCTTTTTTATATTTTATTTACAGACAGGGTCTCAGTGAGTTGCTGAGGCTGGCTTTGAAGTGGAGGTCCTCCTACCTCAGCTTCCCGAACCACTGGGATTACTGACGTTCACCACCACATCAGGCTTCCCTTTCCTTTCTGCCTTCCAGGATCATTAACAGATAGAAAATATAGGTCCAAGAGGTGATTTACTAGTTGTTGGCAATAAAAACTCTAGAATCCAGCCAGGGTGGTGCACATCTATAATTCTAGTGGGAAGTTTGAAGCCAGCCTGGGCAGTTTAGTGAAAGCTTGTCTCAAAAACAAAAAACAAACAACAACAACAACAACAACAAAATGGCTTGGGATGTAGCTCAGTGGTAGTCCACCCCTGGATTAAATCCCCAGTACCACAAAACAAAACAAAATAAATAAATCCCCTCCAGAATATTTTTTTAAAAAATTTTAAACCCAGGGGCACGTAACCACTGAGCCACATTACCAGGCCTTTTATTTTTTATTTTGAAACAGGGTCTCTTTAAATTGGTTAGGGCTTCACTAAAATGCTGAGGCTGGCTTTGAACTTGCAATCACCCTGCCTCAGTCTCCTTAGTCGCTGGGATTACAGGCATGCACCACTGTGCCCGACCAGAATTCTATTTTTTTCCCTGGCCATTTCTCCTTTCTTCTTGCTCAAACTGTGACTCACTCAAACTGTGGCTATCTTCCAGGAGTGCTCGCCCTATGCAGCCCACCTCTACGATGCCGAGAACCCTCACACGCCCCTCAGGAACCTTCCTGGGCTCTGCTCTGATTACTGCTCCGCATTCCATTCTAATTGTCACTCTGCCATCTCCCTGCTAACCAATGACCGCGGTCTCCGAGAGTCCCACGAAAAGGACAGTGCCCACTTCTGCCACCTCCTCAATCTTCCGGACAAGGACTACTGCTTCCCCAACGTCCTGAGGAATGACCACCTCAACCGCAACCTGGGTGTGGTGGCCGAGGATCATCAGGGCTGCTTGCAGCTCTGCCTGGCTGAGGTGGCCAATGGACTCAGGAACCCAGTCTCCATGGTGCATGCTGGGGATGGCACCCATCGCTTCTTTGTAGCTGAGCAGGTGGGAGTGGTATGGGTGTACCTGCCTGACGGGAGTCGCCTGGAGCAACCTTTCCTGGACCTCAAGAGCATCGTGTTGACCACTCCATGGATTGGGGATGAGAGGGGCTTCTTGGGGTTGGCTTTCCACCCCAAATTCCGTCGCAATCGCAAGTTCTATATTTATTATTCATGCCTGGGCAAAAAGAAGGTAGAAAAGATCCGAATTAGTGAGATGAAGGTTTCTCAGGCGGATCCCAATAAAGCTGACCCCAAATCAGAGAGGTGAGATGAACTCACGCAAATGCACCTCTATTGTTTTCTGAAATAACGCGGATCAGTCGTTTGAGATGATAGCTGGTTTTACAGCACTAGCTTAAAATGTTGCCAAAGGAATCCTTGATTAGGGAGGACAATTCAAGTTAGACTCTTTAGTCAAGGGTCTTCATGGGATGTGACCACCCTAATTAAAGCCAGACTTGCTTGTCTTTACAGAGGATAAGCAA
The DNA here is from genome assembly GCF_902686445.1 of Sciurus carolinensis. Taxonomy (NCBI): domain Eukaryota; kingdom Metazoa; phylum Chordata; class Mammalia; order Rodentia; family Sciuridae; genus Sciurus; species Sciurus carolinensis. Next base: position 63,175,969 of record NC_062224.1, read on the forward strand.
GGACTAGCAGCTAGAGGGATTGAGAAGTGATTATAAATAATATCAATACAGCTGGCAAGGTGTGTTGTATGCCTGTAATTCCAGCGTCTCAGGAGGCTGAGGCCCAAGGATCATGAGTTCAAAACCAGCCTCAGCAATTTAGTGAAACCCTGTCTCTAAATGAAAAATGAAAAGGGCTGGGAATGTGGTTCAGTGGTTGAGCACTCCTGTGCTCAATTCTTGGCACACACACAAAAAAATCAATACATTAAATATAATTACAACCTCTAATTGTTGTGTGACCCTTAGATTCCAGACCCTTTACCTTGTCTGTGCACTTTCAGATGATGACAGTTCTAGCTGACCCCAAGTTCATGTTCTTTTCACTCTTATCACCCTGCGCATTCCTTCTCTTCTCCTTTACCTTGCTTCCTTTTCCATCATAGACACGTGGAAAGATTGGAGAAAGCATGAGGAATTGATACATTGATCCCTACTAACTTGCTCAAAGAAAGGAATTGAAAGTTCGCATAGAGCACTAACAGTGAAAGAAAGGGATGGTTGTTCCCTTGGCTGTGCCTCACTTGTGAAGTCATGGTCTGAAATAAAAATGACCCACAGAGGAGTTACATCAGAAAACAAGGATTTTCCCAGAATCCAAGTTACCTGCTTTGTGATATCTGGAAACTCTGAAGCAGATCTTGGTTGACTTTGCAGATCTTGGTGGTTTGGACCAGTCTATTTTGGGTATCTCTAGAGGATGCAGCTTTAGCTGTGTCAAAGCCTAGTGCAGTTTCTTTTCTTTTCCAGGGTCATCTTGGAGATAGAAGAACCAGCCTCAAATCATAATGGTGGACAACTTCTTTTTGGTCTGGATGGCTACATGTATATATTCACTGGGGATGGAGGCCAGGCTGGGGATCCCTTTGGCAAATTTGGAAATGCCCAGAACAAGTAAGCTGAATGGAGGCTGGGTCCCTGCCCCTTTAGAGTGAACCCCTGGTCTAGCATTTTTGCCAAAATAGAGTCAAACCCAGAATGCTTTCTGCAATATATAGTCCCATTTAGGCAAATAAGAGGAACATTTAGTTTCCTGTCCTATAAATAATGTACATCGTATACTTTGGTAATTAATATTGAAGATGCCTAATGTAACTTTCAGATACTACGTAAAGAAGAATTCAGTTTTTAAAATATATGTTAATAGGACACTATCCATGACGTCAATCATTCAATTAAATTTAGTCCAACTATGTAACCAAGCTCAGTGTTTCAGGAGTGGTAGGCCCTGGGGACACGTAAAAAGTTAAATGAAGGGCCGGGCATAGTGGCTCACACCTGGAATCCCAGCAGCTTGGGAGGCTGAGGCAGGAGGATCACAGGTTCAGAAGTTAGCCTCAGCAACTTAGAGAGACCCCGTCTCTAAATAAAATATAAAAAAGGCCTGGGGATGTGGATCTCAGAGGTTAAGCACCCCTGGGTTCAATTCCTAGTACCAAAAAAAAGGTCAGTTAATGAGAGCTAGTGCATATAGGGTGTTTACTTGTGTGTCAGAGACAGTCCTAAATACCTTACACGTATTTGAGAATTGTAATTCTAATAACCTTCAAGTTTAAAAAATTTTATCTATTTTGTTAATTGGTCTATCTTCAGCATGCTGGTCACACTGTAAATACGTGTGGAGTGAGTGAATCCTATGATGTGTAGGTATTATGATATCCATTTTACAGACAAGAAAATGGAGGCACAGAAGTCACACAGTAAGTAAGTGGCAGAACCAGAATTACAGCTTGAATGATCTAGTGCCAGAGTTCGCTGATGCTCTGCTGCCTGTAAAGGTCATGTGGTTCTTCTCTCTTTACACCCAGTAAGCACTTGGCTCCCATTATTCCTAGTAATATAAATATTAAAATTAATTATAATACAAAGCTAACATTGAATGCTATGATTCAGGAATTGCATTATAACTCATTTAACCCAATCACACTGTAATGTAATGTTACTCTCCTCAGTTTTATAGTTGAGGACACCAAAGCCCAGAAATCAAAGTCATTGGCAAAAACTCTTCAAAGTCTCTGTTCTATTTACTGACAGCTTTGCTATCTGAAAAATAATAAAACAGATTTAAAAAAAACTCATGGTATTAGACCAAACAGTTCTCATCATTAACACAAACATTAGAGCTGCAACTTTTTCAGGGTTACATGGACCAGAAGCACATCAAACTTTTGCTTAGTAGTTGTCCTTCGGTCAAAAACAGGAAAGTCTTAACATCCTGTATATATTTAATTTTTTTTTTTTTTTTTTTTTTTTTTTTTTGCGGTACTGGGGATCGAACTCAGGGCCTGGTGCTTGCGAGGCAAGCACTCTACCAGCTGAGCTATCTCCCCAGCCCCCTCCTGTATATATTTAAAAGAAAAAAAAAAAAGGCACTTCTCCTCATGTGATACCCAGTCATCTCCTGTCATCATTGTACCCTGGGTGGTCTCTGGTCCTGTGTCCACGCTCACCTGAGCCTGATTCTTGGCCTTCTGTCTTTCAGAAGTTCCCTGCTTGGAAAAGTGTTAAGGATCGATGTGAATGGGGCAGGCTCTGATGGCAAGCGCTACCGAGTCCCCTTGGACAATCCCTTTGTTTCTGAGCCAGGGGCCCACCCTGCCATCTATGCCTATGGGGTCCGAAATATGTGGCGCTGTGCTGTGGATCGAGGGGACCCCATCACTCGCCAGGGCCGAGGCCGGATGTTCTGTGGGGACGTGGGCCAGAACAGGTTTGAAGAAGTTGACCTCATTGTTAAAGGCGGGAACTATGGCTGGAGGGCAAAGGAAGGGTTTGAGTGTTACGACAAAAATCTTTGTCATAATGCCTCTTTGGGTAAGTAAGAAGCTGTCTGGGTGCTTTCTTGAATGAGTGGAGTGGGTTGGAGGAGGAGTGGAGGGATGAAATCCCAGTATCCTGCAGGTCCTTTCAATAGTCCTTGCTTGTGTGCTGTGGGATGGTGCTTCTCTGGGTGGTCCTCCAGTTACTAGCACCAGACACCTTAATGATGCTTGTTAAGAAGTGCAATTCTGAGGTTAACTCAACAGTTATTTTCCTATTGTTCTGTCTCCCTGTCCCAGCCTTAGAAAGAAAGTACCTTTGAAATGACCACTTTTTGTTTTTCTGATTTCTTCAGGCTATTCTCTTTCTGCTCTTTTGTTCAGACCATAGACACTTGCTCTATTATGAAATGGAATGTTGCCCAATTCTGGGATAAAAAAAAAAAAATTACAAGTTTTTTTTTTGAAAAGTAGATTTCTATGCCCTAGGCCAGGCCTGATAAATTTGCATTTTGGGTAGATGTGGGGGTGGGATCGACTAGGAATCTGTATTTTAAATAAGTTACCCATGTGATGTTTGGGCAAACTATATTGAGATCTACTGGCAAAACAGAATTGGTGGCTGCATGTTTTTATTTATTTCCCAATTTGGTGACAGCCCAATGAAATGATATTCTACCTATATTCAAGGGAGAATATAATCCCTGAGCATCAATAATCAAGAAGTGTTTTAGAAATCGCATCTGGACCAAAATTCCAGTGTGCTGACTTAGTCTTTTTTGTTCTTTAAGTCTTACAAACCCTCACAATACTTTCCATATCCTTAAACCTGAGTTCTAGGTCAACCTTGGAGAGAAACCTATGTGTTTTAATCTTCATGACACTGCTTTATAGATGGGGGGAGTTGGACTTAGATAACAGTCAAATGGGAAGCTCACAAATACTGTGGCTGGTCTGTTGAAAAAAAAAAATAAGCACAATGCACTTGCCTACTGGTCCTACTGATGACCAAGAGCTAAAATGTTCTGCATGGAATCAGGTAACTGCATCAAGAATCCCCCTTTTTCCTTTCAATTTTTGGAGACAAAACTCACTGTCTTTCCTTGTTTCTGGATAGATGACATTCTGCCAATCTATGCTTATGGCCACAAAGTGGGGAAGTCAGTCACTGGGGGCTACGTCTACCGTGGATGTGAATCCCCAAATCTCAATGGCCTCTACATCTTTGGGGACTTCATGAGTGGGTAAGAAGCGTTGATGTCACCTTTGCTTTTTTTATTTAAACACTCTTAATGGGTATCACTTACATGATGAAATACAATCTCTGAAGAGCACAGTTAAACACAGTTTTACAAATGTATGCCCTCGTATTGTCACCAACAATGTCAAAATGCAGAACATTTTCATCATCTTAGAAGGTTCCTTCTTCCTTGTCACCTGTAAACATACACACACGCACACACCACATGCCCACACACACATTAGTCAGAGGTAACAGTCTGACCACAAATTAGATTTTTTTCCGATACTTCATAGATGAATGGAATCATATGTCATGTACTTTTTGGGGGCCACTCTTCTTTCATTCAGTGATGCCTGTGACATTCATCAATGTTGTTGCATACGTCAGTAGTGTCTCTGTATTTTATTGCTTTCTAATATTCAGTTGTATAAATACACCTCAATTTATTCACTTCTTCTTCCACTGATGAACAATTGGGCCATTTCCTGTTTGGGGATATTAGGAATAAAACTGCTCTACTGTTTTGTGGTTTTCTGCATCTCCATATACTCTCTAGCAACAATCAGAAATTGAAGTTTAACAAAATGGCATTTCCACTGTGGGGCCTAGTCATTCCTTATGTTTCTTCTTTCCAAGTGAAGGTATCTCGGCCTGAAATTTTCTTTGTGGAAAGACTTTTAACCTAAATTCAATTTCTTTAATGGAGAGAAGCTGTCTCTTTCTGAATGGGCCTTGGTCATCTGTGCTTTTCAAGGAATTTGTCTAGTTTACCAATTTGCCAAATTTGTTGGCATCACTTTATTTATAATATTACTTTATTGTCCTTTCAATATCTATAGTGTGGTTATTTAGTTACATATTGGTGATTTCTTTCTATCTTGATTTGATTCGATGTTTACTATTTTTTTAAAAATTTTTTCTAAGAAACATCTATTGAGTTTACTGATATTTTTGTTTCCTGTTTCACTGAGTTATACTTTTTCCTGCTTTGTGTTTAATATGCCTTTCTATTTTTAGTTTTTTAGGATGAGAGATGAACTCATTAACCTGAACTCTTTTACATAAGACATATGTTTAGTGATATAAATTTCATCCTAAGTACCAGCTTAGCAGCATCCTATGAATTTTGATGTATCGTGTTTGCATTTTCATTCAGTTAAAATATCTTCTTTTATAATATCTAAACAGTCTTTTATTCCATCCAGTCTGTCTTCCTTCCTTCCTTTCTTTCTTTTTTATCTCAGTGTTGTGTTTTTCTCCATTAGAAACTTTACTTAGATCTTTTTAAATATCTCTCATGTCTTTACTTAACTTTTTGAACTTATGGAATATGTTCAAATGAATTTTTTTTTTGTACTGGGGGTTGGAACCAGGGATGCTTACCACTAAGCTACATCCCCAGCCCTTGATATTATTTATTTTGAGGCAGGGTCTTGCTAAGTTGCTGAGTTACTGGGATTATAGACATGTACCACACCCAGATATTTTAATGTTTTTGTCTGCTAATATTAATACCTGTGTCAGTTGTGTGTCAATTTTGATTGATCTTTCTTTATTATGGGTCATATTTTCTTCCTCCTTTACTTGTCTGGTAATTTTCAATTTAATGCCAGAAAGTATTAATATAAGTTTGTAGGTACTGGATCTTTTTGTGTTCCTATAAATATTTTTGAGTTTTGTTCTGGGACACAGTCAAGTTCCTCAACAATAATTTGATCCTTTCTTGCTATTAATATTTGTTAAGGAGGACCAAAGTGGTGCTTTTTCTAGAGCTCTTAATTCCTTACTATTAAGGCGAAGCTTCCTGAGACTCTGCCTATGAATGATGTAAGCACCATTCCTGACCCCAAGCAAGTGCCAGGCACTTTCCCTTCCAGTTCTCTCCTTGCTTTCCGTAGTCCCCTTGCATGCCTGCTGTTGAGCACACTGAGGAGAATTTGAAAATCTCTGGAGACCATTCTCTGTGTAGTTTTCTTCTCTCCATTTTCTGTCCTTCAAGCTTTTACTGCTTTGATCTTCTGAACTCTTATCTCTATCTTTTCAACTCAAGCAATCTACTGGGCTCTGCCTGTGTATTCTCTCCCTGTGCTGGGAACTCTCTCAAGGAGGAGTCTGGAATAATTACAAGGCTCATCTCATCTGCTTTCTGTCTCTCAGGGAATACACTCTTACACTGCCTGATTGCCAATGTCTTTTTTTTTTAAACACATTTTTTAGTTGTAGATGTACCTTTATTTTATTTATTTTTTGTATGTAGTACTGAGGATCAAACCCAATACCTCACATGTGCTAGGCAAGCCCTCTACTACTGAGCTACAGCCCCAGCCCTTGTCAATGTCTTTTAAATTACTCTTGTTCTATTTTGTGCAGGTTTTGACTAATTGAGGTGGGATGGTAAATCTAGTCCTCATTACTTCATCTTATTTAGTAAAAATGTAGTTATTTTCATGCTTCAATTCTTGGTTGTAGAGATGGCATTGTTAATCCTGGGTTAGGTCCTTCACAATTACCTATTAGATTTTGGGACTTCATTTTTCTTAACTTTATTTTCCCCCCACAAAACACATTACCCCTCCACATATCACTTGTTTGATATGCAGTGATTTTTTTTTTTTTTTGGTACCAAGGATTGAACCCGGGAGACTTAACCACTGAAACACATCCCCAGTCCTTTTTAAATATTTTATTTAGAGACACAGGGTCTTGCTAAGTTGCTGAGGTGACCTAAAACTTGAAAGCCATCTGCCTCAGCCTCCCCATCCACTGGGATAACAGATGTGTACCACCATGCCTGGTTCATTTTATAAAATCTCTTTCTCTCTCTCTCTTTTGGTATCAGGGGTTGAACTCAGGTGCACTCAACCACCGAGCCACATGCCCATCCCCATTTTGTATTTTACTTAGGGTCTCACTGACTTGCTTAGTGCCTTGCTTTTGCTGAGACTGACTTTGAACTGGAGGTCCTCCTGCCTCAGTTTCTTGAGCCACCACACGCAGTTTTTTTCTCATCTTATAGATGAGGAAACTGAGGTTTAGAGATGTTGGACAACTAGCCAAAGTTCATAAACCAATAAAAATGATGAGTCTTTTTGCAGTGGTGCAGTCTTCTCAGGACCCTAAACTTATAATAGAAAATATGCTTCCCCATCTAAGACAAGTGGGTCTAAAGTATCACTGAAGCAGCTTTTTGGTTCTTTGGGGAGGCTGGTTATTGCTCTCTTTTGTGGGAGACATAGTCCTGGAACTCAAGGATTCCTGGATCTAGGTGGAAAAATATCCTGCAGAATGGAAATATGGATTCCTAAAACATAAGGTTTTATTTTTCATCTAGTCGACTTATGGCTTTGCAGGAAGATAGAAAAACCAAGAAATGGAAGAAGCGAGACATTTGCCTGGGCAGCACCTCATCCTGTGCTTTCCCAGGGTTGATCAGCACCTATAGCAAGTTCATCATCTCCTTTGCTGAAGATGAAGCAGGTAACCAATGCGCAGAGCTGTTTGATGTCTGCTTACTTTACTTAGATAACCACAAGCCTCAACTGAACATTTATTATCATTGTCACTTTTTAAATAGTAAATACTACTTCTACTATTATCACTATCATTTAATCATCTCTTATAACATACTGGGTACTCTTCAAAGCCCGTCTTGTTTTCCACCTTTACTAGTAACCACAACACCTCTGTGATGTTAATTATTAGGTTCATTTCACCAACAAAGAAACAGGCTCAGGCTGGGGGTGTCGCTCAGTGATAAAGTGCTTGCCTAGCATGTGCAAGGCCCTGGTTTCAATTCCCAATAGTGCAAACAAACAAACAAATAGGCTGCTATGCCAGCTTACTTGTCTTGTTTGACCTGCACGCCTCATTGTGAGTGGCATATCAAGTATGCATTTTGGTCTTTTCAACCCTTTGACTACGAAGAGATTCACAAACTGTTCCCTCCTTATTCTTCATCACAGTTATAGGACCATCTCAATCACAGTTATATGGCCATGTGCAGAGCCAATAGTGGGCCAGACTAAATGGATAGTGAACACTTATCCTGGGATGGCCTAGTGGAAGGAAGCTTATGATCGGCTGACTAGTTGGCCTGACTCTGCCAAGAGTTTATGAGTAAGGAAGAATTTATTTCTTGAAAAATCCGAAGAAAGGGTAGACAACTAGGTAGATAGGAGGTTGCTAGGTACATGTGAATGGTATCACTGAAGCTAGGCATGTGCTCATATTTGAGAGGCGAGAGACACTCAGCTCTAAAAAATTTCCAAAATTTTTATAATCAGAAACGATTTTTAATTTCAGTTTGACATGTTATGTTTCATTTTGAGATGTTACAATTTCAATTTTTAAATAAACTCTATTTTGTTTTGTACAGGTGTGTATAGTGATCTTTTTACTATTTGGTACTGGATCTAGCCATGCTTAGGGTCAAAGAAGATAATGAAGTTCTCTCTCAAAGTCCCTTCCAGACCTGGGGTTCTCTGTAGATGTACATCAGAGCCTTGAAGAGTTCCTAAGTGTTTGGTTTCTTTCCACTCTGAGCCACAGGGTGGCTGTACAGGATCTTTACTTAAGTAGGATATAAAGAGATCTGTCAGCTCCTGAATCCTTTCCTCTCAGCTAGCTATGAATAGATAGTTTGAGATGAAGGTTTTACAGGAGTAGAGGGCATTTTGGAAAACTCAAGTCTTTTTAATAGAAAATCATCGGTGTGAGTTCCAAATTGGAAGTCCAAACATATAAAAAAAGTAGAGGACCATAACCTGGCAGGACGATGCAGAGTGGGCAATGTTTAGATGAGCCCCCTGGAGAGTGGACCCCCAGAGGCAGGCCTGCCCAGGGATGCTGGGCAGCCGTTTTCTGTGGCTGTCTCCTCTGCAGGAGGCCACAGGACCCTCAGCTTTGGTGGTTTGGTTTGTTGTGCCTGCAGGCGACTCAGGAGAAAACAGGCAGTTTTGGAAAACCAGTCAGTACATCTGGCAAACAAAACTAAGTGTCCTTGGCTGAATTCTGGGAAGTGGACTTGCCAGGTATTCTCAGACCAGACTTTGCCCAAGGGCAGCCCTGAAATCAGTGAGACTTTTCCCTAGGCAAATAAATTTCTCCCAGAGTTGGTGGTTTCTTTTGTTGCTACATAAATGAATTTGTATTTTTCTGCTCTTAGCATACTCTTTTCACTTAGAGACATTGTTTGGATTTGAGCATTATTTCATTATTTTATGTTATCAGTCACCAGTTAGTAATTCACCAGTTAGGTGAATTACGTTTTAGTGGAACCAGAACTTTCCCTCAGCTAATGCCACTGTTTACTTACTGAACTCAGAGTTGACAGTTGGTATAAACAAAGAATTGCTGAGTGAATGGCTGTTGTGGAACTACCCATTGCTGTTTTGATTGATTGGGTTTCTGAATGTCACTCACCTAAGCCCATTTCCAAGAGGACTGGCCAAAGTAATGAGGCTTGCAGTAAATTCATATTGCAGGTATTTTGTTCCAAATGGCACATGATAGATTTTTTTTTCTCCTTAAAATAGATTCTAAAAATATCGGTTGGAAACTTCAGTTAAAATTCACCTGTAGTGGGCTGAGGATTCATCTCTAGAGTGCTTGCCTAGCATGTGCAAGGCCCTGGGTTTGATCCCTAGTATCAAAAGAAAGAAAAAGAAGAAAAAAAGAAAAGATGAAGAAAATTTCCTCTAGTTGTATTTCCCCATAACTATACAGGGGAAGTCTATGGCAAGTTGAAGATGTATAATTTACATAAGACTGTAGTTATGTAAAGTGGCAGGACAGGGTTTTCAATTCTCCTTTGAGACCAGGAAGCCTTTGTATGGTTTGGAGGAGTTCCTGCTGGAGAGCAAGCAACCAGGTATTAGCGGACTTAAGGAGTAGAGAAGTAGGAAACTAATACTATCTTCTGATTATCAGATTATTGAACACTTTCCAATTGAATGTCTAACAATTGTGATCCTCATTTCTTGAATGAATAACTATCTGGAGGTTTATGCAGGTTAGGAGGTCACAAGCTGGGTAACTGGTGTCATGAGAATTCACAGAGTTCACACCCAGATCTTTCTAACTCTGGGGCTCATCTGTACTATCCCTCACAGATAACTGCAAAGTCAGGTGCAATGAGTCAGGTACTGTGGAATTGGTGATGCTTTCTGAAATTCAAACAGAGAGAAATAGGGAGAAGACGGGCTCTTTCTAAGTGATATCTGAGAGGGTGGATAGAGGTGATTTTTGGAGGGCATTGAGAAGACTGAGAGGAGGGGCTGAAGAGGGGGGAAGGAAATAAACAGCCCAAGGAGCGAAGAAAGTGGGGAAATGAGAGACTGAGGATGAGGGGAAACGAACTAAAGAGGAAGAACCAAGTGACTGATAATGGCCCTCGGTCTGTAGTCTGTGGATTTCCAAGGTCTCAGAGAATCTGAGAGAGCTGGTAGATGGAGATTGACTCGGTGAAGTTTTACAGAGAGAAGAGACGGTAAGGGAGAAGGTTGTTTGGTGGTTCTGATGGACCACCCTCTGAGCTGGTCTTTGTGTGTGGGAGTGTTTGCACGCATGTGTGCTTGTAGATTTAACCCAAGGTCTAAATCACTTAGTTTCACTGAGCTATATCCTCAGTTCTTTCTATTTTTTATTTTGAGACAGGGTCATACTAGGTTGCTGAGATTGACCTTGAACTTGTCATCTTCTTGCCTCAGCTTCCTTAATCACTGGGATTACAGGTGTGTGCTGCCGAGTTGGACTCTGAGCTGGTCTTGGAGTTCAAAGATGGACTTATTCCTCAAGGAGCTCACAGTCCAGTGAAGGCCGGCTGAATCTGAATTACAGAGTATGGTTCATGGGGCTCACTGCATTTGAGGGCCGTTACCTCATTTCGTTTTCCGTGCATCCAGCTCTGTCTCAGCCCTGCTGATGTCCTGTTATTGCTTGTCTACTCAGGGGAGCTGTATTTCCTGGCCACCTCTTACCCAAGTGCCTACACACCACAAGGATCTATTTACAAATTTGTTGATCCTTCAAGGTAAGCATTGGTGTTATTTCTTCTCAGGTACATTTTTATTAATCCTTTTCTCCATGGCAGTGATTGAAAAACAGTGTTTACTTCCCAAGAATAACGAAAAATGATCACGAAGCACATCTATGCCCTATAAGAAAAGCAGTTTGGGCAAAACAAAATGTGTAGGACAATGTGTTCCTGGGAATTGTGGGCTTCTTGGGATGCAGTTGGAAACCAGATCTTGAGCTATTCCGTGGTGATTAGTCTATCTCCAATGCTCCTATTTTTTAAAAGATAGTCTTCTGGAAATTTCTGGGGGCAATATGACAACAGGAATACACCCCCAACCACCCGATCAAGTATTGCTGCCTAGTCTCCTGGGCTTAGTTGAGGTTTCATAGTCTTTGGCCAACACCTTCAGCAGTCAGGTTTCTTCCTATCTCCAGCTGATCTTTTGTGGAATCAGTGGCAGTATCTGATCACTTGGTGCATTCTTTTTTTTTTGTTTTTTTTTGTTTTTTTTTGCGGTGCTAGGGATCGAACCCAGCACTCTACCGACTGAGCTATCTCCCCAGCCCTTGGTGCATTCTTTTTTTGTTGATTGCTGCTGCTTTGCCCACCTCTCTCTCAAGTTAACCATCTTCCCACAGAGCAGGTCAAAGCTGCAAATCCAACTTCTCATTTGTGAGGTTGTTGAGTCTGGCCAGTGTTTCTGCCACTACAGGGAGATGCAGTATTTCCACAGTGAGCAGTTATAGGCAGTGCACTGCATTTATCTCAGGATACTCACTCAAAGCAGGAGGGTTCCCCAGAAATTACCTTACAGATAAACCTGCAGAGGAACACTATCCTTTTGAGGCTCAAGTCTCCCAGAACTGACATTAGGCCTACTGCACAGGGCTCAGGGGCCCCGCCCAGCTCAGCTTCCATTTAACTGAGCTCTGTGATTCTGTGTTCTCAGAAGTTCCCAGAAGAGGCTCAGTCCCCCAGGTTGTGCCTGTGGGGCTCTTGCTGAGAATGGAGAGCAAGTGTCCTGAGATGCACTTGGTACTGGGATGTCTCTACAACTGGGTCTGCTTCTTTGCACGCATCCCCTGCATTCAGGGGAGGGAGAGACCCTGGGTCTTTGAGGTGCTTGGGTGGGTTGATAACACCTGGATGGAGAGTTCTGCTCTTTCCACTCAAAGGTTTCCTGTGTGAATCAATTTTTCCTTCCTTTGATAGTTTACTAATTTGGTTTGGAGGTAACTCAACTCCCCTCTTTCAGAAGAGCAGCCATGAGAGGCTGGACAGAAAGTAGTTGTAAGGCCTTTTCCACCACGAAAGATGTCTCCTCACTCATTTGCCTTTTTCTATGTTGGCATTTATTGAGTTATTACTGTGTGGCAGGCACTGTGTTAAGTTCTGTGCATGCATGCTCTCCTGGAATGGGGACAGTATCCCAGTGAGGCAGGTTAACAGGTTACCTAGGCTTAAGGAAACCTAAGCCTAGACAAGTTAAATCACCCTCTTAAGGCAGCTAGGAAGACAGGGCTCAAGACAGGAACTCAGTTCTCCTTTGGGATAGTTATTCCAGCTCTGCTTACTGGGTTTAGTTATTGTTACATTGAATCATACAAACTCTCAAAGCTGTAGTGGACCAGACTCAGCCTGTCTTTGCACTATGTGCACCCGCTTCAGCATTCAGGGCGGCATGGATGGGTTTATGAATCCTTTTCCCCTTCCTGACTTTTCCTCCTGCCCCTCATTTAGAGGCAGCCAAATACAGTGCTTGAGAACAAGGACCTTGGAGGCTGGATTTGAATTTTGACTTTGCCACTAACTAATCTTGTGAACTTGAGCCTGATTCTTAGCCTTTATGTGCCTTTGTTTCCCTTATTTAAAACGGGGCTAGCTGGGCACGGTGGTGCCTGCCTGTAATCCCAAGAATTTGGAAGGCTGAGACAGAGGATTCCAAGTTCAAAGCTAGTCTCAGCAACTTGGTGAGACCCTAAGCAACTTGGCGAGACCCTGTCTCAAAGTGAAAAAATAAAGAAAGGCTGGGGATGTGATTCAGTGGTTAAGCACCCCAGGGTTCAATCCTTGGACCCCCCCCCCAAATTAAAATAAAATAAATAAAATAAAAGAGGGCTAATGATAGTACCTATCTCACATGGTTGTTATGAGCATCCAGTGAGTTAATATTTATTAAACATTTAGAACAGTGCCTAAGCACTACAGAAATACTCGTTAAATAATTCAAATTACTTTTCTTCCCCTCTACCTTGAGAAGAGATGGTGCCAGTGAGAGGGAGATTTGAAGTCAGATGGAGAAACATCTGGGACTGGCAGGCGGGGGCGGGTGGTCCCAGCTTTGCTCTGCATAATGGCAGTTCTCTCATTGCCCAAAGTCCCTTTTATTTTAGAAGAGGCACCCAAGGATGAGTAGTTTAAGAAGGAGTGTGCTGCTGGGCAGAGAGGCTCACTTTACTTAAGGACTCTGCCATGAGTTTTTTGGAGGGATTTTCCTTAAAGGGGAATCACCACCATCACTACTGCCACCATCATCTGGGCATTGTTCCAAGTGTTTCTTTCTTTCTTTCTTTTTTAAATCTCATTCTTTGTTAATCTCTTATAGTATGCCAGGCACACAGCTCTCATTTAATCTTTGCCATATCCATGTGAGATGGGTAGTATTATAGCTTGCATTTTATAGATGCAGAAATTGAGACTTAGCAAGGCTGGTCACCAGGATGTGAACCTGATTCTGTCTGTCGCCAGGTCCATGCTCCTAACCCCTTCACTGCACTGTCTCCCAGGTCCCAAGGGCCCTCGCCTTTCTCCTGTCCCTCTGAGCCTGTGGCATATTCCTCCTCCTTCTACCCATTCCCAGGGCTAAGAGAGGGATGACCCCAATTCTTGTCAACATATGCTTTCTGGTGACCTTGATTTCCTGGTTGCATCTTCACAATTCTGTGTCCTCATGCTTTCTGTTTGTGCTTTTAGGCGAGCACCCCCAGGCAAATGCAGATATAAGCCAGTGCCAGTAAAGATCACCAGCAAGCGAATCCAGTTCAGGCCACTGGCCGGTGAGTTTCTCTTTGAGTCTTAGGCATCACCTTCACCTTGAGCAGCAGGCAGTGCCTTCAGCAAATACACTATGACCACAGGGTGGACGGACTTAGTTTCTCTCCTAAGGGTTATCTTTTGGACTGGGATTGTCACTTGTGGCTCAGTCTGTACATCTTGAAATACCAGAGGGAGTGGGAGAGACACCTGTCTCTACTGTGACCAATTGTCCTCTAGCCATTCATTCCTTTTTTTTTCTTTCATTCGTTTATATGGTCATATATTCATTTATCTGGCATCAGTTATTTAGTGCTTGCTTTGTGATGGGCACTGTGGTAAGCTCTGGGGACATAGTAACGGAAAAAATCTTTGACCTACAGGATTTCAGAGTCAAGTGGGAGGAGGGAGGGCAAATAAACAAATATTGCCCTGAGGTTCCAGGGCACTGAGAAGGTACCCTAGTTAACATAAGGAATTCTTCCTCCTGACAGAAGGAAGAAAGGTGTCAGGAAGGACTTACAGAGGAGGGAAATATTCCAGAGCCATATATCTCTGGAGTGACCCTATCAATGGGGAGGATATGTGGATCAAGGCCATCGAAGGGAATTTTTGTAATCACAGAGGAAGGAGGATCATAAGTTGGAGGCCAGCCTCAGCAACTGAGTGAGACTTCATCTCAAAATAAAAATAAAAAAGGGCTGGGGATGCTCTTCAGTGGTAGACCAGCCCTGGATTAAATCCCCAATACCATAAAAAACATTAATAAAAAGAATTAGGATTAAAGAATCCTTATGCAAGCCAGGTATGGTGATACATACCTATAATCCTAGCTACTCAGGAGGTTGTGGCAGGAGGATTGCTTAGGCCTGAGAATTCAAGGCCAGCCTAGGCAACATAGTGATACCCTTTCTCTTAAAAATAAATTAATTAAAAAAGTTATGTAGTGCTGAGTGTGGTAGTCCACACCTGTAATCCCAGGGGCTCAGGAGGCTAAGGCAGGAGGATAGCAAGTTCAAAGCCAGCTTCAGCAACTTAGTGAGGATCTAAGCAACTCAGCAAGGCCCTGTCTTTAAATAAGGCTCAGTGGTTAAGTGCCCCTGGGTTCAACCTCTGGTACCAAAAAAAAAAAAAAAAAAAAAAAAAGTTCATGCAGTTATAAGTTTTGTGGGTGGTGCTTCTTTTATGGTTATTTTTAGGACTTAGACTTCTCACTAAATAAATTCTTATAATGCTTATCTCCCAGTAACAGTCTTGGACTTGCTAAAGGAGCAGTCAGAGAAAGCTGCTAGAAAATCATCCAATGCAACAGTATCTTCTAACCCTCACCAGGCTTCATCTCAGAAAGGCTTCTCCAAAAAGCCCACTTCTCCCACAAGCCGCAAGAAGATGTCACGAAGGCCTGGTATAAAGAAAAAAAACAGAGTGTCGTCCCCAGCCTCCCAGGGGAAGAGGAAGAAGAACCTGCAAACTCACAGTGGTGGGATGAGGCAGTCGGCACAGCAGAGGCCATCAGGCAGAAGTCTCCCTTGACCTTGTGGTCAAGTTAGCTGATGGAGATGCCAGAGAGGAGAACCACCCTATCAAGCCAAGTGGAAACCACTGCTGACCATGGGCCTTAGAAGTCTGAGAGGTCTGTGTAGATGTGGCAACTGGCAGAGAGAGCTTGACTCAGGGCCCATGTGATTTTTCTCTCTCTGGGAAATGTCACTGTCAACTGAATGAACTAATGTGCCTTCTAATGTAGACCATATCCCACCTCGCCTGGGCTATCCATACACTGGTCTGTCAACCTGCTTGCTATCCCATTGGATGTCCCAATCTTATCTTGTTAATGCCTACAACCTGAGATAATAAATCAATAGTTACTTAAACTGACACATATCCTTTGATCTCCTGGATATTTGTTTGGCATTAGGAAATCTAGCATGCCTCACCAACCTTGCCCAAGAACCATGCTGTGTTCTCCTGCCTCATCCAGGGATTAGGAGGAGGCCTGCGAGTGACAACTTCTAAAGAAAGCCCCTCTAAATGGTCTTCTCCTTTCCCCCAGTCAGAACTGGTTAAAAGTAGCCTCACTTCTAAACCTCTCGCCCCTCTTGTTTCACCTTCATGAAGGGCACAATAAATAGGAGTACATTCTACTTGAGTACCTCTTATGTGCCCGATTGATACACTTCATCTTGAAATCTCCACACCTTGCTTCTTATGTGTTGCCATGAACTCTGTTGAAGATGAGGAAAGAGAGGCTTCATGAGGATACCTGACCTGGCCACCGTGGGGAGGGAACAGGGAACAGATCACAGTTGGACTTGAACCAACCACTGTGTAAGTACCTCCCTGGAGGGCCTTCAATGAAGGGATTGTGGCCTTTGAATAAAGTACTGGAGAAACTAAGAACTAAGAGAGGTCCAGGGGGCTGGGAACTCAGCTCAGTAAGACCCTGGGTTAAAAAAAAAAAGAGAGAGAGAGAGAAAGGGGGTGGGGGCAGGCTCCCTTGAACAAGCCTGCAATCCTGGTGACTCAGGAGCCTGAGACAGGAGGATCATGAGTTGAGGCTTTATGCAACTTCTGACCTAGTGAGACTCTAAGCAACTTAGTGAGATCCTGTCTCAAAATAAAGGACTGGGAATGTCGCTAAGTGGTAGAATACCTCTGGGTTCAATTCCCAGTACCCAAAAAAAAAAAAAAAAAAAGGAAAATCTATGCGCAGCAATATCAAAATATATTCGGCTTTCATAGAGTCTAGCCTAGGGTGTTGAAAAGTTCAGAAAGTCAAAACATACATATATGCAGGTACTTGTTTTTAAAAAATTTTTTTTTTTAAGTTGTAGGTGGACACAATTCCTTTATTTTACTTATTTTTATGTGGTGCAGAGGATCGAATTCAGGGCCTCACACGTGCTAGGAGAGCACTCTGTCACTGCGCCGTAACTCCAAACCACGGTGCTTGCTCTTTTCAGAGACCAGGTGTGGGGAGGAACAAAAGGATAGGTCTTGGTTGCGGGCAGATGAAATTAGAATGCTTCAAAGATCTTCTTAATAATGCTGTTCCTTTGATGGCAGTTCTGGTATTAAGGTATCTGAGGATCTGAAATGACTTTGCAAAAAGGTATTTAGTGTTAGTGAAGTTTGGACACATTTGCCATAATGATGGATAATTTTTTTTTTTTTTGCACCAGTGTGTCCAATTTCCTTAAGGCACTCTGAACACATCACCTCCACAGCATTCCTACGAGCAGATTGCCCCATCACAGAAGAGCAAAATAACCAACAAAATATGAATGTGTTGAGGGTTTCTTCAGAGCTCAAATCTTGCCAGCCAAGATACAAAGTCTTACAGTTGCAGAACTCTCAGGTGACTCAATTTAAGGAGTAAGTTTCTTTGCTCTTTGCAGAGTTTTAAGATTATGTTGGGGAGATACTTGATTTCTTTTCAGTGAATTTGATGCTTGCTGCTTGCCAGGCACAGAACCCTGGGAGGCCCAGAGGTGAAAAGAGTTCACCTATAATTGTTTATCTGGTGTGAGCACAGGTTAAGAATTAACTTGAAGATAAGGTCATAGGACTCTGGCTAAATCTGTACCATTCAACAGAAAGATTACCCAAGCTCCAAATAGGAGCCACACAGATGTAAATGAAAATTTCTAATAGCCACATTTAAAAACTAGGTAAACTTATTCATTTCATTTCATCCAACATGTTCAAAAATATTAGTTTCCGTAATCAGTTAAAAAATGATCGAGGACATAGTTTATACTCTTTTTAACAGTTTGGTTATAAGTTTTCTGAATCCGATGTGTACTTCACTCTTTGGGCCCTTCTCAATTCGGGTTCGCCACATTTCAAATACTCCAGGGCCACAAGTGACACAGCCCTTCATCAAGCTCTGGCCCGAAGGTCTGGGAAACGAAATCTTGAGTCGGGAAAATTCATGTGTTCACAAAAAATTCTTGGCATTTTCCTCTGGTGACTCTGTAGTCACGGGGCTTTCTGGAATTCAGGAGAAAACGGAGAAAAGCGAGGCCGCGCACACTGGCTCCCCAGGCAGCCAGCGCTCTATTTTTGGGAGTCGCTCCCCGCCCTTCGGAAGGGCAGGACCTTGGGCCCAGGCTGGGCTCGCAGGCCCAGTTGCCACGTGTCAGCCACAGCGCCAGCGGGCGTCCAGGGCGAGCTGGCCACGCTCCAGCCTGGGAAGGGCGTGGGAGACGCACCCGCGGCCGTCGGGACAGGCGATGGGGAGCGGTGCCACAGCGCCGCCCGCCGACCGCGCGGCGCCACTGCAGCGCCTGGCTCGCTCCGCGCTCCGCTCCCTCGCGGCCAAGTTCACGGCGATGCCAGGCGAGGTCGGTCACCTTTGCTAATTTGGGGGATGGTCCCTGTATGCAGGGCGTTGAAAACAAGCCCGCCAAGCCTCAGCCTCCATTTCCGCTGTCGCCTACTCCAGGTCGGGCTGTAAAGCAAGTTTTTGTTGTTGTTTCTTTCCCTTCTTTTTCCTGCTTTTGGTTGCACTCAAGCTTTTTGTCTTCCGGGTAACTTGTAAGCAAGTTAAGGATACTTAACATCCATTTCAGTAGGCATAATCTTGTCAGAAGTAAATTGTCAGGAATCAGTTTTTACTCGTGTGTGTGTGTGTGTGTGTGTGTGTGTGTGTGTGTGTGTTTGTGGTTCCCCTCCCCCAGGTCTGACATTTGAAAAAACACAATTCACCCAAGGCCTCAAAGAGGGTCGAACTCACGACCCCTGATTTACAAGACCAGTGCTCTAACTACTGAGCAATGGAGTCCAGTGGCTCCAGTGACAGTCGTGGAATTAAAAATCATTGAAAATAACATTGCTTTAGCTAGCAGACAGTGAATGACTCCAGGCATCCATTATCCATTGTAAGGGCTAGGAAACGCTCAAGGCTAATTCTACAACATGATGGTAAATGGGGAAATATCACTCAAAATCCTATGTTTGTGATTACAATATATTAAATTGTACGTATGTTATGTACACAAAGACTGGAAGGAAAAATGCAAAAATAAAGTCATGTTCTGATCATGTTGTAAGAGTTACGTTTATGCTTTTAAAAACCCTGAGATCTTGTTTCTTTGAAAAATTGTATCATTTGACATTTAAAGGGAAGTGTATGGGGGTGTCTTTCTCCCAATGAATTATTGGTCATGGATAAATTAATTGATTCAACACATTTGTTAAGTACACATGCAATACCAGATGAACTGGAGCAAATAAGGAAAGTTCTGTCCCTGCTCTTTTTTTTAATGGTTGGGGGATTGGGAACCATGTCTCACTGCCTTTTGCTTAATGAACCCTTTATTAAAGGAACAAAGTTGTGGCCTCAGCACATCCATACATAGGGAATGAGAGGGGAGTGAATAGCATGCTCTCCAGTGGTCAGCAGGTCCCTCCTTTTCTCCACCTGTCTGCTAAGCCTCTTAGTGAGAACTTGCTGAGCTCTTGCTTAAAGCTACACCACCCTCCATATCAGGCTGTTTTTACCCCAGAAGGTGCAGCCTTCTTCCGACTGGAAAATGTGTTTATTATGTTTGTGACTCTTCATTTAGCTCTCCTTGTCAGGTCTTCAAGGGCAGGGTTTTTTTTTTTTTTTTTTTTTTCTCTTTTTTTTTAATTGTAAACAAATGGGATACATGTTGTTTCTCTGTTTGTACATGGCGTAAAGGCATACCATTTGTGTAATCATAAATTTACATAGGGTAATGTTGTTTGATTCATTCTGTTATTTTTTCCCTTCCCCCCCACCCCTCCCACCCCTCTTTTCCCTCTATACAGTCCTTCCTTCCTCCATTCTTGACCCCCTCCCTAAACCTAACTCTAACCCTAACACTAACCCCTCCCACCCCCCATTATGTATCATCATCCACTTATCAGCGATATCATTTGTCCTTTGGTTTTTTGAGATTGGCTTATCTCACTTAGCATGATATTCTCCAATTTCATCCATTTGCCTGCAATTGCCATAATTTTATCATTCTTTATGGCTGAGTAATATTCCATTGTATATATATACCACAGTTTCTTTATCCATTCATCAATTGAAGGGCATCTGGGTTGGTTCCACAATCTGGTTATTGTGAGTTGAGCAGCTATGAACATTGATGTGGCTGTATCTCTGTAGTATGCTGATTTTAAGTTCTTTGGGTATAGGCCAAGGAGTGGGATAGCTGGGTCAAATGGTGGTTCCATTCCAAGTTTTCTAAGGAATCTCCACACTGCTTTCCAGAGTGGCTGCATTAATTTGCAGCCCCACCAGCAATGTATGAGTGTACCTTTCTCCCCACATCCTCTCCAACACCTGTTGTTGTATTCTTGATAATCGCCATTCTAATTGGGGTGAGATGGAATCTTAGGGTGGTTTTGATTTGCATTTCTCTTATTACTAGAGATGTTGAACATTTTTCCATATGTTTCTTGATTGCTTGTAGATCTTCTTCTGTGAAGTGTCTATTCATTTCCTTAGCCCATTTGTCAATTGGATTATTTGCATTCTTGGTGTAGAGTTTTTTGAGTTCTTTATAGATTCTGGAGATTAGTGCTCTATCTGAAGTATGGTTGGCAAAGATTTTCTCCCACTCTGTAGGCTCTTTCTTCGCATTGCTGATAGTTTCCTTTGCTGAGAGAAAGCTTTTTAGTTTGAATCTATAAGGGCAGGGGTTTTTAATCTGTATTTCTAGCACCATATGTCTGGCACATAGTAATTGCTCCATAAATGTTGACTGAATGACACTTATGGTCACGTTAATTTACTAAGGTGAAATTAGGAACCTTCTTTGGGAGATGTCTTCTCATTGTTCTCCCTCATTCCCACTTCCTCTGCTTCTCTATCCCAGTTGGAATTTTGCAACACCCTTTAGTTTCCGCATCTGGATTTTCCTTTGTCCTCTTTCCCCTAACCATTGCTCTTGACATTTATTCAAGTGCATGGCTTTGCTTCCTCCTCTGCTTCAGGAGCCTACAAGGCCTTATTCTAGGCAGGATAAAGAGCACACTCCCTACTGTGTCAACTTTTCTAGATTAAATTGCAAGGGTTTGTTAATTACATCTTTTGTTTGTCGAGAATTGTGATTGTTGTGGCAAAGGTCAAACTGTCTTATATGAGAGAGATTGGGCACAGTCTGAGGAAGAAGGGGTGGGGGTTGTGGTTTTGTTACAGGGCAGAGGCCTACCAGGAAACTGAGGCAGCATAGAGGCCCCCCTTCAAGCCCAAATTCTTGCAATCATGCCAGAAAGATTTCAGACATGTTGCTCAGAATAACAGGCGTGAGTTTATTCAAAGGCATAGGAAAGGGGAAAAAGGTACTCTACAGAGGAGAGACTGGGTCCCCTCAGAAAGGAGAGAGTACATTCCTCCTGCACTTTATTTTTATTGGGTGGATGGGGAGTTCCAGGGAAGTTCCACCCAGGTCCCCACCTTTTGACTTTTGACTGACAGCAGAATGATATCAGACTTTCAAGTCCCCACTGCCATGACAACTCTAGGTCACTTTGGCCCAGGCTGACTGGTTCTAATTGGAACCTCCTGTTCTTACAGATTTTATGGGTATGGGGAATTAGTCCTATCTCCCTGAGTTCTGGTGTCTGGTCCATATAAGGGTCACAAAAGTCTCTCCTTTCAGGGTAACTTGTGTTCTTTTCATTAGCATTTAGGGCCTACATTTCTCTAGCACATACCCGGTAGTTTGCTGAGGAATGTAACATATCCTATCTACTTAAGCCAGGTAGGGCTGCAGGTAAATTGGTTTTTAAAAGAGCATGCGTGTAGCAAGTGGGCCCATTTTATAGAATTATTTCCTTAACCTTATGTTCCCACCACTCAAGCCTGTCTGTTCCCTAGCAGCTTTACAAAGGCTAGTCATTTCATTCCAGAAGCTTCTGTTCAGCCCAATTCCCTACGTCAGCATGTACCCAAGTGGCTATGTGTGACAGACAGCTCAGTTCAGCAGTTCAGTTATGGATGCACTAAAGTCTGCTTAACAAGGTCTCCTGACTCCAGTTTAAGTGTCCTGAACCAGTGCTATTCCACTTTGTTTTTTTATCCAAAGCAGCAAAAAGAACATGGAAAATAGTAAGTCCAAACCACTTCCCTTGGCTGTTTTATGTGTTAAAGGAACTTCTTTTGCTTCAAGATGAATTTTTTTTTTTTTTTTTTGCTTCCTCATCTGCCCACATTCTTTCCTTTCTGTCAACTGCACCTGGTCACCTGGTGGAAGCTCTCATAGTCTCGAGGTGGGGCAAAAGTAGGACAGAGCCCAGAATGATCTTTCCTCTTGCTTGGTGTTGGAGTTCTCCAGCTCTCCCTTGAATCAAGGTCCTGAGTCCTCTCCTCCTGGGAGCAGACCATGTACTGTCTAGTCCAAAGTCAGACTCAAGGTCGGAGAATGTAAGAGTGTAAGGGCAGGGAGGGCCTCTGAGCTCATCTAGTGGCGTGCTTCAATTTGGAGACAAGGGAGCTACAACTCAGGAAGGGGAGAGGACTCGCATCACTTTATACATGAACTGGGAGCAGAAGCCCCATGAAGACCTGGATTTTTGTACTTTCTATGAGTTTTGTATTCTCAGAGTTGATCAAAGAAAGTTAAAAACAAAAACAAAACTATAAGCCACACACACACACACACACACACACACACACACACAACCAAACAAAATCAGAGTCCATAAAAAATACTTTCCCATTCCAGGTCATGTTTTGCTGAGAGCTGACAGCCTGCACAGTTGTCAGAGTTGGGGCTTCAGTGTCAGAGGGTCCTGGTTCCCAGTCCAGCTCTTCCCCTTGCTGGTCCTGCAAGTTACCTAATGTTTGAAGCTCCTGTTCTTTACCCAGGAAGTGGGGCTAAGAGAGTTTGCGTGAGCAGAGTAGTTGTGAGCATGTGAAAACCTACATACTTTTTATCATGCTTTGTTTTGTTTTACAGATATTACATTGTTTTACTGTAAGTTGGGCAAGTTTGTTGGTGCCATTTTTCTAATAGCTCAGATGATCATTAGCATTGTTTTTAGCATTAACATTTTTCTTCGTTAAGGAATGTACATGTTTTAGACATCATGTGGTTATTGCACACTGAACAGACTGAAGTATAAACAAAGCATGCATACCGGGAAGTCAAAAAAATTGTGTGACTGCCTTTATTATGATATTTGCTTTATTGCTGTGATCTGGAATTGAACCTGCAGTCTGAGGTGTGCCTGTAAATGTGACGCTGGGTGTGAAGAGGTCAGAAGAGGGTTGGCTGGGCCTCCCTTTCCCATGCTGCCCACCTGGATCTGTATGGTCAGGTCCGTATCTGGCCTCCCCAAATGCCAGCCCTTCCACCCTTCTGCCCTCTCAGGAGCCCTACAACACTCACTCCTCCCTTTATTCCTTGGACAGTCTCTCATAGAAAACATGATAACATCAAATAATAAAAACTCTCCCTCGACTCCAATAACTTGTCTCCACACATTGCTTCTGCTCCTTACTTCCACCTCTTTCCACTTACCCCGTCTATCTTCTGTCAGTTTGGATCTGGAAGGCCTTTGTCGAGGCTGGTCCCCAGTGCAGCAGTGTCCAGAGGTTGGGCATTTGGGAAGTGATTGGATCCTAAGGGCTCTTACCTCATCAATGGATTAATCCATTTAGTGGATTAATAATTTGAATGAACTGCTTTGAAGTGGGGGCAACCGTAGGCAGGTGGAGGACGGCTGGAGAAAGTAGATCACTGGAGCCGTGCCCTTGGGAACTGTTATCTTGTCCCTGGACCCTTCCTCTCTCTGCCTCTCTGTCGCTCTGTCTCCTCTCGCTCTCTCCATCTCTCTCTCTCTCTCCCCCTCTCTGCTTCCTGGTTGCCATGAGCTGAGCAGCTTTGCTCTGCCGCAGCCTCCCTGCTGTGACGTTCTGCCTCACTTAGGCCCAGAGCAATGGAACCAAATGATCAAGGACCAAGACCTTGGAAACCAGGAGTCCAAATGAAAGTTTCCTCCTCTAAGCTGTTCCAGTCACAGGAACAAAAACGAACACATCTTCCCCCCTCAGCTCCACTGTAGGGTCTCACTGGTCACTGGTCCAGGTCAAAGTCACCTTTGACCAGATAAAACCTTGGTGTGACACCCTTGAGTACCCCTCTTCCTCCCCTCTCCTGCTGCCCTCAGGCCTGCACTCCCGAGGGTCCAACCCTCTCTCCCAGGAGCCCGATTCTCAGCCTTCTCAGACTTGCCCTCCACCAAGCCGAGGTCAGGCACATGGCACTTGGGTCAGCGCCTGTCTCCCCTCCTGCCAGTTCAGCGAGTCTGTGGTGAGCCATACGGGGTGTGGCCCTGCCCCTGCAGGGCTCATCCACTAGTGGGGGGAATGGACATTCTTTAGAGAATTGATGGAATCATGGTGGAAGCTGAGGAAGAGGAACAGCAAAGGCAGACAGCTCACTTTCCTCCTTTTCAAAATGGGGATGCTGGTGACGATGATGGCAGGGATACCATCGTGTGTGGCTCTTTGTGAAGGACAACTGGAATGAGGCATGACGTTCTTTTCACAAATCCAGGGAGAACTGCATCCATGTCAACTACTTTTATTATTAGTCGTATCTGAGAGTGTTGTGTGCAGTTGTCCTGTTGCAGGAGGTCACTTGCAGAAGCAGGGGTGGCAGGAGGCACAGGGAGGGAGGAAGACCATGGGACGTGGGTCTAGAGCCCCATGGGTGTAGCCAGAACTGCTCCCAGGCACCTGTTGAGTGAGACATTGTCACCCTCCTCTGGTGCTGATACACAGGTCAGTGAGTCATGTTCAGAATTGGAGGTTCTCTCATCTCCTGAAAGTCCACGGATTAGGATGAACCTTATCAAGTCAGGCAGGCAAGTGTTCAACGAGACCACAAAGAAGATCATCTTTCAGTGGACGCAGCTGTTTTCTGTCACTTTCCTTGCTCTTTGCAGCCTTTGGTATGGGTTTCTAACCCCCATGTTCCACAGAGAGTGGGGTGGGCACTGGGGCTCTTTGGTGGTAGAATGAGATGATGGAAATGGTTAGTTCACAGACAGAAGGGCTGTTGAGACCGTAAGGGAGGTCCAAGAAATTCTTCAAGACTGCTGGGACAGTCCTAGGAGACAGAGAAACTAGCCACCTCTCAAAACATCTCTTATGCTGGGCTCTATGATGCACACCTGTAATCCCAGAGATTTTGGAGGCTGAGGCAGGAGGATCGCAAGTTCAAGGCCAGCCTCAGCAATTTAGTGAGGCCCTGAGCAACTTAGTGAAACAGTGAACCCCCGTCTCAAAAAAAAAAAAAAAAAAATTTAAAAGGACTGAGGAATGTAGCTCAGTGGTAAAGTGTTCCTGGGTTCAATCCCCAAAACCAAACAACAAACCAACAAAAAAAATCCATCTCTTATGTGTCCTAAGAGCACTAGGGACTGGGTTATAGGAGAAGAGATGGCCTCTGGTCCAAGGGGTGTGGTAATCTAAGGTAGAAATGCAGCACTCACACCTTACAGCTCATCTAGCCCCATAGGTCTCAATTCTACCTGCACATTAGACTTAACCAGGTCTTTAAAAAAATGTCATTGGGGCCCCCAGAGATTCTGGTCTAATTGCTTGGGGGTAGGGCCAAAGCATTTCTTTTTAAAAACTCCCCAAGTGATTTTATTTGTAGCCATGGTTGAGACTCACTGGCCTAACAAAGCTTTTATCTGTAAGTGAATGAGCAGAGACTTTGCAAGTGTGGATAACTGAACCATAATAAAGGTCATCCAGTCGAGTATTAGCCACAGACTCCGAACTCAAAGCCAGGGCTTCTCCGTTACCCTACAGCAGCTCCCCTTTAACACCAACTCTTTGAATCAAATTTCTTATAGAAAATAGTCTTTATGTCTTTAATTCTAAGTCTGGATCTATTATTTGAATAGTGTTAGCATACTGTAACAAGTCTGTTGACAATTACGATCGTTCCAGAATTCTCCTTGACCTGTGGTCTCAGAATCTGGAGGTGATAACAAGCTCTGGCTTTGGAGTCAGGAAAAGTTAGGTTCCTATGGTAGTTCTTCCTCTGCCAGCTGTGTGACCTTGGTCAAGTGACTTAATATCTCTGAATCTCAGTTTCTTCATGTTTCCTCTGAGAGTCCACAGTTTCTTGGTTGTGAAGATTAAATAAGATCAGGCCACCAAGGTCTTACCATACAATTTGTGCCTTTTAGAGGATGAGTGCCTTATCTATTAAGCTTTCTGGGGGCAATTTGTGTATTTTAAATGGTAGTAGGAGTTCTTCCTCCTTATCTTCTTCTTTCCTGTATGTTTGATTTCTAGCTATGCAGTTCTCAACCAGGGATGATTTTGAATCCCTGGGGAACACATGGCAATTTCTAAAGATATTTTGATTGCTTTAACGGGGTGAAGATGGGGGCAGTGGTGGGTGCTCCTGGCATCTGGGAAGGCCAGGGATACTAGCTAAACATTTGCAGTCTCCCAGGCAACAAAGACTTATCTCACCCAATGGTGCCACGGTCAAGAAATCCTGGTCTAGATATTAGCAAGGAATTGGGAACTCAAAGGCCAGAACTGTTGGGTGGAAATAGGATAATTCCACTGGCGAGGCAAGGAGCAATGACGGCGAGGGGGCTGTGAGCAGTCCATCTCCAATCCCAGTCGCCCCAGAGGAAGGACTTTGCGTCTCTTCCATGTGAGTGACTGTGGCAACCTGCAGATAATAATAACACTGGTATTTATGCCCCAAGAGGTGCTGCCAGGATAATCTTGCACCCAGAGTTTAGAAATGCTGGTCTCAATGGTTAAATAAAGACAAGGCGATTGCATCAGGTCCCACAGGAGGGCTGGCTGTCTCTCTCCAAGGCTGTTCTCTGGGCACCTGGGGTTTGCCTGCCTCTCATGAGCTCATCATTTATAAATGACAGCCACCAAAGCAGAAAATCATGAAACAGAGTTGGCAAAGGAGAAACTTACTCAGCTTTCTTGCCGGTGCCTTGAATTTTATTTTAAAAATAAGATGAACATAATACTGTTAGGGAAACTCTGTTATGTGACTAGAGAAGAATGTGTGTAAAAACTTCACAGGAGTAGAAAACATTTTGGTCCGCTGTTACCACCCTTATTTAATTTGACTGTTGTTGAGAGAGTGGTCACTAGGTGGCGCTAGGTCACCACCCGAGAGGATGCTCCTGCTCTAGACCCAAGTTACTCAAGTTCGTCTTGAAGTGCCAAAGCCCCACAGTGAAAAATAGAGTAACAGGAAAGATTCAGTTCTTAAAATAAGTCAGCAGCCCAGTGAGGCAAATAGTACCATGGCAGGTACATTCTCTTGCTTGAACTGATAGAAAAGGGCATTTACTGCCCACAGGCTTTTGGCTACAGATATCAAATGACGAAAAGACACAATTAACTGAAACCATGCAGCAGGCCTGGCCTGAGAAGCAAATGAGAACCAGTTGGGACTCAGTCCTCCGTCTGGGATAGGGCTCTGACTGTGGTGTCTCCAGACTGAATGGCCCTGTCACCCAGGCATGGTTTTCACTGGCATTTGGGTGCTGAGATGTGAGCTGGTGGAGGATTGTTGTGTTAATGGAGGTTGTGATCTGGTTGATGCTTCCTCAGGTGTGAGAGGCTGGCCTTTCACTGAAGAGGCGACACCCCCTTTCCAAGCCTCTACTTTTCACCAGTAGCATAAGGTAGCAAAATGGAAATGGCCTGAGTCAATGAACACAGGGACAGGATCGTGGTTCCTGGCCATGGGGTTGGTCAGTCCACCCACTGGTGCCTTTGCCATGCAGCCTCGGTGGGGGTGTTCTGACCCAACTGTGAGGGTTTTGGAGTCACTGGACCCCTTGTGAGTTCACAGTCATCTGGCCACTTTTCTCTGCACTCGAGCCACCACTGTGAAGTCCCGGGTGGGATGTTGCTTTAGAGAGGGTGGGGAGGAGTGGGGGGGCAGGGTGACATTGGAGTCAATAGTCCTGCGTTCTCACTCTACCAACTCTTCAAGCTCTGTGACCTGGGAAATCTCATTTCATTTTTCCTGTGCTTACACCTGTAAGGATAAGATGGACAGGAAAGTTACAAATGAGCTGCTCCAAAATGAGTCCACGTCTCTGGGAAATGGAGAAGGCTTGAAAATGAAGAGAACGGACAGTCATGCCTGACCTCAGAAGAGCTGTTGAGCCCGGAGAGGGCTCTCAGGAGCAGAGATGGGCAATGCCATTCCCAGTACTCTAATTCCTTTTTGGCTTTTTTTTTTTTTTTTTTTTTTTTTTTTTTTTGCTTATGACTGCCCTAACTTGATTCCTACCCCTGCTTAATACATTTTTACAACAGATTATCCTGCTCTTCAGTTTACTGGCTTGGAATAATGTAAGGATGTCTATCACTGATGGAGCAGCAAGCATGGTACCAGCACTTATTAGCATCCTGCATTCAATTCTCAGAACCCTTGGCAAGGTAAATGCTATGACATTGGGGGACACGTGAGGACACAAAGGCAAATCACAGCCGGAAGTGCTAGCTTGGAGAGCTTTGTTTTTATCCTGGGTCCCACACAGTCCTCATGTTAGAAATAGCTGGGGCTGGAGTGGGTGTCTCACAGGATGCTCTCCTCCTGGCCAGTATGAACTTTGCCAACACCTATTGGGGATGCAGGCCTGCTGGTCCAGCACCAAGTGAACCTCCGTCTTTCCTCATTTGGGTTAGAACAAACCAGAACCCTAACCACTGGGTCACTCAAGTGGGTCTTTCTCACCAGTGACTCTTTAGGGCTGAACATGCCCCTTTCTGAAGCGACAAAGGAGTGGGCCATCAAGCTCCTGCATTTTCTGAGGTCAAACCACTGGGCTTAACTTGGTTCTTGAAAAAACTTGGATTTCCAGTTTGTTGGCACCTTGCTGTCTAATGATCCTTGTCTCAGTCCCTCCCAGAGTCACCACATGTTGTCAAGAGCAAAGCGTCTTAGAATAGGGCCCCTGAACTTTGGAATAAAAAGTACATGGGTTGACTTTATGTCCTAAGAGGTTTGTCCCTTGTCATTCTATGTCAGTTTCAAGTAGGGTGACTGAGAAAGGGAACTAATATTTGTCAAGGGCACTCTATGTTTTAGGTACTTACTAGGTGCTTTCTGTACGTTATCACTACTATCATCCACCCTGTCAGGTAGCTGTAGTTAGCTCTGATTTAGCGACATCTTCAAGGATGACTTTGTCCCTAGTCAGGCAGCTTGTGTGCTTGGATTGTAAGCTCAGATCTGAGCTCTTCCTGGCACATCTTACTATTGAAGTTTGTGCCTTAATCAACACATAGTAGTCATTGAATGACTTTTTCTGCAGAAAGTACCATTGTAGGTAACCAAAAGGGATGCAAAGATGAATAGGCCATGATCCTTGATCTCAGGGAATTACAACAGCCTGGAAGACGTACCCAGATGGCAGCTTATGAATGACCTAAAGAAGGGTCACAATGTCCAG
Organism: Sciurus carolinensis; assembly: GCF_902686445.1. Lineage (NCBI taxonomy): Eukaryota > Metazoa > Chordata > Mammalia > Rodentia > Sciuridae > Sciurus > Sciurus carolinensis. Next base: position 63,205,517 of record NC_062224.1, read on the forward strand.
TAAGAAGGAATGATGTTGCTACAAGACTCCAGGAGAGGAAGGGAGGGCTGGGTGGTAAGTGGAGGCTCATGGAGGAGGTGGGAAACTGATGTGTGTGTGAGCAGAGTCAGAGTTTAGACAGATCACAATGGGGTGAGTTCCCAGAGCAGAACCATTGCATGATAGGAATGGGGTGGAAGAGCTTGGGAGCTGGTATGAAAACCTTAGGGTTCTGGAGTTCAGTCTCTGTCCTGGAGGCAATGGTGAACCCCCACCAAGGAAGGGGGAAGTTGACAGTGATTTAAGAAAAGTCAAAGCCAGTCACAGTGGCACATGCCTGTAAACTCAGTGGCTCAGGAGGCTGAGGCAGGAGGATTGCATGTTCAAAGCCAGCTTCAGCAAAAGCAAGGTGCTAAGTAACTCAGTGAGACCCGAAATAAAATACAAAATAGAATTGGGGATGTGGCTCAGTGGTCCGGCAACCCTGAGTTCAATCCCCAGTGCCAAAAAAAAAAAAAAAAAAAAAAGAGAAGTTGAACTCATAGAAACATTAAAGAGGAAACAAAGGGTAAAAGGGTTGGAGAGAAGAGAGACCACCCAGGAGGCAGGAAGGGAAAGCAGGAATCTAATCATTCACCCATTGCAGATGCCTCAAATAAAAGGCTAAGGAACCTTGTAGTATCTATAATTTCACATCCTCAGACCATCACTATGAGACAAATATTATTGCCCCAAGGTAACAGAATGTTATGTGTCATTACCACCCTCCATCCCCAAATCTGTTTTCTCTTCTTGGGAACGCAGCTAGGTCCAATATTCCAGGTTTCTTTGGAGTTAGGCGTGGATGGGTGTTGCTTCCAGGTCTGGCTTATGAAATGTTCTGGGCAATCTTCTACTCTCTTCCCTTGTCCACAGATCCATGTTGAGGATCAAGGTGACTGACTCTGGGGTTATTGGGGGTTTGTCTTTGCACTGCCTCATTTTCTTGCTTGAGCAGTGATTCAGGCCTCCTCTGTAGCAAGACAGTGAAGGGACAGCAGAAAGCAGGGGACAGAGTCTGGACTCCAGTGGTCCTGACAACAGACCTCCAGGGAAGCACTGGGGGTTTCTCCATGGGCTGAGTGATGAATTGACTGTGTAGCCTTGGACTATACACTCCAAGAGGGGAATTAAGGAAAAATACTGGTTCTCCTGATAATCCAGGTGGGGAGGGGGAGAGCATGATTGTGTATGAACTTTAAATCACACTTTTTTGGGGGTGGTACCAGGAATTGAACCCAGAGGTGCTTAACCACTGAGCCACATCACCACATCTCCAGCCTTAATTTTTATTTTTTAATTTGAGACAGGATCTTGCTAAGTTGCTGAGGGCCTGGCTAAATTGCTGAGGTTGACCTTGAATTTAAGATCCTCCTGCCTCAACCTCCTGAGTTGCTGGGATAACAGGCATGCACCACTCACTGTGCCTGGCTAAAGCACACATTTTTTTTATCATATTTTATAGAGCAGAAGACTTTCAATAATCTAGTTGGGATTGATGTCAATGAGAAAGAAAAAATGGCAATAAAATGATAAATATTATGAGATGAATAAATCACATTTAGTGATTGATTCAAGATTTAAGACATCAAGAGGATAGATTAGAGATAAGAGATTAGGAATATATGGGAGAAGGACAACATTTTCTACCCTTGTCTTTGGCCAAACTCCACCTGTGTGCTCCGATTCATTAACCTTCTCTCCAACCAAGTGGTATACTTCTGCAGTTATTTCTTCTTTTATCCTTTGCATCATCACATTTTCATTCTTCATTGGATTATGCCCACTGGGAGACAAATATGCTGGAATCCCTTTGCATACAAAACCTCACACTAGTTAGGATTCCTGCTCCAGTTCTCTGTTCCTCTTACTAGCAAAAGTCCTAGGAAGGGCTGTCTTTCTTATTCTTGCTGCTCTACCCATCGCCTCTCATGCTCTCATTGGTCACTTTCCCCAATGCCATTGAAACCACCCCTCTGACTTCCATGTTAACAACCCAATGGCCGAATCTCAGTCTTCACCTCACTGGGACTCTGGTCATTCTGTCTTTCTCCTCGAATGCTTTCTTTGCCTTGCTTCGGGGAACTCACTCCTTTGTCTTTTCTGCCTTCCCCAGCAACTCCTTCAGTCTCCAAGGTTGCCTTTTGCCCTCTTCCCAATCTCTAAACACCGACATGGCCCAGGGCAGGGCTTCTTTTCTTCTTTCTCTAGTCTCATGTGCTGGATGCGCCTACCTTGACCCAGAACCTTAAGCATCTGTGCAAAGTAGAGCCCCTCCCTGCTGCCATCTCCTAGGCCGGCTCTGTTTTCCTTCATAGCAAACATCCTCACCTTACCTTCTGCACTCCTCTCTTGGTTGGTTCTAGGACCCCTTGTGGATACTAAAACCCATGGGTGCTCTAACCCTCATATAAAATGGTGTAATATTTGCACATATCCTATGAACATCTTTAAGTGTACTTTAAATCATCTCTAGATTGCTCAAAATGAAGCAGACCAGAGACCCCCAACCAGAAGACTCTTACCGTAATTAAGCAGAAGCCCCCACCATAATTGTAACATATAAGTTCCTCTTCTTGTCAGAAAGCTTTGTAATAGAATATTAGCAAAAATTCCTGAAAAAAAACTCAATGTGGGTTAGAACTTTCTATTCTCTATGTGGATTGAGTTATTCTGGCTTGCAAAAGCTAAATTTGGCCACAGACTTAATGTTACTTCTGCTCTAGTGGTAAAACTTGTAAAACCTCTGATTAATCTAAAAAAATGGGACAAAAAGTACTTTCTCTGAACTCATGCACACACACACAAATATATATACATATACACACACACACACACACACACACATATATATATATATACCCACATATATATGCCCATATATATATATATATATATACACATATATATATGTGTATAAAGTTCAAAGAATAAATATTTAAATATGTATAGAATAAATAAATATGTATATATAGAATAAATAAATAAATATGTATATATATGTATAAAGTTCATATATATGTATAAAGTTCAAAGAATTCCACTGGGTATAAAGTTTAAAGAATTTTGAGATTAGCGCTCTATCTGAAGTATGATTGGCAAAGATTTTCTCCCACTCTGTAGGCTCTTTCTTCGCATTGCTGATAGTTTCCTTTGCTGAGAGAAAGTTTTTTAGTTTGAATCTATCCCAGTTATTAATTCTTGCTTTTATTTCTTGTGCTATGGGAGTCCTGTTGAGGAAGTCTGGTCCTAAGCCGACATGTTGAAGCTCTGGACCTACTTTTTCTTCTGTAAGATGCAAGGTCTCTGGTCTGATTCCGAGATCCTTAATCCATTTTGAGTTTAGTTTTGTGCATGGTGAGAGATATGGGTTTAGTTTCATTCTGTTGCATATGGATTTCCAATTCTCCCAGCACCATTTGTTGAAGAGGCTATCTTTTCTCCATTGCATATTTTTGGCCCCTTTGTCTAGTATGAGAAAATTGTATTTATTTGGGTTTGTGTCCGATTCCTCTATTCTGTACCATTGATTCACCTTTCTATTTTGGTACCAATACCATGCCGTTTTTGTTACTATTGCTTTATAGTAGCGTTGAAGATCTGGCATTGCGATACCCCCTGCTTCACTCTTTCTGCCAAGGATTGCTTTAGCTATTCTGGGTTTTTTATTCTTCCAGATGAATTTCATAATTTCTTGCTCTATTCTCCAGAATCTATAAAGAACTCAAAAAACTCTACACCAAGAATGTAAATAATCCAATTGACAAATGGGCTAAAGAAATGAATAGACACTTCACAGAAGAAGATCTACAAGCAATCAACAAACATATGGAAAAATGTTCAACATCTCTAGTAATAAGAGAAATGCAAATCAAAACCACCCTAAGATTCCATCTCACCCCCATTAGAATGGCGATTATCAAGAATACAAGCAACAACAGGTGTTGGCGAGGATGTGGGGAGAAAGGTACACTCATACATTGCTGGTGGGGCTGCAAATTAGTGCAGCCATTCTAGAAAGCAGTGTGGAAATTCCTTAGAAAACTTGGAATGGAAACACCATTTGACCCAGCTATCCCACTCCTTGGCCTATACCCAAAGGACTTAAAATCAGCATATTACAGAGATACAGCCAAATCAATGTTCATAGCTGCTCAGTTCACAATAACCAGATTGTGGAACCAACCTAGATGTCCTTCAATTGATGAATGGATAAAGAAACTGTGGTATATATATATACAATGGAATATTACTCTGCCATAAAGAACGATAAAATTATGGCATTTGCAGGCAAATGGATGAAACTGGAGAATATCATGCTAAGTGAGATAAGCCAATCTCAAAAAACCAAAGGAAGAATGATATCGCTAATAAGTGGATGATGACACATAATGGGGGGTGGGAAGGGTTAGTGTTGGGGTTGGAGTTGGGTTTAGGGAGGGGGGCAGGAATGGAGGAAGGAAGGACTGTATAGATGGAGGGGAGGGGTGGGAGGGGTGGGGGGGAAGGGAAAAAATGGCAGAATGAATCAAACAACATTACCCTATGTAAATTTATGATGACACAAATGGTATGCCTTTACGCCATGTACAGACAGAGAAACAACATGTATCCCATTTGTTTACAATAAAAAAAAAAAAGAATTTTGAGATTCATGGTCTGGAGAATGATATGGGCAATAGCCCTTCTAGACCCTGCAGTCAATAAACATGCTTCCTAAAAATTCCTCTGATGTCCAGCCTCTTCTGTCCTACATCAAAATACCTACTACAATGTTCACACTATGTAAATAGTTGATATATTGCATTGTCCAGGAAATAACAACAAGAAAAGTCTGTCCATGTTCTACATGTCTAGTATAGAATCGTTTTTTTTTTTTTTTTCCCAAATATTTTTGATCTGTGGTTGGTCAAATCAGTCCATGCAGAATCCATAGATACAGAAGACTGACTATATTGTATATATATTTATTTTTGCTCATTGTCTTTAGTTCCCCCACCAGGGGTGCAGGGACTTTTTCTTGCTTTCTGCTGCACTCCTTGCCCTTGCACTGGACCTGCACAGAATAGGTGCTCAGTCTGTACTTGAAGACAGAGACATGGCACCTGTGACTGGGAATGTGAATTGGGAGAGAAGCTGGTTGGGGAAATTGATGGATAATCTAGTTTTAGGCCTGTTCGACCACAGGACACCCAGCTGGAGGTGTCTAGGATGCTGCTGGAAATTGTAGCCTACAGCCTGGAAGAGGCTGTGGAAATGATGTGTGTCCTCATTAAGGTCTTGCAGAAGTCAAGGCTGAAGAGATCAGAAGCTGAAGCTTAAACTGGGGAAAATAAGTTGTGAGTCAGGGGTGGGGAGCAATGGGCAATGAGGAGGTGCTATCTTGTCCTGTGAACTGAGCTTGAGGTTCAAGAAAGAAGGGCTGGCTAGTGTTTGAAATATTATAAAAAAAGTGCCATCAACTTTGGCAATTACATCATTGGAGAATGCAGCAGACTTGAGGTGGAAACTGATATTTTGGCAGATTCAAGCATTGGAACTGATGCAGATTAATGTGACAGGGATTTGACAATGGAAAGAAATTAAGGCAGAAGATGGCAGTTTAAGAGGATAGTGGAGTGATAGGAAAGGGGTTTTGTCCCTCAATATTGGGGAACTCTGGGCATATGCCATATTATGCTCATCCGGGATTCTGGAGATCCAAGGTTCAAGGACAAACAAATTTAACAAGTCAATGTAACAAATTATTTATATCAGCAAATAATATTTATCTACCTACATAAAAAATCAGCAAAGTTTCATACCACAGAAGCTTAAAAGCAATATTTTACAGTAATGTGAAGTTTTATGATTGATTATAATCAAAGTCCTTAACAATCTTCATGAATCTCAGATATGTCCAACAACATAGCCCCCACCTAGAGATTTTAGGAGCTCTGGTGAGATTCTGTTTCAGTGCTCAGCAGGAATTTTCTTATTTGATTGAGAATGAGAAGGTGTTAAGATGAAACACTCACTTAGAGATAAACTTATCAGTCAAATTAGTGTAGGAGGTTTGATTCACTCATCCTGAGATTTACTCATTAATCAGATATTCATCTTGTCTGTCAAATACCTACAGTGAGCCAGATACATCGCAGGATATTGAGAAAATCCCAAAAGGAATAAAAGTAGGATCTCTGTCCACAGGAAATAGCTGATTTTTTATAAGTTCTTTGCTTTGCAAATACTTTCAGATGTGTGATCTGAAAGCTTTCTTTTTTTTTATTATTTTACTTCTTATAGATAAAGTTAAGTGAACTGTCCAGAGTTGTCCAGGGACAGAGTTGGTTCTGGTAAGTGGAAGAGAAATAACTAATGGAAGTTCAGAGGGAAAAATGCTGGAGAAAGAGAGAAAGATCTGGGAAGTCAAAATCAAGAGCAAGGGTTCTGGAGCCCAGGTAAGGTAGATTTGAAAGGCAGAGGGCTGGATCTTCTAACGTGGTAGAGAGGCAGAGAGGGGGATAAATTGGAGGAAGTGGAGATATTCCCTAAGACCATGGTGAAGTGTGAGAAAGTTTAGGAATTTTAGTGGGCAAGGAAGGTTTGATCTTAGTGCTCTGGGCAGATGGGAAGGCTCCAGGAGAGCTGTGAGGAAGATTTGGGAGCAGGTGAGTGCTGGAGAAGTCTTAGGAAACTTGGTAACTTTTGGAGCAAGGATTCGGGAGCTGATATTCAGGGCTGGGGATGGACAATGGGCCCTTCCCCTTTTCTCAATGATTAGATTCTGTAGTGAAGTAATTGGATTTTTCTCATTTTTCAAAAAATATTTGTGTTGCTTTGCATGATGCCTGGCACATAATAGGCAGTTAGTAATTTTTTTCCGGAGGTGGGGGATTGAATTGATGGTCTCCTGCCTACCTTTTTTTTTTTTTTTTTTTTTTTTTTGTGGTGCTGGAGATCAAACCCAGGGCCTTGTGCATGCAAGACAAGCACTCTACTGACTGAGCTATCTCCCCAGCCTACCTGCCTACCTTTTTAAAAAGAGGGTCTAGTAAGAGAACCAGGAACTGCTTTCTCCTTGTTTTCACCCAAAGTTTTCCTTTATTTACTTCATACTCTTTTACTGACTTCACACTCTGTGTGAGAGGTGAAGGTGTGGGAAACATAAAGATGAATCAGACACTGATTCTGTCCTTAGGGAGCTTTAAGCTCTGATTTGAATTAAAACATTATTAAATACTATAAGAGAGGAAAATGAAGTGCTCCATGAATTGAGGCGGTAGGGACCATGTTCACAGAGGATAACTAGGAAGGCTGGGGAGGACATGGCTTGGTCTTGAAAGAATTTGAGGTCGCCTATACAGACACAGTCTAGGTGCACTTAGTAGGTATTTCTTGAATGAATTGATGAAAGTTGAATGGACTAAGGTTAAGGGAGTGTAATTCACCTAGTCAGGTGGCCAGAAAGGACAAAAGTCTAGATAATGATAATAAACTTATAACACATTGTGTGCCAAGCTATGTTCCAACATATGTGTGTATGTGTGTGTGTGTGTACACTTAAACCTCATGACAGCACTGGGACACAGCCCTAGGATTTCCCAGTTTATATGAAGAAACCGAGGCCCAGGGAGGATAAATGACCTGCTCAAAGTTTCACAGTGTGTAAGTGGTGAGCCAAGATTTGATCACAGACTGTCTTGCTGGAGACTGAGTGCCAGGCAAAGAAGTAGAATCCTTCATAAGTTAATCAGCCTGCTCACACACACCTGAGCACACAGCCCTCACCTCCATTTTCATCTCCTCATCATGTGTACCCTCCCCTGGCTCCCACTTCCCACTCCTATGTTCACCCTCTCCTTCCTGGGGTTGGAGGTGGTATCTAGAGGCAGCAGGTGGCACCAGGAACCTCATGCAGAATCCTGGGGGGAAGCACAGGCTGTTTCTCAGTGTCGACACAGGCGGTGGGTGGTAATTACAACTGCCCACAACAACTGGTCTTGGTTTAACTGTGCTCTGTCCCCAAGTTCTGCATTTTGGTTTTATAGATGTTGCAGTATGGTAATATTGTCAAAATAATTAGGATAGATATGAGCCCTGCAAAATCTGGGGCCTGGAGTCAAGTCTTTCCTTTTCTGTGCTGTGTCTAGTTTTTCATGGGCACTGATGCATAGGCCACTCTGTGGGTCTGTGTTAATAGGAGTCAGCACAATGTGAAGTGCTTCATTATGGTCCCCAGGTCAGAACCTGGGGATGTGGGCACTGAAGGGGCAGGGACAAACTGAGGTTCGTTTCCCACAGCTTATTCTCTCACACAGAGTGTGAGATCAAATAGATAAGAGGGAAATGAACAAAGTGTTTCTGAGGATTTGTGTCTAGGGAAGACAAGGGACCAGAGAGGATCCCACATATTTTAATATATATATATTTTTTCAGCTTATGTTGAATCCATTTAAAGTTATGATGGCTTTCTCACAACTAAGATGATGTTGGGTGATGCAGCTTGATTTGGTTGACTTTAAAGTTGAGCTTTAACAATAACATCAATGTGAGACCCAATCACATGACAGGAACAAGGCTAGATGATCCTGAGACCTGGACCCTGCCTCAGGGGATCCCAGTTGAGCAGAAGAGAAAAGTGAATGACTCATTGCAGTGTGTCTGGACTGTCCCAGAAATGGGTATAGAGCCCTGGGGAACACAGATAAGCGAGCTTTTGACTGCCATGTGATTGTGTCCCACTTTAGGCTGAGCAGGTGGCTGTGGACTGGCATTGGACCATCACCAAGTGTGGGAGGGGGCAGACTCTGTTTCTGGCGGCAGGGCTTCTGAGTGCCTATCTAACCTCCTGCTGGTGAAATGGTGATCTTTCTGGGAATCTTATTTCTTACTGAATTGAGTCTACTGTGGACTTACTTCAATTCTCTGCCTTTTCTTTGGGCAGAAGTCAGCCACTCATCAGTATTCCTTCTGTTGGAAGGCTCCCTGAAAAACTGAACAAAAGCATTCCATAGTGAAGCCAATCCTTGGGGCTGTGGTTGTAGGGAAGTTTTGAGAGACTGTACAGTACATCAGGGCCCAAACCTCCAACTCCACCTGGCTGCACATTACAACCACCTGGGAGCTTTTAGAAAGTGCTCATGTGCTGGAGTCCTGAACTGGATGTATGAAACCAGCCTCTGGGGTATGGGCCTGGCCTGAGCATCCTTTATCTTTTTGAGTGCTTCCCAGGGAGTTCTAATGGCAGTCAGGGTGAAAAGAGGTTCTTGTCAAAAGCCTAGTGGGAGAGAGGCCCCCCACATTCTTTGCTTTTCAGTAGGCAACTGATGGGTGATCATTACTGAAACTGTCTCACACTGATTTGCCAGAGAGATTCCCTGAATCCCCTTGTGAGGTTTTGGTGTCTGGTTGGGAGAGTGTATGCCATTTTTACCCTTTTAAGCTTTGTTGAATTCTGAAAGCTTGTTACAGAGATGAAGTAACCTCTTGACTATATACCAGGGACAAAACAAAACATAGCTTCTTACTTATAAAACAGGATTATAACAAAAGAAAAAGATGTGGGGTTAATTAATGTAAGAAACAAGCATTTGTTAAGTACTTACCTTTCCCCCCACATCCTCACCAATACTCATTATTTGTATTCTTGATGATTGCCATTCTGACTGGAATAAGCTGAAATCCCAATGCAGTTTTGATTTGCATTTCCCTAAGAGATAGAGATGTTGAACATTTTTTCATGGATTTATGGACCATTTGTATTTCTTCTTTTGAGGTGTGGGTTCAGTTTTTGTCTTGTTCTTAAACTTTTAAAAAGGCACTTGACCTGTATGTAACCTAGCTTTCTCCTCTGCAAAACAGGGATAAGAGATATGCCTGGTTCACTGGGTTGTTGTGAGCATGAAATTTGTAAATTACACAGAATATATAAAAATAATGAAAATTATGTAGAACAGTACATGGTCAATAGGAAGTACTTGATGAAAGAGAAATTATCTTGCAAGATTGCCATAGGAGTACTTCTATGATTTTCAGGTCCAGTGACATTAAAAGACCCTAGGATGGCAACACAACAATGACTAGGCAGATGCAGGTAGGTGAGTTGTCCATCTTCTCAGTCACCTCTGACCTCACTGGGATACAGATGCTGCCTGGGCATTCTTAGCTGTGTTTTTAACCTGCTTGTGCCTTAATTTTATCATTTGGAGAATGGGAAACTTCCGTTTGCAGAACTGGTGTGGAGATAAGATCTTACCTGGGGTTTCTCAGTGTGTCTTGTCCCAGGCTGGGGTGGCTGCTACTAAGGTGGAAGAACACAGCTGGAGGGAGCTGTAGGAGGCAATAAAGAAGTGGGAGTGAGGGCAGAGGGGGATTTTGAACCCCAACCTTGCTAACATTAACCCTTCTTTTCAAGGTTCCTTTTCTCCAGTTTGCCCACCTCTCCAAGTTCACATTCTTGTGCTTCACATCTGACTTAGTGGCAGGATTAAGTGTGCTGCTGGATTCAGGGGACCGTGGTGCAGGTGAGCCATCTGACATTCTTATCTGCATGAAGGGATAAACTGTCCTTGAGTCTAATCCGCAAACTAAAGTGTAAAGCTATTCGGCAGGACTCCAGGCAGGACTTTATTGGACAAAAGTGAGTACGGTGGCTCTTCATACCTGATGATGTGCATATTAATTTCTCCTACAAATGTAAATCCACTTGCAGCAGTATTGGCTTGTTTACAACATACCAGGATCCATAATTGATGAATAGAAGCGATAATCATAGAATTCATTTCTGGGGGCTAAACCATAGCCTTGGGGAGCCCGAGCCCTTTTCTGATGGTAGTTTGCTTGCTTCCTTTCTTTGCCAGCTGGCAATGGGAGTCTCCAGCCTGCTTTCTTTACAGAGGTCTGAAAAGTTAATAAGGTACCTGGAAATTTCTCTGCAGCTACAAATTGGCCCAGAAATCCCTAGTTAGTGTAAATTTGTAAGTGGTGCATAAAATCAGACTCAAAACTAAAAAGTGTTTAACAATTCATCCCATTTTTTTTTTTGTCTTCGGTTTTTTTTTTTTTCCCAAGGAAGCAAGTGCTGGGGAATCTCACAGGCAGAAGAGTAGCAAAATCTGAGGCAGTTGGTGATGCTAGATGGTCCATGTCTAGGAAAAAGTGAGAGTGGGGATAAGCAGTACTTTCATACAGTAGTACTGGGGAAGGAAGTCGAGTTTGGATTCTCTTTGATGATGGTTTTTTACAGTCTCCAGAAAAAGGGGTCATCTGAGAAGCTGTGACATTTAATTTCTTTATCTTTTCTTTCATTTAAAGCATCATTTCTTAAAGGATAAACCAAGGAATACTGCCCCTTAGTGATGATGTTACGTGATAAGGAACAGGTCATAGTGGCCTGGGGGAACTTGAAGACTCTAGAAGCTTTTGGAGATTTATAGTTCATGTTAGCAGGCTAAAGTCTCTGAGAACTCCTGCAGAGAAGAACCTAGTTTAAATTTGTTTAAAAAGCACTTTACAGTTCTGGAGGCTGAGGCAGGAGGATGGTGAGTTCAAAGCCAGCCTTGGCAATTCAGTGAGGACCAGAGCAACTCAGCAAGACTCTGTCTCTAAATAAAATACAAAAGGGCTGGGGATGTGGCTCAGTGGTTAAGTACATCTGGGTTCTATCTCTGGTACCAAAATAATTAAAAAAAAACATTTTACAAGTTTATTTGACCATGAAACCATTTTTACACATATAATAACTATACTTTAGGAACCTGGGTTAAAGTGATGGGAAGTAGCATTTACTGTGATTCTTTCATTGCAGGAAACTTGCTTGCCAGGTGCTTTATAGATATTATCATAATTATTTTTTATGTAAGCTTTCTGAATGACATATTTTCCTTCCCACTTTACAGAAGAAGAGACTGAGGTTTTTAGCAAGGTCAAGGCTTTGGCTCAAGCTAGTTAATGGTGTAGCTGAGATTTGAAACTTACTCTGTGCTGCCCGGATCACACCCTCTTTTTACCACACTTCATAATGCCTCTCCCATTTTAATGAAGGAGGCAGAAAGGAGTGATGTGGGAAAACACTGAGGGACTTAGTTTGAGGGCCCTCTCGGGTGCAAGTTTTTATTCTTTTCTTCCCTGTTGATACAGTCAAGATCATCCACCTTGTAGGAATCTATCTCTGCCAAGAGAAATTTCTTGAAAGGTGTCCAGGGCCCATAAATTCAAGGATGATTGTGACGATGAGTTGGCTGTCCTTGGGCCTGGAGTGCAGTGATGTTTAGATGGATTAGCAGAGGCCCCAGAGCCTTTATGATACCCCCACTCTAAGCAAGTCTTCCATCTAGTTACCTCGCTTTTCCATCTGTTAAAATCCCGAAGGGTGATGGAATTTACCCCAGTGTCCTTAAAGAATAGTTTAGCAGCAGAAGCCAGCAGGGTGAAGATGACTGGTGAAGCATTCTGCTCCCATAGTGGCCCCTGGTCACCTATCCTCAGGTCCCCAACTGAGAAGTGCTTCTGCTTAGAGGCCCTCAGGGGAAAGGGGCTGGGCCGGGGCTTGTGGAGCTGATTGAAGGGTTGTGGTGCTCACGTTGGTGGCCAGAGAAATGAGGATATCACCACCAGCAAGAAGAAAGAATCCGACACTGCCCCCCAGTGCCTTCTGACTCTCTCTTGGATGATGTTGACTGTCCTGGTGTTACAGAGGGGTTGTGCCATACAACCCCTGGCCTCACAGCACAGTTTAAAACGGTTTCCTTCATGTGGCCCATTTAAGAAACTTATCTAGAATGAGAGCTCTGAAACCAATCAGGGGTGATGGGCAGATTTCCTGAGTTCCCTTTTCACTCTGAAAAACAGGGCAGAAATGCATCTCTGGCTGAAAGATGCCTGTCTTGGGAGAGTCTTGAAGACTTCAGTAGAGAGACCATGGCCTTGACCAATATATTCAGTTCATCTAAAATGCTTGTGCTGGCTGGGGCTTAGAGTCCAATAAAATAAAATCCGATAAAATAAAATATTCCTGGACTTAAAGTACTCCTATTCTCAGGGAGGTTAGTCTCCCAGGAGGACACGTGTGAACATGTACTTGCAAAGCAGTGCAGTAAATGCTTTATGAGAGGAACTTACATGGGTGGGGAGTCAGGGGATGGTCAGCAAGAGCTGGAAATCTGAGAAGGCCTTACAACTGAGATTGGAAGAGGGAATTTCTTATTGGGCAAAAGGGCATGGAGAGAGAGAAGAACTTTCCATGCAGAAGTAACAGTATGTACAAAAGCAGTTATTGAGATTTCCAGAGCTAGTGAGAGTTGGGGAGGAGATTTCACTAGATGGGAATCCTCAACTCTTGTACAGGCTGGTGGTGGGAGGTGAAAAGAGGAAGAGAGACCTCAGGTCAAGGGTATGGGGTTGGGAAGCACATCTCAGCATGTCCAACTACTGTTAGTATAGTACTTGCTCCTTGGAGTTATTTTGTGTGTGTGTGTGTGTGTTGGGGGGGGGTGGATATGGGATGTAGAATTTCATTCTTAATCTCTTTTCCCTGAATGACAGTTAGGGAAGTGATGACAGGGTCTCTGGCCAGTTTTTTGCAAAGCCAGGTGCTGGCCTCTCTGAAGCTGAACATTAACATGATTGCTCACCATCCCAACCAGCATGTGGCAGGATCCTCACTTCTTCTTAAAACTTCTGAGCAGACAACTGAACCCTTTTCTCAGCTGTAGTTGAGTGGCCTTCCAGCAGGGCCTGAATACCAGCTCTATGCTCGCTTTGGGCTGCAGGCTGCAATGGAGAATGCCACAGTTGTGTGGGGAAAGGCACTCTGGGGGGCAGGGGCTGAATGGGTCTGAATATATACAGTGAGCCAGGCTGCAATATGTCCAGAGTCACTATCAAAAAGAAAATAAGGGAGATCTCCATGTCTGCCAAGATGTCACACCTCATAGATTTAAAGCTGAGCAAAGGGACTTGTTGACCTCCATACAACTCACAGGGGCACATCCATCTTCCCCTTATATAATCCTCCAGCCTCTCACTGGCATTCCAGCTAGACCAGGGTTTGCTGATAAACACCAGGTCTGAGCCTGAGGGTCACACAAAAGCTCTGCCTGACAGCCAAGGACCCTGTATCTCCTGAGTAGGATGTGTGAGGACTTTGCTTTTTCCTCTTTGCCTTAGTCACCCCCAGTGACTTTCATTAGGGTTTCTGTGGAATAATGAAAGCAGGATAATGTTATGGAAGAGAACCAGGGGACCGTGTTGGCAAATACCAACTTTGCAGTTCAAAGGACTCCTCCTGGTGCTTTGTAAAACAGGCCCTTCTCAAAGCCCCTGAAAAGGGAATTTTGAACCTACTGGGTCATAAGGAGTTTTGATGGGTGGAATTGGGCAGGTTGACTGATTGAGGGTAGGGCCATACAGCATGTAAGCCGTCTCGGGTACATGTGGCTTTGTGGAAAGGAGGTGGGGAGACACATTACAGGTGAGACCCAGAGACCAGGCTGTGTGGCGCAGAGGGGTGAGATGAAGAAGGACTTCCAGAGAGCCTGGTACAGGCAGAAGGTGTGTCTTCCTTGAGGGCTCTTTTCAGAGCCTCTAGGAGTCAGGCTGTGGTGGAGGATGGCTGTGAACTTCTAGAAAGACCCAGCTGGGGGCTCCACTGGAAACAGCAGTTTTATTTATTAAACTTTTCTTCTTCTTCTTCTTCTTCTTCTTCTTCTTTCTTCTTCTTCCAAGGTTTTCCCTATCCCCTTCTGGAACTCCTACAAAACTCCAGGTTTGAGGAAAAAATTGCACTTTGTTTCCATCTCAAACACGAGGCTTGGTAGTTTTGAAGCTGAAACGTGGTGGATAACTTAAGACTTTTGCTTATGGGCTGAAAATGTATGCTTCTCCCTTCTAGGGAAGAAGGTCCGTGAGAATGGATTAGAGGTTCTCTTTCCTGCCCCTCCTCTTCCAGGGTAAGTCTCTATTTATGGAGGATTTGGGGAGTCTGGAAACTGAGAGACAGCCAAGGCCATTGGGCATTGTGGTGAAGTCTTAGGTCGGTTGGGAGGGAAGACAGGTGTGTTGTATGGCATCTCAAGTCAGGCTTGGTTCCACTTCCTGTGACAAGGGTGAGACATTATGATGTGTGTTATGGTTTGAATGTGAGGTGTCCCACAAAAGCTCACATGTGAGACAATACAAGAAGGTTCAGAGAAGAAATGATTGGGTTGTAAGAGTCTTAACCCAATGAGTGAATTAATCCACTGATAGGGATTAACTGAGTGGTAACTGAGGTGGTAGGGTGTGGCTGGAGAAGTTGGGAACTGGGGTGTGGCTTTGGGGTATATATTTTGTATCTGGAGAGTGGAGTCTCTCTTTCTCTGCTTCCTGATGATGCGAGCTGCTTCCCTCCACCCTCTCCCTCCATATAGAGCCTGCCTTCTATGGACTAAGACCTCTGAAATTGTGAGCCCTAAATAAACTTTTCCTCCTCTACAGTTGTTCTGGATGGGTCGTTTAGTCACAATAGCGAAAAAACTGACTAAAACAATGTGAAAGCAGAATCCCAGGTCCTAGAGGGCTCTGGGTGGTTTTTGGGTTGTGGAGAGAGATGACCACCTGACTGTCTGAAATCCAGGGAGGTGTCCCCATGTCTCCAACAACTTGCTGCCTATTATGATTTGACTAAGGAAAGCTGCTCTGCAGCCTTTGATTAGAATAATTCAATTCTCTCTCTGCAGGATTGAATCAAGAGGCTGGAGTGTTAATCTGGTGGAGTGATCAATCACACACTCTTCCTCATCTCTCTTCCACTTTCTACTTTTTCAAACACACACTCAGATTAACAAACTGGGAAAACAAAGGAAAGGAAACAGCCTGGATGCAAATCAGGAACTGTGAAGAATAAAAATGACTCTCTTTCACAGGACCCCTCTCTTTTGACTGCCATGTCTTCCTGCCCCCCTCCAAATTTCCATGTTAAGAAAAGTATGTCAAGAGCTGGAATTTTCATTGTAGGAAAAGGGAGTCCCACTTTGTGAGACTGGGGAATAGGGATCTAGTATGGGTCAGGGTGTTTGTCTTTGGGGGGCAGCAGAGTTGCAACTGGCTCCTTTGATTCTTACTGGGAGTGGGGAATGAGGCAGAACAGGGGAGATATAGCAGTAAATATCTTCCCACTGAGACTGGGGAAGGGAGAGGTTGCAGCTGCCAAGCTCAAAAAGCTTCTTGGGATACAGAGGTCTCTGTCCTGGATCTCTCTTTCTATTCATTTCTACGATCTTATAGAATCCTTTTCAAAGCACAATTTATAATTTTGGATCCCTCTAGATTCCCTGGTGTCCTTGTCCATGGTATAGCCCTGGATGAAGGAATAAAGTATCAGTTGACAAATATTTAAGAAACATATTAATGTCAGATCCTATAAATACGTCTCATCTACCTAGAAGTTTTACACTGGAACCTTGAAATGTCTAGGACTCCGGTGTCTTCATTTGTTGCTAGACAGTCGGTTGGAATAGTTTTGATGCTTGAGTATCAGATCTCTCTCCTATGACACGGTATACTCAGGGGAGAAGAAGTGAATGTTTTTCATGCCTATCATGCATGGGGCTTCGTATTTGTTGTCTCATTTACTTCCTCTGCACAGTCCCCCCAACTCCACCACCCCATAGAGGGAGCTATGACCCCTCTGTTCAGGTGAGGAAAATGAGGCTCAGAGTGTGGATCACCCGTCCAGTTTAATCAGAGTTTAAGAGCAGGAGTTAAGGGTCAGTACTGAGGTTTGAGACCAGATCAGCATGACTCACTTGGAAGACTTTGCTCTTTCTATCCCCACATGCCTCCTTTCTATGGTGTTGGTTCTTGTTTTAAAGGTCACAAATACAAAATGTTCCACTTTGGGGGGTCAGGTGTGCCAAAATTCCAGGTTTGGCATTGGACTCTTGGCCTCTGTGAATGCCTTCGAGGTGATTTGGGTGTATGCCCACCCCCTGCTTCTCACAGCTGTGGGCTAAGTTGGGTTGAGAGGGCAGGTGGAACAGAAGGTGGATAATTGATTTTCTTTTTATGAATATTCATTTGAGGTTACTTCTCCATCTGTTCTCCTTCTGTAGTTTCAAAATGGCCACTGAGGATTGAACAGGAGCAAGACCTGTCCGGCTTGCTTCTTCTAGGTCACTCCTTGACCACTGTGGGATCAGGGTCAACCTGGAGAGTGCTGGGTACATCCACTGGGCTTGGGATTTTTCCAGATTGCACATCCTTAATTGTACTGAGCTTTTTGGAATCATCTGATGAATTGATTCCCAGCATACCCTCTGTGCAAAAATACAGGGCTGCTCGCAGAAGGATGGGAGGCAGTTACGCATGAGTTGTGTGACTGAGCCCCTGGGCAGCTCTGGGAAGGGGAGGGCTCACAGGGTCACTGATAATAATCTGTGATGGAGAGAAAGAACCATTAAGTGCAAAGGGCTCATTAACTTTGATGAATATGGTTCAAATAATATAACATTTTAGTCCCTTACGTAAAATTCAGGCTAAGTAAAAAAATGTCTCTTTGGGTTCACCATAGTTGCCTCTTGGGGGAGAGAAAATTTGGTATTTCTCTAACCATGATTTAGGGATTCAAAAGTGACTCAGTTTATGTTAAAATCATGTCTACACTACAGAAAATACTGTATCTAGTATTCTATCAACAAATACCCAATACTGAGTGACTCTTTTCCCTATCCATGAAATGCGATAATTGATATTCCTAATAATGACTCCTAATAGCCAGGTTTGGTAGTGCATGCCTATGATCCTAGTGATCCTCTCAGGAGGCTGAGGTAGGACAATCCCTACTTCTACACCAGCCTTAGGAACTTAGTGAGACCCTGTCTTAAATAAAAAATAAAAAATGGACTGAGGATGTGACTTTGCGTGGTTAAGAACCCTTGGGTTCAATCCTTGGTATAAGAAAACAAACTAACAAACAACAAACAGAGATGACAAAAAAACTCCTTATGACCTAATAAGAGAAATTCTTGCATGACCTCCTGTATCATCACAGATGGACAAATTAGGTTCATTAAAATTTTAATGAACCTAAAAATTGTTAGTCTTTACATTGTGAATTTAGGAATAATTTTAATCTTGTGATAATTAGCACAATTCTAGCCATATTGAAAAATATATAAGTTATTTTATGTTTCCTTTCTGCAATACTTAGGACTGAATCCAGAACCTCACACATGATAGGCAAGTGCTCTACCACTGAAGTACATCCCAAGCCCTAGTTTCATTCTTTCTTAACACAATGCCAGGCACATGATATAGTCACTGCAATTTGAATTTTATTCTTTTAAAGAGACACTGAAGTAGGCAAGAGTCTTAGGCACTGTGATGGGCAGAGGGGATGGAGTCCTGAGTAAGAACCAGCTGCTTCTTGAAAACTTAGATCTCATGGGGGCAATAAGCAAGGAGACCATGCAAGAAGTGCCTCAGCTTCTCACCAGGATCCTTTTCCAGACTTGAGGGGCTCAGGGAGTCAGAAGGATGCACAGGTATTACCCAAGCAAAGGGGAGGGATGTTTGAGGGAGTCTTACATCCCTGAAGGTGAGAAAGAGCATTGGACATCAATAGGGTGACTGCTTTTCCAGAGAGAGAGCTGGTCCTTGGTTCTAAATAACCCTGCTGTAGCCCTCATCTTTTCCTTCAGAGGCATCATCTACCTGGGCTCTGTTTACACTGGTGGTTCCCAATTGGGGCAATTTTGCTGCCCGCTTCTACTCTTTGCCTGCAGGGAATTTGGCAATATCTAGCTATTGTAATTGGAAGGGTGGAGGGTATTGCTGGCACCCAATGGGCAGAAGTCAGGAAATGCTGCAGAGCATCCTAACAATGCACAGGTCAGCTCCCACAACAAAGAATCATCCAGCCACACATGTCAGTGCTGCTGAGAGCCCTGGCTTGCATGACATTTCTATGCTAAATATTGGGCCTCTGCCGTCCTTTGATGAGCATTTCCAGCAGGAGGTGAGAGGTGCACACCCTAAGATGGGTGGTGGATAGGAACTGAGGCGCCACTCAGAAGTTGTTTCTCAGGTCTGCTGACTGGATGTTGGAAAAGTGGATTTTCTCTCCTGTGTTCTTGGTCCTCTAGATGCTAATATAGAGCATTTGGGTGCTAACTAAAATGGGTTGAGATACAAAGCTACTGCCTTACAATAACATCTTAACTAATAACCAGCCTGAAGAGTTTATGCAAAATGGAGATAATAATGTCATACTGGGTGATTGTGACAGTGCAATGCAAAATCCATAAGTGTGCCTCTTTCTTACTGTTTTTTATTCAGCAGGATGACTCCTTTGATGTGTTAACTTTCCTAGCTACAGTTGCTAGTTATATCAAACTCTGATCTCAGTCTTACTGTGAAGGTATTGTGCAACTATAATTAGTGCTCCTAATCAGGTGATTTCAAGGAAGAGCGAGTATTCTGAATAACCCAGGTGAGTTTAATTGAATCTTTTGGGAAGCCTTAAAAAGAAGACTGGGGTTTTCCCAGGTGAAAAGTGGAATTCTGCCCATAGGTAACAACTGTGCTATTCAGTTTTCTGTTACTGTACCTAAGATAATGACCTTATGAGGAGAAAAGGTTTATTATGGCTCAGAGACTTGGAGGTTCAGTCCATGCTTGGCTTTTGGGCCTGCAGTGAGGCAGCACATCATGGTAGGAGCACGTGGTGGAGTAAATGTGCTTACTCCATGTCCAAGAACAAGAAGAAGCCAAGAAGAGACTGGGATTCTAAAAATCCCATTTGGGGGCATGCTCCCACAACCTAGCCCCTCACCAGGCCCAACATATTAAAGATCCCACCAGTTCCCAAAAGTGCCCATCTGGGATCTAGCCTCTAACCCGTGGACCTTTGGGGGACACTCCAGATCCAAACTCTGGCAACCACCTTGGTATATGACTTCGGGTTTCATCCTGACCAAGAGTTTTCCTTCTTGACTTTCTGTCCTAGGAATATGAGACTTGGCTAGCCAGCTTCTACAGGTGCCTAGGCAATTCCTGTAGTAAATATGCTACTATATGAATATCCTACTGGTTCTGTTTCTCTGGTTGAAACTTCAGACAATTAGAATGCATAGTATTTTATGTTCACCCAGTAAAAGGTACGTCAAGGTGCTTGAAACATGTTTAAAAATGGTTTCTAGGGGCTGGGAGTGTGGCTCAGTGGTAGAGTGCTTGCCTAGCCATGTGAGGCCCTGGATTTGATCAATCCTCAGCACCACATAAATAAACAAATAAATGAAAGTTATTGAGTTCATCTACAACTAAAAATATATTAAAAAATGGTTTCTATTTAAATCTCAGTCCCCTTTCATTTCTGAGGAAACAGGTGATTGTCACAGAACAGTCAAAATAAAATGAAATTTCTGTTAGTCAATCTTTTGGGACTGGAGTCCAGAAAGTAGATTACATGTGGAACTGTATTGACTGATGAAGTGGACATGATCCCAAGTTATGGTTTAGATGTGAGGTGTCTCCCAAAACTCATGTGGAGACAATGCAAGGTGTGGAGGGGAAATGATTGGGTAATGAGAGCCTTAATCCCCTGATTGGATTAACTGAGTGGTAACTGAAGGCAGGTGGGGTGTGCCTGGAGGAGGTGGGTCATTGGGGTGTGACTTTGGGGTATACATTTGGTATCTGGTGAATGGAGTCTCTGTCTTTTGGCTTCCTGGTCATCATGTGAGCCACTTCCCTCTGCCACACTCTTCCACCACGATGTCCAACCTCACCTTGAACCCCCAAGGAATGGAGCTGGCTATCTATGGACTAAGACCTCTGAAACTGTGAGCCCTCCAATAAATTTTTCCTCCTCTACCTTTGTTCAGGTTGGGTCTTTTAGTCACAGGAGCGAGAAAACTGACTAAAACACCACTATTCTCTAGAAACCTCCCATCTAAAAATATATTTCGGTGAAAGTTTTCTTATTTTGGAGGCGTAATTCTGTTTTTTAGTGATACATTTATTTGTGGGGCAAGATGCAAGCTAGTGAATCTTTTTTACTTAAGACGTGATGGAGAAGCTGAGAAAGAACTGAGAGAGGGAGGAGGAAGCTATCACCAGGGAGCTTCCAAAGCTGCAGAGAGGAGCCTCTGAGCAGAGAAGAAGGGGAGGTGGCTGCATTAGAAAAATTTCATGGAATAGAATAGAACAGTATACAGGGCATTTTAAAGGAAATTTTGTCTGTGGTAGGAGAATGTAAACCTTCTTCACTTGCAGTGTTATGGTTTGGATCTGACCCGTCCCCTCAGATCTCATGTGTTGAAGGTGTGGTCCCCAATGCAGCAGGGCTCAGAGGTGGGTCTTTAGGAGGTGACTGCATCATGAAGGCTCTGACCTCATGAACAGATGAATCTGTTTGTGGATTCATAGCTTAATGGACTGTTGGGAGGTGGTGGAATTTGTAGGAGGTGGGGCATCACTGGAGGAAGTAGGTCATTAGGGAACATGGCCTTGAAAGGTATATTTTACTCCCGCCAGCCACTCCTCTCCCTTTCTGCTTCCTGGCCAGTATGGGATGAGCATCTTTCCTCAACTACATGCTCCACTCCATGATGGGCCACCTCACCACAGACCTAAAAGCCGCAGGGTCAACTAACCATGGAATGAAACCTCTGAAACCATGAACCAAAATAAATCTTTCCTCCTTTTAAATTGTTTATCTCAGTGAAGGAAAGTTAACACATCTGCCTTCCCATGACATTTTAAATAAAGTATTTATTTTTACTAATGAATTATGCTGGATCAATTTCTGCAGTGTAGTATGTGCCAAGCTCTGCTGCTGGGCAAGTGCATAGTATGATGGAGGTTCCTATGGACTATAAAACCATCAAGGATGTACATTATATAGTTTTGGTTTATCAGTAAAAAATGTTTGTTATTTATGATAAAGTAGCTCATCCCTGCCTTCAGTATTTATCTATTGCACTGTAAGATACCTTAGGAGATAAGGTATGGTTTGGGGAACAAGATGTACTTAAATAAAAGACAATTAATGTGCTATGATTAAAAAGGCAGCTAATACAACCTGGACCTGGTTGGGGGGTCATGGAGCTTTCTGGGAGAAGTGACCCTTCAATTTATTTTATTTTTTTTAAATTAGTGCATTATAGTTATGCATAATAGTGGGGTTTGTTTTGACACAATCATACATGCATTTTAGTCTCCAGTACTTCCTCTTTCTCTCCCCTTCTAACTTCCCCAATCCCCTTCCTTTCTTCTACTGGTCTTCTATTTATTTATTCATTGCTTTAAGAAATTGTGCCTTCTAGGTATACATACAGGTAAAATTCACAGTGGTATATTCATATATGTACATACCATAATTTGGTGAATTTAATTTCATACTTCCTCCTTTTTCTTGTCCCCCCCCCGCCAAAATCTTCCTCTATCCATTGACCTCCCTTTTATTTTAATGCGATTTCCCCTGCTTTCCCTCCTTATTTTGCTATAGCTTCTACATATGAAAGAAAACATTCAACCCTTGACTTTCTGAGTCTAGCTTATTTCACTTAACATGATATTCTCCAGTTCCATTCATTTACCAGCAAATGACATAATTTCATTCTTCTTTTTGACTGAGTAAAACTCCGTTGTATATGTGTCCCACATTTTCTTTATCTATTCATCTGTTGTGGAGCATCTGGGCAGGTTCCATAACTTGGCAATTGTGAATTGCACTATTATAAACATTGATTTGCCTATATCACTATAGTTTGCCAATTTTAGTTCTTTTGGATAAATACCTAGGAGTGGGATATTTGGGTCATGTGGGTTGCATTCCTAGTCTTCTGAGGAATTGTCATACTGCTTTCTAAACTGGTTATACTAATTTGCAGTCCCATGAACAAAGGAAAACTGTACCTTTCCCCCCACATCCTTGCCAAAATTTATTATTATTTGTATTTTTGATGATTGCCATTGTGATTGGAGTGAGATAAAATTTCAAGGTGGTTTTGATTTCCATTTCCCTGATTGCTAAGGATGTTGAACATTTTTTTCATATATTTGTTAGCCATTTGTATTTCTTTTGAGAGGTATCCGTTTACTCATTTGGCCATTTATTAATTGGGTTATTTGACTGTTTTGGTATTATGGTCTTTATATTTTCAAGATATCAATCCTCTGATGGAGGAACAGCTGGTAAAGATCTTCTCCCATTCTTTAGGCCCCCTCTTCATGCTCTCAATTGTTTACTTTGCTGTGCAGAACCTTTTTAATTTGATGCCATCCCAATTATTGATTCTTGGTTTTATTTCTTGAACTTTAGGAGTCTAAAGGATGTTGGTGTTTTTGTCAATATGTTGGAGTTTTGACTCTGTTTTCTTCTAGCAGTTGTAAAGTTTCTGGTCTGATTCCTAGGTCTTTGATGCGCTTTGAGTTGACCTGCTGAGGGTGAAAGACAGGGATCTAGTCTCATTTTTCTACATATGAATATCCATTTTCTCAGAACCATTTGTTAAAAGGCGATCTTTTCTCTAACATATGTTTTTGGAAACTTCATCAAGTATCAAATGCCTACATCTATGTGGGTTTGTCTCTATGTCTTCCTTCCTATTCCATTGGTCTTCATGTCTGTTTTGGTGTCAATCATCATGCTGTTTTTCTTATTATAGCTCTGTAGTATAATTTGAGATCAGGTGTTGTGATTTCCCCAGCATATTTCTTCTTGCTCAGCATTCTTTTGGCTATTCTGGGTCTTTTCTACTTTCAGGTGAATTTTAAAATTGCTTTTTTCTAGTGTTGTGAAGAATATCATTGGTAATTTTATGAGAATTTTGAATCTGTTTAGTGCTTTTGATAATATGGACATTTTCACAATATTAATTCTGCCTATTTCTAAGAACATGGGTGGTCTTTCCAACTTGTAAGGTCTTCTTCAATTTCTTTTTTCACTGTTCTATAGTTTGCATTGTGGAATCTTTCACCTCCTTGGTTAGATATATTCCCAAGTGTTTTATTTTTATTTTTTGAGGTTATTGTGAATGGGATGTTTTTCCTTTGATTTACTTCTCAGAAGAAATTTCTTTCTCACTTTTGGAGTATAGGAAAGCTATTGATTTTTGTATGCTGATAATGTATACTGCTACTTTGCTAACTTTGTTAATCAGCTCTAGAAGTCTTTTGGTGGAGTTTTTTGTGTATTCTAAATATATGATCATGCCATTAGCAAACAGAGATAATTTGAATTTTCCTATTTGTACCCCTTTTATTTCCTCTCTCCTGATTGCTCTGGCTAGAGTTTCAAGAACTATAGTAAATAAGAATAGTGAGAATAGACATCATTGCATTGCTCCTGATTTTCAAGAAAATGCTTTCAGTTTCTCTCCTTTAAGTATGATTTGGCTTTGGATTTGTTATATATAGCATTTAGTTTTTACTAAATTTTAAACCCTTTATTTATTTATATGTGGTGCCTAGAATTGAACTCAGTACCTCACACATGCCAGGCAAAGGCTCTACCACTGAGCCACAACCCCAGCACTATATAGCACTTATAAGGTTGAGGTAAATTTCTTCTATCCCTAATTTCTTGAGAATTTTTAATGTGAATGGGTGCTGAATTTTGTCAAAGGCTTTTTCTGCATCTATTGAATTGATCACACAATTCTTGTCTTTAATTATATTTCTGTGGTGAATTACATTTACTGATATGTGTGTGTTGAGTAAACCTTGCTTCCTTGGGATGAAACCCACTTGATTATGGTGTTTTTCCTTCTTAATGTGTTTTTCCTTCTTCAGAAATTGAAGAAGACCTTACAAGTTGGAAAGACCACCCATGTTCTTAGAAATAGGCAGAATTAATTAATTAATGCTTTCTATTATTTTATTAAGGATTTTTGTATCTATCTTCATCAAGGATATTGGTCTGTAGTTTTCTTTCATTGATGTGTTTTTATGTGGTTTTGGTATCAGCATGATACTAGCTTTATAGAATGAATTTTATATTCCTTCTCTATTTCATGGAATAATTTGAGTAATATTGGCATTAGTTCTTCCTTAAAAGTTTGGTAGAAATTGGCTGTGAATCCATTGGTCCTGGACTCTACTTTTGGAAAGTTTTTAATTGGTGGTGCTTCAATCTCATTGCTTGATATTGTTCTGTTTAGGTTTTGTATATCCTCAGGGTTCAATTTGGGTAGGTCATATGTGTCTAGAAATTTGTCAGCGTCTTCTACATTTTCCTGCTTATTGGAGTATAAATTTTCAAAATAGTTTCTAATGATTTTCTGGATTTCAGAAGTGTCTGTTATGTTATTAACCTTTTCATCTCTAATTTTGTTGATTTGGGCTAGTGGTTTATCAATCTTGTAATGTCTTTACAAAGAACCAACTCTTTGTTGCATTAACCCTTTGTATATTTTAAATGATTAATTTCAATAATTTTGTCTCTAATTTTAATTATTTTCAGTCTTCTGATTTTGGAATTATTTTGTTCTTTCTTTCATATTGACTTGAGGTGTAGCATTAGATTATTTATTTGGGATTTTTTAAAAATGTAGGCACTCAATGCTATAAACTTTCCTCTTAGAACTTTCTTCATACTGCCCTAGAGATTTTGACATGTTATATCTCTGTTCTTATTTGTTTCTAAGAATTTTTTGTTTTCTTCTCTGATTTTTTCCATTACCCATTCCTCATTAGAAAGTGTATTTTTATATTTTCCTTGCAGATAATCCTCCTGCAAACATGGTGAATGTTCCTAAGACCTGCTGGATGTTCTGTAAGAAGTGTGGCAAACACCAACCCCACAAAGTGACATAGTACAAGTAGGGCAAGAATTCTCTGGAAGCACAGGGAAGGTGGCATTATGACAGGAAACAGAGTGGCTATGGTGGCCAGACTAAGCCAATTTTCAGGAAAAAGGCTAAAACTACAAAGAAGATTGTGCTGAGGCTTGAGTGTGTTGAGCCTAACTGTAGATCTAAGAGAATGCTGGCTATTAAGAGATGCAAGCATTTTGAACTGAGAGGAGATTAGAAGAGAAAGAGCCAAGTGATCCAGTTTTAAGCTTCATTGTTTTGTTATGAAGATAATAAAATGTTGAGGTTATCTTAAAAAAAAGTGTTTTATTAATCTCCAAACACTAAAATGGTTTATGTTATCTTGCTATTGATTTTTCATTTCATTCAATTATGATTTGATAGGATGCAAGAAATTATACCTTTGTTTTTGCTTTCTAAGATTTATTTTGTGTGTTAAAATATGGTCTATTTTAGAGAAGGTACATCTGAGAAGAAAGTAACTTCAGTTGATGGATGAAATATTCTTTAGTTGTCTGTTAGGTCTGTTTGATTAATAGTATTTTGTAATTTTGAAGAGTCTTTAATTTGCTTATGTATGGATAACCTATCTATCGATGAGAGAGTTATGTTTAAATTACCCAATATTGTTATATTGGGATCTATTTGATTCTTTATATTGAATCAGATTTGTTTTATGTACATCCATGAACTGATACTAGGGGAATAAGTATTTACAATAATTATGTCCTATTGTGGATGATTCCTGTAATCAGCATGAAGTATCCTTCTTTGTATCTTTCGATTAATTTTGGCTTGCAGTCTACTTTGTCATTTATGGTGGTAACTATTCCTGCTTGCTTTCAGTCTCCATTTGCATGGCATATCCTTTTCCATCCTTTCACCTTCAACTTGTAGATGTCTTGCCTGTAAGGTGAGTGTTTTGTAAACACCATAAGGTTGGGCCTTATTTTTTAACCTATTCTACCAGTTTGTACCACTTTATTGGAGAGTTTAGACCTTCTGCATTTAGTTTTATTATAGACAGATGATTTTCATTTTCTGCCATTTTGATTTATTTCGGATGTTTAATTCAGACCTGATTCTCCTTTACTGTTTGTTCTAGTGAGATTTATTCATATGATGCCTCTGATATTTATTTTTCATAACTTCTGTGTGAAATATTTCATTGAGTATGTTTTGTGGTGCTTAGTGGTTATGAATTCTTTTCATTTCTGCTTATCATGGAAAGCTTATCATCTTTAATTCTGAAGGATAGTTTGGCTGGACATAGTAGTCTTCATTGGCACCTGTTATCTTTCAGGGTTTGGTATATATTATTCCGAATCCTCCAGGCTTTTAGATTTTGGGTTGATATCAGTAAAAATTCTAATGGGCTTACCTCACAGTGTAACCTGACATTTTTCTCTTGTGACATTTAGAATTTTTTCTTGTTCTGTATATTAGGCATTTTAATTATACTGTAATTTAGACACTTTTTTGATCTTGCCTTTTTAGGGTTCTAAATGCCTTCTGTATTTGGATTTCCATCTTATCCTAGATTTGGAAATTTTTCTGATATTATTTCATTAATAAGGTTGTGCATTCCTTCAATTTGTATTTTGGTACCTTTGTCTATGCCAATGATACTTACATTTGATCTTTTAAGGTTTTTTTTTTTTTTAAATTATATGTCTTTACTAAAGGAGACTCTTAATTTACAGAGTAAAAGTGCTAAGATATCATCTAACAAATAAAGAAACATCAAGCATTTTTAACTAAAATATATTTAAAAAGTAGATGTGTTTATAATTTGGTTAATAAAAAAGGTCTAAAACTCCTTTGTTTATGTTCTCACTGAGAATGGACTTGCTGGAAGTTAAACTTCTGTCAGGTATGATTTATATAAGAGTCTAAGAAATTTTTCACCTGGTAAAGTAAAAGACTATAAATGTCTAAGTAAATTAAAACAAAATTTGTACAAAGTAAATTTCAAAAATTTACATGTAATGATATTGGTTATATATAATTAACACAATCAGCTAAAGTTATTTAAAGCTTTTTCCTCTTTTAAAAAGAAAAACTTGACTTTGTGCAAAGTTTCTGACATGAGTCCTATTTATAAGTATAGATAAGATCTTTTCACAGACCCCTGGGGGCTTTCTAAGTAAAGTTTGAGAGAAGAAAAAAATGCTTAAAACAGCAATCTACTCTCATTACAATAAAATAATTTCTTACTGTCTGTTAAGTTTATTACTTAAAAAAAACTAGTTTTAAAGGAATTAAGATTTGTAAAGTTTTGATTAAACAATAGCTGTTAAAGTGTCACATTATATTCCAGATTACACATTTTTCTTTAAAAGCCAAATTTAGTTAATCTAAAAACATCAGTGTAATTGTGGTACAGTTATTGATTTCCTCCTTTTTTTCTTTAATTACTTATTTATTTATTTTTTATAGACTGTATTTTGATTCATTATACACAAATGGGGTACATCATTTTGTTTCTATGGTTGTACGTGATATAGATACATACCATTCGTGTAATCATACATGTACATAGGGTAATGATGTCTGTCTCATTCCATGATTTTTCATACCCCACCTCCCTCTCATTTCCTTCTACATAATCTAAAGTTCCTCCATTCTTTTCTCACTCCTCACCCCCCCCCCCATCCACATTATATATCATCTTCCACTGATCAGGGAAAACATTCAGCCTTTGGTTTTGGGGGATTGGCTTATTTCGCTTAGCATGATATTCTCCAACTCCATCCATTTACCTGCAAATGCCATAATATTCTTCTTCTTTATGGCTGAATAATATTCCATTGTGTATACCACAGTTTCTTTATTCATTCCTCTGTTGAAAGGCATCTAGGTTGGTTCCACAATCTAGCTATTATGAATTGTGCTGCTATAAACATTGATGTGGCTGCTTTACTGTAATGTGCTGATTTTAAGTCTTTTGGGTATAAACCAAGAAGTGGGTTAACTGGGTCAAAAGGTGGGTCCATTCCAAGTTTTCTGAGGATTCTCTGCACTGCTTTCCAGTGTGGCTGCACTAATTTGCAACTCCACCAGCAAGGTAAAAGTGTGCCTTTTGGTCTTTTAATGTTATTCAGGATTTCTTGAATATTCTGATCATGATATATTAACATCTTTATTATTAGCTTTACTTTCAAGATTACATATTTGTCTTCTAGGCCTGAGACTCTGTCTTCAAAGTCATTTAATCTATTGGTGATGTGTTGGGACTAATGACATGTTAACTAACTCAGGCTGACTCCTTACTCCCTGGCGAGTAAGCAAGATCAAGGCCTCAAAGGCGGTTTCAATAGTTAATGACAATATATCGGACCACCATCAGGGATTGGTTAACAACAGTTCCGTGAATGTGATCATCTCGTGCTTGCCATATAGTCCTATGGGACCCTCGCCTGCGTGAACCCCCCTGTGCCTTGCTGACCTTTAAGCTGATTGGTTCCCACCTAGCCTCCACCCTACATAAAAGCTGTGTGACTTCCTCAATAAACAAGTTCCTGCTGTGACTGGTCTCCCTGAGGCGTCTGATTGTCTTCCGCCCAGAGGGCTGGGTGCGGGCGGTCAGTCGGCTCTACCTATCCTGGTTTGACCTTGTTGGGGAGTGTCCCCTTCCCTTGTTGCTGGTCGAGAAGAGCAAGGGGGCTTAAGACCCCGACATCTGGCACCCAACGTGGGGCACCTCAAGGCTGATCCGCAGCCAAAGCAAAGAGGCAGCTTCGAAACCCAAAGTACCGGCAGATCGGGTCAAGCGAGTTCCGAGGTAAGGGCATCCCTGAAAAGATGGGGCAAACACACACCACACATGGTGACCCTGCGCTCTCAGCTCTTAGACTCGTGCTGAAGAGTAGGGGCCTTGAGTGGTCTGATACACAGGCGGAAAAAACCTGGGACACCTTTACTCGGGTGGTCCCTTGGCTTCCTGCCGCTAATCTTTTTGACTGGTCCACATGGGATCATGTAGAACAACTTGTTAGGAAGAGGGAAATCAATTTAGGGGAGGGTCCCCCATTGGGAGTCTGCCCTACATTATCCGCCCTTAAGGCATGCTTCTCTCCAGTACCTCCCAAAGGGGGCTCCAAGGTTCCCCCAAAGAGTTGCCACCTCCGGATGGCGGGAAATCTTCCCAGCGGTCATTTTATAATACTGGGAGAGAACTCACTGACTCTAACCTCCCCCCTCCCTGTATGGCCTTCCTGGTAAATGCTAAAATGTTAGTTTGGGAAGGAATGACTACCGGTCACAAATTGGCCTGTGCAGGGATGAAAGATCGCTCCATGGGAAGGTGGATTGTGGTTACCAAAGATATTGGTGCACAGCTTCCGTGAGCGAGTGGGCAGATGGAAAGGGATTCCTTATCTTCAAGTCTCTTCTTTCTTGTGCTTCTATGCTCTTCCTGCAAACTCCTGCCTCCTTCTTCTCTCCCTCTTAATCCCTCCTTCTCCTCC
The DNA here is from genome assembly GCF_902686445.1 of Sciurus carolinensis. Classification (NCBI taxonomy): domain Eukaryota; kingdom Metazoa; phylum Chordata; class Mammalia; order Rodentia; family Sciuridae; genus Sciurus; species Sciurus carolinensis. The sequence continues at coordinate 63,235,782 of NC_062224.1, forward strand.
AACTTTGACTCAGTTGTTTCTGCTTCCATTCCCTGGCCCAGCCCACCTAGTCCGCCTAGCACGAGGTCCCACATACGCCGGTGTGGAGGGAGTAACCAGCCCAACCATTGGTGGCATGTCCCAGTAAGGAGTATAATATAGTAGCCCCATTCCCCACAAGTAGTGGGAGATAATTGTTTCACAATTTTCTGCGTCCAAACCTGAATTGATTACTAACCAGGAAAAAGGATTAAAATGCCCTAGGCATCAAGTTTCTACTGGAACATTTTAGCCCCTTTCAGATCCAGATCTCAGTCAAGGTTTACATTGAAATGTAAATAGAGAAAGCCTGAAGGCTCAGTAGGAGACTGCTCTCAAACCCAAGGGGGGGAAAAAAAAAGCAAAAAGAGTCTTACCTGAACTCCAGCAAAAGTTAATTTTATGATTCTTTACTAAAGTAATTAACGGTCATATCATTTTTCCAGGACTCTTGTTTTTTTTTAATTCTATTTTTTTTTTTTGAGCTCAAAACTTTTTGATTCAACTAGAGTTTTTGAACATCTGTTACACTGCAATGGAGATTCACCTATAAAGTTACAAGGCCTTTGATTTTGTGTTATTTGTATGTCGTGCTGTCTGATGTCATGTTTTGTCTGTATCAAAACTGAGCGATGGTATGTCTTTACTCTGTGTACAGAGAAACAACATGTATCCCATTTGTTTACAATAGAAAAAACAAAACAAAAAAACAAAACAAAAAAAAAAACCTGAGCGCTCCTAAAATTTAAAAATGGATCCAAATATTTTTAATTCAGGTGATTTTAAAAGATTCAATTTAAATTGGGTAAACTAATAGAAGTAAAATGTCTGAAAATTAACTCACAAGTCTCTAGGTGGTCAAACTAATAAAATGGTGATGTTTATAAAATGTCTAACATCAATTTTTCTAGGACTTTTCTTCAACAGGAAAGAGATGGCAAATACTGTTTGTTCAGAACACTTGTCTAATATCTTGACTAAAAACAAGGTTACTAAGAGTTATGTCCTAACAGGTACAATTCTATATACAAAGGGTTCTAAAGGTTTCAACTGTGTTTCAATTAGAGTACTATAAATAACAAAATATTTAATCTTATTAAAATGGAGTAATTTATATAAATTAAGAAATTTCTTAAGAGTTGTTTCAGAATGTGAACAAAAAGGTCAACACATAGAAAAGAAAAAAATAAAAGGTTCTAGATATGGAAATATATTTAGTGAAAAACAAAATGTTTCTGGGTAAGAAAGTGCTTATGTGATAAAATACATGAGGGTCTAAATAAGTGCTAAGAAAATCTGTAAAGGGCAAGTTTCAATAAGTTTGCATGTAACTAAGTTGGTTATATGTATGTGACACAGTTAAAACTATTTAAGGTTTTTCCTAAGGTGAAATAATAATGTTCTGATATAAACCAAAGTTTAATCTATATGGTAAAATGACAAGGATTTCTTAGAAACACTAATTCACTCTTAACTTTGTGTCTATTAAGTTTTATTCTTTAGAAAAATTAGTCTTAAAAATTGGGGTTTATACAATTATGGTTGGACAGCTGTTGGAGTATTGTGCTACGTTAGAGTCTAAATTTTTCTTTAAAAACTAAATTTGGTAATATAAAAGTGTCAAGGTAATTGTGGAATGGTCACTCGTATATTAAATGTGTTCATATTTTCCAGGCATACAAGTTTTTAAAACAGGAAATTTGTCAAGCTGCTATTCTCCAAACTAAACTTGTCTGTAATGGTAATTTTAAACTTATAAAGAGTAAATTTTATTGGGAATTTATTTCTATCATTTAATGTTCTACTATAGGACCTGTTATCAATAGGGTATATGTAAAATTTGTTACTTTTTACATTGAGATAAATATTTTGTGTAAATGTATCTCTAAAAGATAGAGCCTGATTTGTTTAAAGGTTAATATTGTGAAGCATGAAAACATTTTGCCACTTTGCCACACAAAAGGAAACTTAAAAGCTCTCTCAGCCTTTCTTTAATTCATGTTTTAGATATAATGTTAAATTGTGTTAACTAGTGTTCATATAGACTCAGGAGTCAGTATGTGTAAACTTCTTAAAATGACATTTAAGAAAGAGTGTAATGCGCAGTAGCAAAAATGGGACAACAGTGATTAAGATTGGGGTCTCTGACCTCGTGACTTTGGACAGTAGACTTCCTTGAGAGCTACACAGAGCTCATAACATTGCACTTTGCAGCTCTACCATCTTTCCTTGGCTGCTGTTGTCTTGCAAAATCATTGTAGTTTGGATCTGCTAATGGCATAGGAAGGAGGGCTTTGCCTGTTTCTTGGTGAAGATTGCTGTTTCTATACCAACCACTCTGGCATTGTACAAGATAAAATAAAAAACCTACAAGAAGATCTGGAACGTTGTAGGAGCGAGCTACACTCTAATTTCCTCTGGACTGGATTACATGGGTGGCTCCCCTACCTCCTCCCACTTAGGGGACTGCTAATCACCATTATCCTTGTGTTCACCTTTGGGCTTTGCGTAATCAATAAGCTTATCCATTTCCTGAAAAGGTAGGCTAAATCTGTGCAGCTCATGGTGGTCCAACAGCATTATACTGCCCTTCATAATGACGATTGGGAGCCCTATAGGATCATGGATCACTCGTATCAGGACACTGGGGTCTAAGTGTCTCTCCCTTAAGCCTGCTCCTCCTGAGGGGCCCACCTGAAGTGCTAAGGTGGTAGTCAATGACGGGTAAGATCCTCAGAGGAGGACAACCTAAGACAGGCACACCTTCGAGTAAGATGGACCCCCAAACTGCTAGGGTGATGTTCCATGATGGGTAAGACCCCCCTAGGGGCAACCTAAGACAGACACACCCTTAATAAAAAAACAAAAAAGGGGGATATGTTGGGACTAATGACACGTTAACTAACTCAGGCTGACTCCTTACTCCCTGGCGAGTGAGCAAGATCAAAGTCTCAAAGGTGGTTTCAATAGTTAATGACGATAAATCGGACCACCATCAGGGATTGGTTAACAACAGTTCTGCTCGTGCTTGTCATATAGTCCTATGGGACTCTTGCCTGCGTGAACCGCCCATGCCTTGCTGACCTTTAAGCTGATTGGTTCCCACCTAGCCTCCACCCTACATAAAAGCTGTGTGACTTCCTCAATAAACAAGTTCCTGCTGTGACTGGTCTCCCTGAGGCGTCTGATTGTCCTCCGTCCGGAGGGCTGGTGCGGGCGGTCAGTCGGCCTTACCTATCCTGGTCTGACCTTGTTGGGGAGTGTACCCTTCCCTTGTTGCTGGTCAAGAAGAGCAAGGGGGCTTAAGACCCTGACAGTGATGCTTTCAATTGAAATTTTAATTTGATTTATTGAGTCTTTCATTTCCAGGATTTCTGGTTTTTTTTTTTTTTTTTTACATAATCTTTATATCTTTATTGAAATGTTATTTCAATTACTCTATATTCTGTCTTAGTTCATTACTTAGATTTTATTTTATTTCACTGAACATTTTAATTATCAACTTTCTAAATTTTTTTTCTGGCATATCCTCCACTATAGTGTCAATGGGGTCAGTTGTATTGTGAGCTATTTGGGGTGACTTGTTTCCTTGATTTTTCATATTTCTAGTATTTTTGCCAATCTTCTGGAATAATTATCTCTTCTACTTTATATAAGGGACATTTTAATGAGCTGCTTTTTCTTTACTATGTGTCATGTCTTGATCAAATGTCTTGGTGTCAATATTTTTACTTCCTTTAAACTTCTTATTTTGTCAAGTTTCTAATACTACCTTGAGATACTCATCCTCACTAATTACAGCCACTTCAGAACAATACCTTGTAGTGGCAAATCTTTTAACTTATTAACAATGTTTTTTAGTAGTCTACTAATCTGAGTGGTAAATTGGAAAGATTTTCTTGAATTAGTTGGAAAATTAGATAATAAGGAAGGCAAAATTGCTTTCAAATTATATTTCCTCTCTGACCAGCTGTTTTCCCGCTGCTTCAATTCTGGGTTGTGGAGGAATCAATCGAGACTTACTATCTTCCCTCCGTCACTTTCTGGGATCCAGTTTGTTTCTTTATTTTTCTTGGTTAGGTTTTTGCCATGGAGTATCTTCTTTTTGGGGTCTCAGTTCCTGTGCAGTTTGTTCATTCTTGGCATTGACCCTAAGTGGTTAAACTTGTTAGGAGAGTCTCCATGCAGAATTTCTCTGCAGGGTTTCCCTCCCTTCTTGGCTGGATGGCTCTGATACACCCCTCTTTCTTGGAATCTCAGACCATGTGCTGGAGGGAGGAGAGTAGAATGTATCAGTCTATCCTTCAGCCTTTTCCAGGCTTGGAGGAGATGACTTGGGATCACCAGATTTGGCGTGAATTTAAATGTTCTCAGTCCCTCACACCCGACCCCATCCCAGTGCACCCAGGCTTCTCATCCCAGAGCTCAGAGTCCCTGTTTCAAGTGAAAGAGTTCTTCACTTTTCTCAGTTCTGTAAACTAAATCTGGGTGCCGAATCGCTGTTTTGATTCACTCTAAGTGAATCAAATGATAGTGTGGCTATCCTATGATAGTGTGGCTTCCTCTGAAGACCTTATTCCATTTCCCAAAAGGATGGACTATGTAGATTTAAAAAATATAGTTCATTAAGATGAAAGAAGTTAGGGTTTGAATGCTCTGCAAAGGTTGGAATATTCTTCAGCCTGTGACAGACAGCTGAGGTGCAGGCTCTGGCCCTGCCTTGCCACTGTGTCACTTTGGGTGAGTCATTCAAAGGGTGAGAGGAGAGAAAGTTGAAGTCAGGTAATGTATGAGAGCCATAAAGGGGAAGTGAAGGAATAGAACAGAGACAAGATATTTTTCTATAGAGGGAGAAGTGAGGAGAGTAAGAGTAATAGAACAAGCAAACAAGTAGAGAAGACTACACCAACACCCCTATGTCAGACAACAGAACTAAAAAGAATTAACAAATAAACTAAAAGACCCTCATCAAAACCAACCAACCAAACAAAAAGTCAATACCTTTTAGAAAAATAGAACAATATATTAAAAGGTTAATAGAAGGAAAAAAATAAAATAGGAAAAAAAAACTCCCCTCCTGAGAAACATGCATATATGGATATACATGAACCAATCAACAAATATAGTAAGAACAACAAAAATATATCAATTAGAAAACAGAAATATAATAAAACCCTCTTAACTAAAAATGGTTAAGTTCTTCCATCAAGGTAGCTGAAATTATTTCCATTCTATTTGAGAGTGTCCAGTCCTTTACTTCTTGGGCTGTGTATCTCTCCAGGGGAGCCAGGACTGGGTGATATTAAACCCAACTTCCTTTTGTGATTTTCACCTCTCTGCCGGCTGGAATAGATTGGAAACGTAGCTGGTTGAGCTGACTCTCAGTTTCTCTGCTCATGAATACGGTGGGAATGGAACTGGAAGTGTCTTCTATTGGGATTTTGTTTTGACATCTTAGATTGCTGCTCTTTCTGGATATAAGTAGTGCAGAGATCTGTTTGGGAAGTTAGGGCTTCTGAGGATGAATTCTAAATAGAACTTTGGATCTTTGTTTGGGGAAATGATTCAATCCTTGTACCCCAAGGACTGAATATATGTAGATCTTGGTTGGGCATCTAGGTTTATAGTGTCTCCATAGAGTTTTACTCACAGGTCGGGGTGACAGGCCTCTATGGGTGGATGGTGCATGGCGGGTCTCCTGTAGCCTGCCCACCACCAAAAATAAATTTCTAAGTTTCATTCCTGAATGTAGCCATGCCCACCTGATCAATTTCCCCTGATCCTTTTCAGATGGTCATTTGTGCTACAAAACTTAAAAGGAAATTGGGTTGCACTCCCTAGTCCCCAGTGTAATCACCCCTGTCTGTCAACATTCCCAAACCTTTTCCACTGGTTGTTCAAGCCACAGGGCTCAAAGTGAGAGTAGGTTGCACTCTCTTCTGTACCTCTGTCTTGAATCCCCCGAATCCACCATTCTCCACAATTGCCTTGGGGTCATGATTTGCCAGGTGCTCTTTAGGTCACTCAGTAAGTGCTGACTGAGACAAAGTGGAACTATTTGCTAAGGACTCTCAGGTTCCCACAAGAACAAGATTTAGCATAAACTCCTTTATCTGGATCTCCACCTCAGTTCTTCAGTTAGAAGTTGAAAAATATGGAGCACATTTTAGGTGCCAAATTTGTTCACTGTGCTTCTCTTTCTCATTGTTGCCCCTCCCTTTGCAGTGACAGAACACCACTGGTGTGCTGGGTTCATGTGTATTGCCTTATAGCTGCTGTTCACCAGAATCTCTGGGCTTTCCCAAATTATTGACAGAAAATAATGATTTGCCATGGTTTTCTTCAGACACCCACCTGGTTATGGAGTGGTATCCCTGTCATTCAAGTTCCAAATAGCAGAGCAAGTGGAAAGTGCCTCTTCCATCTTGCCATTCCCCCAACCCCACCCTTCATTTGAAACCACAGGATGAATAGGAGTTAGAAAGATAAATAGCTAGAGATAGATGGTTAATGTCCTTGGTTTAGTGAGCAATCTATTGGGTGGGTGCTTTTTCTGAGGACTTTATGGGAGGCTAATACCCTGAATATCATTTCTAGTGGAAAACAACCCACTGTGAGAATCTCTGGTTAAATGTTTCTGTCCCTCCCAAGTTCATATGTTGGTTCTTAACCTCCATGGTTAATAATATTAAGAGGAGAGGCCTTTGGGAATTGAGTAGGTCTTGAGAGTGGATTCCTCATGAAGGGATTAGTGCCCTTATAAAAGAACCTGGAAGGAACTCATTTGCCCCTTTTACCATGTGAGGACATATCAAGAGAGTGGCAGTCTCTGAACCAGAAAGGGACCCTCAGCAGATATCAAATTTACTAGTACCTTGATTTGGGATTTCCTATCTTCCAGAACTGTAAGAAATAGATTTAAAAAAAAAAAAAAGTCACTTTTTTTTTTTTTTTTTTTTGTATTTTGTTATAGCAGCTTAAATGGATTAAGAAAACCTCCCAGGCAGAAACAATAACAGTCCAGTCTGGCCAGTTTCCTGGCTGTTCTGCACATAAAGGTTAAAGAGGTACTTTAGAAGTTCAGAAAATTATGAAGGACTTGGATGGCAGAAGGACTTGCATGGACTTGATATAAAATCTCACAATAACAGATTTAGAGGCAACCCTTAGGGCCTGAGCTAAGCACTTTAAGAATAAATATGAGGAAAACCTTCATTGAATCTATTTTGTGGAACTTTTATTCTCTAAAATGTAGCACAGATTGAAATGATAGAAAAGTTCAAGACCTTGGGCAAACTAATGTGTGATGGATTCATAATGGACTATTAAAGGAATCAAAGGCTATTTGGCATAAATCACATTATCATCAGATTTTGACATCATGGGATTCAAAATGCCTCAATGACACTCCCAAAGGGAGACATGGGAAGACATGGGCCAGGGGTCTCCCGTTGACAATGATAATGCTCTTTCTTTTATTAGGTGTCCTAAACAAGATGTGTTTTTATTTGTGTAAATACACACACACTCTCTCTTTTCTGTCTCCTTTCCTGAAGAAAGGCTTATAGCAACAGAGAGTTATGAGTGATTATACCCCAGCAATCAGCAGGTATGTTCCCTAACTACACCTTTCTACCTACTATTCTTTACTCATATGTTTTCTTTTGCTTCATTTTCTTAGGCCTTGATTCCATACAGACATATAGCATTTAAAAATATTACCAGTGCCTGCTGATTTATTACTTTCAGAGCTCTGTATGTGAGCCTTGAACTCATCATGGTGGAAGTCTTTTTCACATATGTTGGTATGAGAGCCAGTTAAAATGAAAAGCATTGGATCATCATTGATAACTCCATGGGATGTACTGGTTTATTCCTGGAAGTCTCATATTGATTTCAGCAGGGCATGGAGACTACTTCTCCAGGAAACAACTACGTAAAGGATTCTGGCTGAGTGTGAGAAGGCTCTTATGCCTCCTTGTTTGTTAGGGTACTACTTTCCTAACTTTTGTGGAATAGGGAACCAGTTATTTAGCCAAGTCTTCTTTCCAATCACTTTTCTCAAAGCATCCACATGATTATATGTTTTAGGGAATATTAATCAGCATTTTCAGGGTTGTTGACATGGTCTCCCATGCCACTTTGCACTGTGCAAAGATTGTGTCATCATTTGTTGAATTGCTGAATTGCTAGGAGTGGTGGTTGGGGTGACCTTGAGGACCTTTCCTGAGACATCCTTGAACTTGTCTCTCACCTGCTTCTGGCTGCTCTTTGCCTGGGATGAATGACCTAGCTCTCACCTTTGGGAGGATGAGATCCATTTCCTACTGTGTTACCTGTTTCACAGAGTAACCTGGATTCGTGGTCTACTTACTTCTGCTTTTCAGTTTCTGATATTTTCATTTAAAATGTGGAGTAGAACTTGAATTGGTAAGGGATGCAGTTGGGATGGCATGGGATTCTTGGAAAAGGACTGACATTTGAACACTGGATATATCTGGCAAGACATCACACAAGGGGTGGTGGAGGATTCCTTGGATGGAGTAAGGGAGGAAGTGACTTTGAGTTCTCTGATATTCTTTAATTCTGAGATTCTAATGATAGCTTATTATTTTTCTTTATAATTTTTGAATTTGTTATTGTTATTATATATGTTGAATAAAATATAAAAATCTTTCCCTTATTCCTGAGAGTTTGTGTCCTGTTAGATCAACTGAATTTCTTTTTCTGAAAAAATTTAAAAGAACTAAATTTTGCCAATTTCTTCAATAGATTAAAGGAAAATTATATTTATGACATGTATTAGTTTTACCTGAAAAACATGAGTTTTTACTATGTAATGTCCTTTACTTTGCATTTTTCTGTCCTAAAGTACACCATGTCATATTCCTGAATGAATAGTTCTCTTGAATCCTGCTCTGCCCAAAGTAGTAAGCATTAATCACATACAGCTACTGAATGCTTGAACTGTGGCTCATCTGGATTTCTAGGACTTAGTCTGAAAATAAAAAATGTAAAATGTCTCATTAATACTTTTTATGTTACTTATAGGTAGAAATAACAGTATTTTAGATATGTTGCATTAAATACAATATGTTGCTAAAATGCATTCACTTATATCCCTTTACTCTCAATAAATGTGAATACAAGAAGATTTAAAGTTTCTTGTATTTTGTTTGTATTGGACAGTACTACTCTAAGCCATTCTTTTTAATAGGTATGTTATATTCCAAAGAACTTCATATAAATTTTAGTAAGTTAGTGATCTATTTTCTGTAACAAAGGCATTTTGTTTGAAGCTCTTTATGTGGAGAACTCTTGTTTGACTATGATGGTCTAGAAAATGGCTATTTTTCTTACAGAGCATATCAAGAATGTCAGAGCTTATGCAAAGTACATCTGTATGTACCCTGTGTCCTGAATTCCTAATTAGATACTGAACTACCAGAAAATCACTGAACTATACCTAGTATACTCAACAATTTTCCTGAGTCTTGCTCTTTCTGAATAGCTATCAATTTGCAAATAATTGTACAGAGTCACACAAAATCAGTGCTTGAGGTACTGGACCCTGATAAGAACAGGGAGAGCTTGGAAGTCTTCAGGGAGTTTTTAAATTTGATGTAGTTGGCTCAGATAGAGGCATGCAGTATTGCAATTTGGAAGAATATTGTAGGAAGAGCAGTAAACTTGGGAGTCTCACAGATAAGCTCTACAGAACCTACAGTGTCTTCCTTTTATGGAGAATATGCTTTATTTTTGGAACCAGAGGACCTGGGTTGGAATTTGGTCTCAGCTATTTATAAATGCTGTGAGAACTTGAGTAAAAACAATAGACCTCTCTGGGCTTTGGATTTATCACTTGGAGAAATGAGCTAAAATGACTCCCTATATAGTATTCTCCTATGTCATGATGTCTCTTAAAGTTGATGGGAGAAGGTGATGATTGGAATGAATGAACTAAGATATTTAATTATTACTTTCTTTTATTAAAAGTACAGTCCATTTTGTAAACATGCAACAGTGATGATGTCATAATTATATGCGTCATCACTTCAGGTGACCTGTGTCATGATCCTTGTTCGCTCATTTCCTCCGTTTTATGGTCATGGATGCAGAGGACTCAGACTTGCTCATTGTGGTGTCAGTAGGTTTTTCAGTCAACTTGGTACCTTTTCCTTAAAATACACTAGCATGCTAATAGCACCTAGCCTTCTTTATGCATTTTAGTGACTAAATCCTTCCAAGAAGGAAAATTATTTTATGAGTGGAAAATCTGGGGGCTATCAATCTTGGACAAAAGTTTGGCTATATCATAGGGAAATATTTATAAGCCAGAACTTTACTAGTGACTACTGAAGATGGTCTACATTCATTGGCAGGGGTCTTCTTTGGGGATTCTGACTACCTCTGTGCAGTGGTTCTTGCTCTTGGGCTCCAGGGTCTATCCATGATGCTGTGGGTAAGAGGAAAAGTGGAGTTGCTCACAGTCCACCCCAATTATCAATCTAGTTATTCCTGAATTAGGTTTGGTTGACTGTCCAGGGTTAATGACCTTGATGCAAAGCCTCTGTCAGCCACTGCAACAGAGTTGGATGACTTCCCAACAAGGAGACCAGGCAAATTCCAAGGTTCCAGACTGAGCCTTCTAGGTTGAAATGAAAAAGCAGAGGAGTAGGGGACCTCAGAGATTTTGGTTAGGGCAAGAATTGTGGGTGTATATTTGCATATGTGTGTATGTCTCACCCTCCAGACATGCTCCAGTTACCTGAGGCTACCAGGCTACCATACTCTTTTAGGGTATAACCCAGAGGCCATCAAGTCCTCCAAGAAGAAATTGAGTTATTGGAACTCTGATAGTTCTGGGGCTGACTGTACTTTCCCAGAGTTTCACATGATTCATTTCCAGAAAGTAATTTCAGTTGATTGCCTTGTGGTCTTTTTGAATGAGACATTTTAAGAAATAGGAGAAAATCGAAAGGATTGGCTCACCATCAAAATATATCCCTTCTGAATGTTCCTAAGGGCAGTGCAACTGCCAATTTGGGATGGAAACTTGTTGGAATTTTTGTCTCTGGAGATTTTTAATGGGAAGCTAGACAGCTATCTTTCTTGGTCCATTTAGTTGGATGCCTGCCTGGGACAGGAGTACCAGATGACCTTGAAGTCATCTAGAAGGGTCCAGTACTGGCCTTCTACAATTGTGTGATAGATTCATGAAGCTATATTAGACTGAAGATTTTACCTGTCCTGCCATCTGCTTTAATAGTTGTTTGCCTCATTTTGTTTCTCCAAACAGATTTTAAACTTTTTAAAGTCTGGGATGCTGCCTTGTGCTTCTTTCATATTCTCCATAGAGGAGAGAGAAGGTGGACATAATTATTGGAACAAAGTTCTGGAGGAGTTGGTGTGCAGAGAAATGGGGTAAGGTCCCAGGTAGAAGGTTGACTATTGAGAGAAAAGATATCACATATTCTGAGTTTAGAGGGAAGAAATCCAAAATTTCTGTGGCTGTATCTTATGGACTGATGTATGTGTTCCTCTGTTCTCACCTTCAGTTCCTATGTTGTAGCCCTAACCCCAGTGTGGTTACATTTGGAATAAAGAAGTCATTAAGGTTAAAGGAGGTCATAAAGACAGGGCCATGATCTGATTGGATTGGTATCCTTCTAAGAGGTGAAATTGGGGAATCCTCTCCCCGTCATCCCCTGGGTGCATATTTTGAGGGAAGGTCATGTGAAGACATAGGGAAGAAAATGTCTCTAAACCAAGAATGTAGCCCTTTCCAGAAAATGAGCCCTGCTGCAACCTTGATCTTGGACTTTGAAGACTCCAGAGCTGTGAAAAAATAAATGTGTGTTATTTAAGTCATGTAGCCTATGTTATTTGGTTACGGCAGCCCTAACTGACTATCATACTGCACATAAGTAAATAGTTAGGCATGAGAAAAGATGAGGGTGAGCATATCTCCTGATCTCAGTTTCACTGGTAAAGAATGAATCAGGATCATCTGCTGAAAGAGAGGAATCTAAGGTGAGGGTAGGAAATAGCATGCATTTAGAATAATTATTTTGGGGAATGGCAGTAAGTGCCGATTGAGGACCAGTAGTCAGGTAAGGCTCAGGTGAATTTGGAAGCCATGAAGGTGTAATTAGGGGAGCCAATCCTGTGAGTTGCCAGGCTTTTGTCAGCGGGGTGTGGGTAATGGGCATAGGGATGGAGGGAGGGGGTTAGACCCTGACACAGGGTTGGAATTTTCCTGGGTGATGTGATAGAAAGATAGGGATGCAAGGTAATCAAGGTTAGGGGACAGAGGAAATTTTGGGGAATCCATTTGAGGATGTAGGCTTGGTAAGGAAGGAAAAGTCATGCTGGTTGCAAAGTTAATATGTAAAATAAAATATTTTAAAAAGAATGGGGACCGGAGAAACTGAAATACCCTGTGAGGCCAGGGAACAAGTGCAGGAGGAAATGAGCAAATCAGAGCACAGTGGAGCATGGCCAAAAAGTAGACCCTCAGAGTTCCAGATTTTTGGGTGATGGAAAACCTAGAGTGTGGCTATGAAAAATGGGTGACCACGACCTTCAGGACCTCACTCTCAGTGGATCATCCCACAAGTGGTTTCTCTCCATGAATGTGCATAATTCCTTAGATCTGATTAGGAATAAGAGTGGAAAGAAGGACTGTGGGGGAGTTCTCAATGAATGCTGACAGGGAACTTAGAGTGATTTGGGGACCTATTGGTGAAAGTTTTTTTTTTTTTTAATAAATTTTTCACCAACCCCAAAGTCAAACAAACAAACAAACAAAAAAGAAAAATATAAAAACCCTCACCTATAGGTCCCCAAATAAGGGAATGGGGGATAGGGAAGAATAGTTATTTCATATTAAGTAGAGAGGAGTGAAGGGAGGGGAAGGAGTACAGGGGAAGGGGGAATGAATGATAGTAGAGTGAAACAGACATTATTACCTCATGTATATGTATGACTGCATGACTGACATGATCCTACAATATGTATAATCAGAAAAATGAAGATTACCCTCCATTTATGTATGAGCTATCAAAATGTATAAATGCATTCTACTGTCATGTACAACAAATTAGAATAAATAAAATAAAATTAAAAATTAAAAAATTAAAAAATTTTAAATTTGTTCTTAGATATACATGACAGTAGAGTGTATTTTGACATGTCATACCTACAATGGAGTGTAACTTCCCATTCTTGTGGTTGTACATGATGTGGAGTTTCACTGGCCATGTATTCATACATGAACATAGTAAAGTGATGTCTGATTCATTCTACTGTAGGTGAGTTTCTTAACCCAGACCAGAGAGTCGGGTGAGATGCCTGGGGGAAGGCAGAGCTGACATGAGTCCCTTAAGATGAGTGAGGTTAGCCAGAGGAGGGAGAAGCAAAGCAGGGAAAAAGTGAGGAGAGGGGAGGATTGTTCTAGGTAGAAGGAAGTAGAATGTTAAATTGATCAAAGTTTATAAAGTATCTAGGTGCATAAAATGAAAGCTAATCTAGAGATACAAAGCCTATTATTAAATAACATAGTCTATAGCTTGGTAATGCTACACTAATAGTATCCACAATTTTGTTATTTTTTATTGAAAAATATTTTCTAGCTGGGTGCAGTGCTGCATACCTGTAATCCCAGCTACTTGTGAGGCTAAGGCAGGAAGATTACAAGTTTGAGGACAGCCTCAGCAATTTAGCAAGACCCTAGGTTCAATTCTCAGTACGTTAATTTTAATTTTAAAATTAGTTTAGGTTACTGGGGGCTGTAATTCACATCCTCTTATTCACAACAGGTTATGAAACAGGAAACACACCCCAGGAATGGTATACTTTCCTCACATACTGCATAACTTAACTCCTCTCCAGATTAATTTTCAATTATAGAACAAGTACATTTATATTCTACACAACCAAACTGAAAACAAAAATGCAAACAGCCATGAACTGGCCAAGCAGAGGAGAACTAACAGTGGAAGAAGGATAATATACTAGAGAGCATTTTGACTTCTGCCTTGGTGAGATGCAAATGAAGAGGCATTATTAATATGTGCAACGTTCGCATGCTCAAATGTGGATTAAGAAAAGAGAAAAGCACTCGGAGAAGAGAGCCAGAATGTTTGCAAGGAAAAAAAAAAGTCATAAAAGAAGCCAACTCTATTTCAACCAAATACTCTGGATCATAAATTATTTCTGAGGAGATTTAACTCACTGACACCTTGGGCTTGGAACCTGTGTTCTTTTCTCCACCTTGTTCTCACTGTGAGCAGAGCTAGATGTGATGCAGGGTGAAGAGCCCAGGCTTTGGACCAAGATGGACTGGAGCCTACATCCTGACTCTGTCACACTGTAGGTGAGCAGTGTGACCTTGAGCATGTGTCCAAGCTTCTCTGAGCCTCCATTTTAGCATCTGCAGAAGAAAAAGCAGACACTTCAGTCAAAGTGCGGCTTGGACACTATGTGCAAATTCTTAAAAAAATATTTAATGTACTGGAGGCATCCAATAAACAGCAGCTATTAGCTGCTGTTGCTACTACTATTAGCACTGTTAAATAAATGAATCCACACAATAAAGGGAATGCCTGCAAGGGATATTTGGTAGGTGAATGTGAATGATATGTGAATATTTGATATATGATATGTGCACTCTTAAAACATTCTTGCTTTAAAACATAATTTGTAATGCAAATGGTACCACTACAGTGCTGCAGACAGGGTAAGAGATATTTGTCAGTGAGCTTGTGTGAGTGTGTGTGTGTGTGTTTGTGGGCACTAATTTTCAAGGAGATGGGAAGGCAATTGTGAAGCTAGGAGTCTAAATACAGACTCCAGAAGTCTAGGACTGTAGGATGTTTCTCAAACTGACTTAGAGAATTAACCCACTCTTGGTTACAGTGCACAAATGCTGCTGGGATTCATTTTTCAGATGATTGTGACTCTTGGGAGTATCCCCAGCTCTGTCTTTGGGGAAGGGCTCAGAGAAGAAGGATTGATTTCAGGATGGTTGTCCTGAAGACTGTGACCTTCTGGAAGGGGAGATTCAGTGCTGAGTCTCCTTGTAAGAGCTGGTGTGTTGCCAGTCTCACGGGGGCACCACCCTTCACCTCCCCTGGTTAAGCCGTGGTATGTGTCTTGCTGGACTGCGTACTGTAGGGCTTTCCATTCTAATTGTGCACCTGTTCTGAGTGGATGTTAGGGAGCTTTGGCCTTCCTGTTTGACAAACAAATGCAGCAAAGTTTAGACTTGACTGCAAAACTTCTAACGTGTAATTAAAAAAAAATTTTTTTAGTTGTAGATGGACACAATACCTTTATTTATTTTTATGTGGTGCTGAGGATCGAACCCAGTGCCTCACATATGTTAGGCAAGTGTTCTGTCTCTGAGCTATAACTGCACCCCATCTAATGTATAATTTTAAAAATGAACGGTTCCTGTTTGATGCCCCTGAAAAGGAGAAAAACAAATTTGATGTATTAGAAAAGCTAGGAATTCTAAGTCCTTCTCCCAATTTCTACAGAAATCACCTGGAAAAGCTGTGAACTTCTATTCTTTGGACTCCTTGAGAACAGACCTTTATTTGCTTGGAGAAGAAGGAGGCTGAAAGGTTGATTAGGTACCTGCTAGTCCCACACAGTTACATTTTGATTCTGTATTAAAGAGTAGAGCTACAGATTTAAAATAAATTATTAAAAAGTTTTTAGATGAACAGTTTTCTGGAACCATGCAACTAGCAAGATATTTCTATTGTTCTAATCTGTTAAAGTGAATCTGGCTCATATTGGTAAGTGCATGCTGGCAATTGACAGGATGCTTCCACAGGTATTGATGCTGGGTATCTATCCTGATTGAGTGACATTCCTTTTTTGGTCCTACTTTTATGCCATTGCTGGCCAAAGTCTCAGGTTGACAACCTGGTTTGACATCCATTTTCAGCTTGGCTCTGTAAACTCTGGACAAGGACATGCTATGTGAATGTTCTCACTGACTGTTTTAGTCAGTTTTTTTTTGTTGCTGTGACCAAAAGAACTGATAAGAACAATTAGAGGAGGAAAAGTATATTTTGGCTTATGGTTTCAGAGGTTCAGTCCATGATCGAGCAACTCCATAGCTCTGGGCCCAAGGTGAGACAGAACATCGTGGTGGAAGGGCATCGTGGAGGAAAGCAGCTCAGGACATGGCAACCACAAAATATAAACCCAAAGGCACATTCCCAGGGACCTACTTCCTCCACTTAAACTCTACCTGCCTATGGTTACTGCCCAATTAATCCATATCAGTGGATTAATTACTTACTAGTTATGACTGGATTATACCTCTCATAACCCAATCATTTCACTCTGAAAATTCTTTTTTTTAAAAATATTCTTTGAGTTGTAGGTGGACACCTTTATTTTTATTTATTTATTTTTATATGGTACTGAGGATCGATTCCAGAGCCTCATACATGCTAGGTGAGCCCTTTACTGCTGAGCCATAACCCCAGCTCTCACTCTGAAAATTTTCGCATGAGCTTTCAGGTGACGCTTCATATCTAAACCATAAGACTAATCTCACTTCTGTGATTTTCTCCTGTTCCTCATAGTCCCATCCTGGGTCCCAAGGAAATGAATTATGGGGACCACCTGGTATCTTGTCCCATAAAGCTCTACTCTATCAGAGGAGAGAGTTGTACTGATCTTTTGGAGTTAATATCTTTGTTAAGAATAATTAGAAAATTCATGATGTCTATGGTTATTTCCTAAAAGAAGGACAATCATCTTTATAGACTTTAAGAAATGAAATTATACTTGCAATTCTGTAAATTACATTTAAATTAGCAAGATATTACTTATCAAGCCAGGAAGTTGGGCTCAGTAAACCTACCTTCAAAATTAACAGTGTTAATGATAACTCTTTTTACTTGAAAATTTAACTTGGTTAAGAGGTGTACACAAACACAAACACACCCAAGCACTTTACTAGTTGATCACAAACATGAATCTTTAGCACACTGGCCATGAAAAAACCTTGTCATTGCCTCTTGACTGAATCTTAAAGAAGCAGAGGTTCTGGAATCCAGTCTCTTCCCACCATGAAATTTCCCTGCAGGCATCTTACTGCAATCTCATTTATAGAAAAGAAAATCCTGGGAGAAGCAGATCAGTTTCACAAACTTCAAATCATGAATATTCTGCTCACTGAACAAGAATATGGTAATGAGATATGCTTGGTCTGTGATACCATCAATCATTGGATCCATCAGCCACTATCATCAAGTCATGGAAACCAGCTTTATGTCACATCTTAGAGTTCACAAACACTGTTATGTGAGTCATCTTGTCTGATTCTCCTGACAGTCTTAGAAGTAGATAAATTAGGTATCTTTTATTCTCATTTTTTGGATAAGAAACTCCGGACCAAAGAGGTTGAGACTTGCTGGGTCTCATAACCAGCACATGCCATGGTTTTTAACAGGAACCAGCTCTTTGAGATCTGATCCTGCCTTTTTGCTACTGTTCCATTCTGCGTTGAAAATGTATATAATGATAATGTAAGGCCCTGCCGAGTGATTTATGAGGTTGATAAATGACCATACAAAGTGCCTTAGAACAATTCAACTTTATAATCTCTTCGGTTGGTTGATCATGGTCTTTGGACTTTCCAGATAGGGAGGCCAGCATAGCAACACTGAGCATCCCTTGGTCTTGCCCTTCATTTCAGTGATAGGTATTCATTCATTTGATGTAAAGCCTGTGCTTTGGGGTACGGTTCCTGGCAAGCCATGGGAGAGGCAAGAATATAGGACCATTATTTATCTTGCAGCTGAATTATGGGCCATACTTCATGGACCTGTGTTGCAGCTAATTATTATAGAATGAAAACAATGTTTCTAGGAAATTAAGTCACCATAGGCAAAAAGGGGAAATTGATTTAGAAATAATGGGTATATGATAATTATGGTGATGATACATTTTGCTATATCTTTTCCTCCATAGAACATGACATCTTACCTGCTGATGCTCACAATGACTTAAACACAAATATGTAAATGGCCAAAAAAGGGCATGAGCTGGGAACCATCCATATTCTGGTCCTCCTTGCCAAGTGTCTTCAGCTACATTCACCTGTCCCTTACACTCTTCTATATTTTTCTGTGCTCTCCCCATCTGTAAAATGGTGATGATTTTGCTTAAACTGCATCCTCTATTACGAGAGGAACCAGATTGCAGATGTGAAGTGCCAGATGGAAGTGTTACATAGATGAGAGGATAACAAACACCTCTGGTTACTCTGGTGTGTGAGACAAAGTCTTTGAAAGCTATCACTAGCAGGTATTCAGTGGCATTTTAGGAAATATTTGCATATGTATTCTTTCTATATATGTCCCAGACTATTATGCCTTCTTGCATTTTCCACATCAGGAGATGCAGGCTCTTGCTTAGGTAACATCAGTGAAAGGTAAAGGGAGAGTTACACAGGGCTTCTTACTCTAGGATACCTAGCTTTTCCCCTGCTACCCTCATGGAAGACACAGGTTAGGTCTGGGTTTTACTCCAATTTATATACTCTGTGTTTTGGCTAACCATGTGGGTGTTTTATTTCTATGTTCTATGTTGTCCTACAATATTGAAAAGGTTTATTTTCCACTTTTTTTTTTTTTTTTTTTTTTTTAAGAGGGAAGGGTAACTTCCTTTTTGAGTTCTGAGCCTCCGGAGTAGAAACATAAGATGCAAGATGCGAGAATCTTTCTTGCACAGCATGATTAACACTGCCAAGAGCGTAGAGTCTCTAATGTTATTTCCTGGTCAAATAGTATATGGTATCTTTGATTCTACCATGTCCATAAGCAAAAGACAAGGAGTGAACGGAATGTTGGTTAAAGACATCCTTGGGTTTGCCCTTATCTTTCATTGTAATTTTGTTTCATTAGGAAGGAAATTGGAGATAATCTAAATGCCCATAAAGAGAGGATGAGTTTATATCTCAAAGGATAGCTGAGGGGTTTGAAGATTCAGCACACATAAGGTGCTTAGGATGGTGCCTAGCACATAATAATATCAATAATGTTAACTATTGTTATTCCTGGAGGCACTGAAAAAGAGGAAAGAATACTTACATTGAAACCACACCAGAGCCATGTGTCTGTAAATAGAATAGAGTCAGGACTTCACTTCTAGGTCTGTCCTTGTTTGAGTCTAGGTAGGAGGTGAAGACAGAACCTGGGCTTAGTGATTCTGCCTGTCATTTCTCCTTTGCTATAGATGGCTGCTGCTTTCTATCTTGGAAAGGCAGGGATGCTGTGAAGTTCAGGTGGATGGCATTTTCAAAATGTTTACATCAGATTATGAAAAAACTGAGTATGGTATAAGAAAGAATGTATCTGGTCTTTGTCCCTAGTTCCTGGCACAGAGATTCAAAAACTCCAAACTTCCTGAGTGTTAGGAGTGTCTTTATTGTGATAATGAGGTGACTCATGGTGAACTCCTAAATAACTTCAGGATGGGGATTCATTCTCAGAAAGGCCAAGCATGTGCATGTGATGAAAGGGTTGGGACCTTGGAATGACTTGACTTCCAAGGAAGGGAAGGGGACTGGAGATGGAGTCCAAGCACATGACTGATGGCTTGATCAGTCATAATTATGTAATGAAGCACCAATAAAAACTCTTAGAGACTGCAACTCACTGGAGATTTCTGTGCACATCTTTATCTGAGGGTTACGTGCCCTGATTCCACAGGGGAAGAGCATGGGAAACCCTGTGCTTCCCTCTCGACCTCACCCTGTGTGTATTCTTTGAACTAAAACTCTAACCATAGGGCTCATTTATGAGTTCTATGAGTCATCCTAACAATTTATCAAACCCAAAGGGATCATAGGAATCCCCAAATTTGTAGTCAGTTCATCAGAAGTGGGGGTGACTAGGGGATCCAGAGAACTTGGGCTGCCATCTGAAGTCAGGGCAGTCTCGTCAGGGACTGAGTGGCTGAACCTGTGAAGTCGAATGTTAACGTGCTAAATGGCTAGTTAGTATCAGAAATCAGTTATATGCAGTGTATCTAGTTGAAGTGGAAACAGGACACAGTCACCTGGTTTAACCAACCATGAGCAAGATATCACATTCTTTCTCCTGTCATCTAGAAAGTCCCATTTGACTACAGAAAATCTGGAACGAAATAACCTGAACCTGAGAGTGGAAATATCTGGTTGCCACCATATGATTATTCTCCCCCCCTTGTTCTTAACCTCTGCCCTTTGATGCTTGTGAAAGTCTTTAGTGAAAAGGATGGCAAAATTACTTAAATGTCATATTTTTTTCATTTGTACCCAGGAATTTTTCTACTCACAGATTGAATGCAGTCTTTTTTGGTATACAAATGACAAGAATTGGTTTTCCTCACTTTCTTTTTTCCCCACTGTCTCTCCTCAACTAGAGACCACTAAGGACTTACCCTTGCTGAATAGAAATTTCATTTATAAGACCTTTCCAATCCACCAGACTTGGAGCTCATGCAAGCATTGCTGCTCAGCATTTAAATGCAACTCATTAATTGTGAGAGATGTTATTCTTCACTGCTTAGATTTTTAAGGAATGTAAAAAGCATTTTATTTCAAAGTTGAGTAAAGCAACTGAAAAGAGTGCCAAGAGTTGTCTTGACTGACTTTAGGTAACTATTAGAGCAAGACACACAAGCACTGTAACTGTGGATTAAACAGTGTCCGGTAGGAATCAGCTGTTGCTCTCCTGTGTCCTGATGCAGAGGTTTATTTAAAAAAAAATTTTTAAACTTAATTATTCATCTACAAGCCAGGCACTATTTCCCATTATAGGTAGTCTATTCCAGCATGTCCTCTTGTCAAAATAAATTGGTGTGAGCTTAGGAAATGCAGACCCATTTAACTGCCAGCACAATGAGACCAAATAAGAAATGCAAAGATGTTAGCAAATATATTGAATACACAAGCACCTCACGGCCAAATAGGTACAAATTTTCAGATTATACATGGTTTCCAATTATATGTGATCATGTGACTCTCCTGGGGGGTCAGACAGGGATGATGGCTGACTATATGGAATATGATGGAAGGCTATATAGAATTAAGAAATCTGATAGCTGAAAAGATCTTACTTACAAACCCTTTCCATAATCCCCACATTAACATCATTCAGATTTTGTTGAAAAAGTCAAAAGACAGCAAAGAATTTCATGGGCACTTCAGGAGGGCATGCTCAACTAGATAAAGACCTCCATTTGTTACATGAGTTACTTTCTGGTCCTAGTGTGTTGTGGTTCTATCCTGCAGAGGAATAAGCAGCACATTGCAAGTCTTCCCTGTTTGAATTCCATTTGGTATTTTGAGTGGGTCATTATTCACCTTATCTTTTCCTAAGCCTCTGACTATAAGAGTGGGATCCTCTGCTGAGGGTGGGCCACAAGGAGGTATTTGATGGTGGAGGGATTGGGAAGGGGGTTATGGACAGTATAAAATCAAGCAGAGAATCACATTATTTATGCTAAGGTAATGGTGCTTACAAGTATCCTAGGTAAATATTCCTGACATTACAACCACAATGCATTCAAATCAGAAAATACTCAAATTTATTTCTGCTGTTAAGAAATGTTTTAATTCTTGTCACACATATGTTCCTGCACTTTTAATAGGAGGGAATGTAATTACTGATTAGGTATTCATTACAGAGTACATCAATAATGCATTGGATTTTTCAATATTGTCCCTTGTGTTGTCATTGTAGCAATAGATTGTGAGTCTCAGCAGATTCAGTCATGTTGCTGTGATTGATGAGAACATGACGTGTTTAGAAGGGTTTGGAAGTAAACTCTTCACAGATGGATAGAAAAAGGAGGTTGTCATGATGATGGCAAGGGTGTAGTAACTTTGTTATTCCATTAAGGCTTTAGAAATATAGACTGCCCCTGGATCCTTTATTAGCCACCTGTTTTGGTGTCTCTTGGGAATTGTTGCAATCTTCATATTTCTATTTGTTGTGAGGTGCAACGGAACAGAAAGCTATTTTGTGTCAATGTTTATGGGAAGAGTAGAAATCAGAGTAAGTTTTGGTGATTATGTTTCCTGGAGTCAATGAACCAAATATATTTTGATCATTGGAATGATTATTTGTACTTATTGACTTGCATCTAATGAGACAGACTCAATTCCACTTAATTAAAGCATTTATTGAGTGTCTTCTATGTATAAAACACATAGCACATAACTATTGGTGTGGGTGGATCCAACAGAAATAGCTTTAGCATAACACAGAAGGAAAAAAGTTCCATCCATAAGGGCTGTTAAAAGTACCCTTTGTAGGGGTTTAGGATTACGGCTTGGGCTGTAGCTCAGTGGCAGGGCGCTTGTCTAGCACATGTGAGGCACTGGGTTCAATCCTTAGCACCACCTAAAGATAAACGAAGTGAAGGCATGCTGTCCATCTACAACTACAAGAACAATTTTTTAAAAAGTACCATTTGTGGTCAAAGGAAGAAATGATGAGTGGGAGGGGGCAAGATGGAGGAGTAGAGAAAGGAAACTCGACCCAGGAGTTCCTTAGCACCAGACTTACAAAATGGGGAGACTGATCCTCAGTGGGATGAGTAACAAAGGAACCTCACTAAAACATAATACTAAACTGAAAAAAAAAAAAAAGAATTTGCAGAACAATAGAAAGGCAATAACTTGAGCATGAGAAATAATACCTTAGAGATGCCCCAGCTCTATCCACTAGCTGGTGGGGAGTTTGCACAAAAGGGACCTTGTGGCTAGTGGATAAAGAAATTAGAAGTAAAGATAAACCAACCTAGGGAAACCTGCTGGTTTATAGAGGAAGGCTGATTTTAATGGACACAGAGTTGGTAGGGTAAGCATCTCTGCCCTTGGGATGGAAGCATTCATTCCAAGGGGGTGGTGAGCCCTTCAGGAGTGCAGCTAGGAAACCCCGCTCCTGTCCCACCCATCTCTGGCCCTGGGCAGTTCTTTGGAAGTGTAGAACATGGTGGCAGGTGAGGAAAACGTTCCCAGGAACCAAAAGCTATCCTGGCACAGCACGGGTAGCTAGGTGTGTGTGTGTGTGTGTGTGTGTGTGTGTGTGTGTGTGTGTAAAAGATGACATACACTGGGAACTCATAAAGGAGTCCATGAAAAAGTTTCCAGAGGGTGCCTGAACCAGAGACTGAAACAGGCACGGAGAACATTTTTCCTGAACCACTCAACCTCTGGATCCTAAGGGAGAAAATTCCATAGTAACTGGCACCCCATAAGAACTATTGTGAAGATGGTCACTGTGGCCACCCAAGCACATCTGCACTCTAGAGCTTAAGTGGGTAAGTCACGTCCACAAAGGTGAAGGTAAAACCTGTTGGAGACTGAGTCCCTATGCCCTAAAAGTGGATCTTTTCTTTCAGTGTATTTATCACTGATATATAAGAATGTGTTTCATTTATGGGTATTGATTTTATATCCTGCTTCTTTGCTGAATTCATTTATAAGTTCTAGAAGTTTTCTGGTAGAATTTTTTGAATCTTCTAAATATAGAATCTTGTTATCTGCAAATAGTGATAGTTCGAGCTCTTCCTTTCCTATTAGATCCCTTTAGTTTCTTTTGTTTGTCTGATTGCTCTGGTTTGAGTTTCAAGAATGATGTTGAATAGATATGTTGAAAGAGGCCATCCCTCTCTTGTTCCTTTTAGAAGGAATGCTTTCAATTTTTCTCCATTTAGAATGATGTTGGCTTTGGGCTTAGCATAAATAGCTTTTACAAGTTGAGGTATGTTCTTACTATCCCTAGATTTTTTAGTGTTTTGAGTATGAAGGGGTGCTATATCTTGTCAAATGCTTTCTCTGCATCTATTGAAATGATCATATGATTCTTGTCTTTAAGTCTATTGATGTGATTAATTACATTTATTGATTTCTATATGTTGAACCAACCTTGCATCCCTGGGATGAACCCCACTTGATCATGGTGCATTATCTTTTAAATATGTTTTTGTATGTTATTTGCTCGAACTTTATTGAGAATTTTTGCCTGTAGATTCATCTAGGATATTGGTCTGAAGTTTTCTTTCCTTGATGTTATCTGTCTGGTTTTGGTATCAGGGTAATACCAGCCTCATAGAATGAGTTTGGAATGGTTCCATCCTTTTCTATTTCATGGAATAATTTGAGGAGTATTGGGGTTAATTGTTCTTTGATGGTCTTATAGAACTCAGCTGAGAATCCATCTGATTCTGGGCTTTTCTTGATTGATAAACTACCTCATTCACAATAGCCTCAAAAACAAAAAACAAAAACAAAAACAAAACACAACAATAACTTGGGAATCAATCTAACAAAAGAGGTGAAAGACCTCTACAATAAAAACTATGGAGGACTGAAAGAAATTGAAGAAGACATTAGAAGATGGAAGGATCTCCCATGCTCCTGTATAGGCAGAATTAATATAGTAAAAATGCCCATACTACCAAAAGCATACAGATTTAATGCCATTCCCACTAAAATCCCAATGACATTCTTTATAGAACTAGAAAAAACAATCATGAAATTCATTTGGAAAAATGAGAGATCCATAATAGCCAAAGCAATCCTTTGAAAGAAAAGTGAAGAAAAGTGAAGCAGGAGGTATCATAAGACCAGACCTTAAACTATACTACAGAGCAATAGTAACAAAAACAGCATGGTTTTGGCACCAAAGCAGACACATAGACCAGTGTTACAGAATAGAAGACACAAAGACAAAGCCACATAAATACAGTTATCTCATACTAGACAAAGGTGCCAAAAACATTCATTGGAGAAAAGATAGCCTCTTCCACAAATGGTGCTGGGAAAACTGGAAATCCATATGTAACAAAATGAAATTAAACCCATATCTCTCCCCTGCACTGAAACTGACTTCCTTAACAAGACTCCTAAAGCACAAGAAGTAAAATAAAGAATCAATAAATGGGATGGATTCAAACTAAAAAGCTTCTTATCAGCAAAGGAAAAAATAATGTAAAGAGAAGGCCTACAGAATGGAAGAAAGTCTTTACCACATGTACCTCATATAGAGCATTAATCTCCAGGATATATAAAGAACTCAAAAAAATTAACACCAAAAAAACCAACAAAAAACAAAAACCAAGTAACCCAATCAATAAATAGACTGAGGAACTGAACAGACATTTCATAGAAGAAGAAATCCAATCGATCAACAAATATACATGAAAAATGTTCAACATCTCCAGCAATTAGAGGAATGCAAATTAAAACAGATTTCACCTCATTCCAGTCAGAATGGCGATTATCAGGAATACAGGCAACAATAAATGTTGGTGAGGACATGGGGAAAAAGTACACTCATACATTGCTGGTGGGACTGCAAATCGGTGCAACCATTATGCAAAGCAATATGAAGATGCTTTGGAATGGAACTACCATTTTATCCCACTCCTCAGTTTAAACTCGAAGGACTTAAAATCAGCATAATAGAGATGCAGCCACATCAATGTTTATAGCAGTTCAATTCATAATAGCTAAACTATGGAATCAACCTATGTACCCTTCCACAGCTGAATGGATAAATAAAATGTGGTATATATATATATACACAATAGGATATTACTCAGCCTTAAAGAAGAATGAAATGATGGCATTTGCTGGTAAATGAATGGAGCTGGAGAATATCATGCTAAGTGAAATAAATCAATCCCCCAAAACCAAAGACCAAATGTTTTCTCTCATATGTAGATGCTAATTCACAATAAGTGGGGGGGTAGGGAAGAACAGAGGTACTTTGGATCAGGCAGAGGGGAGTGAAGGAAGGGAAGGGGCTATGGGGGTCTGAAGGATAGTAAAATGAACTGGACATTATTACCTTATGTGCATATATGACTACATGACTGGTGTGATTTTACATCATGTACAACCAGAAGATTGAGAAGTTTTACTCCCTATATGTATGATGTGTCAAAATGCATTCTACTGTCATGTATAACTAATTAGAATACATTAAAAAAAAAAAAGATTTTCCCCTATCTCTGAAACATCAAAAAAAAAAAAAAGTGGATTTTTCTGGACTCCTCAGAGATATAGAAGACTGGCAGAGATAGAAAGCTTCACACCAAGGTTCCAAAACCCATCAAAGTTCAAACCTCGACAACTGGAAACCCCAATTCTGAAGTTGGCATCATCCCCAGTATGGGATTACAAAATTCATCAGCACTTGCCATTCTATCCCACCCGATACTGAGAGATTGGAAGCTGAACACTACTACTTCCAGCTAGCAACTAGGTGAGGAACACAATGATGGTGGAAAAAAATAGAGCCAAAAAGAAATATGAAGATGGAGAGGTCATCCTTGCCAATAGATTTGACCACCACCACAGAAAAAAATCATTGAGTTTTTTCTTTTTCTTTTTTCTTATCTTTTTCCTCCATATTCTCATTTTATGCTTCTTAAGTTTCACTATTTTCTTCAAACATTTTATTGTGTTGTTCTTCACTTTTTTATTCATGATTTTGTGTGTGTGCTTGTTTATGCTCTCACTGTATGGATAGGTTTGTGTGTATAATAAATATATACACACACATATATATTAATTGTTCATATAACTTATATAGCTTCTCCTGCATGTGTTCATTATTTAGTCTACATTAGACTTAGGTGGCTTACAATTATATGAGGGTTCAAGTTGTTTTGATCATACATTTGCTGGCTCATTTATACCTAGGTGCTGGGTCCTCCAAACTCCCCTTCTTCACTCTCTTCCCCCAGTAACAAAATTTCCTATTCCCTCCTCCTCTTCCCCCCCCCTCTCTCTCTCTTTTGAATTACTTTCAGTTAATTTATTATTCCTTCTTTGTTATAGCCAATACCTGCTCCCTATCTCCTGCCTCTCCTCTGATTACTTTTTCAAACACTTCAAACTTCCTCTTGTCTTCTGACCCTATTTTTTCTTACTTAAGAAACTGTAATCCCACTAGATAATGCAAATTATATAGATTATGTAATTCCTAATCAGTCAAGTTTTTGTGATTATTAGTATAGTGGACAACATAGTAGACACAAGCTGTCAAATGCTAGATCCAGTTCACGGTTTT
Source organism: Sciurus carolinensis (assembly GCF_902686445.1). NCBI lineage: Eukaryota > Metazoa > Chordata > Mammalia > Rodentia > Sciuridae > Sciurus > Sciurus carolinensis. Next base: position 63,262,904 of record NC_062224.1, read on the forward strand.
TTATTGTCAATACTGTTGTTAAATGCTGAACCAACCATTCCTATATAGTGACAATTAGTGTCATAGATGTCAAAGCAGACCCTGGACATTTATCTTAAGGCTGTACATCTGTGGCTGACATTAGTTCCCTTCCTTGATCCCCTCTGCCTATAAGAGGGGTGGAAAGAGATTGGGGCACTTCAAGATCACAGAATAGAGATTCTGCTGCTGAGAAATATTCACATTTCAACCAAGCAGCAGTGAATCTCTCCCACACACAATCTAGCCCCACCTGAGCCTTAACATTATTCCAACTCAGAGAATTGAGAAGACAAAAACCCCAAACCAACAACAGACCTAAGGAGGAACAATCAGAGAAGAATTTCAAGTCTACTCATATATCAAAAACAGAGAGAAGTCCCAGAACAAATATGATAATTACACACAAAAGTAAATGCATACGAAAGAGAAAGGGAAACCCATCTCAACTGATGTGCAAGTTCAAGACTTCTGAAAACACGAGGAAACAGGCAAACAAATCTCACCCTCCAAAATTCACAATCCCCCAACAAAGAATCTCACTAATAGTGATGTGAATAAAATCCCAGGGAAAGATTCTAAAAAACTTATTAAAATGTTCAATGAACTACAAGAATATCCAAGGAAAGAATTAAGAAAGCAAATATAGGATATGCAAGACCACTTCCATAAAGAAATAGAAATAGTGAAAATAAACCAATCATAATTCCTGGAAATGAAAGACACAATCAGTCAAATTAAAAATTTGCTTGATAGCATTACTAACAGATTAGATTGTATAGAAAATACAACTTTAGTTCTTGAAGACAAAACTTCAGACCTTGACGACAGGGTATATAAACTTGAATGAACAAAATATAATAAAGGGAAAAGATACAGAACAAAATCAGAATATTCAAGAACTCTTGGACAACATCAAAAGACCAAACCTGAGAATCATTGGGATAGAAGAGAACATGAACATACACTCTAAAGCCATTAAGAACATTTTCAATGAGTTAGAGAAATTTTTTCCCAGGTAAAAGATGAGATAGACATTCATATACAGGAGGTATACAGGACCCCAAATAGACCTAATCAATTGAGAAGTTCTCCAAGACATATCACAATCAAAATACCTTACATAGAAAATAAGGAAAGAATATTAAAAGCTGCAAGAAAGAAACACCATGTCACATTTAGAGGTAAGTCAATAAGGCACACTTCTGATTTCTCAATTCAGATCACAAAATCAAGGAGGTCCTGGAATGAATTATTCCTAGTTCTAAAAAAAACCCAAACTGTCAGCCAAATTTACTATACCCAGCAAAGCTCAGTTTCAAATTCAAGGGAGAAATAAAAACTTTCCATGACAAGAATGAACTGAAAGAATTCATGACAATGAAATCAGCACTACGAAGACTACTCAAAATTAAACAGTACACAGAGAAACCTAAAAAAAAAAATCCCAAATTACCAGAGAAAGCAATAGAAGAATAGAAGGATAATCTAGAGAATTAAGATGGTATTAAATATAGCAAAAAAAAAATCAAAATGGCAGGAAAACATAAGTACATATTCATACCAAATGGAATGTTAATGGTTTCAACTCTCCAATTAAAAGACATAGATAGCAGAATGACTCAAAAAGTAAGATCCAACTATATACTATTTATAACAGACTCTTAGGCAAAGACACACATAGACTGAAGGTAAGAGGATGGAAAAAAATATTGCCCACAAACTGAAAAAGAGCAGGAGTAGCTATTCTCATATTGACAAAGCAGATTTCAAACAAAATTTAATCAGAGCCCAAGTAAATAAGCCTATGCTCCACTTCAGGGAGTAAGAAAAAGAACAAACTAGTACCAAAAGCAGTAGAAGACAGCAAATAAGTAAAATCAGTACTGAAATCAATGAAATAGAAAGTAAACAAGCAATACACAGGATCAATGCAATGAAGAATTGGTTCTTTGAAAAGATAAATAAGATTGATAAAACCTTAGCAAAACTAACGGGAGAGAGAGAGAGGGAGAGGGAGAGGGAGAGGGAGAAGGAGAGGGAGAGAGAGAAGACCTAAATCAATAAAATTAGAGATGAAAACAGAGATATCACTGCAGACACTTAGGAAATTCAGAGGATCATCAGAACCTATTTTGAAGATTTCTACTCCAATAACCAAAAATATCTGGAAGATGTTGACAAATTTCTAAACAAATATAACCTACCCAAATTGAAACCCCAAGGATATACAAAACCTGAACAGACCAATATCAAGCAATGAGATCGAAACAGCAATTAAAAACCTTCTAGATGGACTCTAAGCCATGTTCTACCAAACTTTTAAGGAAGAACTAATGCCAATCTTCTTCAAATATTCCATGAAACAGAAAAGAGAGGAACATTCTCAAATTTATTTTTGAAGCCATTATCACTCTGATACCAAAACCAGACAAAGAAACCTCAAAGAAAGAAAACTACAGACAAATACCCTGATGAACGTAAGTTTTACACTTAGGTCCTTAATAAAAAAATTAGCAAATTACATTCAAAAACACATCAAGAAGATAGTGCACCATGATCAAATGGGTTTCATTCCAACAATGCAAGTTTTGTTCAAAATATGCTAATCAATAAATGTAATTCACCACTTAAATAGAATTAAGAACAAGAATCACATGACCATGATCATCTCAATAGATGCAGAAAAGGCCTTCAATAAAATTCAGCACCCATTTCTGTTTAAAACATGGGAGAAGCTAGGGATGCAAGGAACTTACCTCAACAACATAAAGGCTATTTATGACAAACCCAAGGCCAACATCATGTTGAATGGAGAAAAACAAAAGCACTTCTTCAAATCAGGAACAAGACAAGGCTGACCACTCTTACCACTCCTATTCAATATTTTCCTTGAAACATTAGCCTGTGTAATCAGGCAAGAGAAAGAAATCAAAGGGATACAAACAGGAAAAGAAGAAGTCAAAATTTGTTTGCTGATGACATGTTCCTTTATCTAGAAGATCAAAAAACTTCATCAGAAAACTTCTTGAGGTTATAAATGATTCAGCAAAGTAGCAGGATACAAGATGAACAAGACACAAGAATTAGACCAGAAACCTGCAACTGCTAGAAGAAAATATCGGGTCAACACTCATCATATAGGTACAGACACTGACTTCCTTAACAAGATCCCCAAAGCACAAGAAATAAAACCAAGAATCAGTAAGTGGGATGCCATCAAGTTATAAAGCTGCACAGCAAAGGAAGTGGTTAGGAGTGTGAAGAGAGAACCTATTGAATGGGAGAAAATCCTTGTCAACTACTCCTCTGAAAGGGAATTAATATCTGGAATATATAAAAAAACTCAAACTTAACACCAACCAACCAATGAATAATCCAATCAATAAATAGGCAAGAGAACCTCTCAAAATAAGAAACCCAAATGTCTAATAAATATATGAAAAGATGTTCAACATCTCTAGCAATCAGATAAATGCAAATCAAAACTACACTAAGATTTCATTTTACTCTAGTCAGAATGGCAATGATCAAGAGTATAAACAATAATAAATGCTGGTGAGGTTGTGGGGGAAAAAGGTACACTTGTACATTTTTGGTGGGAATGTAGACTAGTACAACCCCTCTGGAAAGCAGTATGGAGATTCCCCAAGAAACTAGAGCTGGAACCACTATATGACCCAGCTATCCCACTACTTGGTATTTTCCCCAAAGAATAAAAATCATTATGCTTTAGTGATTCAGCCACAAAATGTTTATAGCAGCACAATTCACAATAGCTAAATTATGGAATCAATCAAGGTACCCATCAATAGATAAATGGATTAAGAAATCATGAGATATATATCTATATCTATATCTATATCTATATCTATCTATCTATCTATCTATCTATCTATCTATCTATCTATCTATCTATCTATATCCACACACAGTAGAGTTCTACTCAGCAGTAAAGAAGAATGAAATTATGACATTTTCTGGTAAATGGATGGAACTGGAGGACATCGAGCTAAGTGAAAGAAGCCAGATTCAGAAACTCAAAGATTAAATGTTTTCTTTCATATATGGAAGCTAGAGAAAAATAAAGGAAAGGAGGAAGGAAGGTTAGGATTTCAGAAAGATATAGGGAAGATCAGTAGCATAGAAGAAGGAGATCGAAAAGTGTAATGGAGGGATGGGAAAGGGAGGCAATGTCAAAAATATTCTTAAAGAATCAAATTATATGCATATATAAATATACCACAGGAAATTTCACCTTTCTGTATAAGTAAAAAAGAACTGATCAAATATAAATAAATAGATGAGTGAAAGGAAGTCTAACATCGTGGAGAAAGGAGAACAGAGAAAGGGAGGAAGGACAGGAAGAAAAAGGGGGAGGGAAAAAGGGGGATCTTGAATTGAAATAGAATTCCATGAATGTATGATTTTGAATTTGGGCCTACTTTATTGAGAATTTTCTCCAAATTAGGCTTCAAGTTTTGTAAGACTCAGATCCAACCAGAGTAAATCACTCATTTCAAGATAATCTTTTCAAATTTGTTTTTTTTTTTTCATGTTCTTTGCTTATTTAAGAACTAATATGTTTTCCTGGTGACTTTGTCGGAGATCAGTTGGCCATATACACTTGGTCTATTTCTGGGCTCTCTATTCTGTTCCATTGGTCTATGTATCTGTTTTACTTGGGGTCTTTTGTGGTTCCTTTTTTTCCACAAAAATTTAAGAGTAGTTTTTCTATTTCTGTAAAAAGTGTTATTAGATTTTGATATGGATTGTGTGGAGTGTGTATATCTCTTTGGGTCATATGGGTATTTTAATTTTTCTAATCCATGAACCCAGGATATCTTTCTATTTGTGTTTTCTTCAGTTTCTTTTACCAATGTTTTTTATAATTTAAATTGTAAACATCTTTCACTTACTTGTTTTTTTTTTCGGTGTTGGGGATTGAACCCAGGGCCTTGAGCTTGCGAGGCAAGCACTCTACCAACTGAGCTATATCCCCAGCCTCTACTTGGTTAAGTTTATGTGTAGGTGTTTTATTCTTTTTGATGTTATCATAAACAGAATTATTTTCTTGTCTCTTTTTCAAATAGATTGTCATTTGTTTAAAGACATGAAACTGATTTTTATGTGCTGACTTTGTATTTTGTAACTTTCTGAATTTGTCCATTAGTTCTAAGAGTATTTTTTTTTTTTTTTTGGTATGTATGTGTTGACTCTTTGCCACTTTTTACAGATAGACTCATGTCATCTATAAATAGGGCGAATTTACTTATTTCTTTCTGATTTGGATGCTTTTGATTTCTTTTTTTGTCTGATTGCTCTCGTTAGTACTTCTAGTCTTGTGATGAATAGAGGTAGTGAGAATGGGCATCCTTGCCTTATACAGATCTTAGAGAAAAACTTTCAGTTTCTTCCCATTGCATATGATGTTAACTGTGGGTGTTTTTCATAAATAACTTTTATATGTTGAGGATATTTTCATTTATATCTATTTTGTTGAGTTTTTACCATGAAAGCATGTAGAATTTTATCAAATGACTTTTATGCATTAATTGAGATGATGATGTGATTTTAAAAACCTTTTTTTTTCTGTTAATGTGGCAAATCATATTGACTGTTTAATGTATATTCAACCAATTTTGAATCCCTAGGACAGCACCCACTTAGTCATAGTATATAGTCTTTTCTACATGTTGTTGAATTCAGTTTGCAAGTATTTTTGCATCTGTGTTCATCATGTAAAAGAATGAAATTAGACCCTTATCTTACAGCCTACACAAAAATCAATTCAATGTTCATTAAGGACCCAAATGTAAGACCTGAACAAACAACCTTATAAAAGAAAATAGAGGAAAATATCCTTGATCTTGGGTTTGACGACATATTTTGGGTATGATTCCCCCAATCACAGGCAACAAAACTAAAAATAAACAAATAGAACTACATGAAACAAACAAAAAAATCTGCACAACAAAGGAAATAATCAACAAGTGGAAAGGCAGCCAATGAAATGGTAGAAAATATTTGTGAACCACATATTAGATAAGGGCTAATAGTTAAATTATATAGGAACTCACGAAACTCAACAAAAGTTGATAATAATCTGCTCGAACATAATCAAATATTTCTCCAAACAAGATATGCAAATTGTCAGGCACCTCACATCACTAATGATTAGGGAAGTGAAAATCAAAACCATGAAAAAAATGTCACCTTATACTTGTTGGGATAGTTATTAGCAAAAAGATAAGAGAACAAGTGTTGGTGAGAGGAACCCCCACCCACTGATGGTGGAAATGTAGATTGGTAAAGCCATATGGAAAACAGCATGGAGGTTCTTCAAAACAATAAAGCCAGAACTATCTGAGTATATATTCAAAGTCATTAAAATCAAGGTCACAAAAAATATTTGTACGTCCATCCTCACTGAATAGCCAAATTTAAAAACACTGCAAGTGTCTGTTATGGGTGAGTGGATAAAGAAGTTGTATATATATATATATATATATATATATATGGAAATCCTGCCATTTACAACGTGTATGGACCTAGAGGACACCAAATGAATCTAGTCTGACAGAGAAATATACTGCATGATCTCATTTACATGTGGAATTTAAAAAAAGAAAGATCAAATATATAGAAACAGAATCGAAAGGTGGTTATTGGGGGAGAAATGAGACCATATGGATCAAGGGATAGGAAGACACAATTATATGGGTTGACTAAGGACAGAGATCCGACATACAGCATGAGGGTTAGAGTCAATACTGTTGTATCACGTGTGGGAAATTTGTCCAGAGAGTAATTTAGCTATCCTCCCTCTCCACACCCCCACCCCAGGAAGGTGATTAGGTGAGATGATGGATTTATTAATTTACTTGACCGTAGTAATCATGTTGCTATGTATATCAAGACATAGCCCATGCCTTAAATAGAAACATTTAAAAAAGAAGAGGTGAGAAACAAAAGCCTTTTTCCTAAGCTTAAGAAGAAGAAAAGAACCAATTATATCCTCTTTCATTACCTCTTCAAACCACCTTCTTTACCTTAATCTGGTTCTATTTCCCACTGCTCCTGACACAGCTGTCCTTGCCAGTCATGCTCCGCCTTTGATGGCCACCCACTTCCTTCCCTTTCCTTTCTGTCCCTTTAGTGTGGTCATTTTTTCATTGCCTATGCTGAAACTTTGAAAGGTATTGTCTTGTGTCTCAGATCCACCCCAATACTGCTTACCCTTCTGGCTTGGCTAAATGTGTCTTTTCCCATGAAACCTGCTAAGGCTGGAGCATTTTAAGTCTTCATTGCTCAATAATTGTCTCCAGTGAGTTAATTCCATTTGCCTAACTAGTTTGTGAATGGTTTCAAGGCAGAGCCCACATCTTTTGCTCCTTTGGGTTTCTCGCAGTGTCTTGCCAGATGCTTGAAGCAAGTATATGAAGAATAAGTATTGATGGATTGATTTTACATACACTATGTACACATCTAATAAACACAGCTATTGGTCATTTTTCAAGCATTAAGAAACAGACTCCTGGTGGGGGGCAGCAGATATGTGACTGCCACCTTCTTGCCCTTTTGACTCAATCATTTGTCAACCTTTGATAGGTGATCATTCCATCTTTTCATGGAGTATTATTGTTTAGATGTCTCATGATTTAGTGGCTTTGAAAAAGCAGACCAAGGACTTGGTGTTCACAGCGGGTGAACCTTTGGAGGCATGTCTGTCTTCTCTGCTGGAGCTGTGAGGACATAGTAGATCATTTCATTCTAAGGCCCTTCCTCTTTTGGGCTGTGTTACTTCTTGCTCATTATGCAAATGAAGAATGAAAATAACAATCTGTTTTTATTTTTCCCTCTGAAACCATGAAAGCAGGGAACATATGGTTTCTAAGTCTGCCTGGGATAAAAAGGAGTAATTGACATTGTCCTTCCCAGTGAGCAAGACTTAGTTGTTCCTCTTACCACCTTCTAAAGCGCTATCCTGCCCCAGAGCTTTGCTGGCTCAGGACTGAGGGAAGCTGTCATTTCAAAAGAGGGCTGGCTTTTGGGTTATGCTGCTTTCAACTCTCAATAAAAGCATTAGCTCTGCCTTCTCCCTGTGTGATATGTGAGTTGTTAATCTGGAGGATGACTGGTAATTGTGAATAATCTCATTTTGCCCTTTGTGAACCTCCTTTGTTCCCTTCTTTTTCTCTCCTTGTGTCTTTTTAGTGCCTTTTGTTCTGGAGCATCACTCATTGCTCCAGGATGTCCCACCACCTCTCCAGGACTGCATTACAATGTCCATTTGGAGTGGGCAGGATTGCATGTTCTCAATTCTCTTATCTATCTTTTTCTCAACTTCAAAATTCATCTAATTTGCACTTTATTCCATCAGAGCCAGCACTCTGCTAAGGATGACTCAATGAACATCATGTCGTCATTTTTAATGATTTCATGATATACTTCTTAAGCAGAACTTCCTCCTAATAAGGCAAGGGAGCAGTCTAAGTCACAAGATAATCCTGACATGTCTTCTTCCAGGATCAATTTTATTCAACAATCCTAAATATTGTAAAGAGCTCAGATGAATGTTGATAAACTGTGAAACAGAATGCAAAGTTCAAATGAAAGTATAAGCTAAAGCAAGAGATGGAATAAATTTGCTCTCTTTGTGGGGTGTTTTGGGCTATGACCTCTATTCTCCCATGGTTTTACTCCTAAAAGCTTTGGAGGGCAAAGCTTAAAAAGCATTTTGTAAACACTCTTTGGGATAATGGGAGGTTGTGCAGAATGCCAAACAAGAGGGTCAGGGTGACCTCAGAGAACCAGTGAATCAAATCCCAAGTCAGTCCATATGCCAGAGGCGAAGCAGCCAAAGCTTATATGGAGGTTGCTGGGAAAAACCTGAAGCCAGCGAGGCAGTGCTAGAATTAGGGGTCAGAAAGGAGTCAAGTTTTGGGAATTGGGCAGCATAGTCAAAGTCCTGGGGACACTTCTGCTGGTTGGATTGAATTCAACTGCTTCTTTATGGGGTAGCTTTTCTCCTTTGGGAGCAGTTTTCACACTGGATATATGTATTCATGGTCATTCACAAAGACTTTCCAAGATTTTTTTTTTTTTTCAGAGGGATACTGGGAATTGAACCCAGGGCCTCACAAATGCAAAGGGCAATTGCTCTACCAGTAAGAGGCATCCCCAGCCCTTTTTATTTTAAGACAAGGTCTTGGTAAGTTACCCAGGCTGCCCTAGAACATGTAATCCTCCTGCCTTAGTCTCCTGAGTTGCTGGAATTATAGGCATGTACTTCCATGCCCAGCTCCAGGGTATGGAATCATTATCTACCTCTTCAATTCCTAAATATATTCTTCCCTAAAATTGCTCTCAGTATAAGCTTATGGTCTTCTCTCCAACTTCCCTATTGACAACAACCCTCCCACTTTACAAAATGAATTAATACCTCTCACCCATTCTGAGTCTTACTCTGGTTCATTGTCTCACCGTATGAACATCTCCAGGGGACCACAGAGGTTTAAAAGCCACGATTTTGAGTAGACAAATGACCCTAAAATTGAAGAAGAGCTAAATTAAAATTTCAGCTCTAAAATAATTATAAATATTCTTTGATTATAGATTTTTATGTGATTTTAACCCATGATATAGAAGTTCAAAGAGTAGAATGCTATTGCTGTAACTAAGCTTCACCATACATATGTGGATAGTTTCTTAGTGCTTTTATCTATAAAAATGAAAGGTAGAAGTACAATTGATTATTATAGTATTATTTTCAAAAGGATAAATATCAACTCGTGCATACACATATAAAGACAATCATGAATGCTGATATAAATTTCCTAATAGAGTAAAACTGGTTATTATAGGGCAATGAAATGTAGTGTGTAGAATCATGTTTTCTAAAGAGCAGAAATCCATAGTATCTCTATTAGACAAAATCAGTTTATAGTTTTCTGGATAAAAATAATTTATTTTTAATTTGCTACAATTTAACAGAATTATAAAATTAACTGCCAAAGACAATCAAAAGCACATACCCTTATAAAACCTGATAAACTTTTGCAAAGGGGGCAGGAGAGTCCTGCTAGACAACACTCAGCTTTTCTTTGAAAAGATTCCTAATATGCTCTTCTGTCCATATCGAAGTCTTTCACAATATTCTTAACAGAACCTAAGCTCTGCCTTATCCTAGAAATAAGTAATTTTTATCAAGATAGATGAACTGGAACAAAAGAAAGTAGCCTGGTTCTCTTCATCTCATTAGGAAATGTTTCTTTTTCTAAAGTCATGTGTATACTTAATAATTTAGAAAACATTTGATATAGTCATGTTATTTTGATAAATTATATGTTAATAATTATAATGCAATTTAATCTAGAAGAAAACTTTAAACACTTTGTCTTATAGTTATCAAATATTTTAAAATAATTTTGATAATGTGTATTTTGTTGCAGACAGCAAAGATGGTGATCAGTAAGCAACTTTTATGTGAAGAAAATATTATACTAGGATAAAATCTGGTAGATATATGGAAAGAAACTAAAATCAAGAATAAAAGGAGTGATGTACATTTTATTTTTTCTAATTTGTTTTTGTAATTTGTTTTTTATTTATACAGACTGCATTTTGATTCATTGTACACAAATGGGGTACAGCTTTTCATTTCTGTGGGTGTGCATGATGTAGATTCATACCATTCGTGTAATCATACATGTACATAGGGTAATGATGTCTGTCTCAGTCCACCATCTTTCGTACCCCTGCACCCTCCCCTCTCTCATTTCTCTCTACATAATCTAAATTTCCTCCATTCTTCTCTTACCCTCCACCTCCCCACCCCCATTATGTATCATGTTCCACTTATCAGGGAAAACATTTGACCTTTGGTTTTTTGGACTTGGCTTATTTTACTTAGCATGATATTCTCCAATTCCATCCATTTATCTGCAAATGCCATAATATTATTCTTACTTATGGTTGAATAATATTTTATTGTGTATGTATATATATCACATTTTCTTTGTCCATTCATTTGTGGAAGGGAACATAGTTTGGTTCCATAGTTTATCTACTGTGAATTGGGCTGCTATAAGCATTGATGTGGCTGTGTTACTGTAGTGTGCTAATTTTAAGTCCTTTGGGTATAAACTGAGGAGTGGGATGTCTGAGTCAAAAGGTGGGTCCATATCAAAATTGCATATGTATTTTTAAACAATGGATAATGGTATTCAAATTATGTTACTTCAATCCCATTATCTATATTTAAAAGAGGAATACATTTATTTTGGAGCATTGAAATTTACAATACCCCACAAATCATACCCTTTGTGACCCTTTCAATAAATGAAAATATTTCGATGTCAACTGAAAAAGTATAAAGGGATACACAGGTGTTCAAACACCTTTTAGGAGTCATGTGAATTAAAGTTTGAAGAAGGAAGTAGCAAAGCAACCATCTAATAGAGATAACATTTTAATTTTGGTAGTTATTTTTAATATGTGATTCACTTACAAATGGCGTCACTTTATTTCCACTTCAGCGTCAATGGCATGCATTGGTAACTGGTCACAGAACTCCTCCTTGCAGAACCTGAAAGCAGCGTCAATATTTCAGCACAGTGCTTCAGGCCCTTCACTACCAAGGGCAGGAGTGGGCACAGGATTTAATTTAAAGGTTCTCAAAACTCTTCTCTGAAAGCTCTGAAAGAGGTGCAGTCGTTTTGTTTGACCTGAGTGCTTCCTGCCCCTCCTCCCTTCCACCGGTGGCTGGTGAGGCGGGTGGGTAGGTGTCCTTGTGCTCTGTTGAGCGTCTTCTGAAGATCAAGGTCCTGCCTTTCGAATTCATGGCTGTAACATGCAGGTCATTCCCAGCTTTCTGGTACTGACTGCACAGGATGTGAGTACTCAAGTACCTCAAAGGTGGAATTTGACTTCCCTTTCTCCTCCTCCTCCCCAGCATTGGACTCATTCTTGTTCCTGCTGGGACTCCGTTTTGCTATGTCAAACCCAAGCGCAAGTAGTTCTGGGTGACTTGAATGTAGTTCCTGGAGAAATTCAAGAGTTCAGCCTGAGTGACTACTTGCCTTTGAAAGGAGGCTGTCTGGTGACTAAAGGCAAGAGCAGACTACCTTCTTTAAAGTTTTGAACCTGGTGCCTCTTGGTCCCTTATTTGCTCTGACAGTAATGGTATTGACCTCCAAAGTTTCAGGAGGCCCAACTTAAAATGAGTCCATTTTTTATTTTGAGGAAATGTCAAAAGGCTAATAAGATTACACACGTCTAGTTTCCAATTAAACACAGATTCCCTGTAAACTTCTCACACTACATCCTTTTCCTGCATAGGGAAGGACTGAAAGTGAGGAGTCACTGGAACCTTGCTCGTTCGGACCTGAGTGGTGGACACTGGGATCCAAAGAAGTGTTAAGAGAAATAGTGTAGGAATAAGTTTCCACAGCACTTAAGCTTTTGTGAGTGGACCTCTGATTAAAAATGCCTTATCATTAATAGGATAAAAATGCATATTACATCATGTATATGCAAATATATGTATTTTCAAATACATTTGTATAAAGGAAACTACTATATTTGAAATAAGCAAAAGATATTCTAGGGGCAAAAATCCCCATGAGGCATCATGAGTAGTTAAAAATTCAGAAATTATCATCAGTTATTGCAGATTATCCTTGCATTTCAAGTTCTCTTAAAAGGACTTGATTTAGATATATAAAAATGTATAGAAAAACTGTGCTGTGAAAGGAATGAAAAGATTAGACCCTAAATTCTGAGAATGTCCTTGTGACTAAGCATGCCTACACACAGGTGCGTGCAGTGCGTGTATGTGTGTGAATGTGGGGTGGGAGGAGGGAGGCAGAGGATGACGTACCTGTAAAAGTACTTCATCATTTATTGTTTTCCTTTTACCATTTAGAGAGTTGCATATGAAAAAATGATTTGTTCTGTGGTTGTTTTTTAAATTATTTTGTACTTCTTTAAATAAAAATTATCAAAAAACCCTCAGTTGTGATGAAGTTTTGCGTTTGTAAAAATCCATCAGTTTTTGTCTGTCCAACCTATTACTGTAGTCATCTTCAGAGTTCTTCCTGTATCTGCTTGACTCTATATCTTGTGTTTTAATTCTTGCTTTTGATTTCCCTTTTGGACAATGCATTTTTTTCTCATGTGGAGGATTTCAGTCATCGGAAAGACTTCAGCCTCATTGATTGAGCTTCTGGGAATGCCTTGCACCCAGCTTCTTTTCTGTGGAACAGGGAGGCTCAGAAGCAAGAGCTATCTTAGGTCAGAACAGTGAATCTTGGGTGTCTAAGGAAGGTCATGATCATGCAAATGTGGACATGGGAATGTAGATATTACACTTTCAGTCCAAAACTTTTTTTTTAATTCATTTTTATTGTAAACAAATGGGTGCATCTTGTTTCTCTGTATATGAAGTAGAGGCATACCATTTGTGTAATCATACATTTACATAGGGTAATAGTTTTTGATTCATTCTGTTATTTTTTCCTTCCCCCACCCCTCCCACCCCTCTTTTCCCTCTATACAGTCCCTCCTTCCTCCATTCTTGCCCCCCTTTCATCCCCCATTATGTGTCATCATCCGCTCATCAAACTTTTGAGGTCTTTCTGGGCTGAGTCTGGAGAAAGGGAAACTCTCATCTTAATGTGCAAAAGTCTGATCTGATTGTTTTGAGGTAATTTTGCTTGGACTTTAATCAGAATTTAAATAAGTGTCTTCGCCAAAGTCATCTTCAGAATGATAGACACACAGAAGGATGAATTGGGACTAAAACTGGTTTTAGTAAATAGTAGTTCTAAGAGAGGTTGATGGTGGCTGAAGTACCTGACCTCTCAAAGTATTTTCACAGATAAGGGATTTTAGAGTTGGAAGAGACCTTAATGAAAGATAAATTTTCTTCCAATCTCATTAAATAAAACTTCAGAACAAGGTGACTTTCCTCAGTTTGCACATTTGTGGCCAGTCAGGGCACAGGATAAAAAGGACAAAAATATAATTCTAAAGGGAAAGGATTGTGAATTCATCTGTTTCCTCTGCAATTTTTTTTTTTTTTGGTGGTGCTGGGAATTGAACCCAGGGCCTTAGTGCTTATGAGGCAAGCACCCTGCCAACCAAGTTATCTCTCCAGTTTTCCTCTGCACCTTTTTATTTGAGTACAAGTCATTGTGTCTATATTAGCAAAGTTTTTTTTTTTTTTTTTTTTTTTTTTTTTGTGGTACTGGGGATGGAACTCAGGGCCTTATGCTTGCGAGGCAAGCACTCTACCAGCTGAACTATCTCCCCAGCCCAGCAAAATTATATTAATATGGACTATTAACTGGGATGTGGAAATAACCTCATTAGACAGAAGTGGACATTATAATGGTACCTGATAAAATGGGTTTTCTCATCTGTAAAATGAAAGTATTATAGCAGATAAACTTTAAATTCCTTCTTCCTTAAAAGTCTCTGAGTAGATGATTGTGATCGACGATGCAGGTGTTGGAGGTAGATCCTTCTTAGGTCCACCTGTTTGTGACAAGAGTACCTGGGTTGAAGTCTGCAGACCAAGTTCTACTTTTGCACTTGACTTGTATCCTGGTTGATTCGCTTCTCTATATTCAGTCTTTTCTCATTTGTAAACTGAAAGTCATGATGTCTGCCTATGTTTGTACTCCCTGGGTTCCTCATCTGAACCATGGAGCATAGAAAAGGAGTGATTGTTTTTTCATTTCTCTTAAGAGTTAGTGGTACGCATGGAAGATAGTTAGTTATGTGTGATTCATGTGTGTATGAAGATGTCTCTCTTAGGGAGTTAGGGCCAACTGCCTCCTGGAACCCCAGTTGACAAGGACTAATATGCAAATGTATAACAAACTGTACAATGTGTGCAGCATAACAAAAATATAAAGGATCCTTTTTCTTTATATCCAAATTTTGTTTTTGCCAATTCAATATACACATCCCTTGCCTGGATAGTATAAATGAGGGTCTGATGCCCCATTATGCTAAGAATGAGGTGATACAAGTCTAAGCCCACAGGGACAGTGTAGGGATATGAGCTCTTTTCTCTTTATCATTCTAATAAAAACTTCTCTGTCTTTATTCCCCCTCAAATTCACTCCTTTCCATGAAGAACTTAGGTTACCTAGATTTGAGATTGGCTGGAAAATCAAGTAAGGCTTACAGATAGGGATGGGGAAAATTTCGGGTCATAGACCTCCTTTCATGGAGCAAATACCTCTGACGGTTCTTGTGTGACTTTACTCCATATTTGGTGACTTGAAAGATAATAATTGTTAGAAATTATATGTTGTCAATGTACCAGGTTCTGTGCTGAACACTTTGCACATATTATCTAATTTAATCCTTAGAGTAAGTTAGAGATGTCAACATTAATGCAAACACTTTATAAATAAAGGAAACTGAAGATCAGCTTTTCCTCAAGTAACACTACTTGGGTCATGGCATGCCACAGCTCTGGGGACGCTATTCACTCGGTATTCTCTGTGAATGTTGTCTTTGGAGATGACAGTGTGAATGTGCTTTTTGGAGCAGTGCAACTGCCTGAAGAGAGGCAGAAGTGAGATGTGAATCCAGTTCTGATCCTAAATTCCATGCTGAGCCACTGTGGCATGTGCTATCTCTGCACTGTGAAGGGCTGGTCCTTGGTGGTTGATGGTGGAGATGAGGGGCACCTCTTCTGTCTCAATCCGTGTGTGTGATGTACCTGGTTGAGCTGGGCCATTAAGAGAGCTCATCAGGGGGACTAGAAGGCAGACTGATGGGTGAGAGCTGGGGAGGGTGTGTGTGTGTGTGTGCGTGCGTGTGTGTGTGTGTGTGTGTGTGTGTCCATGTGTACATAACTTTGGTTCCATCTTCTGGGGCTGTGAATTTTAAGGGGATCAGAAAACCACAGGACAAGGTGTCAGCCAGTACTGGGAACCCCTAGTGAATAATTTCCTTGTGTGTGTGTGTGTGTGTGTGTGTGTGTGTGTGTAAGATGAATTCTGTGTGTTTATTGAAATTGAAAGTCCCTCCACAGGATGGATGTGCTGTGGGGAGGAAGGAGTACAGACTCTGCAAGGCACCTCCTTGGTGATGCCTCCCTCCTTCTCTCTGAGGTGGGAAAGATCTGTAAAGACCATGCTTCACTTTTCTGAGTGACCAGAGAATGCAGAGAACAGAATAAGAAGGCAGAAGACTTGGGTACTGGCTGAGTCAACTTGGGAAGAATGGTAAACCTGTATGAATTCTAGCTTCCTCAGAGTGGAAGATGAGGAAGATGATATTACTCATCTCATTGGGCAGATATGGAGCTCTGGCTTTTACACGGCCAGCTTGTGACAAAACCCTCCATAAGTCATGCCTCAGAAGCAGGGAGTGGCTTTAGTCCTTTTTACCAGTGTTGTGATTGGAAATAATTTTTCTAGGCATAGGCCTCTTTCTCATTGGACCTTCACTGTCACAGAGACTCCAAAAATGACATGCCACATTGAAGGTCCTCCTATCCTCCCAATTAACCTTCAATTATGCATCCTTCTAATTATGTACTTCTCTTTTATGCTTTTAGAAAAAGAGATTGAGCTTTGCCACTCATTTTCCATGCTCATTAAAGAGCGTTCTCCTTCAATACCTCACATTTGAATTGGATTTGATTTTCAGAGATTATGGAAACAAAGAAACTGAAAAACAAGGTTGTTATCCTAGTGCACTGGACGAATGTCCATTGCAGAGATATTGTATGCTGGTCACGCTGCTCCTGTGCTCTGTATGCAGGGCTGGCTCCTGGATGGCTCTTTGGAGGTGTTAGTTTTATTCCACAATGCCCCTGAATACTCTCCTGCAGTCAGAATCGAAGTCCTTTTAAGGGGGAAGGGGAGCATGTGTGAACATTCTCCTATTTAAGCTGATTTTCACAAAATAAAACTAGGTATCTCCTGCCTCCTTGCCTGAAAAAGGATAGAAGGTCCTCATGAGCTTTCTCTTCCCCTAGTTCATGAGCAAATGTCTGGTTGACCTCTGGGTGGCCACTTTTTTCTTGCAGGTGACTCTTGAGTGGATGTGCTAGTCACTGGGACTGATGTGATGGCTGATTGAAGGGTGAAATGTGTGTCCAAAATCCAGTTAATGTGTTCTGCTTCCCTCTCCTTTTCTAGAAGTTTAATATCACCACTCTGGAGTTGACCTCTCAAAGCCCATTTCCTTGGACTGATGGCTCCTCTTCCTACCTAAAACCTGGAGATGTGTGAAGAAGTTCACAATCATATCTTCACTTCTACAGAAAAGCAACTTAAGAAGGCCCTTCTGAGGGGGGTCTTTCACATGCCTCTTCAGGAACAGTTTAGCATCACCTGAAACCAAATTCCTAAGCTTGTGAACCTAGCTCGTGTCCTTCTGTTATGGAACTCCAGGTAGATGCTGCTGAGGTGAGAGGAGTCTCCAGAAACTTTCTGCCTAGAGTGAACATCTCTGCTCCTTGAGGTTAAGATGCCCTGGACTGGTTCCATCAGAATATCAATATAACCTTAATAACAGGGATGGGTTTTGAGAAATGCCTTGTTAGCTGATTTAGTCATTGTGAACACAGGAGTATACTTATACAAACTAAGATGGCTACAACATCTCCGGGTGGTATAACCTTAGGTATAGGATCATTGCTGTTGACCAAAATGTCATTATGTGGTATATGACTGTACGTAGTCATCTTCATAGCATCGTGGCTCTGGGTAGGCACGACCTCTGTTTGTGAGGCAAACAGGGTCAAGGAGGCATGTGGTCCTAGTTGCCAGTTTCTTGGGTGGTAAGGTCTCAGTATAAAGATAGAGAAACAGGTAAGGGCAGAGACATGCCTCTAGGCAAGACTAGGGCCTGGCTGTGCCTGGGCTGACAGGGGCTGTGGATGCTCTCACTAGGGACATGTGAGGCTTGGAGTTAGAGTGTCTTTGATGGTGTCATACTTTGAACAGGGTCATTCACTCCTCTTTCAGTTAATGCTGTTAAATGCCATTAGGGGTTTTTAGCATTTAGGTACACATGTATTCTATTACAATAATTGTTATCTATCATATAATGTTAATGCAGTGTGTACTGGTTGGTGCAGAGGCTCTGGAGTCAGATTGCTTGGGTTCTGCCACTCACTGCTTTGTGATTTTTAACAAGTTACTAAGTGCCCAAACACTTACTACCTGGGGGCACCCTTCTCCCAACTCCTATAGATCTTCTGTATTGGCAAAGTGGGGCAGGATATAAGAATCTGAAGAGTGACACTAAACTGGTTCACTTATTTGTTCACTCATTCCTTGACTCATTCAGTCAACCATAATTCCTTGAGCTCTTATTATGGGTTGGGGTTTTACTAGGTTCTGGAGACCTTGCAATGCACAGAGGCTCTGGAGTCAGATTGCTTGGGTTTCTGCCACTCACTAGCTTTGTGATCTTTAACAAGTTATTTAGTCTCTCTGGGCCTCTGTTTATTCATCTGTAGAATAAAGATACCCACTTCATAAGCTTGTTGGGAGGATTAATAAATTAATTCATGAAAAGTATTCAGAAGAGCATCCTACACATTGCAAATGCTCAATAAATTCTTATGATCATCCTTTCTGCTGTGTTCCATGTGCTCGGGGCCCCACTATACCCTAAGCATTATGGTAGTTTTAGGTAGACTGAGCACTAGCACAGTTTATCTTTTCATTCAACAAATACCTGTTGAGCACCAACTTTGTGCCCCATGTGGTTCCAGGTGTGGGGATCAATATAGTAAGGCAGACTTGTCTGTTGTTCTTGAGGAACCTGTAGTCCTGACACATTGTAAGTGCTCAGTAAACATGTGTTGAGGTAAAGGGATCATACCAGTGGTGCGTCTCTCTGGATAGCCAGCTCTGTAGGGGAGGACAGTGAAATGAGCTCAAGCTTTGGGTTCAGATCTGAGTTCAAATTCCGACTCAATGACTTTCTGGTCATGTTGATCCATTTGCTCATCTGTGAAGGGGGATCATAGTTTGCATAACTTCATAGCTTTGTTGTGAGGAAAAAAATGATAGAAATGCCTTGTATTTAAACATCTCCTGCCCTCCTCCAGCCCAAACACTTACTACCTGGGAGCACCCTTCTCCTGACTCCTGTAAATCTTCTGTACTGGCAAAGTGGGGCAGGATATAAGAATCTGAAGAGTGACACTAAACTGGTTCACTTATTTGTTCACTCATTCCTTGACTCATTCAGTCAACCACAATTCATTGAGCTCTTATTATGGGTTGGGGTTTTACTAGGTTCTGGAGACCCTGCAATGCACAGGCAAAATCCTTATCCTCAAGAAGTTTAGATATAATGAAAAAATATGCATAACAAAAAATAAACAAATGAGTACCATAATTCATGTAGTGTGAAGAGCAGTGAAGAAAACAATGAACAAAACTGTTATTTACCTAGTATTACAGAAATAGGTCACAGGTCTCTCCACAGAGCATCTCACAGCAGAGTGAGCAGATGAAAGAGAGAGCAGGCAAGATGGATTCCATCTTTTGTGAGTTACTTATGGAAATGACATCCCATCACTTTGACCACATTTCTATTTACTATAAACACATTAACTCCATCACACACTCAAGGAGAGGAACATGACTACTAGAAGGTGGGAACCGCTAGGACTGTCCCAAGTTGTGCTGAGATGATCAGGCATTTTTGCACCCATGTGGGTCAGTCTGTGGATATGGGCCATGTGGGTCTGTCAGTGAAGAGGATGGAGAGGGATGTCCTCACATCCACCACAAGCCCCATTCCACATTCAGATCGTGTTCATAGAGTCTGACTTCGTAGCAAATTCTGTTGATCCATGCGTGATTGGAAGAAAGGAAAAGAGGGACTCTTTCTTTCTTTCTTTCTTCCTTCCTTCCTTCCTTCCTTCCTTCCTTCCTTCCTTCCTTCCTTCCTTCCTTCCTTCCTTCCTTCCTTTCTTTCTTTCTTTCTTTCTTTCTTCTTTCTTTCTTTCTTTTGTGCTGGGGATTGAACCCAGGGCCTTGTGCATGCTAGGCAAGCACTCTACCACTGAGCCACAGTCCTGGAACTGTTTCTTTTTGGTATTCACAAGGAATGGTTCTCTTTAGTTGTGTTTCCTCCTTTATTTTCCTCTATTTTGATCCCTGAGTTGGAACTGTCTTTGAATACTAAATAGAAATGCTACCTGAAAATAAAGTTGTGTTGTAACCACAAATTATCCTGTAAATGCGAGGCCTAGGGTGGTGGCTCATTCAGTCACAAAGCTCTCAGGGGTCTTTGGGATTACATCTCTGTAGGGTAAGCACAGAACTTTTCTCCCCTCCCCCTCCCTATCATCTATCTTCAATTCTATCTTTTTATTTTCTTGCAAAATCATGCCTTTTGGACTTCTTGAAATGTAGAATCTAAGAATTCAGTAGAGTAAGGCATGTTCAAGCTTCTGTAGAGGCAGAGCTTGAGATAGGAATTTTTTGGTCACATACTAAAAACTCTGTAGCAATGCTATCCAAGATGGCAGTTACTTTTTTGACTACTTAGAGGCCACAATTATAAGTAGCAAGAAGATTGAGAGCTCTTCAGCACATGTTAAAATATTGCCCTGACTCTTTCCCAGATGTCTACGGAGATCTTTGGGCTCCCCTTCCTCAAAGTAGCCTTGCAGAGGCAGCTGGATTTGCCTATAAACCTGATATCATACATTTCAAAGTCAGCTCCTATCCTTCATGGACTTGTGTGTATCAGCCAGGTTGGGGAATTAAAATCTGTACCAGGAAGTCTCTATGGTGATGACTTAATGGAATCACTGGGAGTTTTTAAGCTATGTAAGCTGAGCCAAGGGATTCTGATATGCCTTTTAGAATCTCAGGCATGGACATACCTAGTTTATACAAGTTCCCCAGGTAATTTACTAAGCTTTTGTCCTTACCTTAAGATTCACTGCTCTGTATCTTTTGCTTTTGGGAATGGAAGGTTTCTTTCCTACATCTAATCCACCTGTAGATGGACCAGATGTTGTTATAAATCTTCTGGTGGATCTGAATCTTTGCAGTGGTTCTGAAGCCTTACGTCTCTCCAAGGACTACTGGCATTTCCAGTCTTCTGATCTTTGAGATTTATGTTTGCTCCTCCTTCCATTCTTCCCTTCCTCCTCTGCCAGATTCCTGGGGTCTGGGTGGGCTGCTTGAATATTCAGGGCTTTCTTTCCCCATTAGCCCCCTCTAGGTTTATCCTAGGAGAGAAACCTTCCATTTTTCTAAGAATAAATCTATAAAAGTGGCAACATTTAAAAAGCAATAAATTTCTGCTGTGTGTGTGTGTGCAGGCATGTGTGCATATGTCTGAAATCTGTGTCCTGTGTGTATATCTCTGTGTCTGAGAGGGGAAAACTGTGCTGACAACACTAAAAGAAAGGGCCTTTAAATTTCTAGAGTCAAGATCACAAGAGGAAAGACCATGCTCAGGAAAGTCAGGGAGGCATCAAACTGCTGGGAGAAATAGGATGGAGTTGAGGAAGGGGGATGATGCTGGGCAGAAGTGTCACCACAGTCTGGCTTAGCAGAGAGAAGGAGATTACTGGGGCAGAATTCTGAAGTAGCTGTGGAATTCAGAATGAGCTCCCCCTTTACTTGATAAGGTCTCACTGATGCTATTTGGGGAGATGGAAGGAACTCCTGGCTTCCCCTTACCATTCAGTTACTGGATCTTGTTTTCTTAACCACTACTTTGTATTTTTTTCAGTCATGCTCACAGGAAACAGTCAGAAGAGAAAGAACCTTGCAGAAGAATTGGGTTTAACTTTCCAACAATATTCTGAAATACTATGAATGAAAACAAAACTCTTTTACCAAACAACCAATAAACTCACTAACCACCCACAAACAGAAAACAGATGCATGGAAATGATAAAATAACTGAACTGAAATCCAGTTATTAGTTCTAGTTCTTATAGGTGTGAGTGAGATTAGGAGTGGAAAAGGTCAGCAGGAGACAAAATGAATTACCCTGGAGGGTCTCTCTCTGGACCCTAGGATTGCTAATGAGCAAAGACCACCCTTGAATCCTCATGATTGGAGGTAGAGGAATCATATGGATAATTCAGAACCACCAAGGACACTTATATTAGCCTTTCCCCACGAAAATTAATTAAGGAAAAACAAAAAATGAATATGGTGAAAGAAAGGTACCAAAGAATCTCCATAGAAATCATTGGTTTGATCAGTCAGGTCTAGGAGATACTGAAGCCCTATTAATGAAGCCCGGTTAATAGTCTGATGAAGAATCTGAATCCTTTTTATTGTGACTGGAATGTTGCTGCTGCAGTGGGTGTTGGAGGGAGGCAGATAGTAGGGAAGGATGGAGGCCTCATAGGAAGAATAAGGAGGCATTTTGGGACTTATTCTAAAGGAGGAAATGTGGAATCAGAGAAAAGGAGAAGCTGTCTGATCTGGGGAGAAGCAGAGAGGACCTAGCTGAGGTGTCTGGGGTGCCCAGAGATGGGGAATTCAATCCAAGTCATCCAGATGAGCCACTGCCAATAAGAAGAATTTTAACCTGGAGGCAAAGACAAGCAGACTTGAGGTTCAGTGGCAAAAACCCTCACTTGTCCAGGAAAGAAACTGTCACAGAGAGGGAGGTAGAGTAATATGGACAGCAACTCCTCAATTGACAGCCTGGGGAAGAAACAATTCATGAGCTGAAAAAGAGGTGACAAAGGAAACTCCTGAAAGTTTCTTTAACATGTTCGATCTGTGCTAGGTTGGTTATGTCCCATGATACATGGGTCATGACTGTCTCAGTTAGACAGGAATTTGGGCCTAGGTTCTGAGCATGTCCTGCTGAGAATTCATGTGGGAAAAGTCATGAGAGACTTCACCTGTTGCATATCATATTTGCAGAGGCACCTGCACTCTACATTCTTTCTTGTAATTTCTGTTCCTTTTTGCTCTTGGGTGATAGCAAAGTGGTATCCAAGGTAAGGGTCACAAGAAACGTATTTGAAGGAGTCTGGGCTTGGAGGCTATTTTCTTCATTTTTAATTCAACCAAAGCATCCTGCAGCACTGACATGATACTGCTAGATATCTGTTGGTTTGAGTCTCCTCTGTTCTCACTTTATTTTCTCATAGTGCTGGCCGATACAGGAGAGGCTCGCTTGTCAAGACACCTTGTGCCAGGCATTGCATTGGCATAGTGTGGTTAGCATAGCGATGAGCAAGACAAACATATAAAGGTAGCAAACAAATGATGGGCAGGCCTGAAAATGACCAAAGTTGCCTAGCTGGCTCCTGAATTAAACCAAACTGTAGTTGAGCATTATGTAAGAATGATTCCATCAGTGAGGGAGTGTATATGCAATGGTGGTCCTATAAGATTATAATGAAGAAAAATTCCTGTCATCTAGTACTTTTACTGTACCTTTTCTATGTTTAGATACACAAATACTTATCATTGTGTTATAATCCCTACAGTATTCAGTACAGTAGTATGCTGTACAGACATGTAGCATGGAGCAATAAGCTATACCATAGAGCTCAGGTGTGCATTAGTCTATATCATTTAAGTTTGTGTAAGTACATGGTACAATGCACAATAACAAAACTGCCTCCTGACAACACATTGTCAGAATGAATCCCTTCCATTAAGCAATGCACTACTGTATATTAATTACCTAATAAACGAGGGAGCTTCTACTTATAAACCTCTGTGCAGTTATGATCCCAAGAGAATGAGAATGGCCCAATGTTGCCAAAGCTTTCAATTTTTCAAGAGAAACTGGGTCAGTACCCATAAGTTGGAAATCACCTCAGAATTCATTTACTCTTTCAGCAAACATTTGCCAAACACTTATGCCAATCCCTGGGGAAGAGTGGTCAACAAGACTCAGGAGCTCACTGCCTTCCCGGGACTTTTTGTATGGGTATAAGTGCTGTGAAGGCAGGAAACAGATAATGGGGTGGCGGGGGGGTGGGGAGTAGGGCAGCCTTTATGAAAGGGTTAACAACAAGCCTGATAAGAAGGTACTTGTTATGCATCCATCTGGAGGAAAGAACATTTTAGGCAATGGGAAAAAGAATGCCAATGGGGTTGGTGGTGGGCAGAAATCAGGGTGGGAAATTTGAAAGGGTAACAGGGTCAGACAAAATACCTGTCGTTTGCATTAACATGGATGAAACTGGAGGACTTTATACCAAGTGTCAGGCACAGAAAGAAAAGTACTGCAGAATCTCACTTATATATGGAATCTAAAAAAGTTGAACTCATAGACATATGGAGTGGAATGGTCATTGCCGGAGGCCGGGTGTGGCAGGGGAGACTGTGGAAAAGTTGATCAAACGCTACCAAGTTTCAGTTAAGGAGAATGAGTTTTAGTGATCTATTGCACAGAATGGAAACTATTATAAATACTAATGCATATATATTTCAGAATTGCCTAAAGTGGATTTTAAATGTCTTCATCGCAAAACAATATTATATGTTAAATAGCCTGATTTAATCATTCCATATCACAAGCATATATCAAAATATCACATTGTACCATATAAATGTATACAATTATTATTTGTTAATTAAAAATTTAAAAAACCCTCCTGCCAAGTGTTCCTGTCTTTATTTGGGGGGTGTTAATGTTCTCTCCTGGCCTCCTGGAGGCCATAGGTACAGAGGTCAAGTGCTTTTGTGTTTTAGTGAAGCAGGGCCTCAGGAGGGAGAGAAACCTGTTCAAGCATGAAGAGACTTTTTCCCTGTAGCCTAGGTTTCCACCCCAGGCTCAATAGGCTTAGGGAGATGGGAGGTAGAAGGGCACTCCATAGGTGTACTCAATCCTTCTGAATTGGTTTTTGTGAGTGTGTCAGGTTCTGTGGCCTGACAGCTGTGGAGGTTATGATGGCTGCCATGTTGTTTTAGGGGGAGACCTCAGGCCTCTGGGACAGCTTCATTTTGTGGTCACAGGTTTCTGGCTTCTACTTTACTGAGGTAAATTTTCCTCAGATGTGTATTATTTATGGATTCCATATCACTGCCCAGTTGAAAACATATGAAGTTGGCTCATGTATGGAGATAGCAGATTGGGAGAGGTTGGCCAAGGGAGTGTAAAAATCACACAGCACAAGTCTCCTTTCAGAGGCACAAATCAAGCACAGGTGCTTCCCTGCCTGGGGGCAGAGGTAGGTTCTCTGGGCCTGTCGTCCTCAATCAGGCAGTTTTTATCAGAGAGGTAGTTCAAACTCAGATTTAAAAAAAATCACTATTATAGGAACCATATGTATGTGCAAATACACATTGCCTCCCTGTCCCCCCACCCCACCCCCTGTGGTGGCTTAAGTTTTTACCCTGTTCCTTGGAGCCTTTTCTGAATTGGAAACAGTGTGATGTTCAGGGGAAGAGGATTACTTTTCAGGCAGTACTAGTCATCCAGAGGAAGGGGGATTTATGGCAAGACTGAGCTGTGGACTTTTCCAACAACAGTTCCCTTTAAAATGATGGCATTTAGGGACCTATTGGTCACTGCAATGAACCAGACATTTCCAGAATATAAAATAATCCTAGAAATTTCATGGTCCAAACCAAGAAGAACATCCTAACATTTTTCACTTTCTTTCTCATTGGAATAATTGTAAATCAGAGTTCTCAAGGTCCCCAGTTCCAAGTCCACCATCCTAACTATTGTTGACTGCAACCCAAACACTGAAGAGATGCACTTCTACACCAACTACTTTCCTGGGCTTATGGGAGTAATATTTATGCCTGTACTCTCATTCTTGTTGCTGCAATTCTTAAAAGCATAATGAGGTCAAAGCTCTTACTTGATTCAGCATCTAGGACTAAGGGGAAGTGTAGATTTCCCAGTTCTCCTTACCTGCTCTCAAAAGCAAGAAACATGAGCTCTATTTTATGTTAAAGCTCTTAACAATTCAGAAGGCCAGATTTAGGACTCTATAAACTAGAATGGAATTTTAGAACCTTGCTTTTAACAGAGATTAGCTACCAATAAAACAGCACACAGAATGTATACCAGTAGTTTTCAAAGTGTGACTTCCTGAACACTAGCGTCAGGGGTACCTGGCAACTTGCTACCAGTGCAGATTCTCCAGTTCTGCTCAATCAGCAACTCTGGGGCAGGGACTCAGCAATTAGGTTTTGGTAAGTTCTTTGGGAAATTCTGATACATGCCATATAGCAATGACATTCAATATTAAACCTTGTGTTACACTTTATTATTTTTTTTGTAGAGATCTTCTTCCTATAGCCTAGGTTTCTATCCCAGGCTCAGTAGACTTCAGGAAATGGTGTCCCTAATGCTAGTGTTCAGGGGCCCATGCTTTGAAAAACACTGGTGTATAGTATGTACTTTTAAATTATTTTATATCATATTAATTTAATAAATTTATATAGTAAAACAAGTCCCATTTTTTTTATATTAGTGTACACTCACTCTGATACCTCTCTAATCCCTAGTTTTGATGAGAAGCCAGAATTCTCCCTTGACATAGTTAGATAAACATGGACAGAGCAGATGGGAAAGTCCTATACTGTGCAGTTAAAATAGAGTGACTACAAAACAGTGATGCCCCATTATTTCTCCTGATTTCCTCTTTTAACTGAAATGGTGGGACAAGAAATTTATTTGACTTTCTCTCCATTATTTCTTCCCATAAATACCTCAACTCTCTCCTTAACATGCAGCAAGAAAATCATGATCAATTCTAGGAGAAAAGCATGTGCTAATGACAGGTGGAAATAAGGTATGAAATTTTTTATTGATAATTCCATGGTGTTTTTATTAAAAAATAAAAAACAAGAATAGATTTGTGTCCCAAAGTGAATTAGTATGACTTGAATCTTTACTAAAAGACAGTATAGATTACTTCTGAAATGCTGAAAAATTATTGTTGAAATTAAATAGATTGCCTCTGACAATAGAAAATTTAATAATGATGTCATAGTATAAGTGAGGGATGAGGGTAGAGTTACCAGGACTCTGCCAGGGGACCATGGACTACGAGCTTTTTCTCTTTTCCTCCTCCTCCTCCTCCTTCAAAAAAGTACTGCACATGTACATGATTAATATTGAAACACCTACAATATAAAGCAAAATATTTTTGATAGACATCATATGTCTGAGATTCATCATTAATTTCCTCTCTTTCTGGTAATGGTTCTCCACATTTGCTTTAGGAAAGCACCCTCTATCCATTCCCAACCATGGAATTTCATTTGGATAGTGTCATCCTTGGCTCTAGAGCTATATTCTGATTGATTTAAGTCAGCAGACAATTTGCCTTCTTCCAGTCATAGCAACTGGTTCAAGGCTGGCTCTTCAGTCCAGCCAGAGCCAGTGGGAATCCAGATGACGTTTGCTGGAACTTCTGAGAAAATGATGTTGTCTCTCTTCCTCTGAATTCAGTGGCAGAAAGAAGAGTTATAAACTTGGTACCCCTGTGATCCTGCCATGGTGAGGGAAGTCCCATGAAGAGGGGACTGGAAAAACAGCCACAGATGCAGATAAGATGGACCTGATGCTTGGATCAAACATGCTAGAAGCCAGCTATACTCCTGGATCTTGAGATTCATGAGTTAGCACATCTCTTTTTCCTGTCTAAGCCAGATTGATATTTTTTTGTCATTTGAAACTCAAGGAATGCTCAAAGTCATAGGTCTTATAACTAAAATGATGATAATTAAGCTTTAGCCTAGTTTGATGATTCAGATGGTCCTCTAGGAACTTCCAGTGTCTTGGCTTACACTGACTCTCTCTCTCTTTCTCTCTCTAAATATATATTTATATATATATATATATATATATATGCGTGCGCACGTGTGTGTATATACATATATATATATATATTTTTTTTTGTTTGTTTGTTTATTTATCTTCTGTGTTCTTGATGCTTTGACATCTGGGGCCTCATTGCCTGGGAAAAACTTCCCCTTCTGGGGATAGCTAATTCTCAGACATAGCAAAGGATTTGCCAAGGAGTGGGGCTTTCATATGTAAACAAAACCAACAAATTCATCACCCATACTCAGAACCACTTTCTTTGCCCAGCTTTTACATTGGAGAAAGCAATATTCCTCTTTCCTAATCATTTCAGGGCCTAGTACCAGACAACGAGAGACCACCTCTATAGCCCAGAGTCCCCCGAAATTTGAACTAGTTAATTCCAAGCTGCTTACCCTGCCTTGCCTTTCCTTTGGCTACCACAAAGACTCCTGCCTACATTTTCCCTGATAACACTCTTTCTGCCTCCTGACTGACCCTGGTGCCTCCAAGAGGGTCCTTTGTAGTTTGGTGTATCCCCTTTTTTGGGAATACTGAGTAGCAAATTATCTTTTTAATGACAATTCTCGCTTGAGCCATTGACCTTGCCATAACTGATTAATTATAAGACCTAGATTTTAAAACATTTTCATGAATTTAAGATATAACGAGCAGTGTACTGTGAATGTCAGAGAGGATTGTTTTCATGGTTTTTTTTTTTTTCTTTTTTGCTGGAGAGAGAGGAGGAAAAAGGGAATGCTTGTTGTTAAATTTCCTTTTGCGGTTTGTTCTAAATATGCTAATGAGCACAGAAGCTATTTGTCCTGCAAAGACTGCATAGCAATAGGTAATGATGATTGGAATCTTGTGCTTTTTGTTAAGGATTTGTTATATTTTACTTTTTATTTTTTGGTAATGGTAGTGCAAATGTGAAGAAAGTTCTTAGCGGACACTAATGGTGATATGCAAGTTTTATGGTTCATTCTGTTTTTTACCCTAGCAGCTCTCAGAGGGTACAAACATAGTAGAATGGTATTGTATCAATTTGTACTGCAATTTTTAAAATATCAGTTTTGATCTAATAATTTATTATTAGTAAGTGGTTTGAGAGCCAAAATAGTGCCGTCATTCACCTACTCCCCACCCTCAAAGAACCCTGCCCCAGAAAGTCCAAATCCCCTTCTTTATTCTGCTACTGACTTTTTATGGCTCACTTTTATGGCTGGCAAGACTAACAGGTCAATCAGCTTAAGGAAGTAGGGCATTCAGGTTTACCGTTTGGGCTTCCAAACACGTAGTTTCCTACTCTGGAGAGTTGAAAGCTGGAGTTCATTCATTCTCACATTCATTTATTTGTAATGGGATGCCTGGTGGAGATTGAATATCAATTTTTTTTTATTTAAAACCTGGAAAACTACCATTTTGTGGATTGCAAGTGGTTTAAGTTTCTTTGTGTATAGCCTTTCATGAGATTTTGGGTGCTTGGTTTCAAGAAATAGAAACCAAGTCTGACTAGCTTAGGCTGAAAAATATTTTTGCTTTTTTGGAAGGGTAATGGAAGGATATCATGTGGCAGAACGCATGGGGAAGATTGAAGAACTCAACTTGGAGAATGTGTAGAAACCAAAGGCAGCTTAGTAGCAGAGACTATACCAGTCCAGAGTATGGGCGCCATCACTACTGTGCAGTGTTGCCATTGCTGGACTTGGCTGCTGCTGGACACAGCCACCACCACTGACACAACTCCTTTTGGTGGACCTCTTTTAACCCTTAGTTTATTGCCTTGTGTCTTTGATCATGGTGGACATAGCATCACAGCATCTGCTGGTTCAGAGTGTATTCATCATCCTATAGGATGGCCCCCTATCACAGTATTTTTTCCAACCTTGCATCATATTGAGGATTCAGTGGACCTGCATCTTTTCATAAGCTGTCTTTTGGTGATAAGTTACATTATGGTGCCATTAAGTTCCACAGGCATTAACTGGATTGCCTTCATTTCCTATAAAGAAGCAAATTTCTAAGTCATACAGTGCTGTAAAGTCACATAGAAAGTCTACCAATGGATATACCAGTAGAATCCTGATGTATGAGACAGATAAAACAAATACACATTAAAAAATGAGCATCTGTTTTGCTAAGAACGAGTTGATGCCCCTCCATAATGGGAGGGCTGATAAAAGCAACCTCTAGAGGTGACTGACTTGCCCTGCTGAAGTACAAGGCATGTCAGGGATTCTGAGTAGGGTGCTGTAGTGAGTTGAAAGAGGTTCTGGTTTTGTTTTTACCATCTAATGGAAACATTTGTTTCTAACATCAAGTTATGATGCTGCTGATTGAAACACGAATACTCTGTAGAGAAGGAAAATTGATAATGCTGGGAGAGAGAGGTTATAACTGCAGGGCTGAAGTTCTTTAAGTAGGTGAGTAGGGATGAACTCTAGCATACAAATGAAGGGTCTGAGCATTTGTTGCAACAGGAGGGAAAAGTGAGAGGTGGGTATAGATGTTTCTTATTTGTGCCTATTTTTCCAGTGAAATGAAGCATGAAGTTGTCAGCTGAAGATGAGAATGGGGATGGGAGACTTTGGAGGGTATTAGAGTTATTGAGGAGAAAGAAAAAGATCTGTAATAGTATCTTGAAAAGTGGGGAAACAAATTTCCTTTGGGGAACACTTATGATTGCTGAGCAGTTTTGTGTGGTTGTGAGTCTTTCTCTAGCTATGACTAGCTGTTCCAAGTGTGGAGTAGGAAGGATCCTGGCTCTCACAGATTCGATAGGTAGCTGGAAAACCAAGTGTGGAAAAGAAGTAGTAACAAATGGAGGCTCAGAAGAATGAACATTGGGGTAGGGCATGATCAGAGCTACTGATGTATAGTCTGCTACTACTAGACACAGCCACCTCTTGACCTTCATTGCTGGACATGTAACTCCTCAATGTGGTTTCCAGAACTATTCAACTATCAACCACTGCAGAGCTAATCTCCCTGGACTTTGATTTTCATACCACTTGCTTGTGATTTAATGTATTAGGTGGGACTGACCAGGATCACCACCAGCACAAATAGAACCTTTACAAAAATTAGAAAAAGACATCCTTCCTTCCAGACATTTTACTCTCATCTATTGGAATGTTGTTATAATAAATACATAAATCAAGGATGACTATGATGTTCATGGCACCCTTTGGAGCTGAGGAGAGTAAAAGTAAACATAGCAGCAGCCCTGGCCTCAAGTGTGCCTTGATTTGGTCACCAAGTTGTGGAAAGGATGTGAATAATCTATATTTAGTTTTGTGGATCTGTACAAAGGAGGTTCCTCTAAATTGGGAAGGAACTTTTGATCCTGGTCAGGAATTGAATGGAAAAGTCCAATATGCTTCCATAGTTTATCTCAGGTACATTCTTTCAGTAGGCAAACCTGAGATATAAAACTACCCAATTCATTGAGAGACCTGACCAGTAAAGTAGTTAAAATAGAAACGCATCAGCCTGAGATGTTACGTACTCTAAGTTTAGTAGTGCAAACTGAATGTTCATATGTTGGAAAGGTTTTCTTTTTTCTTGAATTTTGGACTCACATTTTGGAAATTACTGATATATAGAGTACGTTTTTAGTCAGGGCCCAAACTTCCCCTTGTTCCTGAAGATGATATTTCCACTGTTAGTTATACTAGGAAAGGAAATAAGATGAGGAGAGGGGATTTCCTGTTATTCTCTGGTCAAAACTGGGGTACAGTCATGTCCTTGGGAAAAGGAAAACCTGGAGATTTCTCTGGAGGAACAGACCCCCCCCATCCCACCAAATGTAAGCCTGTGGGGAAATAGTCAGGAATATGAAATCAAATGGAAGTCAGGGGAACTTGAGATTATCCATGTGTAGTAGCAGATGAAAGTGACCTGTCATTTGATTCCCAGAGTCCTTGGTAAGGAATCTTCAAGTGTTATAAGCCTGCTCTTAGCAGTGTATTGAGTAGCTGGAGTGAAGGGTCCATGCTTCAGTTGAAATTAAATGGAGTGGATCCCCAAAGCCAATTAAAAGATGACAAGATACTTCTTAAAATCTGAAGGATTTCTGATGGAAGAGTTATGTACCAATCAGCACAGATTTGTGGAACATTTTAGCCTTCCTTGAGAGTGCTCAGAAATTACTTGGTGAGTGGAAATCTGAAAAATAAGAATGTCCCAAGATCCATGGGATATGGGCTTAGATGATTTGTATTAGAGCTTTATAGAAAAATCCCATCAGAAGGGCTATATTTCCCCTGCTCTGTTGGGGGAACTAGACTCATCAATCACTGTTCATTGGGATATGTTTTATAATACACACCTAGTTTGAGATCTCAGGTTATCTTGTCATGGCATGGGAGGTAAGGTCTCTCTACAGTGAGTGATGCCATAGCCAGCATCTAACAGCCCGTTCTCTTTGTCTTCCCCTTTCCTGTCTCCTCCAGTAGATTTTCTGCAGCATTCACTTGGGCTGATCCTACCCATGATGCAAGGCAACCACATTAACATTCTGATCAGACCCAGAGCTTCCCCTTTGGCTGTAATATATGGCTATCTGCAGCTTTGGTGTCGCAATGACGGGTGCTGAGAAGGTGTCCGCTGGGCTGTAAGGGGCATTTCTGCCCTCAATGGTCGATATAGAGTAGACCCGAATGGAAACTTTTCCTTTTGTGGATCTCAGGGACAAGGATCAGAGTTTATTATCAGATTTGTAATTAAGACTTGTGGCGAATCCTGCAAAGGAAACTTCCCTATTTCATGAAATATAACAGTTGTCATTTATGGGGTCCCATTATTTGTCAATTGTTTTTCATATATTATCTCATTTAATCCTCAAATAACATAGTAGCTCCATGAGATGAAAAATGAAGACCAGAGCTTACCCAAAATTTCTAAGGTCATAGAACCAGTAATTAGAATAAGAATTAAATTTTCTATGGTAATAATGGTAGAGGGTGTGCTGACATTTGTTAGGTGGAAGACAGGGATGCTGCTAAACATCCAGCATTGCTCAGGACCCTCTACTGTTATGGGTTGAATTGAGGTCCCCCCAAAGAATATGTTAAAATCCTAACCCTCAGTATTTCAGAACTGAACTTATTTGGAAATAAGGTTTGCAGATGTAATTTTTTAAGATACTGGAATAAGCGGACTCCTAACTCAGTATGACTGGTGACCTTAGGTGAAGACAATGATGCGATGACACAGAGACACAGAGAGAACCAAGAGAAGATGGAAGCAGAGCTTGGAGTTATGGACACTGAGGATTGCTGGCCATCACCAGAAGCCAGGAAGGAGGCCTACAACACACTGTCCCTCAGAACCACCAGAAAGAATCAACCCTACCAACACCTGGATTTCAGACTTCTAGCCTCCAGAACTGGGAGAGAATGAATTTCTGTTGTTTTAAGCCACACAGTTTGTGGTGCTTGGTTATAGCAGCCCTAGCAACCCATTATACCCCACAAAAGAAAATTATCTGGTTTAAAATGTCAGTTGCACCACTGTCGAGAAACCCTGAATTAAAAGAACAGCACAATCCCCTACCCTGAACAAGCATTCTGCTTCCTTTTCTTTTTTCCAGGGACTGCCAAGTATCACAGCAAAGGTTGCAAGCATTTACGCCTGAATCCAGAACAGGGGGAATGCAGGGTGAAAATCTCTCTTAAAATGTTGAACATGGTTAGTCCATCTGGCAGCTTAATTAGCCTTGATTCATCTAGGGAGTGAGAGGTACCTGCTGGAGCTGTGCTGATAGATTGTGATATTGTTTTTGTAGAGCAAGACTCTGGGTCTCTTCCCAGCTTGTTGAAAATTCCTGGTTTTCGGTTGACGGCTGGATGGTCTGAAATTTCCTCTACAATGTCACATCCCATTTTGTTAGTCTCTATTTCTTTCTAAGTCTTAAGTCTTCATTTTGCCCTGGGCAAAAGAGTAGTATTTCATAAGAATAAAAAAAAAATTTCCACCAGATTGTAACCAGAAGAGTGGTGTGGTGGGAGAATGGGTCCTGTTCAGAGCAAATGAAACAAGCCATCAGCGTGACCTGCTAATTCACTATGAAGTAAAGTGTTATTGCCACAACGTGTATTGTCTCAGTGCTCAGATAGCTCATTCAGCTCTTGGGTGTGAAACTCTTTTTTATTAATGAGCCCAGACTTTGAGAGTTTGTGTTTTGCTCTCCACGTACACTGCGACAATAAGTTGAATAAAACATTGTAAAGGCAATGTTCCTTGCTTGGGCTTGATGGGATCTGCCTCTTTCTATGAAAGTGAATATTTCAATGGTGGTGTACATCTAGGCAAAGACACCACACACACACACACACACACACACACAATTTTCTCCAAATGATAGGTAACTTGTTTGGACTTGAAAGATAGTAACTTTCAAAATTAGTGCACAGACTTTTGGAATGGATCCTTCTTGTCCACTGAAGTGACAGAGTATGTTAAACAAAATCAGGCAGAAATGAGCAATGACTCATAAGAAATATAACCATGGCCAATGAGATGTCTTCTTTCTTGCAATAGAGCTCCCAAATTCCTTAGAGGAAAGTGAAGATCTCTACTTTGTTAACACATCTTGTTTACCTTGGGAGGGCTGTTTCAGTTGGCTTGCCCAGGGTAGGACTGTGTTTTCTATTTAATTTGTGGGCCCCTTCCTGTGCCCCAGGGCCTGTTGTCCACTGGGCACTCAGTACTGTGGTTTATTGGCATCAAAACTGACAGTGGGAAGATGTTGGAATATTCTTAGTTCAATCTGGAACTTAAAATTGATATGCAGACCATCCTTCAGCATCTCCATGCCTCAGCGTGTTAACTGGAAACATAGGTAAGGGAGAATGGGTGTCCGGGTGAACTAGCAATGCTGAGATATTAAGGGGGTATCTTCTAACATCATGGCTTTTACTTCCCGGCCCTCGGCTTGGGCCAGTTTGTTTCTGATGTGTCATTTTGAGAAGTCTGACACCCTAATGCTTCCCATCAGACATCTGTTTGCTTTTACTTATCTTTCATGGCAGCAGGTTTTCTTAAATGGGTAGCAATGAGACTGAAGCCTGGAGACCTGGGTTGAGGGTTCAGCCCTGTCACCAGCTGTGTGACCACAGGAGAGTCGCATAGCATTATTAGGCTTTAGTTTATCCATCTGTCAAATGGGGACAGCACTGTGTTGCCTGTTTTCAAGGGTTTTGTGAGCATCAGATTTACTAATGAATGTGAAAGGGCTTTGAAATGGCAAGGCAATATTTAAAGGTCAAGTGTAAGTATGAATAAATTCTGATTCCTTTAACAATTCTCATGGTTTCATGTAATCATTTCTCCAGTCAATCTTGCCTTTCATGCAAGGGATAAGAGCTCTCTTCCCTGTGCAGCCTGATTGTTTTTCTGACTTTTTTTTTTTTTTTAATCCTGCTTGCTGTTCAGTGATCTGGCTCCAATTTTACAATCTAGAGATTGGTTCTTTCTGCGAACATGTTTACTCCTCAATGTCATTAATTAAGACGGGGACAGTGATTTATACGATATACAGTTGCCTGAGGCACAGCATTTCAAAGTGCCACATGTACTTCTCCATTTTACGGTAATGCCTTGCATTTGTGCCTGTGTTTAATTTACGGGTTAAAAACAGACTGCTTGTAGCATTTGGTGATGTTTTCATGGTTAAATCCGCAGCTGCTGTGGATTGCAGAGCAATCAGGAGCTCTCATGGACAAGGGGCTTTGATAACCTTGTGCTGGGGTTTCTGGTGCTTAAGAAATTGTTGAGAGGCTTGTGGGGGGTGGGAGGCACTGTTGCAATCTACTAATCCAGACCACTTGCAGTCCTGGTATTTGCATACCTAAGAACAATGTGTGGATTTTTATGTGGAATAGCAACATGACAGTTTCTTTCCTTTTTGATCCTTAATGAAATCAGCCATCTTTTTTTTTTTTTTCTTCTTGAAACTCATCATCAATTCTGTGGTTTTCTTGAAACTCGTAATCATTGTGCTGTCCTGCCTCCCCCATCCACATCCTCTTGGCTGTCAAGGCTTGGGGGAGTGAACCCGAATGGACAGGGCATAAAAAGCACTCTCAGTGGCTCTAGGGCATGTTCTTTTTTTTTTTTTTTTTGGTACTAGAGATTGAACCCAGACTTGCTTAACCACTGAGCCACGTCCCCACAGCTTTTTATTTTTTTTATTTTTTTTTATTTTTAAAATTGTTTTCATTTTGAGATAGGGTCTCACTAAGTTGCTGAGATTGGTTTTGTGCTTATGATCCTCCTGCCTCAGCCTCCCAAGCCTCTGGGATTTCAGGCACGTGCCACCACACCAGGCTGGGGCATGTTCTTGAAGCTGAGCAACAGAAAGAGGCAGGGTGGCTGTTGTTCCTGGCAATCAGTGAAGAGAAGGATCCTCAGCCAGGTCCCCTTCAGAGGCTGCTGGGGGACTTCCCTTCTAATGCTCACTGATGTGGTCTTCAGACCACACATAAGACCCAGGTAAGTTACTGGGGTCTCCAAATTCTTTTCGCTGTGAAGCTCCCTTGTACATTTTTTCTCAAACTTAGGAGTCTAGCTCATTTACCCACCAGGTTTATCTGTAGGTAGCAGAAGTTTGGATCCATTTGAATAAGGGATTCATTGACTGAAATATGTACTAGAATTCATTGATCAGTGGAAAATGCACAGGTGCTGCAAGATATTTAGATACAGCAAACTGAATTTGCATAATGTTCTTTCAGAGGAAAAGATTCTGTCACATAAATGATTCCCACAAGCCCGTAAGGTAGGGAGAGTGTGAATTATAACGTCCTTTTATAGTTGGGAAAGTACAGGCTCAGAGAGGTTGGATGATCAGCACAGGTTACATCACTGATAAACAACAGAAGTAAACCACTCAGTCTCTTGTGTCTGAGGTCAGGGCTCTTTTGCTTATAGCACAGGATCTTGGGATTGTTGAAGCATGAGAAGGAGAGGGGAGGGTAAATAAGACAGAAACTAGCAGTTCTAATTCAAGTTATGCTTGAGTCAATCTATATAATTGGGCATGTTGGAGGCCAAGAATTTTGTTTCATGTTATATTAGGAATTCCTATTCTTTATCCTTGCTAGAACAGGGCTGTTCAGAAGATTTGCTCCTTTTGCCAAATGCAATCTGGCAAAAATTCCCACATATAAAATGGAAATTGAATGGCTGGTACTGAAGTGGGGTGTGGAACCTTGCCTGTTCCACTTCTTCCTGCCCCTCAATGTGGCCTTGAGACACCTTTGAAAACTTGAGGAGGTGAGGATAGAGCTGTCAGGTCAAAGGGATTTCATTTTCTCTTTCTCCTCCTCCTCCCTTTTATCACCTGGCTGTCCTTTCGCTGCCCGTCTTAAACAAATTCCCATGATCATGGCATTCTTCCTGGTTGCCAACCAGCACTTGTGAGAAGTCTCCTTCTGTTTACATTCACAGCATTTCTGTATTCAGAAAGTCACAAGAAGAAGGCGTTAGATGCCAGCCTTTGTGGTACTCAACTGTTTGCCCCTATGTTTTTTACTGGTGCATTATAATTGTACATGATGGTGGGGTTCATTATGATGCATTCATGCATGCACACAATATAACCATATAATGTGGCCAGTATAATTCCCCAGTACTTCTCCTTTCTTTTCCTTTTCTTCCTCCCTCTCCCTGGTCCCTTTGTTCTACTCTACAGATCTCCTTTTATTTTCATGAGATTCTCTGCACTTCTCTCTGCCTTTTCCCTCTCTAGCTTCCACATATGAGAGAAGACATACAACCCTTGACCTTCTGAGTTTGGCTAATTTCATTTAACTTCCATTCATTTTCCTGAAAATGACACAATTTCATTCTTCTTTACAGCTGAATAAAACTCTATTGTGTATACATGCCACATTTTCTTTTATCTGTTCATCCATTGATGGACACATAGGCTGGTTTCATAGTTTCGGCTCTAGTGAACTGTTGTTTATTTCTGTTAATGGCCAGAACACAGAGGGCATAGCATGTGGTCCAAGGACATCATCATTCTCAGGTTAATGATCCAAGCCCTTGGATTCTGGGCAGTCAGCATATTCCATAGGTATCAAATTCTTCTGAATCAGTTCATAAAGTACTGAACCATGGCTGAAGGTTCTCATTCAACTACACATAGGCATCTACTTCCATCATCCACATTGGGGTATTCTACATAAGTTCTGCTCAGTTGCTAAGAGAGTTAGACAGCCTTTCATTGCATAATGATAGCAATTCCTAAAAATCTTTGTTGGCCCTGAGATGGCAAGAGATCCCAACCAGCTGCATTTTGTTCCCTGTACTTACTGGTTATTACTTCGACTTGAGCCTAAGTTAATTTCTGTGGAATTGATAAGGAATTGTGTGCCTCATTGCCTTTTATCTAGTCACATGGGCTCTTTATGAAAGGAACTTCTTGGTAAAGCAATCATTGTATGTATACATTGTCTTGAATTTTCTTGTATTTATGACTTTTGCATTTTCTCATGTTTCAACATTCTGGCTAGGGAGCAATAAACCCAGCCCCCTCCTTATTTGGGTTCCATATCGACAAGTACTTGAACACTTTCTTCACCCCTTCCTTGTTCTGTACTCACCCCCTCCCCTCTGGCATGGAAAGATGGCCAATGTGCAGAATAGTAATTGAATCTCTGGAGACATATTGGCCAGCACCTTTCAATAGACCCCAGGCCTCTCATGAAATTCTGTTATATTTCTTACTCCTTGCATGCATGCTTACACATATAGGATTCAAACTGTACGTTGGGAAGAGGTGAGCGGTCCCATTGGCCCCATTTAGGTCTTTTAGGTCTTCTGTCTTGAGCCATATGCTCTAATTTGGTTTTGCCTAAGAAGTCCTGCATTTTGTGACCCTTTGGCTATATTAGAGTCATGACAAAACCACAGTGTGCCCTGAGTACTCTCCTTCTGTTATGAATTCCAGTAGGAAAGAGTGAGAAGGATGATTTAGTCATGGAAAATTCACCCCAAACCCTAACACTGCAAATAACCTAAGAATCTTCTAAAACTTCACAATTTCTCGAAAACATTCCTTTCTCCTTGTTAGATTTTGGAATTCAGGTCACCTTCAGTTGTTCAGTTTCAATTACTTTTAAATATTGCAAAGAATGACGACAGACAGCCCGGGTGGCAGATTTCAAATTATTTGAGTTTCCCCCAAACACTCTTTCTGATTCTCTATAGCTGAATTTTCCCTACCCAATTTTCTCAAGGCCATGTGGTCACCTCTGGGCCACCATGTGGTACCTATGTCTTTCCCACTTGCCAACAGACTCCAGTGCACGCGCTGGCTGTCTCTCAGCGCCTCAGTGCACATCCTCAGCTGGTCATCCATCATCCTTACCTTCCACTTTTCTTTACCTCACTAGGCTCAGAGACCATAGATATTAACTGAATGGCAGCCTTGACCAAGTTTATGAAGAAAGGAACCTATGGAAGTGATAAATGATCAAGTGGCCTCACCCAATGTAAACAGCTAATCAGGATCATTTGGAAATGGTAAATAACATTCCTTTCCTCACAGTTGCTCTTTCTTTGATGGATGTAAGTCATTTGTCCTTGACAAATATCATTAGCCTTCTTTACTCCAATGAACTGACGACACGGAAGTGTCTTTAAGAGGTGGTAAGAGATATGACATGCATATTGCCAGGTCAAAATGAATTCATGAAGTGAAATGATGAGGGAAAAGATGTGGAGGGCAAAGATGCTTGGAACTCCCTCCTCAGTCTTTATTGACTGGCCTCCCTCACACCTGAAAGGAAGCCTGTATCTGGAGAACTCTCCCATTTCCCGTAATTAATAGAAGCAGCTTTCTGCTTATGAGTAGTTGAGCTGTCTGTGTTCTTCTCTTTAGCAGTCCCTTCTTTCCTCTGTCTTGCCACTCTCTTCATTTCTCATCAGATTCCCAGTGACGTATCCTTTCCTCCTTTCCTATAGAACGAGGAGGAAAATATAAGGCACTGCTTCTCTCTAGTACTCACCTGAGAGGAAGCCACATCAGCAAAGTGAATTCATGTTTGCCTTCCTAGGCTGCAGTGCTTTGTGACCATAATAGCTCCTTTGTACCACTATGCCAGCTGCCTCTGCTGTGGGCAGCAACTATGAGATCCTTGGCCAAACAGAATTCCTGGGAGACCAAATTGATGGGCAAGAGGAAGGTGAGTCAGAGCTGATTAGTTCTATGTGAGTTGTCCCTCAGGTCCCATTTCTTTGATCTTAAATATAGGCAGGGTACATTGGCTGAGATTACCTAATGAGTACTCTATTTTAGGTGATAGATGAGCGATGCATAGGTAGGTAGTGACACATTTGGGGGTTCATCCAGATGACGCAGTCCCAGGTAAATAAAAGGATTGGCCGTAATTGTGATTCTAACAGTGAATGCATCACCAAAATCTTAATTTCATCAGCCCTCTAGGCTACTGGCTGCAGCTGGGCTAATGTACTGCCTCTGAGGAGCATCTATTGATGTGCTGCAGAGGAATTAACTTTGACATAATGGAATTTTGTTTTCACCACTGCTTATAAAAACAACTGCCT
Source organism: Sciurus carolinensis (assembly GCF_902686445.1). Lineage (NCBI taxonomy): Eukaryota > Metazoa > Chordata > Mammalia > Rodentia > Sciuridae > Sciurus > Sciurus carolinensis. Next base: position 63,303,269 of record NC_062224.1, read on the forward strand.
TGAGCAAATGAAAATGTGTGTGGCAATTTGTGCATTTCTAGTAATGACTGTGGATGGACAGGGGGTTCTTATAGAAAACAATGACATCCCTACAGATGAGGGATGGCTGATTAATGATTAATGAGAACCTGTGCTACCAAGATGCTGGTCTTGAGAGATAAGGGAGCATGATGGTACAGGCTGGAGGGGAGGAAATTGCTTGAAAAGTTGTACCCCATTCATGGGTGAGATGCCAAGGAATCTGGCTGGTGCCAGGAATTAGAATCATTTCAGGGAAGAATGAACAGGGCCAGGTGTCTCGGAGTGGGAAAAAGGACAAGCCTGACTCAGAATTTTTCCTGCCACTGCCTCCTCTTGGAGACCTAGCCATTCCCCTTGGGATGTGCTACCCTTCAACATCCTTACTCTCTTGACCTGTGCATCTCCCATCTCCCACCTTTTCCTTCAGAGATGCCCTCTCTTGGATCTGTGTTCCTATAGCCCCATACTCCATCTCTATAATCTCTAATAAAATCTGTGGTTATACTGCCAGTTTGATTGTTACTACTTGCCAGTGGGCCGGTAACAGAGTGCCCCTTAGAAAGCACCAAGAAAAACTCCATGTCCCAACTATGCTCACTTTTACCCTCAGCATGGTTCAAGTAAAGCCCCCAGTGGACTTCTGTACTTGGCCTAGCCTAAAACCTGATGCCATATTAAAATGCTTGGTTGCTGTTTGGGTTTCCACCTGTTTTATTCCTGGCATATTCAAGAATTCAGACATGAAATCTGGATTACTTGTGGATATATTTCACAAGGCCGGAACTCTATGTCAGGATCATAGGAACTCAGGGACTCAGAACATGGAACCTTTGGTTCCTGGACCCATAAGTAGGCACCAACAGCCTCACTGGGACTCAGAGAAGGCCCTGAGGGAGCCTTGGGTAGGCTTACTTTTGTTCTACATTGGCTGCATAATGGAAATGCCTCCATTGGGTAGAAAGTAGAAAGTTGGTTACTAGGCTTTGGAGTCAGGCTGAACTGAGGAGTTGAATTCCAGCTCAGGCAGTTACTAGCAGCATGACCTTGGGTAAGTTGTTTATCTTCTCTGTGGCAATGAAAGGTAGCCACTTACTCTTTCACAGTCTCCTGTCAAGGGGTGGAATCTTCAATCTGAGCTAGCCTGAGACTGCTTTGACCAGTACAACATAGAAAGTGATGCTAAGCTAGTTCCAGGCATAGCTTCAAGAGGATTAGTAGTTCTCCCTTGGTCATCTGGGATCCTGAGTTGCCATGGAAGAAGTTTGAGTGTCTTGATGGAGAAAGAGGCTATGTGGAAGCACTAGACCCATGAGTAAGGAAGTCCCCTTGGATGTCTGGCCTGGTCATCAGGTGAACTGTAGTGCCAGCTTGATATTTGTCTACAAAAGAATGTAAAACTCCCAAGAGAGAAAATTGCCCATTTAACCCCAGTCAATTCACACCAGCATGACAAATAATGATGAAATGTCATTTTAAGCCACTATGTTTTGAAGGTCACTTGTTATACAGCAACAAATAACAAGAATAGTCTATCAAAGAATATTATGTAAGTAAAACACTGTTTGAAAAAAAATAGACTTAAAATAAATACATGCAATAAATTTGATGTAATAAAGAGAAAACAAATAAAAAGAATATTCTGTATGTTTCTACTTCTCATCAGTGAAGTTGAGATAATAGAACTTGCCTCTGAGTGACTATGAAGACCAAATAAGAGGCTAATGATGTAAATGCTTAGCAAGACTTAATATATATTAAATATTTTTTTATTAGACTGCATATGGCATATGTTCAAAAATACTGTTTTGAACACAGCAAATTTGCAGCCTAATGCTATGTTTTGGTGGTGATAAAGATTTGTATGCTCCACTGAGATCTGAGGGGCTGAGTTAATGGTGTAGGAAAGAAATCCTGTGGTCAGAGAGGAGGAGCAGATAGGGTGGGCTTCAAGTTTCTGGGAGGTGAGGTAGTGTCATGGGTCAGGGGTGCTGACTGGCATTCCCTGTATTCCTTGGAAAATCACCTTACTTCCTTACTTTCATTTTCCTAAGAAAGCAAAAGGGAGATTGACAAGCTCATATTCAACTCTTCAGATATTCCTAAAACCTCTAGTGGTCTTGTGAAACTTACAGTTTGGCCAGAATTCCTCTCAAAGCTTTCTGAGTCATGTGCCATCAAACTGTTTAATCTATTCACTTCTCTATATCTCTCCTTGTACTGACCAAAGCACTTATTTCACGCTGCTGTCTTTTTCATTAGATGGTATCTCCATAGAGACTCAAGACATTCATGTCCAAGTCCTTAAACTTGAAATGTAGGGAACCTAATGCAAAGTAGATACTCAATAATTACAAATACTTGACAGTCGTTATCTGGTTTGGAAGTCAAAGCTGTGTAGGTCCTTTCTGGGGACATCCAGGCCACTGAGGAATGGGTTCACATATTTCATTGTGTCAGCTTTGTGGACCTCTGATCTGTGCTATAAGTGTCAATTTAAGCAGGATGGCTTAATGACTGATGACTCTGAATGAATCTCAGAATATTCAAGACAAATATCATGCTAAGTGAGATAAGCCAATCTCAAAAAATCAAAGGACGAATGATCTCACTGATAAGCGGATGATGACACATAATGGGAGGTGGGAGGGGGGCAAGAATGGAGGAAGGAGGGACTGTATAGAGGGAAAAGAGGGGTGGGAGGGGTGGGGGGGGAAGGGAAAAAATAACAGAATGAATCAAACAACATTACCCTATGTAAATTTATGATTACACAAATGGTATGCCTTTATGCCATGTACAAACAGAGAAACAACATGTATTCCATTTGTTTACAATAAAAAAAAAAGAATATTCAAGACAAGAGGCTAGTTTTCATGTCATCACTGTTTCCTGGGATAGTACCTTAAGAAGACAAAGTGAGTTGGAGCATTAATATTCAACAAATTACTTGTTAATAATATCATCCAATACCATTAGCTTATGTTCTGCAGTATTAAGAGGGAAAGTGAATCAGAGCATCATACTGACTGCTGTAAATTTTAGCCTCTGAGGCTGATCACATTTATTTGGGAGCTATTAATATTTGTTAGAGATCTGGGCTTCTCTGATAAGAAGCATATATACCTTAGGTCCAGTTCAGAGGACACTGGTTAGGCCTGCACAAAGCATTTGACCTTGGTCCTCTTGTTTCAGAGTTCAAAGTGATCCTGGTTTTTCCATCTATGTAAATCTTTCCTTGATGTAATGAGAGTGGTGGAGCGCAAATATGGACTTAATACAAAGCAAAATAAATCAAGTAAAATGTGACCAGAATGTATGATTTCCTTTCCTCTCTGAAATATAGTTTCATATGTAATGGGAAAGAGACAAAAGCATTTGCAGTGCTCTTGTTTTCTTAAGTCTTATTAGAAAGAACCATGAAAACTTACTTTTCTCATGCTTATTGCAATACTGTCACAGTCCCCAGCCCATATCTCTGCTTTAATGAGAAGATTAAAGACCTATTAATGCCACTTGTTTTATTTCTAAGCTGTAGGTGACAGGAGAGCTAAATATTCCCTGCGAGTTGATGCGGTGGCTTGAAAGGCACAGGGACCAAATGGCTGCAGTGACCTTGATTTTTATGTTCAATTAAATGGACCAGAGATACGATCTATATTGTTTCTGAAGTGTTGAGATCCATAGACAGGGGATGAGAAATTTCTTTGCCTGTGCCAATGGAAAAAACAAATGAAACACACTGGGAATTCAAATGTCCTCTCAGGTCTCATTTTTTACTCAACCACCGTGATGCTCATGTTTGATAGCAAGGCTTGGTTTGGGGAATTGTGGCACAAAGGCATGGCTAGTGATTCATAGGCTTATATCTACTTGTGGGTAATATTGTTAAAAAGTAATCTATTGAGGATCAGTTACCTGTATGACACTGTGGTGGGTGCTAGAGGGTTATAAAGAACTGCAAGATAGTCCTACCTTTAAATATTGTCAACTCTTGTTTGTAAGCAAAGATTTTGTGCATTGAAAGAGATCATATTTGAGAGCAAATGGAAAGAGAGAGAGAGAGAGAGAGAGAGAGAGAGAGAGAGAGAGAGAGAGAACATTCACCTCTCCTTTCCTAGGATTTTAGGAGCTAAAGAAATGGTTAAAACAACACTAGCTAAATTGGAAATGAGGTACCAATTTATTACTCTAGGAAAGCAGTCTGCAACCATAAGTATTGCTTCTGGTAAATTGTATCTGGGAGCATGAATTAGGTCTGAGGATATGGTGGGGACTCATTGCTTCTACCCTATTGTAATGGGATTCACAAAAATGATTCCAAATGCACTACTAACAAGCTGAATGGACAGGCCCACAGAAGAGTGAACTGTACCCACGTGTGCCATACTCATGGGTACAGGAGGAGAAACTCACTGACCCCAGGAAATGAAAAGCAGCAACACAATAACAACAGTTGGCCTGATTCCTCATTTCAAGGCACAGTGAAATATAGGTCAGTGACTGTCAGCCTTCGATCAATTGGAGTATAACTCTTTTTCTCCTGGAAAAGAGCAACTAGAGATAGAGTTTGGAATTATTTCTTGTGATAATCCTTCACATGGGGAAAGGGTTCTTGATTGGAAATTTCTTAGAAATATAGAAGGTAGGGAGAAATATTTCTCCTCCTCTTCACAGTGTGTGAAGTGTGTTCTAATAATGACTGGGAGGAGGAAAGAGACAACTCTGTGTTGGCCTAGAGTTGGGGACAGTCTGGCGAGGTTTCACAGACAGCTTTCTTTTGAGTTGACTTGAAGGTACGGTGGGATACAAGAAGAAGGGAGTAAGCTTTTCAGGTGGATGAAGCCAAACAATGAAAAGCAGGTGGTGTTTGGAGGTCTTGAGGAGAGCATGATGGCTGGGACTCAGAGTAAAAAAGCAGTGGAAACCAATCCAATGCTCTTAGACTTGATACATGATCTTTACTCTCCATAGTTCAGAGGAGCTCATGGGAAAAGATTACTTGTAAAAATGGCTTAGGTGGATGCTCAGAACTTCTGGGACCTCATCCCTACAAAGATGGAAGGGAACTGAAGCAGGAAGGGCAGTTCCAAAGCAAATACAGTCGCATTATCATACACTTCCTTTTAGGTGGTTCACAATAAAGCCAAACATTTTCAGAAAAAATAAAGAAGCATTGAACAGAATGAACGCTTTTAGGTTTTCTAATAAGATCTGTTTATTTCAGGAACTTTCTTACCTCACAGAGTTTGGGCAGTTATCCCACCTCTTCTTGAACCATTCTCGAGATTTCACTGTTTTTGTAGACATCTTTGTTTCATTTCTCTTTTTATAGAATAGTCCTCAAGTTCTGACATTTTCTTTCCTGTAATTTCCAAACACTGGACCTAGAATACTACAAAATAGTCTCCATACAACAGCTCAACTCCTCAGATATTTTAAGATGCTTCTCTTTAAACATCTGTTCTCTGCACTCCATAACCTCAGTTTCATGTATCTCAATTTTTGCTAACACCACCTTATATGTTCACTTTCCCCCTTTAAAACTCTGAACTCCAGAAATTCTTCAATCCTACCAGGATCCCCCAAAATGAATTCCACTTTCTTTTCATTTTCTCTTATGCTTTTGATATCATCTCTTCACTTAGTAGTGAGTTTAAATCCTATAATCATTTCTTATACTCACTCTCTTTTACGTATCTTCTGTTCCCTTTCCTATCTCCTGCTTTATGGCTTTAATAAAAGCACAACCATGCCTAAATCTTTCTTTTCACCTACTCTGCCTATACCTGCACAGATGAATGTGGCTGTAGAAAATCACTCTCTTGATGTTCACGACTATGAGCTTCAAATGGGAACTTAATGCTGCCCAGGGTCATTATCATAGTACATTTTCCTTACCCATTTACTCCCCCACACTTCTAGATGACCACTTCACCATTTTGAACTTCTTACAACTCTTCCCCATCCTCATTCTCAACTGCTGACCTTGATTTCTGTTTTACTAAGACAGTGAAACAGGTAGGAGAGAATGTTGGCAGGTTCCTTTTCTTTTTCTTTTTATCTCCAGCATCTACTCACTTGCATCTGCATTGATGCCTCTACCTTCTCACTACCTGGGTGCCTAGGATGGTCCTATCTGAAGTTCACTAAGTTTTATCTCCTCTCACTACTCCAGGACATTCCTTCACCAATTCTCCTCTTCTCCAACATCTACTTTCCCTCTTCTCCTGCAAACCAACAGGTTTTTATTTCTCCCACTAAGAAAATCCTCTTGATACCACATGTTCCCTAACTTTCGTTCTCCTCTGAGACAAACCTCTGTAAATAAAACACAAATTCAAAGAGCTTACCTCTACCATCTCCAATTCCTCTTATTTTCTTAAACCTGCTCCTATTAGTTTTTGCCAATATCCTCCTACCCATGTTGCTAAATCCAATGGTCAATTCTTGGTCCTCATCTAACTGGACTTGTCAGCCACAAATGACACCATAGATCATTTCTTTCTTAATACACTTTCTTGACTTGCAACCACATTGGTTATCTCTTCTCAGTGTTGTTATTTGCTGGATACTCCTTTTCTTTCTGATGTCTTAATTTTGGGGTGGTAGTGCTTCAAAGTTCAGTCTTCTCTCACTATATTCACTCCTAGGTGATATTATCCAGTCTCATGGCTTCCAAAATTATACTTTTACATTTATGTCTCTAGCCCACCCCACTCTTCACAAGTGCAGACATGAATAGGCAACTGCTTATTTGACATCTGGATATCTGTATTACCCCCAAACTTGATGGTTTAAAACAATACACATTTATTATCGCAAAGTGTCTATGGGCCAGGAATCTGGACATGGCTTATATGGGTCTTCAGTTTCAGGGTCGCTCAGAAGGCTGCGTTCCAGGTGTCAATCAATCCAGGGCCAGACATCTTGCCTCAAGTTTTGACTGGGGAAGGATCCTCTTCCATGCTCATGCCTGTGGTTGTTAACACAAAGCCTGTAAAACTGAGGGCCTTAGCTTCTTTCTGCCCTTTCAGAGGCCATCTTCATTTTCTTTCTATTGGGGCAAGCATGCAAGAAGAACCAGAGATCATGCCAGCAAGATGAAAATCATTATAATCTTTTATAGTCTAATGTTGGAAGTGACATTTCATTCTATTTCTGTCTTCTATTAGAAGACAATTACCACATTCAGTTCACAGGTAAGGAGAGGGTAGTCTCCTAGAAGTAATCTTCTAAACTGGCTCCTAGTGGTCTCTGCCTCCTGATATTCATGACCTTGTGTGATGTGCTCAGTACTTTCAGTGTCAGGAAACACTTTAATCTTTGTGTTGTGGACTGAATTATGTCCACTCAAGTGAATTTATATGTAGAAACCCTAACCACTATACAATAGTATTTAGCAATGGGGCCTTTGGGAGGTAATTATATTGATAGGAAGTCAAGAGGTTAGGGCCATCATGGTGGGATTAGTGCCCTTAATGATAGACACCAGAGAGCTACTTTTTTCTCTGCTGTGTGATGTCACAGAGAGAAGGCAGCTATCTTCAAACCAGGAACAGGCCTCTCACCAGAATCCATTCTGGAATCCCAATCTCAGACTTCCAGCCTCTCAAACAGTGAGAAATTAAATTTCTGTTGTTTAGGCCACATAGTATGTGGTATTCTGTTATTGTAGTCCAAGCTTGCCAAGAAACTCTACTAATAAAATATTTCCAGAATTTATACACTTTTCACCTCCTCTACTGCTGCCCTATCCCAATCCAAGCTACTATTAATCTCTTTCTTGGATTATTGCAAGGACTTCCCAACTGACCTCCCTATACCTACCCCTGATTCTTCCATGATCCTTTCTGAACTTGGCAGTCACTGTAACTCTTTAAAATGTAAATCGCTTGATGTCACTCTTGATCCAAATCTTGTGACAGCTCCCCATTTCTCTGAGTTCATGGTCTACCTGTCCCTACACAGGCTACCCCCAACCCCATCCTGTTGCCTCCTTGGCCTCATGTCCTTCTTCTCTCCCTTTACTTACTCTATCTCCATCTCACCTCCTTGTTCTTCCTCAGATATACTTTGTACTATTTATTCCCTCTGCCTGGAATTCTTTTTTCCCAGAGAATCTCGTGACTCATTCCTTTCCCGTCTTCAATCCTTTTCTCAAATGCCACCTCTCTAATGAGGACCCTGCTCACCATCCTGTTCAGATATTCCACCTGCTATCCTTTCCTAGCTTTTTCATTCCTTATTTATTTTTGCTTGATTATTTCCATAACATTTATAATTTTCTAACACAGTTTGGTAAATTCATTCTAGTTACCATTGTTGCTGCTTCTGCCTTCAGAGAAATGAAATGATCAGAAAGACATATGTAGAGTTTATCATTCACCCTGTCTCAGTCTGCTCAGTGGGACTGGTGCTGACCAAGGCTGAGACATTGTCCTTGAAGCCAGCACTGGTTCAACCAATTTCCTTCATGTGAGACGTTCAGGAGATGAGGGAAGACCTTCTACCAGGCTTATTATCTTTGGTCACTTGGATTGCTTTCTCCAAGAGAAAACCAAGTTTTTATTCAAGAAGCAACCTCCCCAAGTAACCCTACAAAAGGACCTAAAAGTCATAAACAGGCACTTAAAATTTTCATGCAATATCTGCATGGCAACTGAATCTCCATAAAGCAAGGTTGTTCCTGTTGACTTGACAAGGCAGAAACAGATGGCCTGGGTTTCCCTTGCAACATGCTGATGAGGAGAAAGAAATGACTTGGCTCTTTATCATTAGATTATGCCAAACCCATGAAAGCAAGGACTAGGGATGTTTGGCCAGAGCTCCACAACATGCAAAGGTTCTGCCTGGCCTGTGATCTCCCATACTTGAGTAGTGTATGAAGGGTCAATAACCTGAGCTTGTCCAGAACATTGTGGTCAACGGCTCACCTCTTCACACCCGGGCCAGACTCCCAGTGCTCTCATTCATTCGTCTCACCTCTGCTGGCTCCTTCCAAATGGACCATGCCATAGGCAAAGCTGGTGACTCTTCTAATTTCTTTCTACCTTTCTTCTTATTTTCCTATTATCTCTCTTTGTTATCCCTTTTTTGGAATTCCTTAAGGGATAAAAATACCAGTTAGGCTACTTAACCACGTGGACTGTTCTCACTTCTCACTTTTCAGTCATAGATTCCCGGAGCTAGAAGGGCTTAGAGAGGTCCTTTGTACCATCTTCCTGTCCTGGGGCAGCATACCAGCCAGATAATCAGAAATGAGGGCACTCCAGCTTTATCTATAACAAAGCCCAGTGTGTAACAATATTCTCCCTGGGGAAAGATGTCCTGACACCTAATTCAAACTTTTACAAGTCATACTTTCTGTGAGTTTATTCTGTGTGAAGTTGGTAGTTGGTCTCAGTGTAAATCCCTCTTTTTGGGGGAGAGCATCAGGGATTGAAACCAGGGCACTTAACCACTGAGCCATATTCTCAGCCCATTTTATTTTTTGAGACAGGGTCTCACTAAATTATTGAGGCTGGACTTCAGTTTGTGATCCTCCTGGCTCAGCCTCCTGAGTCACTGGTAAATTATTCTTAACATTTAAAAATCTTAGCATTTGAAAAGAACTCTATAGTAGTGGCCCCTTAACCAGGGGGAAATTTTGTCCCTCAGAGAGAACATTGGAGTTTTTTTTTTTTTTTTTTTTTTTTTTTTGGTTGTTACAATTGTGGTGAAGACACTGGGCACTGGGGGGAATCTAATGGGTAATGACCAGAGATGCTGCTAAATATCCTCCAAGACAGAGGACCACACTCCCACAAAAAGAATTATGTGACTCAAAATGTAAATCATGCTCAGGTTAAGAAAACCCATTTTACAATAAACAAGGATTTAATTATCTTAGAAATTAAAAGAAAATACAGGCCATTATTAAAGATGAAATTATGACATTTGCTGGTAAGTGGATGGAACTGGAGAACATCATGCTCAATGAAATAAGCCAGTCTGAAAAAGTCATGGGTCCAATATTTTCTCTCATATGAGAAAGCTAGACCAAATTAAGGGACAAAAGGGGGAGCCCATGAAAATAGAAGGGATATTAATGGAGCGAAAGAAGGAGATTGGGGGGGGATGGAAGAAGGACAGGAAGAGGGAGAATGGGTGGAGCAAAATTGACCAAATTATGCTATGTACACATATGAATAGACCACAGTGAATTTCACCTTTATGTATATCTATAAAGCACTAATTAAAAAAAAAAACTATGACTAATTAGAAGGAGGACAGATAGAGTAGAGCAAGAGGAGCAGGAAGTTGGAGGAAGGAAGGGAAAGAGGAAGCACTGGGAACTGAAGTGGAGCAAACTATATTCCATACAAGTGTGATTATGTCAAAACAAACCCTGCTATTATGCATAATTATAATGCACTAATAAAAACAAACAAAAACATTCAAGGAAATCTTTTTATCATGAAAATGGAAAATATTGAAATACTTGATTCATTAGTGCAGTTGTTAATTCACTGAGCACAGGTTCTTCAGTAAGTGGATGTCCTACTATTTCCTATTTCATATAGTGGTGAAAATCACGTAACTCACATACATTCCATGCATACAGCAGTGTCTTCCGTTAGTGGACATTCAATTGATAAGCAGATATTGTTGTAGAAAAAATTTACTTCTTGATCTGCCAGAGGAAATAAATTTTAAGAGCCCTTAAGGGTACCTATAAGTTCAGTCATTGTTTTAGTTAGCTTTTTCACTGCTGTGACTGAATGACCCAACTAGTACAGAGGAGGGTAAGTTATTTGAGGGTTCATGGTTTCAGAGGTCTTAGTCCAGAGAAGGTTGGATCCATTCTTTGGGGTTCTAGGTGAGGCAGAACATCATGGTGGAAGAGTGTGGCAGAGGGAAGCAGCTCACATGATGATCAGAAAGCAGAGGGACACTCTACTGCCAGATACAAAATATATACCCCAAGGCCATGCCCCAGGGACCCACCTCCTCCAACCATACCCTACCTGCCAGTTACCACTCAGTTAATCCCCATCAGGAGATATATTCAATGATTGTATTAAAGCATTGTCTCATACATGAGCTTTTGGGGGACACCTCACATCCAAACCATAACAGTCATTCCTTCAGAAGTTTTGATTTTATGTAGTCTTTCCTGAAGGAGTCAGTTAATGAGTGGAAGAATCTGACTTGGATTGTGTTCCATTTAGAATGTTCTGATCATTCCAATGGTAGCTTTTTCCTCACCAACTTTGATTTTCCTATGGATGTTTTTAGTTCTGATTCTCTGTTGTACTACTCTATTATTTACAGAATCTATTCAGAGCAGGAAGATAATAAAATTGGTGATATTTGAGATGCTGTGTTAAGACTAATACCACTCATCTTTGTCTAGTAGAGGAAAGAGATGGTAAATATTTCTTTGATATAAGTGATATCACAGAATGGACTTTGGATTCTGGAAACCATTTGGGTGCTTTCTGACCTTCCACCTCAAATCCCTTGCCTGGTGGTCCAGACATCTAGGAGGCTGGCACTTACTGCAACTGCTTAACAATAAGACACTTTGAAAAAGTAAGTGACTCAGAAAGTAGCCTCTGAGAGGTTGGAGGTTTTCAAGGACTCACTAGAGGAGTCTATTGTGCTATGCCTGAGGTCGGACCAATGAACTTTCTTTTTTTTTTTTTTTTGGGTGCTGGGGTTCAAACCCAGGGCCTTGGGCTTGCAAGGCAAGCACTCGGCTGACTGAGCTATCTTCCCAGTTCCCAATGAACTTTCTATTCCTTCTAGGGCTCTTGACTTGAACAAATTCAATTTGGATTGAGATCTGTAGTGTTGGTGAGAACTGTGTATGATATCAGCTCAATGGAATTGCATCTGATGTGACTTCTTACCAAGAAAGCAGCTTGCTGCTCCAACATTAGATACGTGAAATATCTTTATGGAATATTTGGAAGGAATGATTTGAACTGATCCTGAGCAGACTCATCAATAGCACCATTATATGGAATAGTATTCATCTTCTTCTGTATTTGAGAAAATTAACTCTGCAAGGAAGGGGAACTGAAGGAGAGTGTACACATGAGTATGTGTGTGTGTGTGTGTGTGTGTGTGTGTGTGTGTGTGTGAATGTGTGGTATGCATTAGAGCTTGAGTCTTTATATCCTAAGCTTATTTTAAAGATGTTCATGCATTTCACCTTATGAAGATCTTCTTGATTTTTGCTTCAAGAATTTTTTTCTGTTGACCTACATAGCACATTTTATCAAAGTAAAAGCCCCACCTCTTTCCCTTCCTTATTACATGAGGTTCTGCATGGCTGTTCAAACAAGAGGTGATGACTCTTGCCTGGGAATCAGAGTCTTAGAAAATATTCATTCAAAGTCAGATTTGTCCCTCCCTTGTGAACAAAGCCAGAGCTGAGCAGAGGAAACCAGAGGAGCAATTCTGTAGAAACATACTGATGGCCATCAGGGAAGGGGTCTTTCATATTTAACTTAGATTTTACAGTGAAAAGGTGAAGCATTTTACAGTTTATGCAGACTTGTTCCATATGAAGCCATGCAATAGTCACAACAATCCTGAAAGGCAAGTTTGATTATTCCAGGAGGGATTCAGACCCAGAAAGTTCTTCACTGGTAGGTGGCAAGTTGGTGGAGGACCTGGGTTTAAATTCCAGGCCCAGGGCACTTTCTGGCACGCCACCCTGTTTCTTGTATTGCTCTTTTTCTAACTCTGTGTGTGTGTGTGTGTGTGTGTGTGTGTGTGTGTGTGTGTGACATGCTGACAGAGACTTATGGGCTCCAGGGATTCCATCCAGCTCTCACTCAGCAATGCCTCAGTGCTGGGTGGTGGAGCTGGGTGGTGACCGGACCGGCTGTCCTGGCCCAGTCTCAGTGTCTGTAGAGTTTGTTGTTATTTTCATCTTTATTAAAGTCCTCATTTATCTAGACACTTATTTTTTGAAACACAAATGGCTTCTTATCTAATCAGGGACACTCTCCTTTCCTTACACCCCCACATTTGCTGTCCACTGGCTTCCAGCTCATTTGTCCACTGTTTGCCACACATGATTTCTCCTCTTTGATGCAAATGTGTTGTTCATGTCGTCTCCCAGATCTCCTTCTACTCACTAGTTAAACCATCTCCCTTCTCACTCATTGCCTTTATTTGATTGGGAATTTCTTGAAGCCTGGGACTCTGTCTCAGTAATTAATTTATTACTGCATTAAACATTTCATTTGGGTTTTGTGGAGTCAATAAATCACATCTCTCTTCTTCTTATGAGTTTGGAACTCACAGAGAGATAGACTTGGGAGCCAGAAAAATGAAGACAAAAATATCCCTCTTCTTACTGAAGAAACAGAAGGGAGTCCACAAGCCTGGGCCTATACAAAGTATCTTACCTTTTATGGTGAGTAAAGCCAGTTATGCAAAGACAAATACTATGTGATTCCATTTGTGTTAGGTATCTAAAATAGTCAAACACATAGAAACAGAGAATAGGAAGGTGGTTTCTGGGGGCTAAGGGAGGTTGGGAAGTGGAGAGTTATTGTTCAATGGATATAGAGTTTCAGTTATGGAAGAATAGGTTCCAGAGAGCTAAAATTGAATAAGATATTGTTGTATTTTTTTAATATCTCATCCTAATGAGGGAGAGAGATAGTAAATCCTTTATTGTAGAACTGGGTGATGAGCACTATGAAATATAAAGCAAGAGAAGGAACTTCCATATCTTAAATCCCAAAGGAAGTGATGGTTGAGCTGGGCTTCAAATGTGTGGTAGGATTTGACCAGAGGAAGCAGTGGTAAAAGAATATTTGAGGGTCAGAGAAGCGCATGTGATGGAGCTACTAATGGCTCACCTGGGGATCTATAAATAGTTCAGGAAAGCTGATGAGGGGTGTGTGCGTGCGTGTGTGGTGTGTGTGTGTGTGTGTGTGTGTGTGTGTGTGTGTGTCTATGGTGTGGAAATGGAGTGGGAGTGATAGGAGATGGATTGGAGAGCAAGGAAGAAGTACACCAGGAAAGGCCTTGTCTGCTTGGCTAAGATTATAACCTTGACTCTGAAAGTTGGAGGAGCTGCTAAGGGTTTAAATGGAGATAGGACATGACCAGGTCTCTATTTTGGAAAGATTTGGAGGGTCAGTCCAGAGGCTTGAACTCCAGTGAGGGTATTACTGAACTAATCCAGGTGAGAGAGGAAGAGAACCAGCTCTCATGAGATGATGGGAACAAAAATTGAATTGGTGGGGATGGAAAGGAATGGTCAAAACGAGAAAGAGTAAGGAGAGAGAACCACCATTCTGCACACCAGAGGGACTCAGCTAGTTTGACCTTGAGACCACAGATTCCAGCACAGGGTGGCAGTGAAGACCCTTAGATTTAAATGTAACTCTTCCTCTTACTATGTCTTTTCCAACCTTGCTATGACACAGTTTTCTCATCTGCAAAACAGGAATAAAAGTGATAATGATGATGATGATGATGATGATGATGATAAGAACAACACCTACTTCACAGGAGTCTTGCAAGAATTGATTAAAACCATGCAGACGAAGCCCTTAGCACAGTGCCTGGCACTTGGTAAATGTTCCATGTCCACTATAACTATCACCTGTTAATTCAGGCACCCCCATACTCCCTATAGTTTGCTCCTCAGAGGTCTTGCTCCACCTCAGGTTCTTGTCCCTTTTGGATTTGCAACATCTCAGGTTGAATTTGGTGAGAACAGAGAGTTTGTTATTCAGTGATGTCATTTCTCTGCCTTCCAGGGAGGCTGAGCACCTCGAGCATCTTTTAAAAATGCAAACCCATCCTGCTGATGGACACAAACAATAAAATGATAATCCAACCAAATAATAAAAACAAGCCTTGAAAAATTAAAGTGAGGTTTGAGTGTCACATTGACATTTTACACATGGCCAAATTAAGTGAGATAAATTGAGACACGCCGTCCAGGCTATTGTGACAAGCATGACAGTGAAGCGGGAGTGGTTTGGCAGCACAGTTCTAGAAGGGACGTGGCAAGGCCTGTTGCTCAGAGCTGTCCCCAATGAACCCTTGGCTCTCATCTCCTCAGGCCTGTGATGATGACAGGAGGGTCATGGGAGCAAGCAGACGCTTGCAAACAAATGTACTGTTTTCACTTCATGATGCTTTCGCCTTTTCTAATTGTCAAAGACTTATCTGGTCATTTTAGAAAAAATTGGAAAATGAAGAAAAATGAGGATAAAATAACGCTTGTAAATATCTCCCCATGGATAGATAAGTACAATTAACACTAATATTTTTGCTGATTTTCTTGAGATAAATTCTCCATTTCTCCACTGTCCCACTGTGCCCTGCTCTCACAGGCAGGGCCCTCTCTCTCGGAGAGAGCTCACAGAAAGTTCCTTCTCCCTCCTGACCCCCTTTCCCCAGCTCACCCTCTTGCCCTTCTCAGCTCTCTTGTCACCTTTTCCAGCACGACTTCTTCAAACCCCACCCTGGAAAGGGATTTATATACTTCGTAAGTGCTTCCATGGCCTTGCGTCTAGCTCCCTCTTTGCACTTGTTTGTTTTCGTGGATCTGTTTAGAGATCCATCTGCTCCATCCGCCTCTGTGTCTTCTTGCTTTATTTCTTTGTTTTCCTTACTCCTGGAAGAGTGCCTAGTGCAGAGTGTGGTCTCATAGATAGCTGTTGAATAAATGAGCAGAGCAACCGAGGCTAGCAAAGGAGAAACACAGGGGACTCCTGTCCTAGAACCTGTGATTCTCCTCAAAAGGGATAATAGATGGTTTTAAAAGGGGTGGTTCAAAGGCTCCATTCTTTGTACAATTATGACTGCATGACCACTGTGTTGTGACCCTACAATAAATATAATCTGAAAAATGGGAAAGTACATTCCATTTATGTATGATCTGTCAAAATGTGTGAATGCATTCTACTGTCATGTGCAACAAACTGGAACAAATAAAATTTGAAAAAGGCTACATTCCAGGTGTTCCATGTAGGAGGATTCGAATTTACTTGTTAATTTGGGACATAATCATTTCTTAGATCTTCTGGTGCCAACGACAGATAACTGGGCCTAGAGTAGGGAAGAAAGGTAGTCCTGTACCTCAGGTTAGGGAGGTGGAGTGGGAGAAGAGAAAAAAAAACCCCAACTACCTAAAAATAAGTCTCAGCAGCAGAGCAGTAAGGGCTATATTTAAAGTATGAAGTGGATACTGTTACACTGTCTTAATTGCCACTCACAAATTGCTTCAGCATTTCTATAAGCTCCTATATACTTTTTTCAAATGTAGGTTGTGGCACTGGAAAAACATGTATATTTTATCTCTTGGCATTTTGTAGTTTTCTGTGATATGAAAAAAAAAAAAAAAAAAAGACATTAAGGACCAAAGGTTTCAAGGTCCCAATGGAAGAAAGACATGGCAAAGAAAACTACAAAGAGAACCATAAGGTACAGGGTAAATGTTCCTACGTAGTTGTGATTCCCTTTATCTCAGATGAACCCTTAAGCTTCATAATGGCAAGGTATTTTTCCTCTGTTGGTGATTCCACCAGAATCTCTGTTGGAAGAATCCGAAAGGTCTCTTCAATTTTAGACAGGCGCAGGGAACTTCTGACCTGCCATCAGCCTCTGAAAACTAATGGTGCAATTCAGTGTTCCTGGAGCTGAAAGAATGCTCTAGTTTGACTTGAGCAGGGCTTGCTCCGTGATGAACAGGGCACTTAATGAGCACAGAGATGGCAGGTCATGGTCAAAAGAACACCAGGGTCCAGGACATGACAGAATGAAGAGATCCATTTTCCTTGTGACTCCTTAGCAGGTAGTTAGGTCAAATCACTCCTGTTTTCTGAAATGCTCTTTTCTTCTGCATTTTGCAAAATGGAGAATAATTTTATACCTTTGTGTCTTGAAAATGTAGCATGTGCAGTAATGGTTTAGTTCACACCTCTGAAGTTTCTCATTTGGATTCCTAAGCAGGTAGAACTTATTGCTCTTTTCTTGATTTTGGTGGAAATGTGTTAAGTATGAATCTTTTAACACCAATGGTAAAATTCCATTTTCTATTGTCTTCAAATTCTTGGTAGTTGAGACCAGTGGCTCAATTTACTGCTGATGACTCTAAATCTCTGACTGTGGGCTCCACTGATGACATTTCAAGTGGCCAGTCTTCATCTCCTCCCATTCTGTGCCCATAGAGTAAGAGGAGACAGTTTGTCCTTGAGCCTGTGCCTGGTACCATGCTGATTTCTATGCAATACTGACTGATGAGCAATACCACACTTAGCTGCAAAATTACCTTGTAGTTATGATCACTTCGATCTTATAAAATGTACATTGTTATTCTGCTCTAATCCAGAATAGATGAAGGGGTATTTCTCTCCCTGTTCCACTGCCTTTAATCAGCCTCTGAATGGAGTTTATCTACTGTAGGCTGGTCTTTCTGGTAGTTACTGTGGGGATCAGATGAAAGAGGTGGAGGCTACCTATAGGTCTTATCAATAAGGGGTTCCCAATATAGGAAACTGCAAAGAGGAGACATTTTTATTCCCTGGATAAGGTTTAGGAAGATAAAATAAAGATGGATTATTTATTTGAAGTTACAGGAAAAACATTTAGCATATGAAAGTATTAGGGGTCTTTTTCACATTTCTTGTCCTGGAGAATCATTTTGTTATTATAATAAAGATTTTATATCCTGACTTTATTTTGGAGATAGCACAAGAAAGGGATGAATTGAGGGACTTTAAATTTAGTCTGAATGTTTTCAATAGTTCAAAGCTTTTGTTTTAGGTGGTTCAGGTTGCTTATAACTCCATCACTCAGGAAATTTCAAAGGGTTTAGGAGCTCTGTCCCAGGAACCGTGGACAAAGACAGGAAGTTACTGAAGAACTGATCCCATCCTGGTCCTCAGGAAGGTTCTTGATTCGTCTGAATCCATTAAGATGGGTGAATTCCCTTTTGTGAATTTGGGCAGAAGAGTCAATGCTGACCAGTGTGAGACATGAGACAAGATCAGCTGTGGGCTTCTGAAATGCTTTTACTCAATCTAAGAAAATTGTATAACAAGAGTCCCTATTTACCTGCTGGAGTCATATCTGCATATCTAGATTTACAGGTGCCATATTGTGGGAACAAGAGAAATTAAGCCAGAGAGAATGGCAAAATAGAAATCTGAAAGAACCTGGGTACTTGCTTACTTACCATCACAGTAAGTTACTTGAAGTCCAAGCTAAAAAATTTTCTTTTGTCTTGTAAGCACCAAAGAGGCAATTTATAAATATGGATATTTATAACCAGTGAATAATCTGATGTGCTTCCTCTTCTTCTTCTTCTTCTTTTTTTTTTTTTTGATGGATAAATTCATAAGCATTATAGGGAAAGATTTGCAGCTGGGGACATTTGAAGCAGCAAGTCCATTGTAACTGTCCAGGTTTCAGGTGAAGATGCCTGCCCTAAGGAAGTGAATGTGGGATTGGAGAAGTCATGCTGAATTAGAGATACTACTAAGATATGACATCATCAGAGGGTGGTCATCAATAAGGTGAGATTTGTGGAGAAAAAAATAGCTGGGAAAAGACTTAGGATTCTAACTTGGTAGTCTGGACTGATGCAAATATATTTACTAGAAAGATGGAATACAAGGTGAAGAACATGCTTTTATTTTCCTGATGGGAGTATGAGGAGTTCAATTTTAAACACTGACTCGAGGAACTTGAAGTACTTCTGTGTGGATGAGTTGGAGATATAATCTTGGAGCTGGAGAAGCTCTTGAATTAACAAGATTCTTCGAATCTGAAAACATTCTTTGCTTTAGCCCCTCTTGCATTTTATTTACAGAATCCAAAGGAAGGCAGAACTCATGTTCATGGCTTCTTTGAACAGATGAACCAGATTTGTAGAGAGTAGAGCTCTCTAACTTCACACAGCTGCTGAAGTAGTAGTTTTAGAGGAGGAAACAGAAACCCTGTTTTCAAACTCTTTGATCAATACTTTTGCCAAAAGACTGAGTTGCATTATCTTAGTCACAGATAGTTTAATCCATAAAGTTAGGATGTTTGACTTCCATGTGTATTTCAGACAAAGGTTTATATTTAGAGAGTTTTTTCTGTTTCTTTCCATATGCAATGTCTGAAATTATTACAGTTCTGCCTAGGAAAGATGAGGAGCAATAGATTAAACACAGTTATTAATCATAGTTGTGTTGCTCCCCATCAGGCAACAAGTACCTCCTCAGGGCCCACCTGAGGAGAATATGGGGCCGAGCAGGATGATGAATGTTGGCAGCAAAGGACACACACCAGAGCCGGGAGGTCTGTCAGTCCATGAGGCACAGCAGGAATCTCGTTTATTGAGGAAATCACAGAGCTTTTATGTAGGGTGGAAGCTAGGCAGGAACCAGTCAGCTTAAAGGTCAGCAAGGCATGGGGGCGTTCACTCAGGTGAGAGTCCCATAGGACTATATGGCAAGCACGAGCTGATCACATTCACAGAACTGTTGTTAACCAATCCCTGACGGGGGTCCGATTTATCATCATTAACTATTGAAACCGCCTTTGAGGCCTTGATCTTGCTCACTTGCCAGGGAGTAAGGAGTCAGGCTGAGTTAGTTAACGTGTCATTAGTCCCAACAATAGTTGCTCTTTTGGAAAGAGAAGGAAGTGTATATCAGGTAAGACTTAAAAACTGTTAATCTAGAGAACCCCAAATCTTCTATCCCCTTGTGACATTACAAGATTACTACTACTAATATATTTGTAATACTAATATATTTGTAATACATATCTTGTGACATTACAAGATTACTACTACTAATATATTTGTATTACTACTACTAATATATTTGTAATACATTACAAGATTACTACTACTAATATATTTGTAATTATATGTATATATAATTTTTAAATTTTCATTTTCATAGAATTTATATTACTGAAACAAGTTAATGCTAATCTCATTTAAATTCTATGATTTGCTTTACAGTTTACTTTTCTTTCCATACCTTTATCTCATGGCAACCCACAGTACCTTGAAAGTGCTAACTGGTTTCACTTTTCTGTGAAACCATATGTATTTTCCCTAAGCTAGTGTGTTTGATAGAAAAAGAATTGGGAAGTTGTTAAATATCTCATAAAGAGCAAGGGCAATGAGGTACCAAAGCATGGCAGAGAAGGCCCTGAGTTCTGGAATTCTGACAGATTTCTGCATTTGCATCTTGGCCCTGACATTCACTTCTTTGGTAAGTCACTTCATTTCTCTGAGACTTGGTTATCCTCTTTATAAATAGGAGTAATATCAACCAACTTAAGAAATTGTTATGAAAATCAAATGAGTAAATGGACATAATGCCCTTAGCTTTTTTGTGCCTAGCATGGAGTAAGTACTTCATAAATGATAATTTAAAAAAAGGGATTGTGGAAACAGTATACTGATGTCATCAAAGGAACGTATATGAAGAGATTAGATGGTAACAGCCATGAAGTATGAACTCTGGAGGAGTGTGTTTATATTTTTAAAGCTTTTTCAGAGGACATATAATGGTACCGTGGGTGGAAAGTGAACATTCTTTCAAAAGGCCTGAAAATGATCCCGTACATCCTCACTCAGTCTGCCTTTAATAATAGTGTAACCAACAAACTGGTAATGTAATGTTAGGGCTTCAATTTCCTTTACCTCTAAAATTAAAGGGCTCAGTTTTATACTCGACACGCATTTATCAAATGGCCAATATGTACAAGGAAGCGTGCTAGACTCTAGGGATAAAATGGTGAACAGACCAGACCCAATCTCTTCCTTTATAGAGTTCAAAGTAGTAGGGGACATTGACACAATCAGAGTCATGAAAGTCAATGGAAAATTGCCATTGTGATAAAAGGTCTCTGAAGGGGAGGTGGAGCTGGTATTGTGAAAGTGTATCAAAGAAGGATTCAGCTCTGGTCTAAGAGAGCCATGAGAGCTTTCCAAATGAAGAGACTCTAACTGACATCTGTTATAAGTATGGTGCAGATTACAGGCAGGGTCTGTTCCAGCTGCAACACGTTACTGTGATTCACCACACATAGAATTATGGCATCTTCTCAAGTTATTCTTGGTCCTCTCATCTTAACCAAACTCCGCCCTGTGCTGCCCAACTCTCTCCTTCCCTTCATATGGAGCTACTTCAAAGAACCTTCTGTACTCACGGCATTCCAATGGCTCAGCTAGTCTTCAGTCTACCCAAGTGTTTTTTCTTGACTTCAATTGAAACAGCTATCTGATGATAGATTGTTTTGGGTCTTTATTTCAACATTTGGGCTGCTTTGGGCATTGGGTCCCATCTCCTTGAGGCACTCTCCTTCTCTTTGCTTCCGGAAACAACTTTCCCTTCTACACCTCCGGGGGCTTCTTCCACTCTTCCTCACAGCCTTGCCTTCCTGTGTACATTTTGAACAGTGCTATTCTTACATCTGAGTCTTTGGATGTCTTCTCTACATATGTGCCATGGCTAGTTTTATCCATTACTCAGGCTTGATTATGGATTCTGAACTGATAGCCTCAAACCTACACTTTTTGTGATAATGCTTTCTCTTTGTGTTACAGACTGGTATCTCTTCTGGTCAATTCGCCACGGGAGCTCTGAGGACAAAGTCAATGTATCCAAAGATGACTTCACATCTATCACTGAAATTCTTCTTTCTACAGAGTGAACCTAGTCTACCAGACACTGGAGTCAGAAATGCAAACAACTCTATTTCCTTAAAATTTCCATGATATTTCTCATTGTGTCTTTGCAGTTGGTAACTTTAACTAGAACACCGTTTCCCCTCGCTGCATCCTGTCCTACTCACCTTTACTAATTGACCTAATGTCTTTTCTTCTAGGAGGTCACTGAAAGTTGTTTTGGGGGTAGGTAACTATATTAGGCAGAATTCTAATATAGCTTTAAGATTTCTACTCTCCAGTGTATACACATCATATAATCCCCTCCCTTCAGGTGTGGGTGGATAGAATGAAGTATTTTAATAATTAGGTCACGTTATATGGCAAAGGTGAAAAAATTTGGAGATGCAATTAAGTTGACTTTGAGTTAATCAAAAGGGAGATTATCCTAGGGGTCTGATTTAATCAGTTGAGCCCTTAAAGGAAGGTACAGAATTCTCCTGCTGGCTTTGAGAGTAAGCTGACATGCTGTGAGATGACCTGTGATGGGACCAAATATCAGGGATCTTTAGGGGTCTCCAGATCCTGAGATCAATGGCAATAAAGAAAGGAAACCTTAATGTTCAACAGCTGAATTCTGCTAACATCCATGTAAGCTTGGAAGAGAACACCAAGTTCCAGAAAGAAGTGAAGCCTGGCCAATAATTAGGAGCCTTGTGTGACCCTGAGCGGTGGCCTGTGGAAGCCATGCTTGAATTCCTGACCCATGGAAACTATGAGATAATAAATGTATGTTATTGTAGGTAGGCCACAAGTTTGTGGTAATTTGTTACACAGCAATAGAAAATTAATCCAGTGCTCCTCCTGGGAGATCCTCTAACATTGTTGATTTCCATCATAGCCCTGACCCTACTGTTGACTTATGTTCCCTGCTTCAAACTCTGAGCTCATTAAGTTCAGGGAAAAATTCTTCTTCTTATTTTTTTTAAATATCCAGAACCTGACATAGTGTCTTACACAACATTGGCCCTGAAAAATAGTTTGTGGAATGAATGAATGAAATGACTCATAAGGAAACAGAAACTTATATGATTAGAAGAGATTAATTCTGCTTTTTCCATGAAAAGTCTCTGAAAAAAAAAATTCTGAAATGGAATTTCTCAGCAGGTTTCCGGCCAATAATGAGTAAACTATTTTTTTTGTGTGTGTGTGTGTGGTTTGCACATTGTTTTCTTAACCCCCAGGCTTTAACTACAAGTTCTGAAATACATAAAAATATAAAAGTTCCCCTGAAGTAGATTGTGCAATAGTAATATCCTAACCAGTACTTAGAGGGTGAGGAAAATGAATTTGTGTCTGCGGCATCTTGGCATATGCCAGGAACTAGTGGAAGAATCAGGGAGAATTGGGTTCAGTAGTTATTTCATAGTTCGAATGATATGGTTGTTTTCTTTCCAACACGTTCCATCAGCTAACGAGTTGTTTGTGTGTATATGTTCACACACTTCTCTGCTTTAAAATTACATGCCATGAAATATAGGCCCTCAGGTTGGCTTGTATGGATATCCCTACTGGGGAGAGACAGGGACAGCACTGAACAGAGGTTACAATGGGCCTTGCTGCTGTGTTTTAGCTGAGTTCTAAAACATGAAAATCAAAGTGATGTGAGTGTTGTGGGGCACAGTGTTGAGCACTGTAAGATCAGCTCAAAGTCAAAGCCCCCAGAGAGGAGAAGGGCAGAGTCAGGGCAAGAACTTGGGTGGTTCCTTAACAAATAATAATTTCTCATTTTAATGATGAGGGTTTTTACACTGTGACATAAAAATAATATATATATACCTATTATAAAATATCAGTAATAAAAAGTGAAAGAAGAAAAAATTTATTTATAATATCACTAAACAAAGACAATCAAAATTATGGAACTTTGGTGTTTCCTTGCAATCTTTCTTCATTAACTTTGAGAAAAGTTACAATCATACTTGCTCTGTAATTTCATTCTCTGCTTTTTTCTACTTTATAACACCAGCTTTTATGTTATGTCCTCTTTACAAACATTTTTAGTGGTAGTGTATTTTAGGGAGATAATTTCAACTAAAGAAAAAAATTACTGGACCATCTGTTTATTGCAGCATTATTTATCATAGAAACAACATTGGGAAGACAATTAATATACGAAAAGGAGGGATAGCTATTCAAAACACAGGAAATGCATACCATGGAATGTATTCCACTAAAATTATTCCCTTAGAATGAGTTATCAACAGTGGAATTATTGTATTCCATTACCATTATTTCCTTAGAAGAAATTAGTAAAAGTGACATTCTTGAAAAACTGTTATTTGTAAAATGAACATTTTCAAAGATAAATAGATTTAAAAAGATTTAAAATTTAAATTGAATTAGATTTTTAAAAGACTTAAACTTTTAAATTTATTTTTGTTGTTCAGTAAATTTTAAATTGAAGTATAATATTAATGTATAAAATGCACAAACTATGCACACAGAATCATAAAATGAATGTATCCAGTGTGGCTACCACTACCCCAGGCTACCAGCACACAAGAAGCTGTCATCAGGCCCTTGTTAAACACAAACCTCTCCCTCCCTCAAATCTAATTCATAATCTCTAGCACAATAGTTTCGCTTATCTTTTAAAATTAGCATTATGCAAATGGAATCATACAATGTTATTCTGGCAAGTGTGACTTTATTCATTTAGCATTATGATTATGATTGGAAACTCATTTGTGTTGTATATATCAGTACTTTATCCATTTGCATAACTGTATGGTATTTCCTGGTATAAGTATGCCACAATTTATTTATTTGGTCTACTGCCAAGAATTGGTGCCATTTGTAGATGTTATGAATATTCTGGTACATTCTTTTTGGTTCTGTCTTCCAGGTAGTCTAGTCTGTTGGTGATGCTTTTCATTGAGTTTTTTATTTGGTTTATTGTTTCCTCCACTTCAAGGATTTCCATTTGGTTATTTTTGAGAATCCCTATCTCTTTGTTGAAATGATCTTTTGCTTCCTGCAGTTGCTCTTTCAACTGCTTATTGGTATGATCATTCATTGCCTGCATTTGCTCTCTTATCTCACCCTTTGCTTCATGAATCATTTTAATTATGTATACTCTGAAGTCCTTTTTTGACATTTTTTCTACCATACTGTCACTGGATTCTATTAATATAGAGTCTAGGTTTGTTTCTATCATTTTCTTCCCTTGTTTTTTCATGTTGTTCATGTATCTTCCCCTTTAGCAGTACAGATCTTTGGTATTGCAGTTTTCCCCCTGTAGGCTTATGGTGACCCTAAAGGTTTCCAATACCTTTTCTTTCAGGGGGAGATCAATATTAGCAGTGCCCCATATAGACAACAGGCAAATAGCCCCTATGAGGATGTTAACAATATTATCATAATAAATAGAATGAGTTCAGTTATTATCTTCCGTATAACAAATAGATTTGCAATAAAGTCTGCAGTTTCTAATGGAGGACAAAGAGGATGGGAAGGGGTATAGGATGTAGCTGTTAATGGGATAAGAAAAGAATATATATAAGTTCTAGATCACCAAAAGAGTGAGAGTGTAATAAAAAAAAAAGTTGGTTATTAGCATGTAAAAATGTAGAAAGAGACTCTGAAGGAACAGGTAAACAAAATGAAAAGTGAGCGAGAAAAGTAAAGAAATAAAACAAAATTTTTCAATAAGGAGGAAAAAAAATCTGCACTATAACAGTCATATAGTATTCAAACCTCCCAGTCTTCAGTAGCCTCATGTATGAGAGGTACCTGACAATGAACTTCCAGTCTCCAGCAGGTTTCTCAGGATGAGATTTGGCTTCCGGGATTTTCCAAGATGGCTGGCTTCCAAATGTGTTGGCAAATGGGGAGCTGCAGCACAGGGTGTGGGTGTGGTCAGCTGGAGGTCCTGGAGTTGGGGTGCGGTTGGTCAGCAAGGGTCCTGGAGGCAGGTGCAATCAGTCGACTGAGGGCCCTGGAGGCAGGAAGTGGTCGGTAGGGTTGCAGAGTCCTGGAGATGGGGCTCAGTCAGTCAGGCTAAGGGTTCTGTTGTCTCAAACCTGCAGGTACTGTGACAGTAGATTTCCAGGCAACAGCAGGCAGCTGGTGCTCCGCTGGTGGTCTGTGGTCAGTCTGCTAGCTGCTGTTGGACGATGAGCAGGTGAACCTTGGGTGGTGGGTGATGGGTAGGTGAAAGGCAGGTGATGGACAGGCAAGAGACAGGTAAATGGTGGATGGTAGGCACCAGACGGTGAGCAATCTGCACTTAAAAAGTAGTTGATATGCTGGCAGACTGTAGGTGGTCGCAGTAGACAAATGGGGTAAACAGCAGGGGATCGATAAGCAGCAAAAACTGCCTCACCAAGAAACAGATATCCTCTGCTTGTAACCTGAGTAACGGAGCAACAAGGAACACAGTCTCCCTCTAGTCCACCATCTTAGATCTCCCCTCTTTTTGGTTCAAATGCATGTGTTCTGTTGAATATATACTTACGAGTGAAATTGCTAGGCTATAAGATACGTTTGAATTTAATAGATGTTGTGAAATAGTTTTCAAAATTAGTGGTCCCAATTTAGTGAGTTCTAGTTTTTCCAAATCCTCATTAACAATTAATTTTGCTAGTTTCATTAATTTTTGTTACTGTGTACATGTCTAATGGTATCTCATTCTGATTTTAATTGCCATTTCACTAATGCCTAATAAGGTTGATCATCTTTTAGTAAGTTTATTGGTCAATTGGACATCATCTTCTGGAAAGTGCAGTTAAATTCTTTGAGCCTTTTGTGTTCTATTGGATTGTAGGCTTTATTGTTATTGCATTGTTTCTCATTTTAGATACATACTCATATATAATTTACTTTCTCCTCATTTAGCTTGTTAGTTATATATTATTTTGGTAGTTGTCATATGTATTGTTATATGTATACTTGCTTTACATTCTAGTATAAATTAGTACTTTTACCCCTTTATAGATAATACAAGGATCTTAAGACTCTTCAACTCTATTCCTGCCTATCTTGCGTGCCATTTGGTATTTTATTTTAAATCAATCAGTCTATATATGTCTATCTAATCTTTATCATCTGCCTTCTATTTGTTACAAGTTCCACAGAACATCATTTTATTTACTGTTAGTGATCTTTTATATTTGCCCACATATTTAATTCTTCATTGCTCCTCATTCTTACTGGATTTCCATTTTCCTCCTGGGGTTATTTTTCTTTTGCTTGAAGAACTCTCTTTAGTATCTCCTTTAGTGTGATTAGATGACTGGCCAATTCAGTGTTTGTCTGAAAATATTGATATTAAGCCTTCATTATAGAATGATAATTTCAGTGTATGGGACTCTTCTTTGAGTTCTCTGAAGATTTAATACCATTGTCTTCTGTATTCTCTTTGTTTATGTTGAAAAGTCAGCTTTCAGTGTTGTTGTTTTCTTGGAAGAAATATGTCCCTTTTGTTCAATTGCCTTTTCCTTGTATGTAGTTTTCTATAATTTATTATGTGCCTAAGAGTGATTTTCTTTCTGTTTATCCTGTTTTGGGTAGATGGTGCTTCTTGAGCCTGTGGTTTGAAATCTTTCATTAGTTTTAAATATTCTCAGCCATTATTTTCTCACATATTGTTTCTGTCCCATTCTGTCCCTTCTCTCCACTGGATACTAATGAAATATATTTGAGACTTTTGAAAAAATTATATTCCATATGTCTCTTCTTCTTTTAAAAATGTTTATTAATTTTTATGCTTTTGTTTCTCTATGATTCAGTCTGAGAAATTTTTCTGATCTATAGTCTCTCTTCAGCAGCTTTAATTTTTTCCATCCATTGAGCTCTTAATTTAAGTTAAGAATTTTCATTTATCTCCTTTTTTGTAGTTTCTACTTTTCTCCTAAAATTTCTCATCTTGTCATTTACATTCTTGGACACTTTCCTCAAAGTTATATGGTTCTCGTGTGGGTCCCTTACTATTCTATACCATTGTGTTTGAGTTTATTATATCTCATTGCAATTTTCTTTTGTTGTATGGCTTATTCTTATCTTTTGGTAGGCCTATGTTTTATGTGAGTATTGGACATTGTGTTGAGAAATTATAGAGATAGTTAGAAGTTATAGATGATACCATCTTCTAGGAAAGATTTACTTTTGGTTCAGCAAGATGTTAGTTGTGGGATTATGAATCCTGAATCCTCTCAGGAAATGGTCTGATCGTACTGTGTTTCAGTCTTAATGAGTCTATTTTTACTTTGTCCTTTCTTGGTTGTAGCCTTTCTGTGTCACAATAAAAAATCCTGGAATATATGCTAGGGACTTTTTTTCTTTGAATCCCCAAATCTCCAAGCTCCAATTCTTACCTATTGTCCCTCTAAGACTTACAAAAACTCCATTCAATTCCTCAAACTCTTCACTGCTACTTTTGAATTGATATATGCCTAGAGCAGAAAAAGTGCACTAAATATTGGGTTCATTTCTCTGAGCTTCCCTTCTCTCTAGGATACCGAGCTCACAAGTCCTCACTACCCTTATAGCCAAGAGGCATTCATATATATATATAATTTTTTCTTTTTTTTTTGAACTCAGGGGCACTTGACCACTGAGCCACATCCCCAGCCCAGTTTTGTACTTTATTTAGAGACAGGATCTGACTGAGTTGCTTAGCACCTCGCTTTTGCTGAGGCTGGCTTTGAACTCGAGATCATCCTGCCTCAGTCTCCAGAGCTGCTGGGATTAGAGGTATGTACCACTGGGTCTGGGTCCATTAGATATTTCAAAACACTTTGCTTATCTTTCCTAATTGTTATCAATTAATTGGTCCCCAAAATCCACACTCTTTGCCAGAAGCAGAATCCTATTTATTTTGTCTAATTGTAAACACAGAAAGACGGACCAAAGAAGGAAAACAGGGAGCCAATTTGTGGACATGTCTGGGAAGATGAGGACAACAGTAGGTACTTTTGTTGTATGGCTTATTCTTATCCTGGAATATATGCTAGGGACTTTTTAGGGACGAGCCCACTGAAATAGGTTGTTGGGTTGAGGATGCATCCAAACTGATCATGAAAGTCTCTTTCATAGGATAAATTTAATTAAAAAATTTCCCCCCACCATTTCAACATGAATAAAATCTATAAAAAGGCCTGCATTGGTGGTGGAAAGCTCCATTGAGCGGAATGCCATCAGATATTACTGATTCTTGCGATAATCACACCTGAGCCCCAGTTCCTCAGTACAAAAAAAAAAAAAAAAGTATATAATACCAATTCTGCTTTCTGTTGAATTTGTGAAAGGACTGAGATAAAGTGTGTGAAAGTGCTGTAAATTTTAGACTGATATTCAAATGGAAAGGTGTGTGATTTATTTATGCTTCTCAAAATTTCCTAGGTTTCCTAGAATGTCTGAAAAATCTCAGCCAAAACAGCAATGATGCTTACATGCTAGGACTTCGTCTGGCAGACAAAGCTTACTTGGTCACATGACTGTCATGAGTTTGGGAAAAGCTTGGCCTTTAAAAAAATCTATAAAGCACATCTTGTTGTTGCTTAAATTTTATCACCTGAAAGTAAATTTTAATACTGCTGTAGCTATTATGCAATCTGCTACATTACCCCTGCAGAGTGACTCTTCGCTCGATTCAGTTTAAATAGAATGAAAGTCAAAGGTTTTTTTCCTTTTTTCATTCATAGACTGTTCACCTGGAAATTAAATTAAAGCAAGCTTCAGTGAGCATCTGATATGAGTGCCAAAAGGATATTTTAAAGACAGTGGATTCAAAGCCATAGTTCACAATAGGCATTTTAACTGTACTTAGGATCAAATCAAGAAAACTGTTAGTAGTTACCACTGAATTAAGAAAAAAATGGTCACCAATGAAAGCACTACTTCCTGTGATGTTTCTGGTTTATTTACTGCTTCTTTGTACCAGATGGAAGGGAACAATACTATTCAGTTTGCTATCATTTTCTTTAGCTACCACCACCTAGGATGTACCTTCTTCAGGCAGGACACTCTTTATAGTGCTGGTGCTTAAACAATACAAGATTCATTCTCTGTCCTGGAAGGACTTCCATATAGTTTCAGAGATAGGATATGTGCATAAACATATATAAGTAATAATTAAGGCAGTATAAACTAAATAATTGGAATGACTGGAAGTTAAGGACAACCTGAGCTAGGGAGATCTGGGAAAGAGTCATGGAGGAGATATGGTTTGAGTTGAACTTGGAAGATGTTGGAAATTATTTATGTGGAAATGATGAGGAATAGGATTCTAAGCAGTGAGAAGAGTATGAGCATTGCCTAGCAATGGGAATCCACATGATGTAAAAACAAAAACCAAAAAAACAAAAAGCCAAAAAACCTCTACAAAACCAAAGCACAAGAACATAGCTCCAAGGCAGTTATCTATTTTGTTTATTGCTTTATCTTCAGGATCTAGGTCAGATCCTGACATATAGCTTATGTTTTTAAGTATTGGTGGATTGAATGTGTGTGACTCAGCTTTCCAGTAGTATAATGAAATGCCTGAGATAGTTAACTTATAAAGAAGAAATCTTTATTTAGTTCATGGTTCTGGAGGTGCCAGTACAAGATTGGTCAGCCACATTGATTTGGGTCTCTGCGGAGGGGACTGGATGGCAATGGCCGGACTTGTGTGGCAGAGCAAGCCACTTGTACCTTTAGCTAGGAAGCAAAGCAATAGAGGAGAAAGATACAGGGGTTCAATAATCCTGTTCAAGGACACACCCCCAATGATACAGGACCTCCCACAGAGCCCTACTTCCTAAAGGTTCCACCACCTCCCATCAGTAACACCCTGGAGACCAAGCCTAACACATGGACCTTTGGGAAACACTCATCCAAACCACAGCAACATGATGAATCAGAAACCAAGGAGTTCATCAGTTTGTGTGACATGGGATTTGTTGCAGGAAGACATTCTCAAGGAGAGAACAGGAAGTTGAAGTCTCTAGAGAACTGGGTCTGAGAGCCATAGGCAGGGACCCTGAAGGATCCTGTCCTTCAGCTCAGATCAGTGGGTTTTGTCTCAGGCTAGAGTCATTTGCATTATGCACATGGGGAAAGAAGAATGGTCAATTGGAAAAAACTTTTACCACATCAAAACCTTTCTGAGTGACATTTATCTCCCCCACCCATTGTTTTTTCTGTGAATTTGTTGCAGTTGTTATTTTTTATTGGAAATAGAGACATTGTGTATGAACTTTAATGGGAAATAAAGTTTGGAAATGAAATACGACTTGGTTAATGAAAGACCTTTCTTGTGAGTAGGACAAGTTGGAGTTTGGAAAGAGCAAATTGCCAAGTCTGATGTCCTTGGACAAATGGTGTGAATCCTCTGAAGAATGACTGGTGACTGTAAAATCCATTGCCAATTCAGTGAGGACATGTCACACTAACTTGCTTCTTATTGGGATGGGGTCACTAGACTGATAGACCACACAGTGCTCATCAGAGCTTGCTTTAATTGAATTTTCTGCAGCACATCCTATGAATGGAAAGGGAAAAGAGTATCTTGAGCATTAGTTCCACCTAGACTGAACCTGGCAAGGAGTCACTCAGGAGGAATAATGTAACAAATTGGGTAATAACAGTAAGGGTATTAAAACTCACTTTCAGAGCCTAAAGTCTAGGCAATAATGACAAGCTTTGTAGAAAACTAAAAAAACAGAAAAGTCAAACTTTCTAAATCCATAAGGCAGCTTACTGTCAACTAGACTTTGACAAAGTTCTTTTCATTTCTAAGTTGATGAAATAGAATAACAAAGTTAAATAATGTTATAAGTTGAAACACTGTACTGTGTTGTTTGTTATCAGGATGGTCATGCATATGCCTCAGGATTCTGTCTTTCCACCCTGTCTTACTCTTAGTGACATTCTCAGTGATTATAGGAAGATAGAGAAGCTGGCTTATTATATTTTCCATACATTTTCAGCACAAGGTTACACATGGGAAAAAGTTCATCATTTTATATTATATGATCCCATAGGTTTAATTTTGTTGCCACAAAAAGAAATTGGAACTGAATGTCTGTAAAATCCAAATGTACTGACTTAGACGTTCTGAGTTACTGCTATTCTTAACTTCCCTTCTCCACCAAAGTCATTGCAAAACATTTGTGCCATGTATCCTTGATACTTGGTCTTTTGGGGCAAATTGACAATGAAGGTATATATTAGCCCATTTTCCATTACTGTGATGAGATACCTGAGACTGGGTAATTTTTAAAGAAAAAAATTTATTTAGCTCATAGTTGTGGAGGCTACAAGTCCAAGCAGCATGGTAGTGGCTCTGCTGAAGAACTCTTGGTGGATGGAATCACAGTGGTGGGAAGGAGAAATCACATGGTGAGGAAGGAAGAGGATCATTGATTCAGGGATCAGCTTGCTCCTTTATAACAACTTGCTACTGCAAGAACTAACGTAGGGCCCCACAAGAATGATCTTAATTCCTTCTGAGGACAGTGGTTCCCAGTGACCTAACCAATTCCCTGAAGACCCTCCTCTGAAAGGTTCCACCACTTCTTAACATGGCTACAAAATTTCCAACACATGAAACTGGGAGTTGGGGACACATTCCAACCATAGAAGGGCACCTGTAGTAGACAAGACTAAGATACCCCAAATGAGTCTGTTATGGGGAATTTTACTGTGAAAACAGATAATCCACAGAGAATGGCAGAACGTGTTAAGAGATGCAGAGAAAGGCAAGTCCAAGTCATGGAGCAGGAGGAACCTGGGGCCAGCAGAGAGGAGACCAGAGGGAAGAGGAGTCCAGAGAAGTAAAGGGAATAAAAAGAAAAGAACTCCTGGGGGAGAGGTGAGACACTTACTGGGTTTGCGGTGGGGACATGAAAAATGCCCTTGTGTTCTGAACAACTATCCAGTTCCTACCAGGGCTGCATCTTTTACATGCTATTTTTGTCTGTTCCTTTAGCAAGACACTGTTTTATCTGACATAACCCAAATATTCCTTGAAAAATCTGAAAAAAAAAAAAACAACAACAAAACAAAACGAAAACAAAACAGAACAAAAAACAAGTAACCAAAACTTCAAATCTGATGTGGGGTTGTCCAGTGACCATTCTGGGTTTTAGACACCGTTTCTATTAGTTTCTATGAAGCGTATATCAAAACCCTGAGCAAAGGATTCTGGAGGAGATTTGTCCTTTTGATGACATAACATATCTAATAAGATGGTGCCTTATCAGGGAAGATGCCCATCTATTTCAGCTAACAGAAAGCACATACATTTCTCTATTTTATTAAAGTTTTCCATTTATTTTGATAGATTTGACATTCAAATACTATTCACATATCTAAATTTGACTTTGAATTCAGATTACCCCTTAAAAACCCATAGTAACCACAAAACATTTTAAAGCCCTGTATCTATGGTGTGATTTTTAATGAGTTTCAGAGGAACTTCAGAGTTAGAGTCACATGTTCCTGTGAGGATGGCAGTTTGCAGTACCGTTAGGGACAGGGATGAGGCATCTCATCTTTTTAGGACAGTGCTGGCTTTGCATCTATTCTCTTAACCTTCACAAAAGATAATGGCATCATGGGGGGACCAGGAGTTTAAAGGAAGAGGCTCTTTTCTTTAGTCATTCCTTTCTTTAAGGCTAAAGGATATCTACAGCTCCCTTCTCTTGACTGCATAAAAAGAAAGAAATGAGATTCAGCCCTCTTTTTCTTCTTCTCTCCTTCTGATTTTTCCTTTCTTCCTTCATGGGCTCAACATGTTGAGCAATGGGAGAGAGAAAGGAAATAGAAAGCAAAAGGGAGGACGTGGGATTAGAAATATCAGCAGCATTAGTAATGTGTCATTGGTATGCCATGAGGACCTGGAACTGCAGGCGAAGAGCTAGTCATGGAAATCAGCCTGGTAGAGGGAGATCACTCAGGAAGGCATGAAGGTTCCAGGATAGGTCAGATACTTAATGCCTGAACAAAGTCATGGGTCAAATCCAGGTATGGGCTTGGGGCTATAGCTCAGTGGCAAAGTGCTTGCCTAGCATGTGCGAGGCACTGGGTTCAATCCTTAGCACCAAATAAAAATAGACAAATAAAGGCACTCTGTCCTTCTACAACTACAAAAAAAAAAAAAAAAAAAAATTCAGGCATGATGTTGAGAATCAAAAGGCGTCACCATGGAGACAGACAGGTGTTTTAAGAAACACATCGAGGTTACTTTTCCAAGGTCATCGGTCATTATAGGCTGGTGCAATAAGGAACAAAGATGCACAATGAAGTTAGCATGAGATTTTTGATTACTGAAGATTAAATAGAACCGTTTGTCCCTGAGCATACCAATCTGACAAGTGCTTAAAAAACTATAATTCTGTTGTCAAGTATGTTTCCTCATTAATGGTTATTTCTTGCTGATTTCATGGTGCTGGTTATTGCTAAGGGGATCTCTTTGCTAGCATCCTTTCACATGAATGTTCATGAGTCCTTAGAGATTTCCTCTTAGCAGAATATCTCCTGCTGAAGGATGTCCTGGTCTCTGCTGATGAGGTGGGGTCCAAAATCTCCTTGCTGGTTAATAAAATAGTTTTATAAAATATGGCATCTTTTCAGCAAATTGTCCACCTGTCTCTTGGAAATTGTGCCCCAAGTGTATAAGTTGGTTTGGTTACTGGATTTTAATTTTAGATAGTTGTCAAACAAATCTGGCAAGGAGAAACTGAAAAATACATTGGGGTTGGAGAAATCTTCTTAGAAGGTAGATTACATCTGGTAAGTAGCCTAACTTCTCAGAAGAGTGAATTCTGGAGATAGAACAAAGAGAGCATGTCAAAGAATGACAAATAGGAACTAGGAAAGGAAACGAGCTTAAGGAAGGACCAGGTACTGCATTCCCTGCCTAGAGACAGTACAGAACAGGTCCAGAGGTCCAGGCAGGCTGCACACTCACTATTTACTCATTCACTCATTTAGTATTTGTTAAGGGACTTTTATGTTAGGTCCCATGATAGACAGATAATGATGGCAATATATAATAATGCTCAGAATAGACATGGCCTCTTATATTATGACATTGATAGTCAAGTGTAATAGAGAACATGGATATTGCCCCCAAGGGAATAATTTCTTACCCATCAGGGAAGTCTGATGGGCTCTCTGCAGGGGCAGGAGCAGAAGTCAGGCCAGGAGTGGGAGGAGCTTGATTAGATCATAGCTTCTGGGCTCCATTGAAACACTGACCTCTGTTTTTCAATGTTGTTTAAAGTTGTCCAAGGTTTTTGTGTATTTGTATGCAGAGAGAACTGTTTGTAGTTAGGTGGTTTTAAAATTAATACTTAGGTAGTCAATGGACGTAAAATTTCAGTTAGGAAGAATAAGTTCAAGAGGTCAATTGTGCAAAAATAAAGATAAATATGTTTAATTAGTACTTTTAATTTTGTCTTGGATTGATAAAAAAAAACCCCATCCTTCTTATCTGTTGTATCTTTCATATAGGTATTATTTCCAAAATCGCTTTTTTATTTATAAAAATACCTAAATTTAGGTCATAATGTTCTGTGTTGAAACAATAACAATATCAATCAATTTTTTAACATATCAGACTTGTAATTAAATAATTAGTTCCATAATCAGTTGTATACTCTTTCTACCATCAGAATATAAGCTGGTGGGGAAGGTAGGATGGTATGTTCACAGAGGTGTCTCTCACAATAACCACAATACCTGCATTTGAAAAATTCAATAAACATTGAACATGTAATCTCCAAAATTAAATAAAATTAATGGTTAGTTTGTTCAAGTCACAAATTCAAAAACCTATTTTTCTCCAGGCTATAAGTTCAACTTATAAAACCTGTTATTCTACATATAAATTTATTAAATATTTATATACCAATAATTGCTTTTCCATGTACAATAATAAAGACAATAAGTTAATACCTTTAACAGATTGATTTCTCCTAAGTAATTAATCTCATTTACAAACCTAATTAACTTATACCTCTTAAACATCTTTGTGTACATTAAAATGCAATTTGTTTGGTACTCTTAAATACATCAAATGCTTGAGAGGGCAAACTACCATATCCAGCAAACAAGCTCACTATAGTTTGGGTGCAGTTTCTGTAAATTAAATAGCTGATATTTTTAAATGCCATAAATCGAGTTTAGTTAGCTGTTCAAATTGTTTATAAACAAGCCTTTTTACACCTTTTACATGAAAACACAAATAACTTCAATTTGAAATTATACATAGTCTTAATAAGAAAAATGATTATCCCTATAATTCTAAAATATTTCTAAATTTGACAAAAATAATTATACATGCACATATATATATTTTAAAAAGAGGTCTTACTCTATTGCTCAGGCTACTTTCAAACTCATGATCCTTCTTTTTTATGATTGCATTATAGTTATAATAGTGGGGTTTATTTTTAGAATCACACAGGCATGGAATATAATTTGCTCTAATTCAGTCCCCAGTAACTCGTGGCTCCCTCCCCTTCTCCTCCCAGCCCCTATTGCTCCTCCTCTACTCCACTGGTCTTTCCCACATCTAGTTATTGTTTTTATGAATTGGTGCTTTATAGGTGGACATAAAGCTGGAATTCACCATGGCACCTTCTTCACATGTACACACAGAATAATTTGGTCAACCTCATCCCCCAGTTTCTCCCCTTTCCAGTCCTCCCCTTCCTGCACAACCCCTCCCACTCCCTTTCATTTTCATGGAGTCCCCAACCCCTTTTCCTTGCCTTGGCTTCCACACACGAGAGAAAACATCTGACCCTTGACTTTCTGAATCTGGTTTATTTCACTTATCATGATGTTCTGCAGACCTATCCATTTACTAGAAAATGCCATAATTTCATTATTTTTTTAATTGGCTGAATAAAACTACTATATATATATTTATTTATTTTGAGGCTATTGTCAATATAATAGTTTTATGATTGCTTTCTCAGCAGGTTCATTATTAGAGTCTAGGAAAGATAATGATTTTTGTATGTTGATCTTGTGTCTTGCTACTTTGCTGAATTTGATCATCAGCTCTAGAAATCTTTTGGTGGAGTTTTTTTTTTTGTGGGTGTTCTCAATATAGGATCAAGTCATCGGCAAACATATCATTTGACTTCTTTTCCTATTTGTATCCCTTTAATTTCCTTCTTGATTGTTCATGATAGATTTTCAAAACCTACATTGAATAAGAGTGGTGAGAGTGGACATCCTTATCTTATTCTTAATTTTATAGGAAATGTTTCAGTTTTTCTCAATTCAGTGTAATGTTGGCTTTGAGGTTGTCAGATATGGCCTTTATAATATTGAGATAAGTTCCTTATATCCTTGATTTCTCCAGTGGTTTTAACATGCATAGGTACTGATTTGGTCAAAGGCTTTTTCTGCATTGAGATGATCATGTGATTCTCATATTTAATTTTATTTATGTAGTGAATTACATTTATTTATTTGCATATGTTGAAACAATCTTGCATCTTTGGGATGAAATCTACTTGAACATGGTATACTATCTTTTTAATGTGTTTTTGAATGTGGTTTGATAATATTTAGTTAAGGACTTTTGCATTTATGTTCATCAGGGATATTAGTCTGTAGTTTTTCTTTTCTTTATGTATTTTTGTCTGGTTTTAATATCAGCGAGAGATCAGCTTCATAGAATGAATCTGGGATTGTTCCTTCCTATTTCATGGAATAATCTGAGGAAAATTGGCATTCATTCTGTGAGAGTTTGGTAGAATATGGCTTAAAATTCATCTGGTCCTGGAGTCTTCTTTGTTGGAAAACTTTTAATTGCTTCTTCAATCTCATTGCTTGATGTTCGTCTGTTTAGGTTTTGTATATCTTTAGGGTTCAATTGGGTAGGTCATATATGTCAGAAATTTGTCAATATCTCTAGGTTTTCTGCAGATCAATGTAGAGTTTAGAAGAACATTAACATCCAGTGATATTTTAGAAAGATGATTTTCATTTTCTGTCACTTTGATTTCTTTCTGATACTTAATTTATACTTAATTTTCCTTTAATTGACTATTCTGGTGAGATTCATCCATATGCTGGCTTTGATATTTATTTTTCATTTCTTTTGCCAGAAATATATCATTGAGTATGTTTTATAGTGCTGGTTTAGTGGTTAGAATTCTTTTAGTTTCTGCTTATCATGGAAAGTTTTTCTTCCATCTTCAATTCTGAAGGATAGTTTTGCTGGATATAGAAGTCTTGGTTGGCACCTTGTATCTTTCAGGGTCTAGACTGAGAAATCAGTAGAAATTCTAATTGATTTACCTCTCATTATGATCTCTTTTTCTGTTTTTCTCTGTGGCTTTTAGAATTCTGTCCTTGTTCTGTACAGTATGCATTTTAATTTTAATATGTCTTGAAGATAATCTATTTTGATTTTGTCTACTTGAGGTTCTAAATGCTTCTTATATTTGGATTTCCATCTCATTCCTAAGGTTTGGAAATTTTTCTGATATTATTTTATTTGAAAGTTTGTGCCTTCCTTTAGTGTGTATTTCAGTGTCTTCATGTATGCCAATGATTCTTAGATTTGGTTTCTTTATGTTATCCTAGATTTCTTGAATATTGTGGTCATGATTGCTTACTATTTTTTTTATGGTTGATTTTATTTTAAAGATTACATATTTTGTCTTTGAAGCTTGAGAATTTGTCTTTGTAGTTGTCTAACCTGTTGGTGATGTTTTCAACTGAATTTTTAATTTGAATTGTTGAGTCATTTCCAGAATTTGTTTCTTTTTAAGAATTTCTATGTCTTATCAAAATGTTCTTTCAATTCCTGTATATTCTGTCTACTTCCTTTGATTCCTTTGAGTTTCTTTTCATCCTCTGAAAATTTTAATTATCAACTTTCTAAATTCTTTTTCTGGCACTGCCTCTGCTCTGGTGCAAATGGGGTCAGTTGTGTTGTGTGCTATTTGGGATGACTTGTTTCCTTGATTTTTCATTTTGCTAGTGTCTATGCCTATCTTCTAGGATAATTATCTCTTCTACTTTTATTTGAGGGACTTTTTAGTGAGCTGTTTTTTCTTTACTCTGTGTACTGAGTTGGGTAAATATCTTGGTGTCAATATCTTATCTCAACTTGAATTCACTACAATGTCCAGTCTCTGATACCACCTTGAGAGGAGATACTATTTCCAGTAGTTACAGCAACTTCTATACTAATACATCTTAAAAAAATCTTATTAACCATGTTCTTTGGTAGCCCTCTAATCTCTTGTTCTTGGTCAGGGTTTTGAAATAGGATGTTTTCTTTCAGTTATTGTGCAGTTTGTTTATTCTTAGCTCTGACCCAAAGTGGTCAGATTCATTAGGGGAGTCTTTATGCATAGTTTCACTGCAGGGTTTTACTTCTATCTTTGTTGGGCAGCTCTGATGACTCCCTCATTCTTGGAGTCTCAGACTATGTGTTGAGGGTGGAGAGTAGAGTGCATTAGTCTATCCTCTAGCCCCTTTCTAGGTGTGGATGAGATGACTCAAGGATCACCAGATTTGCTCTCAGTTCCTCCTCCATCCCTGGTGTTGGCCCTCTTCTTGTCCCAGAGATCAGATCACCTTTTTCATGTGAATGAGTTCTTCATTCTTCTCAGCTTTGTAGACTTAATTTGTTGGTGCTTAATTGCTCTTTTAATTCACTCTTGGGAAGCTGCTATGATAGTGTGGCTTCCTCTGAAGACCTTATTTCACTCTCCAAAGGAATAGACTACATGCATTGAAGGATGTTAAAAATATTGTTTTATTATGAGTAAAGAAGCTGGGGTATGAAGGCAAAAAGAAGTTTGGAATATTCAAAAATTGAGAGAAGAGAAAGTGAAAGAAAGGGCATACCTGAAGGCCTTAGGTGGGAGGAAGTAAAGAAGTATAAGAGAAGAGAACAGGAAATTTTGGTATTAGAGGGAGCGATAAAGATAATAAGAGTAATAAAACAAGAAAACAAATAGAGCAGAATAATACTAACTGCCCTAATACCAACAAAACTAAAAACTAAAAAAAAAAAAAAATAACAAAAATCCAAATAACCAAAAAATCCCAAACAAAAATAACAACAATAAAAATGAATAAAAGGCATTACCTCTTAGAAAAACAACAAAATAGTAAAAGGCTAATAAAAGGAAAAGAAATGATAAAATTAGGAAAAAATTCTCAGATTCTTATATATATACGTATATATATGAAACAGTCAGCATATATAGCCAGAATGACTGAGAAAATTAGTAATAAAAAAAAAGGAAATATTCTAAGTTAAAAATGCTTTAATTCTTCCAGTGAGGTAGTTGATGTAGTGTTCTGTCCCTTACTTCTATAGGTTATGTATCTCTTAGAGGGAGCCAGGACTGTGTAATATTAAACCCAACCACCATTTGTGATTTTCTTCTCTTCATCTTCTGGAATACATTGAAAGTTTAAGTGGTTAAAATGACTCTCAGCTTCTCTGCCAGTACAGGGGAGATGGAACTGGAAGTACCTTCTACTGGGATTTTACCCAAACCTCTTAGATGTCTCCATTTCCTTGTTGGAAGCAGTGCAGAGATCTGTTTGGGCAGTTCTGGCTGCTAGAATGTGTTCTAAATAGGAATTTGGACCTTCTTTGGGAGTATGTACTCAAAGTATTTAAAAACTTGTACCCCTAAGGTTGTGTATATGTATCAATCTCAGCTGGACATCTGGGCTTCTAGCATCTCCAGAGAGTTCTACTCCTAGAATGGAATAGAACTCATCAACTCTATGGGTTGATGATGCACTGCAAGTTTCCTGTAGCCCACACACTACTAAGTATGAGTTTTCAAAACTCTGTCCTTGAATGTAACCATGCCCATCTGGATGATTTCCTCTGATTTTTTTCAGCTGGTCATTTGTGCCATAGAGTTTGAAAGGAAATTAGGTTGCACTCTCTTGTCCCCAGTATAATCACCCCTGCCCGGTCAGCTTTCCTGATCCTTTTTCACTGGTTGCTCAGGCCACGGAGCTCAAAGGGAGAGCAGGTTGCACTCTCCTTTGTATCTCTGTCTCGAATCCTCCTGGACCCACTATTCTCCACAGTTGTTTTGGAATCATGATTTTCCAGGTGCATTTTTGGTTATTCACATAGTAACAAACACTGGCTGAGACAAAGTGGAAGCATTTGCTGAAGAGTCTTGGGTTCCCATAGGAACAAAAATCAGAAAAAACTCCTCTAACTGGATCTCCTCCTCAGTTCTTTACTTGGAAGTTCAGAAACACAAAGTAGGACCTTTGGAAGGTATTGGGTCATGAGTATGAAGCTCTCATGAAAGGGATTGATGCTCCCATAGGAAGGGCCAAGAGAACATTCTCCTTCCCAATAAGTGATGACACTGCAAAAGGTCATTGATGAACCAGAAAATGAGCCCTCAGCAGACACCAAATCTTCTAGAAGCTTGACTTTGGACTCCCCAGATTCCAGGACTATGAGAAATAAATATCTTTTACTGATAAGTCACCTGATCCATGATATTTTGTTACAGCAGCCCAAATGGTCTAGGACAGGTATCTTTTAAGTTTCACTTTTATCCAGACTTTATTCTCCGTTTAACATTTTATTGACAGTTTTGGATAGGAGAAAGCTTTTAAAACTTTGATAATTTTATTAAAAATTATATGACAAAATTTTTAAATTTAAAAGTCAGACTACTAGCTGTGGGTTTCAAAGTAATTTCTTCAACAGTTATTGATGATTTAACTGCTCTCTCATCTTTCCTTTATGGAGTTTGAAGAGGAGAAATTCTTAAACTCTTCCCATTGCTACTTGTGTGGCCTGTGATCATTTTGCTGGATAATTTGAGGAATTAATTGAACTGTGTACTCCCTCATTCAAGTTGTCACATTTTCTAGTCTAATTAGATTTCATATTCTTTAAAACATGTTTTTTTTCCACCCCCTGGCTTTTGGTCATAATTTTGTAGTCATTTATTTAGATCTAAGATCTTAATCTGGCTAAAATGTGGGGTGGCATAGGTAAGAGTGAAAGTCAGGGCTCCTTCTGATGGAGAAGAAAGCACAGGTAATTCTGGAGAATAATTTTCAACTACATCTGAAAAAAAATCTCAGCCCTCAGGAGGAAAGTTATAATGCTGCTCCAGTGTGGTCCTTGGCCTGAACTATGGCATGAGACATAAACAGAGGGTCCTGGTGAAACACAGCATAAAGTGACTCTGGGTAGTATTCACAGGGAGTACTTCTGGCCCTTTAAGTTTCTGGGTAACAAGTACATGCTGCATCATGGAATTTCAGAGTAAGAAAGAGGGATAAATAATGCAGACTCATTTAGCTACAGCACTTTAATGACTGCATTGTCAAAAGTTATGAATAATCCATTTGCTCCCTTGCTGGACTGGCTTCCTCCTGCCAGAAGACCTGGAGGAAGGGAACAACAGTTTTCCATTGAGTGGAATGATTCTCTAGAGGTTAGAAACCTGCCGAGGATAGTTCGATACCCACATCAGGGCAACTGAAAAGCAGTGTTTTAATTAATTTTCCTGAAGTTCCTTTGGAGAGGTCTGAGCGATCTCATCTGATTGAAGGCTCCGGAATACACCCACCATCCTAAGAGAGGATGTACATTTCTGCCGCCGTACATCAGGCCCTAAAATGGGCATCAGCACCCACTGGATTTCCGGTGAAGTTCCATTCAGGATGTCACATGCTACAGAACAGCTGCAGAGGATGTCAGTGGGAGCAGCTGACAGGGTTTAAGATACTGACTGCATGGAGATTTTCTTTACCAAGATGTCTGAAGAGTTTTTTTCCTTGAACAAATTATGTAATCCTAGAACCTAAAATGGTCAGACTGCTCATCTGAAAATGCAGACCCACGAAGTTAGGTGTCTTTATGTCCATTACCAATTCCAAGAACTAGTCTACAACATCATAGAGATTTTGAATACCAACTTTAGATGACCCTTGCCATGAATCTTCTCTTTAGATCATCTTTCCTTTTTAATTCCAAGCACCTTGATCCAGATCTGCAGAATT
This sequence comes from Sciurus carolinensis, assembly GCF_902686445.1. Classification (NCBI taxonomy): domain Eukaryota; kingdom Metazoa; phylum Chordata; class Mammalia; order Rodentia; family Sciuridae; genus Sciurus; species Sciurus carolinensis. The sequence continues at coordinate 63,345,966 of NC_062224.1, forward strand.
CCTTTCTTTTTTAATTACCAAAAATCTTCATTGTGTCTGATTGTTCCCTGCTATAATTCATCTTGGGTCCACTGACAGGTTAGTTTTTGAGAAATACTAGCTTTTATTACTTCACTATCAGGCTCTGGAACCTATAGTGCTTTGCTGTTATTTAGGATATAAAAATGAAACCATCCCATCTTACAAGGGCTTCCAGTCTCCTGGTCTTACCCTACTTCCCAGCATAACCCCTAATTGCTCCTTTGGAGGACTGGTTCTCCACAGGGGCTGACCTCCTCACTAGACCTCTTTCACAATGAGCTCCTTTCCAGAGTTTGTGTTTAACAAACCCTAACCCTAACCCTAACCCTAACCCTAACCCTAACCCTAACCTTTCCCATGAAATCTCTCCAACTACTTCAGGGTATGCCAATTCATGCATTCATCTGCTCATTAAATTTATTTAGCACCTTTCATATGCCATGCACTGCTGGGCTCTAATATCTTTATAACCTCCTTATCATCCAAGTTACTGATAGTTACCCCTATGCTTTGCAAATGGGTCAGGCTGAGGGAGTCAATAAAACTGAAATCTAGCCTGATTATTTTTCACTCCCTGAAACCTCTTCCTAAAAGGAAAAAAAAAAATACATTCGAAATTGAACTCAGTGTTATAGTATTGTCAGTGTTTGGATTTGGAATGTCCCATGAAGACCCATGTGTTAAAGGCTTGACACCCAGTTTACAGTGTTGTTAGGAGGTTGTAGAACCTTTAAGAGGTGTGGCCTAGTGGGAGAAAGTTATGTCATTGGGAGTGTGTTCTTAGAGGGGATATGGAACCTAGGTCCCTTCCTTTCTGTTTGTATCCTGGTTACTGTGAGGTGAACAGATCTCCTCTGTCACTTATGCTCACCATGACGTACAATTGCACCACAGTCCTAAAGCAACAGGGCCAAGGAACTACTGACTTAAACCCCTGAAACTAGTCAAAAATCTTTCCTCCTTCTAATCTGATTATCTCAGATATTTTGTCACAGCAAGGGAAAGTTATTATGGTTTGGATATGAATTTCCCCCAAAAGTCTCATGTGTTAGAAGTGGAATTTGTGGAAATTGATGGGTTATGAGGGCTCTGACCTCCTCAGTGGATAAAGCCATTAATGAGGTAATTGGACATGGGGCCTGGTTGGAGGGAGTAGGGCACAGGAGGTGTGTCCTGGAAGGGTTTGTCTTCTCCCCGGTCTACTCGCCTGTTTCCTGAATGCTGTAAGTTGAGCACCTGTCCTCTGCCATGACCTTCTGCCATGATGTTGTGCCTCACTTCAGACCCAGAGCAATGGAACTGGATAACCAGAGACCAAAAGCTCTATAACTATGAACCAAAATAAATCTTTCTTCCTCTAAGTAATTCTAGTTAGGTATTTCTGTCTGGAATTGAAGTGATGAAAAGCTGACTAACACAAACATTGTCTAACACAAATATATTCCTGAAGGAAAGAACTTCCATTTGGATCAGAGGATGGATGGACCTAATTCCTCTTTAACACTTTACACATTCACTGATTGGAAAAACTTTTCACATACTAGCTTCTGTCTTTATGCATCTCCTTCACTGTCCACATTATTGCTACACATGTTCATATTGCTCTGGATCTGTCCCTTCATGTCATAATGCCTGGTGAGTTCTTGTTGTAGGTGGTAGAAGTATTCCTAAGAGTCTTTCTAACAGTTGGATTGTTAGTAATAACTTTATCATGATCCAAACTGACTGTGAACTGCATAGACATATCCCACTAAACCCAATTATATAATATCCCCAACTCAACTCTTTTTTAGTTGGATCATCTAGTGCCCCCTAACAAGAATTCAAATATGAATAGGAAAGTTGGAGAGGATTTTTTTCCCCCTTTTGATACTGGAATTGAAGCCAGGGGTGCTTTACCACTGAGTTACATTCCCAGTCCTTTTTATTTTTTGTTTTGAGATTGGGCCTCACTCTTTTGCTGAGGCTGACCTTGAACTTGTGATCCTCCTGTTGTAGTCTCTCAAGTCACTGGGATTACAAACATGTGCCACAACGTGTGGCTAATAAAGGAAAGTTGGCATTAATAATCAATTGCAGTTAAAATACTTTATTTCTGGAAAATTTGTCAACACATATAATTATGTATGCTAATCAGTAGGGTCCCTCCTACATCCTTGGAAAGTGATCCCGCAAGTAAGGGATACTGCCCACTGACTTCATTAGCTCCATGGTAAATCTGCCTCTGAGCCTACTCAGGGTTAGGAAGGCACTTCTACTCTGTGTAGCCTGCCCTGTCCTCTCCTGTGTTGGGGCTGGATGCCACAAGCCTGCCAGCCCCCTCATAATCACTTGGAGACCCTCTCTCCTCGAAGTCTCCTCATGAGCCTTATGACCCCAGTCTCCTGCCTCCAGACCTTCCTATTTCTTCTCTTCCTTAGCTGTGGTCAGTGCACTGATTGCCAGGAAAATTCTAGTACTATTTTTTTCTTATGACTCATCTTGTGTGTACCAGTTAGAGTCTAGGAAGACATCAAAAAACTCATTTGTCAGAGCTTTCTGAAGATGATTTAATATTGGTGCTAGTTTCAAGGGTGAGTTAAAGGAAACGACTTGGGGAATTGAGGCACAGAGGAAGGGGATAACAGCAGGAATATGTTACCTTGAAGAGGTCCTCGTGGGAAGGACTTCCTCTGGAGTTGTTGTCATAGAATGGAGTTTCTTGGCACCATTGACATTTTGGGTCAGATAATTCTTTGTGGTGGGGTTGTCTCATCTGGTGTATTTCAGAAGCATCCTTGGCCTCTGCCACAGCATGCCAGTGACATACCTCCACCTAGCTGTGACAGTCCAAAGTATTCCACACATTGCCACCTGTTCCCCCAGGGGACAATTTATCCCTGATTGAGAACCACTGTTGCTCCTGTACTGGAGTATTTGGTGGGGGCTGGGGAGGAGGAAATAACTAGATGTCCTCCTCTGCTGGTCCTCTCATCTTCTGATTACTTTTCATTGCAGAATCCAAACATAAGTCAGAGGAAGAGTATTCGTTCCCTTCTGGCTGCTCCTTTCTTTTGCTTTAAGATTCAGTCCCAAGAGGTAATTAGAGCTTTGACACCCAAGCTGTAGCAGAGTCACAGGGGCCACAACCTGTTCATTCCCTCACTCATGACTGCAGATGAAGATTGTCTCTGGCAGCCCAGAGACTAGTTATGAAAGTCATTGCTGGGGACAGACCTGTGCCTCTCACCTTCATCTGTTCTTGCTTCACTGCAATGCATTGCTTGCTTATTTCCTATTATCTCTAATTTAACATCTTTATTCAGATCTGCTGCTCACTTATCAGGAGAAGCACCTTGCGAAGATCTACAGAAGCTGAAGGAATAATCATTTCTGTACTGATGCACATGTGAACTCCCAGGGCTTCTTTGAAGACAAATCCTATCATGGTCAAAGTTTCCTCTCATTTGTGCCTCTGCAGTATGCCCAGAGCCTTCCAGAGGGATTGCCGCCAAACCATCATTCTCTTGATGCTATTTTGCTCTAATGTTCTATCTAGTGTTTGGACAATGATTTGGCTACCCCATTGGCATCATGCACAGAGAGGACTGTCAGGCAATATTTTGTTGATTGATGGATTGAATAAGCCCTCGGCCATCTTGGGGCACAGTTCCTATATTTTGTTAACTGAATTTGTTTAGAACAGTGATTCTCAAATTTTAACAAGCTGGGATCTTGTTAAATTCAGATTCTTCAGTTAAGTTGGGAAGGGGCCCCTAATAAGCTCCTGGGATGCTACTGCTGGTCTACAGATCATATTGTGAGCAGCAAGGACAGAAGTGATAGCAAGGTATTGAATCTTTCTGATGTGAGGGATTAATTCAAAATTTTTGAGAACCTGTTGTGAAATAGAAGGCTAGGAGTTGTAGGGGACACAGATATATACTTCTAAAAAATAGTTTTAGGTGTAGATGGACACAATAACTTTATTTTGTTAAGTTATTTTCATGTGGTGCTTAGGATTGAGCCCAGTGCCTCACACGTGCTAGGCAAGCGCTCTATCACTGAGCCACAACCCCAGCCTGATACAGTCTTATCCTACAGACTCCATGTCACTGCATGAAAAGATAGAGTTTGTGACTATTATATTCCTCAAGTGACATTTCTCTTCCAGATGTGTACAGAGCTTCCAACTCCAGTAAGTCCCAGTATTTCCCCGGATCATCAGTGTGAGCTACCTTTGGCTGCTTTTATCCTGCTGCTATCCTCAGCTTCACTCCACAAATGGTAGATTTTATCTTGATGCATGATGAGAAACAGACATTTCTCTTCCTAAGCCTGGGCAGAATTTGACTATTTCCTTTCTCTGCTATGGATGAATAATTTTGGTGACAGGGAGATAAATCAAGCATGGCTACTTTTTGTGAAAGGTCAGGTTGGGGTATGTGCGTGTATGCAGACATATGTAGGCTGTGAACTCAACTTAGTTTTGCAGTAGAGTTCCCTTCTATGAATTATGGAGCTTTTCAGGGTTTCCTGAATGCCACCCCAATGCAGCAAGGAATCATTCAGGGACTCTGTTATCATAGGAACTGTCTTCTTTACCTTAGAATTTCTGCTCATGGTTCATTGTGTTCCTCTTCTGGGGGACTCCATTTTTGGTCAGCCAGTAACATTGATTGAGCACTTACTGATGGGATTAACCCCAAGGAAGGTTGGGATGTATTCAAGTCTGAACAAAATATGAGTTCCTCTCAGGTAGTCATCTAACCAATGGGGCGTATTCCAATGAACCGGCCCAAATGCTTCCAAATACCTTATATCCTGCTCTTGATAGATCTAAAATGTGGTGGAAAGAAAGGGGAAGCATGAGGAGTGTTAGAACCTTTTTAGAGAAGAGCTATTTACCTCAGAAAGAAAACCTTTCTCTTTTTTTTTTTTTTCTGCTTTCAGGCCAAAAAAAGAACTCAGCATCATGTAAAGTGGTTTCAGCTGGGAAAGGTGACTGCATGTTAAAATGATACACATGAGGTAAAAATCACACCACAGGAGGAAAGGAAGGGGTCAGTCTTTGCGTTCTGCTAATTCTATGAATTGAAACAAATGGACAGAGAAAGAAAACTACCTAATCAGGCTTATCTGTGTCCATGCCATTTGGGCATCTACTTTGAAAAGCAGACAGATGGATGTAAGTTCTAGGAAACAAGAGGGTTTTGAGGTCTTGATTCTGGATAAAGGGAGGCAGAGAGGGGAGAGGCACTGAAGGATGAGATGATAAAGTATTTAAAAAAATTTTTAGATGTACCCATATATGAGAGTAATTTTAAGGTAATCCTTGGAATTCATTGAAATGAACAAAGAGAACAACAACAACAAAAATACACAATCCACTCCAGGGTTTCTCAACCTTGGCACTAATAATATTTGGGGCAGGTACTTCTTTGTGGTAACTGTTCTATACATTGCAGGATGTTTAGCAGCATCCCCAACTTTGACTTCATTAGATGCCTATAGTGCATTCCCCCAATTGTGACAATGCAAAATGTATCTAGACATTGCCAAATGTTCTCTGGGGAGTAAAATCTGCCCCTGTCCGCATTGAGAATGACCCATCTGCACCCAAACTAGGGGATGGCCCTGACCTTATATTACAGATCTTGAGTTGAGTCTCCACACAGCTCTGCTTTCTTGGAACATAACTCCTGTGCAGCGGAGCAGTGGTGACACTTGTGACAGGCCCCATCACAGGTCTCTAGTTTGGAAGGAGGTATCAACGGGCTGCAGGAGAGATGAGGAGCTGCCACTTTGGGTCCTTGTCCACAGTGGAGCTGCAGGGTCCAAGGGGACTTGATGCCATCTCTCCCAGGAGACCTGCTCCCCTCAGAGCAGGAAAATGGCAAAACATTCAGGTATGCCCATACTATCTGGGTAAGGTAGACTCCAGCCTGCTGTAGGGAGTTCCCATACAGGGCTTCATCACCTGGGAGAGAAGGTGTAGGACAAAAGGCTTCCTGGTGCCAGATCATTTCAAACATATGCTAAGATTTCAAAGGATTGGACTTCCCTTAAATCACATGGCTTCACTCTGAGAAGTTCTCCTGAGAAGATATATAGATGAGTGAACAAAGATGGTATATAAGAAAAATGTTTAAAATATCAATTAAACAAAACTGTTTCTACTGCTGTGAAGGGATTGGCTATATTGCAATAAATATAGACAACAAAACAAAATACAGATATTGCCTGTCTGTATTTATGATTCAAAGCACTTGATAAGTATCTATATATCTATGTGTACAATACTGATAAGTGGATGATAAGACAGCATGTTGTGTCTGAGCCCACTTATTTAAAGCGTGTGCATATGCATGCCTGTGTCTGATTGTGTGTTACATGTGTTATGTGTGTGTATGTGCATGTGCATCTGCAAATGTGTGTATGTTGGGGTAATTTCATATGACAGAATGCTCCGGAAGGATGTTCCCCCAAAGTTGAGTGTTGTTGTCATGAGGCAGTAGATGTCTGGGCGATTTTATTTTCTTGTTTAGATTTTACATTGTTGCAGTTAGTGGGTATCATTTGAAAAAACAGTTGTTTTAATTTTATAAAATCAAACAAAAAAACAATTGCATCATGGTTCCTATTCAATTCTCTTTGGATTCATAGGAATTTTCCTCCAGGTTAGAAGTCACAGGAATCATCTTTATTTATTTCACTATCCTCTTTGGGTTCATGCCTCCTCCCCTCTACCCCTGGAAGCCATGGGCTCATCTTAGTGTAGCTCCTGCTCCTTCACTTGCTGAGTTCTGGCCTAGAATGTGCTTAGTTCTGGAAGTGAGTTCTGCTGTTGTGGGGACATTGCTTACTGTTCAGGTTATTTTTCCAGGTGTCTTGTACTTGCAGTCTTAGGATAGTGCCTGAAAAACTGGTCATCCCAGTACTCTATTTACCAAGCTACACAAATTACAGAGATTTTCGCATTTGGGACACTCTTGCTTCTCATCAGACCTTATTTCAACAGGATTCTGTTATGGGTAATCATCACTTGTAAATACAGCAAAAGATGAAGTCAGAGGACTGTGTGTTTGTCTCTGTTATTGGGTTCTACTTAGCAAGAGAGAAGGTGGTTCCATCTCCCTTGCCAGATATGGTGTTGTTGGCAAACATTTAGAGGTGAAAAGTAAAATTCAATCATTCAGTATAGGACTTCCCTTGCTCTCCTTTATCTCTCTCTCTCTCCCCCCTCTCTCAGTCAATGTTTCATCTCAGAAGGAAGAACAAGGAAAGGCTGAACAAATCTATGTTGTCCAGGGACCACACAATTTTGTCACCTCTGGGTAAAAATGTTCTGATTTCAGAAACAAGTTCAGGGATGTGCCACAGGAACCTTGGGGTGAAGCCTGGATCTGTCAGTGGCTTTGGTCTCCTGGGAGCATCTGTGAGGGTGCCTGGGAGCCAGCATCATACACTTGACTTCATAGGGTTGTTAGCTTCACTTTGGTTCCAAAGACATAGTTGTGCCATGTCACGTTTCCATTACTGTGACCAAAATACGTGACAAAGACAACATAGAGGAGTAAATGTTTATTTGGGGCTCACGGTTTCATAGGTCTCAGTCCAAGGTCATCTGACTCCATTGTTCTGGGCCTTAGATGAGGTAGAACATCATGGTGGAAGGGCATGGTAGAAGAAAGCTGCTCAGTTCATGGCAGCCAGGAAGTGGAGAGAGAGAGAGAGAGAGAGAGAGAGAGAGAGAGAGAGAGAGAGAGAGAGAGAGAGAGAGAGAGAGAGAGAGAGAGAGAGAGAGATATGCTAGGGACAAAATATAATTCCCCCAAGGGCATGCCTCAGTAACTTACTTCCTCCAGCCATACCTCACCTGCCACCTAATAATTCTTTCAAACTATTACTCCATTAATCAACAAAATGGATTAATCCATTAATGAGGTTGCAGCTCTAATAATATAATCATTTCACCTCTGAACATTTCTGTATTGTCTGTCATATGAGGTTTTTGAAGGGGCACTTCGTATTCAAACCATAACTTGCCCTACTGCATTTTTTCTAACATTTTTACATTCTAGTAGTTCTCACATACAAAAAAAAATTCTTTTTAGGGATTTCATTTGGATGTTTTAAACAGAAGTTTTCTTCTTTAAATTTTCCACTCTGAGATCAGCTTTGAGGACAATAACTAATGAGTTTAATCTGAAGCTTCCTATTATTTAACAGAAATGTCTGTAGATATAAATCAAATTGGAGATATCTTGCACTCTGCAAGCAGTCAGTGAACACTCTGAGTGGGGAGATATTCTATTTTATTGTTGCCTGAATGTTCATATTATCTCTTCTGGATTTAGTATATTTGTCTTTGACTCTTTGGAGGAATGTTAGGCTTTGTCTTGGTTGAAAGACTGACTAAAAGTCAAAGGCCCTCATTTATAGATAAAAATATTACCAAAGAAGTTTGAAATGTATTGTGTACTTTCCAAATCATTCTCTGTTCTATATAATTCAAAATAGAATTTCTAAATACAAATCTTTATTCATGCTACAATAGCTCTAAACTCATGATGTTCAAAATGTAGGAAAATTGCTATACTTTTTATCTTGAACATCCCCCAAGGGTCCATGTTTAAGGCTTGGTCCCAAGGTGGTGCTATGAGAGGTGATGGAACCTTTAAGAGATGGGGTCTTATAGGAATTCCATAGGCCATTTGGGGCATGTCCTTGAAGAGGATTATAGGTGCCCTCCTCAAAACTGCTCATAATTTTCTTTTGCTTCCTGACCATGAAGTGAGCAGGCATGATTGGCTGCCTCACCAGAGGTCCAAAGCAACAGGGCCAATTGATAACGGACTGGAAACTCATAAACTATAAACCAAAATAAACCTTTTCACTTTATAAGTTAATTCTCAGATATTTTGTTATCGTGATAGGAAGCTGATGAACACAAGTATCTAACTCACCTCCTACAGTCCTTCTCTTTATCCATCACACTGCACCCTCCCTAGTTTTGTCTCTCAGGATCATCAAAGTTTGTCTCTTCTCTTTGAAATGTCATTATTCTTACTCTCTCATTCAGTTATTACTCTATGCTTGGCAAACCTTTCCATCTTCTCTTAGAATTTAAATGTCCCTTTACCAGGAAAATCTCCTATGAATCCTTGGAAGATTAGGGATAGAAAGTCCTACAGTATATGGTCCCAGAGCATGCTGTAATCCTCCTTTATAGCACTTATTGGAGCAGTAATTATATTTATGTAATTATTTGTTTAATATGTTTTCTTCATTGGGCTGTATAATCAAGGGCCAAGGTTGCCCAAATTATTGAGGAGGGTGGGAAGGGAAGATATGGGAGGAGAGAGGGAAGACACAAAAAGGAAGTTGTTTTTTGGAATTGGCTTATTTCACTTAGCATGATATTCTCCAATTTCATTCATTTATCTGCAAATGCCATAATATTATTCTTCTTTATGGTTGAATAATATTCCATTGTGTATATACACACCACAGTTTCTTTATCCACTCATCTGTTGAAGGGCATCTAGGTTGGTTCCACAATCTAGCTATTGTGAATGGAGCTACTATAAACATTGATTTGACTGCATTACTGTAGTATGCTGATCTTAATTCCTTTGGGTATAAACCAATGAATGGTATGAATCTACATCATGCACAACCTTAGAAATGAAATGAGGTACCCCATTTGTGTACAATGAATCAAAATGTTGTCTGTAAAAATATAATGAATAAAACAACACTGAGAATCTCTTAAAAAAAAAAAGGATGATGAGTAAGGTGGACCATCAGTTGTCACATGCATTAGAGGATCTTTCAGGTAAAAGGACAGTTCCAAATAGCCCGGAATAGAAATCCATGTGCTCAGATTGCTTTAGACTTACCTGCTATGGCCTGAAATGACAATGCTGTCAAGAGGGTGACAGTAAGAAAATGAGGTTGACAGCAGTAACAGCAAGGGGTCTTTCTAAGTCAAAGCTGAAAAGGAAGGGATTGACCTTGCGTAGTGGCTATGTTCATTTCATCCTGGAGTGACTTTGATGCTTCTTCAATGACACGCAGAAGGGAAATGCCTCCAATAGGAGCTGGGCTTTTACTCACGGACATAACTTTTTCCCCATGATTTTTATTTTGGTAAAATACACACAATATACAATTTACTATCCTAACCATTCTTAAATGTGGTGTTTAGTGGTATTAAAGGTATTAAATACCTTTGTGGTGTTATGCAACCATCACCACCGTACAATTCCACATTTCAGTTTGCAAAACTGAAATTCTGTACCTATTAAACAACTCCTTATCTTCCCCTACTAATGACTCCTGCAATCACCTTTTACCTTCTGCTTCTAAGATTTTGGCTAATAAATACCTCATATTAATGGAGTCATACAGTATTTTTCTTTTTGTGGCTGGCTTATTTCACTTAGGATAAAATTCTCAGGTTTATCCATGTTGTAATATATGTCAGAGTTTTCTTCCCTTTTAAGACTGAATGAGATTCTGTTCTATGTATACACCATAGCTTGCTTCTTCACTCACTTGCCAAAGGACACTTGGATGTACAAATATGGACACTCGTGTGTCCATATTTTGTTAGACTCAATGGATACTTGGGTATACAAAAGGAAGGTGTACAAATATCTCTTTGAGACTCTGCTTTTAAATTTTTCAGGTCTCTTGTGCAGAAGTGGGATTGCTGGACCATATGGTAATGGTAATCCTATCTTTAATTTTTTGAGGAACCACCAAATTTATTTTTCACAGGCACAGTACCATTTTAGATTTTAACAGTACACAAGTGTTATAATCACTCCATATCCTCACCAGCACTTGCTATTTTTTTTCTTAATAGTAGTACATTAGTAATACATTAGTAGTACATTATGATGGTATAACGTATGTGATGTGACAGCTCATTGTAGTTCTGGTTTGTGTATTTCCTTAATGATTAGTGATGTTGCATGTCTATTCATATGCTTATTGGTGATTATATTTCTTTGGAGAAAGATATTGGAGTTCTCTATTTTTGAATTGGGATATATAAATATATATACATATATATATTTGTCATTGAGGTTTAGGAATTCTCTATATATTTTGGATATATTAACTTCTTATCAATGTATCATTTGCAAATATTTTATCCCTTTCTGTGACTTGTCTTTTATTCTATTGAAAGTGTCTTTTAGTGCACAAAAGTTTGTAATTTTCATGAGGTCAGATTTGTCTGTTGTTTCTTTTGTTACCTGTGCCTTTAGTATTATATCCAAGAAATATTGCTAAATCAATTTTTGAGACGCTATTGCTCTATGTTTTCCTCTAAGAGTCTTATAGTTCCAGGCTTTATGTTTAGGATCCCTTTTGGGTTAATGTTTGAGTATAGTATTAGGTAAGAGCCCAACTTCCTTCTTTTACCTGTGAATATTCAGTTTTCTCTGCACCATTTGTTAAAAAGACTGTTCTTTCCCTATGAATGGACTTGGTACTTGGTCAATGGAATCTGACCATTATGGGATCCTTATTTTATCCCATTGGTCTATATGTCTATCTTTACATCAGTGCTACACTGATCACAGCAGGTTTGCAGCAACTTTCAAGTTTAGGAAGTATTAATCCTTTTCCATGTGGGTCCCTTTGAATTTTAGGATGGATTTTCTACTCAAAAAATTTGGCTGGTATTTTCATGGGTATTTCATTGAATCTATAGGTTGCTTTGGGTAGTATCGATATCTCAACATCGTCTTCTAATCCATAAATGTGTTTCTATTCATTTTTATTTCTTCAATTTATTTCAGCAATGTTTTATAGTTTTCATTGGACAAGTCTTTCACTCCTTTGATTAAATTAACTCCTACGTATTTTATGCTATTTTAAATGGAATTGCTATTATTAATTTCCTTTTCATAATGTTCATTGTTAGCATGAAGAAACTCAAGAGATTTTAGTGCATCTTTGATGAACTAATTTATTAGCTCTGATAGTATTTTTGCAGAGTTTTTAGAGTTTTCTACATATAAGGTCATATTATCTGTGAACAGAGATAATTCTACTTCTTCCTTTCCAATTTGGATATATTTTGTTCCTTTCTCTTGCCTCATTTCTCTAGTTAAAACTTTCAGTGCTATGTAGAATAGAAATAGTAATAGTGGGTATCCTTTCCTTTTTCCTGATCTTAGGAGAAAAACTGTCACCCTCAAGTATGATGTTCACTGTGGGGTTTTTATGAATGACTTTTATTGTGTTTAGTTAGTTTCCTTCTATTATCAGGTGGTTGCGTGTGTATCTTGGAAAGGATTAAATTTTGTCAAATGCTTTTTCTGCATGAATTGAGATCATCATGTGTATTTTTTCCATCATTAAATTAATGTGGTTATTACATTGATTTTTATATGTTGAACTACTCTTACATTCCAGGAAGAAATCCCACTGGGTTATGGTGTTCAATCCTTTCAATATATTCAGCTAAATTTGGAGTGCTTGTATTTGCTGAGAATTTTTACATCAGTGTTGATAAGGAATATTGGTCCATAGGTTTTGTTTCTCATATTGTCTTCATCTGCCTTTGGTGAGGGTAATTTTGGCCTCATCAAACGAGTAGGGAGGTGTCCCCCTTCTCCAGTGTTTTGAAACAGCTTGAAAAGAATTGGCATTTGATCTTTACATGTTGGGCAGTATTCACCAGTGAAGTCACTGAGTACAGCGATTTTCTTTTTGGGGAGATTTTTGATTACTGATTCAATCTCCTTACTAGTCACAGTAGTTTATTTCCTACTTCTTCATGGGTTAGTTTTGGTCAGGTTTGTGTTTCTTGGAATTTTTCTAGGTCATCCAGCTTTGCATAAAATTGTTCAAAGTACTCTCTTATAATGATTTTTATTTCTAGAATGTAGTAATGCCCCACTTTCAGTTCTGATTTTAGTAATCTGAGCTTCCTCTTTCTTTTTCCTTAGTTCATTTAGATAAAGGTTTGTCAATTTTGTTGGTGTCTAAAAAATCAACTTTTGGTTAAATTGTTTTTCCTCTATTGTTTTCCTATTCTATTTCATTTACCTTTATTGCAATCCCTGTTATGTTTTTTCTTCTACTAGCTTGGGGTTTATTTTGTAATTATTTCTCTGGTTTCTTAAGTTTCAAGTTAGGTTGCTGATTTGAGAGTTTTTATTAAAATGTAGCATTTGTGGTTATAAATTTTCTGTTTAGTGCTGCTTTCACTCTATTCCATGCATTTTGGTAAGTTGTGTTTTGGTCTTCATTTGTATCTGAAGATTTTCTAAATTCCTTGGTGATTTTCTTGATCTACTGGTTGTTCAAGAATGTATCATTTGCTTTCTATAAATTTGTAAGATTTCCAGTTTTCTTTCTGTTATTGATTTCTGACTTCATCTTCAGGTGATCAGAAAAGATATTATAATGATATTTGTCTTAGAAATTTATTGAGACTTAATTTGTGGCCTAACATATTATCTATCCAACAAGATCCCATGTTCTGTATATATTTAGTATTAGTTGGCTTATTTTGTTGGTTAGATCCTCTACTTCCTTACTTATTTTCTGTGTAGTTATTGCAACCCTTACTAGGAGTGGGGTACTGAAATCTCCAACTGGTATTATAGAACTAGTTCTCCATTTATTTCTGTTAGTTTTTGCATCATATAATTTGATGGAGTGTTACTAGATGAGTTACTCTGTTTAGTTGTTATATTTTCTTGCTGGAATGAAATTTTTATTACACAGTGATCTTCTTTGTCTCTTGTAAACTTTATTAGATTTGAAGTCTATTTTGTCTTACATTAGTTTATCATCCCCTTGTCACGTTTGGTTATTATTTACATGGAATCCCGTCTTTTCACTTCCAGTATTTTTGCATCTTTGAGTCTAAAGTGGGTCTCTTGTGGCTAACATATAGTCATATTTTTAAAAAATTTAATCCATTCTGCCAATTTCTGTCTTTTGACTGGAGATTTTGATCCATTTCCATGGAAAGTAATTGTAAACAATTATGCAACTTTGCTGCTTGTTCACTGGATGTCTTATAGTTTTCTGTTTTTTTTTTTTTTTTTTTTTTTGGTGGGGTCACATCCCCAGCCCTTTTTTATATTTTATTTTAGAGACAGGTTCTCACTGAGTTGCTTAGGGCCTTGCTAAGTTGCTGAGGCTGGCTTTGAACTCACCATCTCCTGCCTCAGTCTCCAGAGCTGCGGGAATTACAGGCATGTGCCATCATGCCCAGCCTTTTATAGCTTATTTTTGTTTCTTGTTTCCTACCTTACCATCTTCTTTTGTGTTTAGTTGATATATTTTTGTAGTAAAATATCTAAAATTCTTTCTTCTTTCATGTTGTATATATACTATAGCTAGTTTCTTTGTGTTAAGTGTACTTGGGGATTATAAATAATATTCTAGTGTTGTAACACTTTAATTGGAATTTATTCCAGGTTACCTTAAAAACATACAAAAACTCTGCTTTGTAGCTCTTTTCCCAAGAAAGACACGTTCAGTGTTGATGTCACAAATTTACATCTTTTTACATTGCATGTAACTTAAGAACACACAAAAATAAATGAATACATCTTTTAGGTGCACTAGTCTTTAAAGTTATGTAGAAAACATAATAATGAATTACAAATGAAAGCCATGATAACAGTAACTTTTAGATTACCTTTTTGGAAGGATATATTAGTCTCTTAAATCATGTAGAAGATGAAAAGTAGAGTTATGAACCATGATTACAATAATACTAGCTTCTATGATTGTCCTTGTAGCTGTCTTTATTAGGTCTTTATTTCTTCACATGGCTTTGAGTCACTGTATAGGGCCCTTTCTTTCACCCTACAGAGCTCCCCTGAGAATGTCTTACAGATCAGTTCTGGTGGTAATGAACTCTTCCAGCTTCTATTTATCTGTGAATGTGTTAATTTCTCCATCACCTTTGAAGGAGAAAGTTTTTTTTTAGATATAGGATTCTTGGTTAATATTTTTTTTTCCTTTTAGCACTTTAAATAAATGAGTCCACTAGCTTCTGGTCTCCAAAGTTCCTTATGAGAAATCTGCTCTCTTACGGCGCTCAAGATTGTTGCTTTGTGTCTCATATAACTTGTTCTTATTTTGGCATCAGTTTGGGAAAGTGTTAAGTCATCGTTGGAGACAAATTCTCATGAAAATTGGAGAGTAGTGCATTAAATAAGCTATTGATCACAAGAAGGTGGACAAGAAGTGGAGCGGATTTGAATAATTTTGTGAGAAAATATAATATAAGCAGAAGTTATGAGTGTAGGCTTCAGGGTCAAAATATCGAATTTGATGTCTACTTACACCATTTACTACTGATTTGGATTAGGCATTTAATTCCTCTGTAACCCATTTCTCCATCTGTAAACTTGTTATAATAATGGCACCTGTGTTAAAGTCATCAAGGGGTTGTGAGGGTTAAATGAGTCAACACATATAAATTACTCAGAACACTGTGACACAAAAATGGCACTCAGTGATTAGTTACTCTCTCTGACAAAAAGTTATTATAACTGATGAACAGAAGAAACATATGAAATCAGGTAAACAAGCTTGCTAAAAATCCTCATTATAGAGATGGTCTGTCTATAATCTTTTCTTTTTGCAAATATGGGAAAGAAACCAGAGCTAGGAGCTGGAGTGTGGAAAGGCAAACCGGAGATTTCCTCTGAAATCATGGGTCCCTAAGGGAAAGTGTTTTCCCTCATAAAAGGAGATAATGATAAAAGCATTTTGATCTCAGTCAGAATGAGGAAACTGGGTGTCAATCCAGGCAATTGATAATTGAGGCAAGTGTGCAAGAGAAGAACCTAAGAGGTCCTTGAAAAGAGGGAGGAAATTAAGAATCAAAACTATTAAGAATTAGTAAAAATGTGCAAAATAATATTAAATTTATTTTAAAACATTTTTCAATATATCATTAATGCTTATTTTAGCCCTTTCCCCCAGGAGTTGCATGGTTTATGTGGATATAGATGAGATAATACTGTTTTCTTTCTTGCATCTGAAATACAACATTTGCTTGTAGTTTAGATCATATGATTGAGGCCTTTTGCCAAATTGAGGCCTTCTGCCAAATTAGCAATTGTTGGGAGAGGCAATCCTCCATGGGCCCTGAGTGTTCTTGCACATTTTTTGGGAGTTTTCAAGAATGCAAGACCTTGGCTACTCCTTTCCCAGACTGTCTCTCAGGGTCATATTTACAGTGAACAACCTTAACAAAATAAAAGTAAGGACTCTGTTTGGAACAGAAAACAGGCTTTCTATAGAGCAGGTGGATTCCCCAAACTCAGTGATTCTCAACTGCAAACCCATTGTGTATGCAGTATCGACTTGGGCTGCTTCAAGTTGCCTCTGCATGAATTAGAGATTGGAGAGACAAAGGGAACTAAAGCAAATATAACCTTATGATACTTGCTGAACCACAGATAGCAGTGTTTTTTTCTTCTGATCTAGAATCTTATGCTTTCTGTCAGGATCCATGAAACAGTAAAAAGTTAAATTTTTATCTTGTAAGTAGGATAAAAATTAAAGACCTTAATGGTAATGTCTCTAAATGTAGGAGATATATCTCTCTAAAGAGACAGAAAGGTCAAGGAGAAAGATAGTTAATATATTATATCTTGAAGGGAGTCCATATGCTAAGGTCTAACATCACTTCAGGTGTGGACAACTGAATTTTAGGGGTCTGGAGGAGGGTGTTATAAGTCTTTGGTGTGATGTCTTACTACCAAAAAGGTAAAGAAAACATTGATTAGGACTGGAAGAGGTGGAAACAAACAGTAGTAGAAGAAAAATCCTCTTTCTGGGGAGATTTGAGACTGAGAGGCCAAAGAGATCAGGGTCCTAGACCATTTATATAGAGTTAGGTTAGGAAAAAGACCAATTGCTGGCCTGGTTGGAACCTGTATTAGTCAATTTTCTGTTGCTATAACAAATAGTTGAGGCTGGATAGTGTAGAAACAAAAGAGGTTAATGTGGTTTACGTTTCTGTTTCTAGGGAGAGCCCCTGTCATGTTTTGGATGTCATCATGGTAGGAGCACACATGGGAATGAGAAAGCAATCACAAGGCAAAAGAGGAAGTGAGGGGATTCAGGGGCCAAACTTGTTTTTTTCATAACAGTTCACTCTCACAGGAACTAACTGGGGTCCAGCAAGAGCTACATAAATTCCTTTTGAGGGCAGAGCCCCCAGTGACCTAACTACCTTCCATTAGGCCTCACCTCTTAAGGTTCCACCAACTCTCAATATTCACATTGAAAATCAAGCTTCCAGCACATGAACCTTCAGGAGATATACCCCATCGAAACCATAGCAGACTGGTGCCAGGACTTAGAAAAAGACAGGCCACCAGTGAATGGAATGAAATCGAACAGAAGTTATGTGCGCACCTGCCAATTAATGGCAAATCTCCATATTTTCTGGACTCTAGATTTTAACATCTCTGAAATATAGGGGCATTTTTATAATCAACAATGTCAAATGCTTGGAGAAATATGCTAATGATATCATTGGCCCAATCCCTGTTCTTATTTCTTCCTGCATAATTGCCTGATGGAATCTGATGTGCCAAACTTTGGATAATGACACTGCTGAACTCTGCATTTGGGAACATATGCAAATGTGGGTTGTTTGGCTTGCTGCTTGCCTCCTGAAGAAATGGTGAACCACCCACTAGACTGATAGCTGTGACATAGAGTCCAAAGGGTACGGCTAGGTTGTGGGCTAGAGTTGCTAGCTGAGAGCCACTGGGGCTTAAGGGCTATGGTCATGACAGGCCAAAGCAGATGTTTGTCAGTTATTTACCTTTCTGAACCTGAGAAGGTGAGTTCAGTGCCTAGATCAATCCATATGTACTGGAGGTCCAGACATCCTGTGGGGATTAGGGATTTTATGACCTGGGGAATAAAACTTCTAGATATAAATTAAAGCTCCAGTTCTGGGAACTAGAGGGGAAGGACCAGTTATGGGACATTTGGGGTAGAGTCACCTCAAAATTTAGAATTAGAATTGAAGAGGTGTCCAATGGAGGCTGGTGATGGAAGTAAATAGTAAACCCAGAGAACAGTTTTTTTTTTACAGAAATCATTGCCATTTGAAAGAGAATCACTAAACTTTCCCTTAATTCCACTGAATCCTGTGTTACCAATGAGACATCTTCTATGATCTTTTTTCGTTGGAAAGAAATAGGATTTATCTCCCCTATTCTTTTTCTAGTGTGAAAATGTGTGTGTGTGTGTGTGTGTGTGTGTGTGTGTGTGTGTGTGTGTTGGGGAGTTCCCCTATTCTTTGCAAACTCCAGGGTATGCCCTGGGTTCTTATCTTCAAAGTAACCTGAATAACTCACCCCATAATGTGTGACCAGTGCCTGACCAGAATTCAGCTCTGCTCGCATTTCCTGTACTGATATGTTCCTTCCTGTCTGTATACCTCTCCTCTAGCTCCAGCTTGCTGTGCCCCTATCTTCTGACTTGCTGAGTTTGTCCTTAGACTTGACAATGAATTTAGCCTCACCAGAACTCACATTTAGTATCTTATTTGGATGTGATTTTTCCTCATCTCCTTCAAAAGAAGACATTACTCTATCCATTCAGACCCAAGCCCAACCTTGGCTTGCTTGGCTGTGGGCCCACTTGGCCTGGATCTATCTTTCTATGAGGGGAGATTATACTTTGGATAGAAGATATCATAATCACCTAAGTTTAGGCTAGTGATGAAGATATATGCCTTGATATTTCATCAGCTACAGGTATTTAAAAAAAACATTATGGGAAAAAATAAAGTATTTGATAGCTTTTATCATTTTGAAGATCAGTCTATGGTGGAATTGATAAAGAATAGCAGCAATGCAAGCATCTGGGTGAAGGAGCAAAAAGTCAGGTTATAATTCTTTTTTGTACAAAAATATTTATATTCTCCCAGGCCCTGGATCCTCAGTTAATGTCTGATGTAGAAACAAAGGAATGTTTCACTACATTTAGTGATGAGCGTGAGGAACTGTCTGCAAGTGTAATGCCATCTGCTCAGCAGTGTGCATTTCAAGTTTGTTGACAGAACTTCCTAGAGGGAAATTGGAAAAAGATGCTCAATTGCTAATGAAAGGGTAGCTTACATTATCCTTTCTCTATGAAAAGAATCACTTATAATTTTTTCCATTTTTAACACTAACAATTTTAACACTCAAAAGTCAGTTCCATTTGGTTAAATTCTAATGGAACTAAAGATTTTTTTCCCTCCAGAAGTCTCCATGGTGATAGGGAGTGAGATCTGGTTCAGTATAGGAAGCGTTATCATCTCATAGGAATTAGATACACATTTACTTACACATTTTTTTTTCAGCTTTAGAAAAAATCTGTATTTGATAGAAATTTTTCCTATATTTGCATTGACCCAGAACAGTCATGGGGATAGAACCTTCTCTGTCAAAGTTTCCAAACAATTTACATAACATTAAATGCATGTCAGACTATTATAGAATCACCCACAGGGCAAATACCCTAGAACTGTGCTGTGACATTTTTGCTGCTGAATGGAATTCACCAGGAGATGAGCTCTCTGGGATGCAATTTAAATAAGTGTGGTTAGTGAAGTCCAACAGAATTTTTATGGTAAAACAGACTCATCTAATAAATTGTCTTGTATTATGGGTCCTGTGGATAGTGTTCTAGAATAATCTTCTAATAATCTCATCTAGTCAAGATTTAGGAATCATCTAAAATAAGAAAGAGTGTGTTTTCTTCTAGCTTTCATTTTGTAAAAATTGTTTTTTCCATGAGGAAAATATTTGTGGAACAGAAAACTCACAAGAATAGAAGACACAGAGATTAACCCACATAAATACAGGTATCTCATACTAGATAAAAGTACCAAAAACATTCACTGGAGAAAAGATAGCCTCTTCAACAAATGGTGCTGGGAAAAATGGAAAGCAACATGTAACAAAATGAAATTAAACCTCTATCTCTCACCCTGTATGAAACTCAACTCACAGTGGATCAAAGACTTAGGCACTAGAACAGAGACCCTGTGACTACTAGAAGAAAAAGTAGGCCTAAATCTTCACGATGTCGGCCTAAGATCTGACTTCTTTAATGACACCCCTAAAGCATAAGAAGTTAAATCAAGAATCAATAAATGGGATGAATTCAAACTAAAAAAACTCTTCTCAGCAAAAGAAACAATCAATAATTTGAAGAGAGAGTCTACAGAATGGGAGAAAATCTTTACTGCATGCACCTCAGATAGAGCATTAATCTCTCATATATACAAAGAACTCAAAAACTTAACACTAAAAAAAAAAACCCAGTTAGCAAATGGGTTAAGGAACTGGGCAGACACTTCACAGAAGAAGATATACATTTGATCAACAAATATATGAAAAAATATTCAACATCTCTAGTAATTAGAAAAATGCAAATCAAAACTATTTTAAGATTTCATTTCACTTCAATCAGAATGGCAGTTATCAAGAATACAAGCAACAATAAATGTTGGTGAGGATGTGGGGGAAAAGGTACACTCAAACATTGCTGGTGGGAATGCAAAATGGTGCAACCATTATGGAAAGCAGTATGGAGATTCCTTAGAAAACTTAGAATTCACATACAATTTGACCCAGTTATCCCACTCCTCAGTTTATACCCAAAGGACTTAAAAATCAATATACTAGAGTGACACAGCCTTATCAATGTTTATAGCAGCTCAATTTACCATAGCTAAATTATGGAACCAATCTAGATGCCCTTCAACAGATACTTGAGTGGATAAAGAAAACGTGATACACACACACATACACACACACATACACACACACACACACACATATATACATACATATACAATGGAATATTACTCAGCTTTAAAGAAGAATGAAATTATGGCATTTGTTGGTAAATGGATGTCATTAAAGAATACCGTGTTAAGTGAAATAAGCCAAACCCCAAAAAGCAAAGGTCAAATGTTTTCTCTGATATGTGGATGCTAACTCACAATAAAGGAAGGGGGATAGGCAGGAGTAGACTTACTCTGGATTAGGTACAGCGGAGTGAAGGGAGGGACAGGGTTATGGGGTAGGAATGATAGTAGAGTGAAAGAAACATTATTACTTCATGTATATATGACTGCATGACCAATACATTTATGTACAATCTATCAAAATGTATTAATGCATTCCACTGTCATGTACAACAAATTAGAACATATAAAAAATTTTTAAAAATTGTATAATACAGAAAAAAATTACTGTGATTTTTATATTCTTGGATTTTCAAGGACATATGCTTTTAAACTTATTTTTTTATTCCACAGGTACGCCTAAATGCTAGACTTGCTTACCAGAAATTTAATTTCCACATGTAAAATTAAAGATTAGTCCCAATTCAAAACAAAAACCCAAAAACCAAACCAAATTAAGAAACAACAACAACAACAAAACAAGACAGTGCCCAATTATAATAAAAGGGACTTAAAATACAAGAACTTCATGAACTAGAGATCTAAGAGTTGGCTGACTTATGTGGATTTCTTGTCATTAATACTAAGAAAGAAAAGTGACAATTACCAGGAGCTGGCATGCATTCACTAAGAGCAAGTTGAGGTCAACTAACACTTTTATGAATCGATACCTGTACCTGTACCTGTGTCATATGTATCAACATCTAGTATTGATGGATTTATAGATTGAAGGAATTCTGCATATCAAATAAATCAGAATTTTAGCAAGGAGAGTTATGAGATCTTCCATTACATCTTCTAGGAACTTAGAGATGAGGACTATGGGTTGAAATGCATTGAACTGGAGAAATTCATAATTAACTGAATGACCTAATTTACTGCCTTTCCAATTTAGGAGAACTTAAAAGATAAACTCCTCTAAGAGCCCAATGCTGATTCAGATTATTTTATTAGGGTACTGCAAAAAGGGAAGAACAGACAAACAGGTATAAACTCATCGAGTAATAGCTTTTATTGAAATGTAGGCAGGATGAATGAAGAAGCTACATGCAAGCTTGTGGATAGGGTTTAGAAAATGATGATAGAATGTTGCTCTCATCCCAACAATGTCAAAAAGTTAGATTGGGGCTGGGGAGATAGCTCAGTTGGTAGAGTGCTTGCATCGCAAGCACAAGACCCTGGGTTCAATCCCCAGCACTGCAAAAAAAAAAGATTAACTTCAAAATCATCAATTTTTAAAAAAATCAAGACTCAAAGATACGAAACCATCTAAATGAACTAAATCTGAAAAGGGCCAAGTTTTTTCCAGGAGAAAAGAGGCCCATGCTGCTTTCACCCCTACGAGGGGAAACAGTTGACCCCACCATGGAGGGAGATGCCAGTCACAGTTCTCAATATCGCAGACAGACTGATAGAGTGGAATAGAACCTCTGGACCCTGCATTTATTTCCTAGGGGTTTTGCAACAAACCACCTCAAACTGTGGCTTAGCACAACTGAAATGGATTTTCTTATAGTTCTGGAAACCAGAAGTCTAAAATCAGGGTGTCAGCAGCACCAAGCTTCCTGCAGAGGCTCTAAGGGAGACTTTTTTTCTCGTGTCTTTCCTTCTTGGGAAGCTCCTGGAAATCACTGGTGTTCCTTGACTCATAGTTACATCACTCAACTCTGCTTCTGCCTTGGCATTGTCTTCTGTGTGTCCCTGTGTTATCATTTTCTCGCTCTTACAATGACACTTCTCAGTGGATTCAGTCCCCACTCCATCCATTTTAATTGCATTTTGATTCTTACCTTTACTACATCTGTAAATACTCTATTTCTAGAAAAGGTCACATTCTGAGATTCTAGTTGGACTTGAGTTTTGGGAGGATTCTATTTAACCCACATCAGAGCTCCAAACACAGAATGAGTCTATATCAACTCCATTCTGGTTTTTTATTGCTGTGTAAACCTAGCCTCAAATTTAGTGGCATAAAATAACCATTTTATGATAGCTCATGACTGTTAGGAATTCAGATAGTTTGGTTGGACTTTTCCACTCTACATGGCACTGACTTGGGTGACTTGGTGATATTCAGGTGGTGGCTGGTTCTTTCTGGATCATCCAGGACAGCTGTGTGCACATGTTTCTTGGCAGGGAGACAGCTGGGACACTGGACTAAGCTGGGATCCTCTCTACCTCCAAGAGGTGTAGGACCCCTCCCCTTTGTCTCTGCAGATGGCGCAAGGCTCCCAGTTGTATGGTCTAAGAAGTAGGAAGTAAAATCTGCTAATCTGAAAATAGCACAGTATCACTACTCCATGCTCTAAATCGTCCAGCACGGTCAGACGCTGCCTAGATTCAAGGGAAGGGAACTCTACGTGACCCATGATGCTGAAAAGATCTCAAAACACAGACAAAAATGTCCATGGCATTTTTGTTTCTAATAATTAAAAATGGATAATGACCCTAAATGGAAACTAATAGGTGAATTAATGAAGTGATGGTGATATATCCCTACAGAACTTTGTAGTTGAGTATGTCCTTTCCAGTTATGAAACTTAATGGTCTATGTGTTAATACAAAGAGGGGGAGTCTTTAAGAGGTTATTAGCCACGAGGGAGTTTCTCTTGTGCACAGGTTTAAGGCTTTTCTTAAGGAGATCTCCCAGAGCATCTGGCTCTATTGCTTTTTACTTTCTGCCATGTGAGGATAGATTTCTTCTCTCCTCCAGAGAATGCAGTAACAAAGTGCCACCTTGGAAGCAGAGAGCAGCCTCCCCTGGACACTGGGTATTGGGCCTTAGAACTCTCAGCTGCCATGATTGTGAGGAAATGAATATTTGTTCATTATAAATTACCTGATCTTAGATATCTTGCTCTGCAGGACAAAATGTACTAAGAGGACTTCTAATCAGCAGCAGTAGAAGGAAACACCAGCACACACGACCACACATAGATGGAACCTTAAAACCTTTATCCTACGCAAAAGAAGCCAGCCGGACACACAAAGTATACGGTACATGATATGATCCCATCCATACGCAGTCCAAGAGGCTATGGTGGTAGAAATAATGATTACTTTTTTTGGGGAAATGAGTGGATTAAATAACATGAGTACTTTTCTGAAAACTTGTCCTGGGAAATAGAACTTTCCAGGAGATTTAGAAATTTTTGATATTTTATGTAGGGTGTTAGTCACATGAAGAAAAATCAATGAGATAAAGTTCACCAAGTTTTAAACTAGAACCTGCATATTTTATTCTATATAAATTAATCACATAACATACAATCCATCCATTTGAAGTTTATCACTTAATGGTTTTTAGTATGTTCACAGATTTGTGTAGCCATGACTTCAACCAGTTTTTGAACACTTTTATCACCCCAAAGAAACTCTGTGTCCATTAGCAGTCATTCCCCACTTTCCCTCGCCCCTCCTGGCCACCTTCAGTCACTTATCTTTTTTTTTTGTTGTTACAGATTTGCATTTCTTGGACATTTCACATAAAGAGAATCACATAATAATGTGGCCTTGTATATATGGTTTCTTTAATTTGCATAATATTTTAAAGATTCATCCATGTACTATGTTTTTTAATTCCATTTTCATGCTAAGTAATATTCCATTATATGGATATGCAAGAGTTTTGTAGTTTTCTCTCTTATACTTAGGTCTGATCCATTTTGAGGTGTGTGTGTGTGTGTGTGTGTGTGTGTGTAAGGGGTCCAGCTTTATTGTTTTGACTGTGGATGTCCATTTGTTCCTGATCATTAGATGAAAAAACTGTTGTTTCCCTATTAAATTGTCTTGGCAACCTCATTGAAAATCAATTGACCCTAAATGTCAGGGTGTATTTCTGACTCACTTCTTTTCCATTGATCTATATGTCTATACTTCATGCATAATAGTCTTTATTACTTACATTTATTTTATGGCATTGTTTCAATGAAATTAAGTAAATTTCACAGTTGGAGATACTACGAATATGGTCCTTTTTGTTCCTACTCATTTTCTTCTGAATTCAGGAATAGGCCAATTAAGTCTGTCTCCACTTTTGTCTGTTCAAACTACTATAAAAATCTTCATTTTCACAGCCTGAGGTGACTTCTTATTTGTCCTTTCCCTGGCTTGAGCTCATCTGTTATTTATTTTTTTTAGATCCCCTCTGGAATTTCCTAATTAACTTGTGACAATTAAAGAAGAACTACTTCTTTACTTTGAAGTTTTTATAATGACAATTTAAAGCTCTAATTTACTAATTTAAGAAATGAAGATGTAAATTTGTCCCTTAAAATGGAATCTTTACACTGGTGGAAGGATTCAGTTTTGGTGTTATGCTTAAAGGGAACCAGCCAACTGATTGTGATAAGCTATGGTTGACGATGCAAAGGTTCAACACTGTTACCACATGTGATTCTTGTTGCTAACAGGATCCTGAATGCAAACATGAACATGGACTGTAGCATGTGGACTTACTTAACCAGGAAAGTGGTCAAATAGAACACTTAAGATAATACACACAACCTCCCATCCCCACACACATAGATGCTGTGAACCTCTGAGATTACATCCATGGGCCTTACTTGTGCAAACCAGAAACCTAGGAGTCATCCTATACAACTCCTTTCCCCTATTTTCTGTGAATAATTTACCATCAAGTCCTTTTGATTTTACTTTCTAAAAATATCTATTTACTTCTGTTTCTGTACATCAGCTCCACCCTACCCCAAGAAGTCATCTTATTTTGATTGTAATATTGCGACCCATGGACCCTGTTGTGTTATTTCAGCTCTGTGTATTCCTCCTTCACTGTACCTGTCATAACAGCAATTCTTCATTTCTCTGCATGACTATTTGATTGATGCCTTTCTCAGGAGTCTGCAAGCTACATAGGACTGGGGGTCATGTTTCCTTTGACTCATTATTCATATCTTCAGTGGCACATGCACATTAGTAAATGCAAGAGAATTTTGACATGACCCAAAGGAGCTGATAAAAGAAATGGTGAATGACGTCTCTTGTAGGGAGATCTCAGGACCCTGTGTAGAGTCACGTTTTATCCTATATCATTTATCATGATGCAGGTAAATTTGTTAATGGAATGTGAGTTAGATCAGTGTCTTCAAACAGGGAGAAAATATGATAAAATTGGGTAAAAATTATTTCAGAGGGTTGCTACAATGCAGTAAATTTAACAAATTAAAATTTAATAGAGACTTGTGTAAATGGAGAATAAATGACAGCCCAAACTACAGGATACATATTAGATAAGGAGTTGTGTCTGAATAGCATTATTCATGGAAAAAATCTTGAAGATTTTGACTGACACAAACCCCATATTATTCAACAGAGAGGTGAGGATTAGTTTATCAGTGAATTAAAATAGTAAACACTAAGTAAAACATATGGGCAAAAGATATGTATGAATAGACAGATTGTAAAAGAAAATTAACATTGGACAATGAATATGTGATCTATGCAAATAATAATAAACTATTTTTGACACATGAAATTAATAAATATTAAACAATAAAGGATAATGTTCAGTAATGCAAGGGTTTGTGATAAGGCTTGTTAAACAGGTTTCTTGTTAAAATATGAAGTACTATCTTTTGGTGGCACATTTGACAATTCAAATAAGAAAATCCTAAAATGTGGATATCTTTGACTGAGCAATGACACTTTTAGGTATTTGCCTTGTGGAAATTGTGAACGATTTAGCTGTAAGGATACTTTTTCTAATATTGTTATGATGCAAAAAAGATCGGAGACAAGTTTCTAATAGGGTATTGGCTAGCATGTTCTTAGCATATCCATATGAAGAAATGTAATGCCACTGCTGAAATGATGTCACATAAAAGTATTTAAATTCATACACAGCAGACTGAGCATAAAAGACTACAAATAATATTAAATTAAAAATATGTGCATAGGAAAATGATTAATAGTTGTTTTGTCTTGCTGATGAAATTTTGGGTTATAGATGTTCCTTTGTATTCTTGGAGGATCAGTTCTAGGATTCCTGCAGATAAATCTGTGTATGCTCAAGTCCTTTATATAAAACGATGTAGTATTTGCATAAGACCCACATACATCCTACTTTATACTTAAAGTTTCTCTAGATAACTTGCAATGCCTATCACGATGAAATTGCCATGTAAGTAGTTATACAGTACTGTTAGGGACTAATGACAAGTAAGTAGTTGTTATACTGTACTGTTAGGGACTAATGACAAGAAAAAGTTTTATACAGTTTCAATTCATATGAATTTTATTTTCAAATATTTTTGGATCACTGGTTGGTTGAATCCATGGATGAGGAGCCCATGGATACAGACTGTATTTCTCTATTTTTGCTTATCCTTTTTTTGTTCAGTAAACATACATTAACTCTATACATGACAAAATATGTTATTTAAATGGTGAGGGCCTGGTGCCAAAGAAGCCATTTTGAACTTGGTCGCAGGAGTTGAAATGGTATGTTTAGGATAAAGGACATGGAGGTTCCATGCTGCTCTGTGCTTTGTTCCCCACCCTTGGAGCAATGGCTTCACTGTTGGAACAGTGGGATTCCGTAATGAGCCTGTGTCCACAGAAGAGTGACAAACATCAGGAGGAAATGCAAATCATGTCATCTCCTGCAGCAGGAGGAGTGCAGGATTGTCAGGAGGAAACTTGAATTTGAGCAAGGTTCTGTCACCAACAGGCAGGTGACTTTGGTCTAACAGCTTATCTTTTCTGATCTCATATTTCCTTGTGTTAAAAATAAGCCTAACAACATTCACACTAAATATTTTATTACAACAATGAATTGAAATAAATAATAACCAGAAGAGCAGTTTGTGGTGTTCATTGTAGGAACTGCTTATATGTAGTTTGGAATCAAGAAGTGATGGGGAAGAGGGATTTGCTGTCTTTCAACATTTAGAGGGTTATATTACAGAAGTGGGTGGCACATAAGGCCAATGGATGTGTGTACCAGGGAGGCAGATTTTGGCTTTTCTATTAGCCACATTTATTAGGTTCTGGAGTCCTAACATTCCTGGACCTATAGCATTTCTAATAGAGATAGCTACTCAGTTACTGGAAATATCAGACTGGAAATTCAAATGCTAGAAAACCATAGCACCAGTGACTTTTGGCATCTCTTTCTACAGGAATGCTTTGAGTCTCTGTGCATTACAAATCATAGTATCAATTATCTTTCCAATTCTGTTAGAATAATTGTTGCTCTATGTGTTTTGAGATGACATAATACCCATCTACTAAGAGACTAATGCATTCTGAGTGTTCTGCAGGGACCTGAGGCTTCTATCACAAAAGTAATATTGCAATGCCAATGGGATCAATAGGCTTAAAATAGGAAGCCATGCCAAGGGAGGAAAGTTGACTTTAAATAATACAGAGGGTAGATGGCAATCATTTTGAAGCCACAGAAAGAGCAAAGGAAATAGACGATTTATATCTGAAACTGTGTGAAAGACTATTTGCTGACCCACAGAGAGGTGCAAGGGAGGCTATGGAAGCACTCAGTGGTGAGATCAAGTTATGGAGGTGGGCAACTGCTTCTAGTTCTTTCTTCAAAACAGCATTTGGACTTTCCCAATTTGAACATTTGTTCTGCAGGTAAGTCACACATGTTTCAGAAAAGGTTTGACAGACTAGGATACGATTGCTTCTGAAGCCTGTGTGCTACGCAGTGTCTTTAAAGATAAAAACACAGGGGTTGGACACCATCTAGCCTGTTCCCAAAGCCATTTTCTGCCACCATCTCCGTGGTGAGGAACCCAGCTATACAATGATTATGCGTAACCCAAGTTATTAGCACTCACTGGATCCCAGCCCCCTCCAACCTCCCTGTAGCACGATCTGATGTCTTCAGCTGACTCCACCACACCCAGGAGCAACGAAAGAAGGCCACCAATGACAAGAGCATGTTGCCTTTCTAAGGCTCAGACATCCCAAGGCACCAACAAGAATAATGTGTGTGTATCATTGCAATTGTACTAGAAACCCTGAGAAAGGGATCAGTGCGTCAGTTTGGACCACCAGACTTCCTCAGAGACCCTTTTTTTTCTTTTTTTTTATTGTAAACAAATGGGTTACATGTTGTTTCTCTGTACGTTGAGTAAAGGCATACCATTTGTGTAATCATAAATTTACACAGGGTAATGTTTGATTCATTCTGTTATTTTATCCCTCACCCCCCACCCCTCCCACCCCTCTTTTCCCTCTATACAGTCCCTCCTTCCTCCATTCTTGCCTCCATCCCACCCCCCATTATGTGTCATCATCCGCTTATCAGCAAGATCATTCGTCCTTTGGTTTTTTGAGATTGGCTTATCTCACTTAGCATGATATTCTCCAATTTCATCCATTTGCCTGCAAATGCCATAATTTTACCATTCTTTATGACTGAGTAATATTCCATTGTGTGTGTGTATATATATATATATATATATATATATATATATATATATATACCACAGTTTCTTTATCCATTCATCAATTGAAGGACATCTAGGTTGGTTCCACAATCTGGCTATTGTGAATTGAGCAGCTATGAACATTGATGTGGCTGTATCTCTGTAGTATGCTGATTTTAAGTCCTTTGGGTATAGGCTGAGGAGTGGGATAGCTGGGTCAAATGGTGGTTCCATTCCAAGCTTTCTGAGGAATCTCCATACTGCTTTCCAGAGTCGCTGCACAAATTTGCAACCCCACCAGCAATGTATGAGTGTACCTTTCTCCCCACATCCTCGCCAACACCTATTGTTGCTTGTGTTCTTGATAATCGCCATTCTAATTGGGGTGAGATGGAATCTTAGGGTAGTTTTGATTTGCATTTCTCTTATTACTAGAGATGTTGAACATTTTATCATATGTTTGTTGATTGCTTGTAGATCTTCTTCTGTGAAGTGTCTGTTCATTTCCTTAGCCCATTTGTTGATTGGATTATTTGTATTCTTGGTGTAGAGTTTTTTGAGTTCTTTTTATATTCTGGAAATTAGGGCTTTATCTGAAATATGAGTGGCAAAGATTTTCTCCCACTCTGTAGGCCCTCTCTTCACATTGCTGATAGTTTCCCTCAAGAGACTTTTTTTAATGGGAAGGGGTTAATCTTGATCTCTGAACAGACAGACTGGAGTTATTCCACTCAATTCTTTTCTGCCAGTCCTTTTCACAATTGACTTCCCTTTTTCCTATATTTGCGGAGCTGACTGGCCTTTCAGCCACAATCAAATCCGTCACTAATGTCTCTCTAAGTCCCAGAGCATGAATGTGTGCCTTCCAATTGACCTCATTTAGTAACAATTATTTATGAAACCCCAACTATGAACCAGAAAATATTCTAGATGTTGGGAATATAGCAAGTAAATCTCAGTCTCATAGAGCTTACACTTTAAAAAGGAAATGGATAATATATAGGGAAACAAACAAGAAATTGCATATTGAGATCATTGTTATCAGGGCATGCATCAAACTAGAGGTGCCATGAATCATACACAGTGCAAATGCAGCAATTAAAATGATGTTATCAGTTAGGAATGCTTTTCAACTGCATTGATTGGAGTCCCCAGCTAACAGAGGTTTAAGCAGTAAGTGCACTTAAAGATTTTAATGTCTAAAGTTTGGCAGTACAGGGTGAAAACAGCAGCTCAGTCACATTATCTGAGATCCAATCTTTCTTTCTGTATGTCCTCTCCCTCTTAATTTAGTTTGCCTCCTTTTGACTAAGCTGTCTGCTGTATCTTCTGGTATCCCGTGCATGTTCATGTTGAGGGGTAGGGAAAGGCAAAGTTGTGTCTGTCTCTTCCACCAACAAGAATGCTAACATCTTTACAGAACTATCCTCCTGTACCATTTGCATCTAGGTGGCTAAAACTGGAGCTTTATGGCCACACATAGGGAAGCTCAGAAATTGTGGAATGGGGATTGTTCTGTTTGGCTCAAACCAACCATGATTCCAAGGCTGTGCACAGTGCTGTTCCAAGATTGCAGTTCTGTTAGTGAGGAAGAAGGGGAAATAGATGTTGGGTTGATGACAAATGGTCTACCTCTCAGAGTATGGACTGGAGAATAACTGTTGGTAGGAAGTGGTGGTGGTTACTGAACAAGTTCAGATCATGAAGGTTTTAAAGACTAGACATATGGATGAGACTCAGTTCCAGGAGGCCCTCACTTTGGTGGATCACTGGACCAACACTTGAATTCAGTGAATAATATGAAGGATATTGGTGAGAAAACAGGCTCCTTTCCTTTTCACAGAGATATGGTTTCTGTAGAATGAGATATTTTCCCAGGTCAAAGGATCCATAGTTGTGGGATCATTTTTGTTGATAGCAGTATCTGGGGGAAGGCCATGCGAGTATTTGGTTATCTACTTATGAAAATCAATTTAGCTGTGTTCAGTGCTATGCTTACTTTGGCATCACATATATTAAAATTTAAAGACCAGCTATGAACATTGATGTGGCTGCATCTCTGAAATTGGAGAATATCATAAGTGAGATAAGCCAATCTCAAAAAACCAAAGGACGAATGATCTCACTGATAAGCGGATGATGACACATAATGGGAGGTGGGAGGGGGGCAAGAATGGAGGAAGGAGGGACTGTATAGAGGGAAAAGAGGGGTGGGGGGTGGGGGGAATGAAAAAATAACAGAATGAATCAAACAGCATTGCCCTATGTAAATGTTTGATTACACAAATGGTATGCCTCTACTCCATGTACAGAGAAACAACATGTGTCCCATTTGTTTACAATGAAAAAAATTAAAACAAAATTTAATGACCAGTAAATGGATGGAGTTGGAGAATATCATGCCAAACGAAATAAGCCAAACCCAATAAACTGAAGGCCTAATGTTTTCTCTGATATGCAGATGCTGATTCACAATAAGCAGAGGGAACTTATTCACAATAATCACTAGGGAAGAATAGAGTTACTTTATATTAGGTATAGGGGAGTGAAGGGAGGGGAAAGGGTATGTGGGTAGGAAGGATAGTAGGGTGAAACAGACATCATTACCTCAAGTACATATATGA
Organism: Sciurus carolinensis; assembly: GCF_902686445.1. Lineage (NCBI taxonomy): Eukaryota > Metazoa > Chordata > Mammalia > Rodentia > Sciuridae > Sciurus > Sciurus carolinensis. The sequence goes on from NC_062224.1 coordinate 63,377,984, forward strand.
CTGTGTGACTCATGTGATCCTACAATATGTATTATCAGAAAAATGAGAAATTACACTTCATTTACTTATGATTTACCAAAATGTATAAATGCATTCTATTGTCATGTACAACTAATTAGAACAAATAAAAAATTAATATAAAAAAGAGGAAATGGTGGTAATGATTGGAACATATGAGGATGCATAGATACGAAGCATATATACCAAGAATGTTACTCTCTAGGTATATCCCGGAGTGCATCATAAATTGGGGGGAGGAGATAGAAGAGACTAAAACCGAAAAAGAGTTTTGTGTAAAAATTTGCCTCAACTTAGGTTGGTTCAACTTAGGATTTCTTGATTGTGCACAAGTGATACAAATTCAAGAGAAACTATACTTTGAGTGTTGAATTTCTCTAGGTTAGCAACTTTGGGTAGACTATTTTCTTGTGATGTTGGGGATTGGGGAGAATCCGTGAGCCACAGCTCCCACTTAGCCATGTGATCACAAGAGGAAAGGACCAATTTTCTATAGTGTCCTGTATTGCCACAGTATTCAATAAATAACATGAGACAACACTTTATTTTAAGATAGGCTTTGTGTTAGATGATTTTGCCCATCTCTAAGTATTCTGAGCATGTTTAAAGTAAGATAGACTAAGCTATGTTGCTTAGGAATTTAGCAACATTAAATGTATTTTTAACTTAAGATATCTTCAATAGTTATTTTCCCAATGAGTAGGAATGTGCTCTGATTCCTTCCTTGTTGGTAAATTGAGAAAAAAAAATCCAACTTCTCTTTAATTCAGTTCCATTAATTATGATGAATAGCCCCTGGCTCTAACACAGTTGTATTAAATTTGGTGCCTTCTGCCTGGCTTTCCACACAAGGAAGAATATGTTTCCTTGTTTTCTTTCATTTTGACATAATGCTGTCCTGGAGAATTTGTGAAATTATATGAAGGATGGTATCAGCTTGGGGCCCAATAGAGAGATTTCTTTTGCAGATGTGGGTAATTAGGAACGATCCAGTAACTGTGAAGAGCAGAATTAAAAGCATTATTATTGTCTTATTAGAAGTGATGAGGCATAGGCAAAGGTATTTGCTTGGGAATGAGTCTACTGACAAGTTCTTGTAATTTTCATCTCTGATTAAAATGCTTAATTGATTCCAGAGCTCAGATGATAAAAACCCGTGATTCATTTTTGATACTGATAGGAGCAAAATGTTCTCTGGAGATGTGCACATGTGCAGAAAAGAGAGGGGGGGCCATTGCTAACTGACAGCAGGTCAGTGTGGGCTGGTGAAGAATGGCAGATCAGGGATGGAGACAGAGGGACCCCTGGGTGGGGCAGTACTTCTTCCACCATTATGACAGGGACATACCTTTAACCCAGTTTCTATTTCTGTGATTTGGGGATATATGTGAACTTATTTTCATTTAATGTTTTCACTTAGTATAGATAATAGGCCAAACACAAGGGGATTATTAAAACATCCTCCTCTACGAACTGATAAATTATCCACATTGAACTTTACTCCCAAGTGTGTTGGGCTAAAATTCATTTAGAAAATTTCCTTTTTCTATCCAGCCTGTGTGTATCTGTCCCTGCTCTCTACACTTCATTTGGTCAAGAGACCAGTTGGCCAGTGTTCTCAGGAAAAAAATCAGTTGGGAGCAAAGTGGAGAGGGAGAAGTCATTCTATTGAAGACCCATGTCCTCATTTTCTTTGGGTGCTATAATAGTTAATTTTAATGTGTCAATTTGACTGGACCACAGGGTGCCCAGGTATTTGGTGTGTCTATAGGGTGTTTCTGTTTGAGGTTATTATTTGAATTGATAGGCTGAGTCAAGCAGATTGCCCTCCCACTGAGGTCAGGCCTCCTCCAATTCTTTGAAGGTCTAAATAAAACAAAAAGACTGAGTAAGAAATATTTTTTTCTCTGTGCCTGATTATCTTCCAAGTAGAACTTGCTCTTGTTTTGCTTTTGGATTCAGATTCAGAGTAGAACTTGTACCTTGGATTTCTTGGTTCTCAAGTTTTTGAACAGGAACTGGAACTGGAGTTATACTCCTGGATATCTTGGGTTTCCAGCTTGTCAGTTGCATATTTTGGGACTTCTAGGCCTCCATAATTATGTAGCCAATTTCTTATAATATCTGTCTATGTACCTACCTACCTATCTACCTATCTCTGTTGCTATATTTTATAAATTGTGTATTTATATATCTACATCTCTAGATATATCTGTATTAGTTTGGATTCTCTAGAGAAACAGAATTTATTATCTGTCTCTCTATATATCTACATATCCTCCTCTGTTTCTCACCCCATAGCTTTATTGAGCTAAAATTGAAGTACGATAAAATGCACATATTTGAAGTATGCAATTTGATCAGTTTTGACATGTAACCAATACAATCATTATAAAAAGTGTTTCCATTACTTTTTAAAAAAATTTGAAATCATGCAGACTGTGTTTCCTGCATGATTTATTACATTAGAAGTTAATCATCTTAAGATATATACAACCCCACTCCCACATGTCAACTACTTCAAAATTAAATGACACGCATAAATATCTCAGAGGTCAAGGAATAAAGCACAAGACAAGTAAATAAAAAGTGCTTTGAACTAAGTGATAATAAAAGCTTAAAATATCAGGATCTCTGGGATGAAACAGTATTTAGATGAACATTTATAACTTAAAGTACTTGTATCAGAAAGAAGCTAGAATAACAATCAAACTATTTTCAAGTTAGGTAGTAGGAAGGAAAAAATAAGAGTAGGAGCAGAAATATATGAAATAGAGAAGAGATAATACACTTAAAATTTGATAAAATCAAACAAGTCTAATCAAGAAAAAAGAACACAAAAATTAATATCAATGGAAAGGTAACTATCAAAATAACCCTTCAGATGGTAAAAATGTATTAAGATAATATTACAATTGTATGCCAACATATGTGGTAGTTTACATAACATGGTCTATATTAGAGAAGGATCTGTGTGCTGCTGAGAAGTTCAGCATATTCAGTCGTCCATGGATGAAATATTCTATATATGTCTGTTAAGTCTAAATTATCAATCTTATTTTTTAATTCTATAGCTTCTTTATTTAGTTTTTGTTTGGAGGCTCTATCCAGTGGTGACAGAGGCATGTTGAAGTTACCCAGTATTATTGTGTTGTGGTCTATTTGGTTCTTGAAACTGAGGAGGGTTGGTTTGATATACGTAGATGCTCCATTGTTTGGGGCATAAATATTTACTATTGTTAGGTCTTGTTGATGTACAATTCCCTTAAGCAGTATGAAATGGCCTTCTTTGTCCCTTCTGATTAACTTTGGCCTAAAGTTCACTTTATCTGAAATGAGGATAGAAACTCCTGCTTGTTTACGTGATTCATGTGAGTGATATGTTTTTTTCCCATCCTTTTACCTTCAGTCTGTGGCTATCTTTGCCTATGAGGTGAGTCTCTTGGAGATAGCACATCGTCTCTCCATGGTCAAGTGTATTTTGAAGATTATATATTTTGTCTTCATTGTCTGAAATTCTGTCTTCCAAGTGGTCTAGCCTGTTGGTCATGCTTTCTATTGAATTTGGTTTATTATTTCCTTCATTTTGAGGATTTCTGCTTGTTTTTTATTTTCAGAATCTCTGCCTCTTTATTGAAGTGATCTTTTACTTCCTGTATTTTCTCTCTGATTTTATTCCTTTTACATTCTTTACTTCACAGATCAGTTTAGTACATTTTAAACTCCTTCTCTGGAATTTCTTCCACTGTGATGCTGATGAATTTGATTATTAGAGTAACTTGGTTTGTTTGGGGCGATTTGTTCCTTTGCTTTTTCATGTTGTTTGTGTGTCTACCCATCTAACACTATGGATCTGAGGCAGTATAGTTTTTGCCCTGTGAACTTACAGTGTCACTGAAGGTTTTCAGTACCTCACTATTTAGAGGTAGATAAATAATAACAATAACCAATGCAAACAACATGCAGCAGCCAACCAAATAGTTCCTACTGTGACATCTATAATGTTAATTATCATAATAAACAGAAATAATATGATCAGTTATTGCCTACAATAAAAACAGCAAGTTTGCAAAAGGGTTTATAATTTCAAATGGTGGATAGGGACAGAACAGAAGTGATACAGGATATGATGATTATGAGGGAGGAAGAGAGTAGAAGTAAAAAATTATAAGAGTGAAAGAGAGAACAATAGAGATTGGCTGTTAGCAGAAGAAAAGAGACTCAAGGGAAACAGGTAGGAGAAAAATATATAAAAAGTAAAAATTAAAAAAAATATAAAACAAAACTAAAATATACTAATCAAACATTTTAGTTCACAAAAAAACTAATCCATGAAAAATAACTGGCTTCAAAAATGCTAGAAATATGAAAAAAATATGGATATGTATAAATGTCCATGTACCATTAAGGTCACAATTAAACAGAGAAAAATAATTAAAAAAAAAAGAGATCTTCATGAAAAGTTAAAGAATTCTTTCCATTTGAGTTCAAAATATTCTCAACTTCTCTTTTCAACAGTTTTAGGTGGTGTCATCTGCAGCGTGATGCTCTACCCTCTGGATTGCTAGAGTGAGAGGGGTAATCACATAGACAGAACTCCTGGAGGGGTTTAGGCTTAGGTGGGCTCCAGGCTCTTGGCTGAATGCCAGTTGGTCTGGAGATTTTAAATCAATGCACTCCAGTGCCCAGTACTTGCTGGTCCATGCTGGAAGACTGTACCCCAGGTATCTCCCCTCATTTCCACTCATGTGGTGGGGGAGCCGATTCTTAGTCCCCTATGTCACCTTCAGACCCCATATTTCCTGGTCTCAGGTTCAGTCTTCAATCTCTCCTGCCCCTGCCCATCTGCGTTCCTGGCCAGATACAGCTCTCTGTTCTTATAAGCAGTTGGATTGGAGGGGGAGAGGTGGAGCCGGTGGGTTTCCACGACCAGTTGTCCCCTGTGTAAACCTCTCTCCATGTTTGATTTTCTCCTGGTTGCTTAAGCACACTCTATGTTGTGCAGTGTGTGTTTACGGGTCTGTATTTCCGGTCAAACTCAGCTTTGCCAGGAATCAGTCCCCTGCACCGTGGTTACAAAATTGTTCCTCCCTTTGTCCCTCGCCACACCGCCTGGAGAGAGGATAGCTTCTTTCCTCACACATGGATATCATGCAGTGTGTCTTCCAGGTTTGTTGGGCAATATCCTTGTTCTCTAAATGCTCCATACCCAGACACACCTTGGGCCTCCCCAAAGTGTGTGTTTCTTTAATTCCCATATTCTTCTACTATGCTCACGGAGGGATCACTCTGGCTGGTGCTTCCGGCCTAGCCGTGGCAGTGGCTGTGCTGCTGGGGATTTCCTTCTTATTTTATTATATCCAACCTCCTAAGTCCCTAGTATGCTTTGAATTGCAGTTTTAAATTCCAGTAAAGTTCCCAGGTTTTTTTTGTTCACCCACCTTACTGAGAAGCTTCCTGTCTACTTTATTGGTTTCATTTCACGGAACAGCCAGGAAAGTGTCTTCCTCTATTCCACCATCTTGAAAACCCCCTTTTCTGCTTCTTTTTTTTGAGAATTCAGACTAATATAAATTTTGGTAACAAGAAGAAGGGTGCTTCTAAAGCAAATTCCTATACAGGTGGAAATGGCTTTGGAACTGGGTAATGGGTAGAGGTTGGAATAGTGTTGATATATATGCTAGAAATACACACACACACACACATATTCTAGTGAGGGCCTAGATGAAAATGAGGAGCATGCTATTGGAAACTGTTATAAAGTGACAAAGATTTTGGCTGAACTGTGTTCTGGTGTTTTGTGGAAGGCAGAATTTATAAGCATTGAAATTAGATAATTCTAAGCAAAGTGCTGAAGGAGTAGCTAGGTTCCTTCTGAATTGGAAGATGCAAAAGGAGAGTAATGAAATGAAAAAGATAGCACCTACCTTGGAAGGTATTTGGGAAGATTCAAAGAGTACTTAGTACTTATTTATGCCAATTGTTATTCTGTAATGCTGAGGTCATTAAAAAACTATGTACTCTACCCTAGACAAGTCTTGGTTAATTTCCCTTGCAGAGGATTTCAACACATGAGTTCAGAAAAGTCAAAGAGCTATCAGTGCAAAGCTTCAGATGTTTTTCAGGAAGGTGCCACCATTGTAATTACTTTTCTTTTTTTCTTAGCAGGATTCTGACTTTCAGGTCTTCAGATGCTGTAGGATTTTTCTTTCTTTCCTTTTTTATTCAGTAATAATTTTTTATTAGGATTTTTCTTAATACAGTGAGAAAGTATTGATTCGAGCATGGGCATAGTTGGAGATGAAGGACCCATTTCTGGAAAAACTTGCTTTGAAAGATAATCTAGCTCTTGCTACAATAAAAGGAGGATATTTGACAGTACTAAAGTGTGTGTGTGTGTGTGTGTGTGTGTGTGTGTGTGTATGCATGTATGTGCGAGAGTTAATATTTAAGTTTCCAAATGGGAATAATGGCAATGGAGGTACAGACTGAGGACGTTAGTTTTTTTTAAAAAAATATTTATTTTAGATGTCGATAGACCTTTATTTTATTTATTTTTTTATGTGGTGCTGAGAATCAGACCCAGTGCCTCACACATGCTAGGCAAGTACTCTACCACTGAGCCACAACCCCAGGCCCCCATAAGTTAGTTTTTGAGTGTACCTATTATTCTAGCCTCAGAACTGACTTAGTTACTTTTTGTTGTTGTTGTTGTTTTGTTTTGTTTTATATTTTTTGTGGAGCTTGAAAATCGTGTTCTTTGAACTTGTCATTCTTTTCTATTATTTTACTCACATTCTGTGATGACCTTTTATTCCCTTCCTTCTCCTTTCTCCTTCTAGCCTTTTCTCCTATACCCCAACTGCACTTTAGAGGCAAAGGACCTTAGGTTTCTCTTGTATTTCCCAAACTTGCTCACCCTTTGTGTAAATTTTGAGCCAGGCAATGAGCTTTCTCTCCCAGGAGTAGTTGTGCTTTGAGCATGGTCTCTGATGGTTCATGATTTCTGTCATGGGTGAAATTGTGTCAGCCCCAAATTCATATGCTGTGCATACCACTCGTTGGTATTTATCCAAAAGAATTAAAACCAGCATACTTTAGAGATACATGAATACCCATATTTATTGCAGTACAATTCACAATAGCCAAGTTATGGAATCAACCTAGGTGTCTGTCTACAGATGAATGGATAAAGAAAATGTGCTATATATTCAGAATGGAGTTTTATTCAACCATAAAAAAGAATAAAATTATGATGTTTGCAAGAAAACAAATGGAATTAGAGACCATATTTTTGAGTGAGCTAAGACAGAGAGAAAAGTATGTGTTTTCTCTCATATGTAAAATCTAGAAGGAAAAAATAACAGCAAAAAGATTCTGTGAAGTTAAAAGAGAACCAGTAGGGCAGAGGAAGTGAATCAGGGGAGGGATACAGAGCAGATGGGGAAGGTATTGAGGAGTGAAATTTATCAAATTATGTTTTTATGTATGCACAAACAGGCCACAATGAAACCCATCATTCTAGGTAATTAATATGCACCAATAAAAAATAAAAGCAAAAATTCATATGCCATAGTCCTAATCTGTAGCAACTCAGAAAATGGTCTTATTAGAAAATAGGGTCATTGAAGATGTAATAAGTTTAGTTAGGATGAGGTCATACTCAGGGTGTTCTAATCCAATATGTGATAAAATATTAATTTTGGTCATTTGTGATAAACATGTATGGAATTTGAGACCATTATGCTAAGTGAAATAAACTAAAGATGGAAAGACAAATACTGAATGTTCTCACTTATATGTAGAATCTAAAACAATTGATCTCATAGAAGCAGAGTAGAATGGTAATTACCAGATTTGGCAGTGAGGAGAATGGAGAGATGATAATCAAATGCACAAAGTCTTGGATAGACAGGAGGGATAAGTCTGATTTTTTTTTTTAGATCTATTGTATAGCACAATGAATACAGCTAATAACTGAGTATGGCACATTTCAATATTGCTAAAGAATGAAGCTCAAAGACTCAAATGTTCTCATCACAAAAATTGGTTAAGCATTGGGGATAATGAATAGGTTAATCAGATTCATTCAATAACTCTATATTGTATTAAAAATCATAATATTACTTTTTACCCCATACATATATACAATTTTAACTTATTAACATCTAATTTAAAAAAGGAGAAAGAAAATGTGGGCCTGTAAAGAGACTGTAAAGTCAGTCTTTCCTTCCCTCATGCTGGCTGTCTTAACCTGGGCCTGGTGGACTTGGTACCTGAACTAAGGAGGTAGATGAGATTCCCCTTCCCCAGTCAACATGCAGTGGTTCCATCAGCCCAGGGTAGGATGCATGCTATCTTATCCCTTACCAAGATAGGATGAGCATCTAACCCTGATTCTCCTCTAGCAGGGTAGAGAGTGATAATAGAATAGAGGCCTCTCCCTGCCAGGTCAAGTTGGTCTCAACCCTGGACAGAGTGTGGTAGTGGTTATGGGAAGGAGTTAGGAATGAGGACACCAGACTTGGTTATGAAGCATGAACAGCTGAGAACATGTTCTAGAAAGTGGGAGGCAGGAAGTAGAAGAAAGGAGTGTTTGTGAGTCAGCTCCAAGCTCCCTGCTCCCTTGTCCCATTGGACTTCACTTACTAAACATGAATTCAAAGATCATATTAGTGAGACTTTCATTATGGTTTGGATATGAGGAGTTCCCTGAAAAGCTCATGAGCAGAAATGTTCAGAGATGAAATGATTATATTATGAGAGCTATAATCTCATCAGTGGATTAATCCACTTGATAGATTAATAATTTGAATGGACTACTGGATGGTAACTGAAGGCAGATGGGGTATGGCTGGAGAAAGTGAGTCACTGAGGACATACCCCTGGGAGTTATATCTATTCCCTGGCTCCTCATTCTCTCTCTGTTTCCTGGATGCCAAGAACTAAGAAGTTTTTCTCTGCTATGCCCTTCTGCCATGATGTTATGCCTCACATTAGGCCCAGAGAAATGGAGTCAGATGATTATTGGCTGAATCTCTGAAACCAGGAGCCCAAATAAACTTTTCCTCCTCTAAGTTGTTCTTGTCAGGTATTTGGGTCAGGATGACAAAAGTTGGCTAATACAACTTTTAAGATGGCAACTGCAAAACTTTCAACCCCCTTCTGAGGGTGGGGCCCTTTGTGTCTGCGTTGATCACTGGCCTGTGAAACGTTTCCTATTAGAAAGGCAACAGAGCGGAATAGTCTGATGCCACATGAACGACAAAGAAACCCATGGGTTACCTTTTGTCCTTGAAAGATAGTTTCAAGATGATAATCACAGAAGCCCTGTGTGCTTGGAAGATGAAGAAAAAACATGCATTCATCAATTTTGTGTCCCTCTGACCAAAATGCCTGACCAAAACAACTTAGATGAGGATAAATTTTATTTTGGTTCACAGTTTCAGAGGTTTAATTTATGGTGAGTGGACTCTATCACTTGGGCCCCAGGGGAGGCAGAACTTCATGGTGGAGAATAACTGCTTAGCTTGTTACAAATGGGAAGCAGAGGTGGGAGGAGAGGATGGGTCTGCAGGGAAGATGAACCATTCCATGGCATGCCCCCTGGGATCTACTTCCTCTAGTCATGACCCACCTGTCTACTACCCAGAACCAATTCCGACTAGGATGGACTGATGGGGTTACAGCTCTCATATGATCTGATCATCACACCTCTGAATATTCCTGCATTAACCCAGGAGCTTTGGGGGCACATTTCACATCCAAACCATGTCAGAAAATCTAGTGTAATCCCTTATTAAATGCACAAGAAGATGAAAGCTTGTAAAGAGGCCCACAGTCACACAGATGGTCACGGTCAGATCTATCTAGGGAAGAAACAGTGTTATTTTGCTATAAAATTGATTTAGGAAAGGCTAGGGAAAACTTGGAGTGTGATGGATATGTTTATTATCCTGATTGCAGAGATGGTTTCATGTCAGTTTACATTTGTTAAAACTTGTGAAATTTTATAGTTTAAATATTTGTAGTTTATTATAGCCTAATTATACTGCAACAGAGCTGATAAAAATATTTAAGGCAAGAATCAAATAAAAAACTTGATTTAAGAATAAGATAAATAATCAGCAATTTATGTTTGGCACAAAGCTGGAGAGAAGTGAGCAATTTGTTAAACAGCTATTGGATATCATACTTTAGGTTGCAAAGTGATTGACTAATATTATCTCATAAAATTCTTCTGGGTGGAAAGTCAATGTTAGGGAACATAATGGAGATGCCAACTCACCAAAGACAAAGGGGGAAGCTTGGGAATCCTGGAATCTTGATAATGAAGGACTGTCCTGAGGGGCTGTTTACCTTCTGGAGGAATTCTTAAACCTCATTTCTTTTTTTTTTTTTTTTAATTTTCTTTTAGTGAAATTTGTTCTTATTAGTTATACATGGAAGTAGAATGTATTTTGACATATTATACATATATGGAGTATAACTTCCCATTCTTCTGGTTCTATGTGATGTGTAATTACGCTGATTGTATAATCGTATATGCACACAGGAAAGTAATGTCAGATTCATTCTACTATCTTTCCTATTCCCATTCCTCCTCCCTTCACTTCATTCCCCTTTGTCTAATCCAAAGTAATCTATTCCTCCAACCCTTTCCCTCCTTATTGTGAGTTAGTATCCCCACATCAGAGAGAACATTTGGCCTTTGGTTTTTGGGGATTGGCTTTTTTCATTTAGCATGATATTTTCCAGTTCCATCCATTTACCAGCAAATGCCCTAATTTCATTTTTCTTTATAGCTGGCTAATATTCCATTGTGTATCTATACCACATTTTCTTCATCCATTCATCTGTTGAAGGGTACTTAGGCTGGTTCCATAGCATAACTATTATGAATTGAGCTTCTATAAACATTGATGTGGCTGTGTCACTCTAGTATGCTGATTTTAAGTCATTTAGGTATAAACCAAGGAGTGGGATAACTGGATCAAATGATGGTTCCATTCGAAGTTTTCTGAGGAATCTTCATACTGCTTTCCAGAGAGGCTTAAACTTCATTTCTGAGGGGAAGTTTGGGTGAGGTGAAAGATTAATCTCCATTTGACTTTGTTTAATAGGAAGAGTGTTTCTGCCATCTATAATCTTCAGGGACAGGGCTTCTCACAGCCTGGAGGCTTGTGCCCCTTCACCCAGCACTGAGAAAGAGAGCCTGGTGAAGGCCAGGAGGCTGGGAAGGGTTTAGGCTTCAGTATAATTTGATCTGTTATCTTTCTTCAGAGAGTCCATGACAAAATGAGTCAGCAGGGAGGTAGACTAGAGCAGTTTAAAGGAAAACAATAGGAGCTCTGAAGATAAAACATAAAATGCTAGATTTCAGCATTAGAAGGAAGGAGTTCAAGAGCTTTTTATGCTTGCTCATGGATTGCAACCCTGGGAAGCTCCAAGCAACAACATTTCTTCTCCTTGGGCTTCTGTCCTGCACACTGGGAAGTTTTCCTTGCTGGTAAAGGATGGGCAGTTCAGCAGGAGGTACACACTTTGGGAGAAGGGAAGCACTTGCAGTTCTTCACAGAGAACTTAGGACAGCCAGAGCTGAAAGCCTGGTCTGAGAGAGCTTTCTTCTGAATGTTGAGTTTTCATTTAAAGGAAGGAGAGAGTTTGCTTTATTTGTGATTTTTTTCTGCATTGCCTAGACAGAGGGTGGAACATTCCCCAAGGCCATCATTTTTGTTTCATGGATGAGTTGATCTCACAGAGCACACACCAGGGGTTGGATGAGCCCAGAGTCACCTCTGGAGGACTCACTCTCTGCTGCCTCCTCCTCTGATTCCATATCTGGGAAGGAAGTGACTGGCAGGTGTACCACTGGGAAGGCATGCCCATGCTGTCCTTGGGAAAGGTGGCATGGTATGAGGAGGAACCAACCCCGAGGAGGATGAAGACAGTGACTGCTGACATTGCTGTTCAGAGTCTGGGTGACTGACACATTTTGGAGACCCAGGAAGGCCCTCAGAACAGGCCAACTGTGAAGAATCTACACAATGTTTCATGACTCTTGTGATTATCAAATCTTCGGGTCTTTGTGTGTATGTGTGTGTGCGTGTGTTTCTTGAAAATACCCTGTGCACAAGAGAGTGAATCCCACTAAAAGAAACTTTGGCTACAAATGGAAAGGACCTACTTCCTTTTCAATGCTGCTTTTATTTTCATGGTTAATTATTTATTCATAAATCTTGACTCAGAGATTTCATTTTGGCTCCCAAGCCATAAAAGCTCAAGGTCACAGGGGAAGTGTTTTCAGATGCTAAGTGATCCTCCTACAACCTTATGTTGTAAAAATTTTATTTCAGGAGTAGCATTGCTTGCAAGAGGGGTGATGACTTAATTTTAGCTTCTAGATGAAATATTGACTTCAATGCTGATGAGGGGTTGGCAGCATCACGGATCAGCACAAGGAGGGCTGAGACTCAGCTGTTCCTACCCTGACTTGGTGACCCCTTCACTGAGGGATGACCTTTACAAAATGATATGTGTGTGTGTTGGGGGAGAAGTGGCAGGGGGTTGGTGCAAAATTTCCAAGGATGCAAGGCAGCTGCTGCTGATTCCTGCTTCTGCTGGAAACAAACAAACAAAAAATTATATTGGGGAAAAATCCTGATTGAGCTTGCTTTCTGTTTAGAATCTATGATATGTATGTCCAAGAGGAATTTTGCATTCACACTCATTGTTAACAATGGCCTGAAAAGATGCTGCATTTTTTTTTTTTTCTCATTGCATCACTCTGGGCTATGGTCACTCCAAAAGAGTGAAAGCCATTCGCAGAAGATAAAGGGTTAATAGCTGAGATTCTAGCAATTGCTAAAAATTAATTTGAGATTGGTTGACTTTTAAAAGTTTAAGTGTTATTATTTTTTGAGGAGCTGCATATGGGCTAACATTCAAAATGCACTGTCAATAGTTATTTTTTCCAAAACTATCACCCCTGTCCTCTAGTTCTCATTTTCAGAGGGAACCCCTGAATAATTTCATTGGTGTTCTTTTCTGGAAATACTCTATGCTTATAAAACTTGCATACGTACAAATATTTTTAAAAAAATTAATGATAGCATGCAGCAAATGTTCTTGTGGTTATTTCATATCAGTACAAATAGCAGCTCTCAGGTTTTATGACGTTAGAAGACCCTGTATTCTATGGCAGAACTCAGACCTGGAACTGGATCGGGAACTCAGACCCTTAATTTTCTTCTACTCCTTTTTCACAGTCCTGCATTATTTCCCTTTGCTCCTAAAATGCTCAATGACAAGAAAGACATTCTAATTGTAATTTTTGTATGAGTTAGAGTATTGACCAGGTAGTTATAATAAAGAAACTCCAAATTATAATGATTCATATGCATAAAAGGTTATCTCTCCTTTATATCACAGCCCAGAGGGCTTCCAGGGAAGTGAGGGTACTTGTTCTATAGAAAGCTTCCACCTCTGAATCCAAGATGATCAGTCTTTACTTCCCCAGTAAGGAGGAGAAAAAGGGGAAAGGCGAGGGAAGACATGCACATTTCTTTTTAGGGGCATGACCTGTAAGTGGTACACATCACTTTTGATCACATGCTGTTGGAGAGCATTTACTCACATAACCATATAGCCTACCCAGCTAAGACTCAGGAGTTCTGTTATCAAAGAAGGGAGGATGGATATGTTGGCTAGTCATTTTTGTCAAATTTGGATGATCCTAGTTGGATGTTGACTTTGGGAACTTATTGGTCTACAGGATAAAAATTTCTTCAGTCCTCCCAAGAATAGACAGGACAATGTCTTGTTCTACACCTTAGGTCCAGGACTAGATCTGACCCAATGGAAAAAGGAACACTGGAAAAATCTCCAAGTTTTTTGACATGGAAACTTATGAGACTTCAGGTCCCCATGACATAGTTCAATGCAGAAGAGAGGAAGGATGCAACTGTCCATCATTTATGCACACTGGTGTCTTCCAATGGAGAGAAAAATTTACATGTTAGTGGGAAGAGAGAGAGAGACAGTAAACAAAACACAGTAGAAATTATACATCATGCTTGATAAGTACTGTGGAGAGAAACAATGAAGAAGCATGATAGGGAATATTGTTTGGTGGAAGGGAGCGTTGCTGTTTGTGATACATTTGTATAAAGAGCTGGAAGACGTGAGGGTGTGGGTTACATGGATATCTGGAGAAAGTGCATTTGGGTAAAGGGAAGAGCAAATGCAGAAGTCATGAAGTGAGGACATATTCAGAGTTTTGAGGAAGATCTAGGAGCCCAGTATGGAGTAGAGTAAGGAAAGAGACGTCCGAGGAGATGAGGTCAAAGAGGTAAGGAAAACATGAAGTGTAGAGCCTTGTAGGCCACTATGGAGTGAGATGAGAAGGCATTAGTGGGTTTGGCAGAGGGGGTAACGTGATCTGACTTACTTTAAGACATCTCTATGAACATTATGTTGAAGGGAAGGCAAGGGAAGTTGAAGGGAAGACAGTTATTTAGGTAAAAGGTGACGATTGGTTTAGGAGATGCAGTAAGAATGTTGCATTCTGGATGCATTTCAAAGATAGGACCTACAGAATGATGAAGGCCTTGATATGGAGGGTCACAGAAAGACAGGGGACAAGGATGTCTGTAGGGATTTTGGCCTGAATGACTGAAGGGGCTGTCATTTACTGAGATGCCAAAGATGCAAGGAGGAGCAGGTTTAGGAGGAAGATTAAGAGACTAAAATTTTTACATGTTAGGCTTCAGATTGGTATTGGACATCCATGTGATATAATTTGAAACTCTGGATTTAACTGTGCCATTAGTCAAATGTATCTCTTGAGGTTTCTAGTTCTATGAGCCAATGTAAGTATTTTGTACTGGGTTTTTTACCTCAATGACTGCAGACCAAAGTCCTGGTTCTTTTACCTTATTATCTCTACACTGCTTGCCTCTTTTCCATGTCTCTCCTGTGGACGTACACTGTGACCATCCATCTCTCCCTATTGTTTGTCTTGGGTTATAATCCACAGAAAGACAAGAACCAAGACTGTAACTGTCTCTTCTTAGCTCCTTCTAAAGGAGAGAGGAAGAGAAGGAGACAGCAGGGAGGGAAGGAGAGAGGGAGAGAGAAAGACGGAGAGAGAAATAGAGAGAGAGAAAGAGAGAGAGAGAGAGAGAGAGAGAGAGAGAGAGAGAGAGAGAGAGAGAGAGAGAGAGAGTGTTTTGAGCCAGACCATTAATAAATTATTTCTGATGATAATTCAGTTTCAAAGACATTTACTGGATGATATATAAGGCAATGTCTGCCTTCACAAGCAATGAATATAGATACATTAGCAAAGAGTTATAATACAATGTGACAGGAACCATAGTAGAAGTATGGGAATATAGACCTGAGGAAAATTAATCCTGGGCAGTGAAAACATGTCTTTTCTCTTTATATCAGAAGAGGCTGTGTGAGAAAACATCAGATTTGGGATTTGGAAAGTACTGTTCAGATCTTACTTATTATTAACTATGTGAACCTGGGCAAGACACTTGACTTCTCCAAGATGGATATTGGACACCCAAGTGATATAATTTTGAAATCCTGAATTCAGCGGTGCTGTTAGCCAGATATATACCTTGGATCTTCCAGTTCTGTGAGTCGCTGGAACTCTCATGATCCTCTAGTATTGAAAAGGCACAGTCACGTCTGGACTGCATATCCCATGGGGCAGTTATGAAAATTAACTATGAAAATAGATGGAGGTACTTTATTACCTATAAGGGACTACAGGATAGAGATTTTTATAATAACCAAGGATTTTTGTGAAATACCCAAATTTCCTAATTATAAGACTTTAAGACAATAGCTTCTATGGGAGTTAAGAAAGACCTTGTTTTCCTACCCAGGAACCATTGTTTTCAACCCTCAAAGAGCGGTACACAGTAGTTCAGAGACAAGTCTGTTGGCAAATGCAGTTTTCTACAAAGGGTCTGAGATGTGCTGTAACTGTTGCCTTTGTTCCTAGCTTGGCTCTAGTGCTGTGAAGGGTAGCAAAGACTGTCCAGAAGATGGAACATCAAGAGAGGAATCAAAGATGTGTGAATGAGATGTGTGCATGACTGAGCGGGTTGTATTTAACAGAACTCGGATGGGAATCTCAAATTCACAAGGTCAGCCAGAGGAGGTTAGAAATCAGTCTTCCAGGAGGATTTCCTTTTCTCTAAAACTGCATGGAAGACTTGTGCTTCATTTCTGAACGTTGAGAATCAGACTCCTGGCCTGTCAATCCCACACCCTCAGGAGCAACTGGTCTGGGAAGACTGGGCATGAATTCTTGGGAGAGTCAGGCAAGGCGTCCATGCTCTGACTGGGGAGCCTACTTTTTTTGGCACTCCACAGCACACTGAAGTTTGGAACTGAAGAATGTAAGAGTATCTTTGGGGAGGTAGGTAGAGTGTGGAGCAAAGAGAGGAGAAATGAAAAGGAGGGTCTTCAAGAGGCTCAGTCAGGCAGGGATGAATTTTCAGAGTAAGTATATATATTTAAAAAAATCCCATTTACTCACTAAGGCATTGTTTTGAAGACAGATTTTAAGAGTTTTGAAATTAATGCTCTCCTTTCTAACTTGGTGATAATGAACTTCTCAGACATAGAACCATAAAGATGTAAAATTTGCAGATGTTTTAACTTAGTCTACAAAGCATGGGGGCTAATCTGAAGCTAAGTTAGTAAAGAAATTTGGCAAGGACAGAATGACAAAGCATGTCAGAAGGAAAATCAATCTATTGATTTTGGACCTTATTATCAATTTTTTATTTCCTCTTCCCTTTTAGAACACTTCAAATATCATTAAAATGAAGTGTATCTGGCATATATATGGATCTTTGCTTGGTGGTTCCACTTTTGAGCATTGCAGATTATTGAAATATTATGACTGGGAGTGACCCCTCATGTCCTCGCTGATCTTCTTACCCTCCCCTGATCTCTACTAGTACAGTCTACAATTGTTCCTACAGTGTACCCCATGGACACCAGCTCTATGGGATGCTGAGAGATATCTGGCAAAAGGAGTTTGGGTTAAATAGAGTTAAGAAAGTGAAGTGAGGAGTCTGAGGAGTCTTTTGCTCCTAAAGTACACAAGATATCCAAGATGGGGTGAGAGTAGAGAGTGAAATACAGTATGTGCAATTTGCAGAATTTCCCAATGGCTTACATTTACTAACAGGTGACATGCCAGCTTGGAATTTTTTTTTTGCTTTATGCTTATGTCTCAGTGATATATTATTCTTATAACACTCAGAATTGAAATGGTAGTGGCATCATTGTTGCTATTGTTGATTTGCATTTTATTTTAAAAAGTTAAATTGTTTTTAAGGAAAATAAAAATTGAAAAGTGGATTGCCTCTGTTTTACTTCTAATTGGCACATAATAATTGCACAATTTATGGGATATGGTATGATCTTTCAATACATGTGGGCTAAATTTTTTAAAACAGCTGTATTGAAGTATAATTTAAATGAATACATTTAAAGCATACAACTTGATGAATTTTTGACATAATATCTATACCATGGAGCCCATTATCACAATCAGGATAATGAACACGTCCATCACTCTTAGAGGTTTCCTTGCAGCACTTCTCTTCTTTCTGCCCTCTCCTGTCTAACCCCCACACCACCACAGGCAACCACTAACGTGCTTTTTATCACTGCTAGTTCTACTAGTTTAGATTAGTTTCCATTTTTTAGAATATCACATAAATAGAATCATGTACTATGTGCTTTGTTTTCTTTTATATGGTGTCTGTCACATACATAAATATTTTGAGATTTGTCCATATTCTTGCATTTTCAATAGCGAATTCTTTTTCTCTGCTGATTTATGTTCCATTGTATGGTTATACCACAGTTTGTTTATCCATTAACCTGATGATAGATCTTTGATTCACTTTCAATGTTTTGTAGTCATGAATAAAACTTAGGAGCATTCAGGCATGAGTGTTTATATGGATGCATGCTTTAATTTCTCTTTTGGAATACCTAAGTGGAATGGCTTGATCCTACGATAATTATATGTTTCTACATTTAAGAAATTGCCAATTGTGTTTTGGAAGTACTTCTGTCATTTCATATTCCTGCCAACAGAGTTTGAATATTCCATTTTTTTCACATCTCTGCCAACATGTGCAATGGGCAGTCTTTGGTTTTGGTCATTTAATAGGTAGGCAGTGTACCTCCCCAAGGTTTTAATTTGTGTTTGCTTAATAGCTAATGATGTTGAACATCTTTTCATATGCTTATTTGCTAGTTTTACATCTTCTTTAGTGAAGTTTCTGTTCAAAATTTTGCCTAATTAAAACATGTTAGAAAAAAGTATATTTTCAGGGATAGTTTCAAAAACTGTGTTACTGGAGAGTTTTTTGAAGGTGTAGAGCACAGAAACTCTGAGGAGTAGAAACAGCATTTTCTTAGGAGCACAAAGTCAGCACTTAGTGTGGCTCACTGCAACTGCCATTTGCCATGAATGATTATTCCTCACTTTCTTTGAGAAAGTAGAGAAAAACAAACAAAAAAAAACAGGCTGTTTTTCCTCCTTATTGAGTATTCAGAGTTCTTTATGTACTCTAGATAGAAATCCCTGATTAGATTTATATGATTTTCAAATTTATTTATATGATTTTCAAATTTCTCTTCCAGATTTTGCCTTGTGTTTTAATCTCCTGATAGTGACTTTTGAAACTAGACTTAAGATTTAGGCAAATTTATCAAGACTTTTTTATTAGGTAAATTTATCAAAGTGTTTTTTTAATGAATAGTCCTTTAAAGTCATATCTAGACATCATTGACAAACTAACAGTCACAAAGATTGTCTCCTATGTCTTCTTCTAGAACTTGTATAGTTTTAGGTTTATATTTAGATTTATGATTCCTCCTGAGTTAATATTATGTGAGGCATAGAACAAACTCCATTCTTCAGAACTTGGATATTCAATTGTAATAGTACCATTTGTTGATAAAATTATTATTTGTCCATTAAACTGCCTTTCCATCTTTGCAAAAAATATCAGTTGTTCATACACATATGGGTCTATTTTTGTGTTCTCTATTCTGCTTCAATGACCTGTTTGCTATGTGTATGCTAATACCACACTGTCTTGATTACCATAGCTCAGGGGTCAGTAAACTTTTTCTATAATGGGTCAGATAGTAAATATTTTAGGTTTCATGGGGCACATGTATGTCTTTTGTAGCATTTTAAGCATCCAGTTAAAACACAAGAACCATTCTTCGTTTGAGGACTTTAAATGATAGATTAAATTTGGTCTTTAAATGATAGGTTAAATTTGGTCTGTAGATTTTGGTTTGATAATTTTTGCTATAGCTTTATAGTACATTTTGAGAGTAAGTTGTGTTAATCCTTCAACTTTGTTTTTTATTTTCAAAGTTGTTTTGGCTCTTCTGTCCTTTGCATTTCTATTTGAACTTTATAATCTATTTGTCATTTTATACAAAAAATATCTTTTGGGATTCTGATTGGTCTTTGGTTTGGGGATTGTATTGATTGTCTAGGTAAATTTCAGGAGAAAAGACATCTTTAAAATATTGAGTTTCTGACTCATGAATATGATCTCTCTCTCCATTTATTTGGGTCTTTATTAGTTTCTCTCAGCAATTAGCAGTGACAGGTTTCATGTACATTTTGTCACATATAACCTTAGGTATTTAATTTTTTGAAGCGACTGTAAAAAGTAGTGTTTTAAAAATTCAACTTCCATTTTTGTTGCTTGTATGTAGAATTTTCAATGTTGATTTTGTAGGTATAAACCTTTGTAAACTCATTCAATAATTTTGTTACCTTTTACTCATAAGATTTTCTTTCAAGAAGATATTGTTACCAGCAAGTGAAGATATTTTTAATTTTTCCTTCTCACTTTGGACAACTTTTATTTATTTTCCTTGCCTTTTTGCACTGGTTATAACCTCCAGAACAATGTTGAAGAGATGAGAAAATATGAACTTATCTTTTTCCTGAACTTAAGGAATGTGTTAGATTTATTTTCTCGAAGTTTTGAAGGTTGAAAGTCCCAGATCTAAGTGTGGCAGGTTTTTTTCCTTCTAAGGCCTGTCTCCTTGACTTGCAGTGTCCACCTGTGCCTGTGGTCTTTTCTTTTCTTTTTCTTTTTTTCGGTGCTGGGGATCGAACCCAGGGCCTTGTGCTTGCAAGACAAGCACTCTACCGACTGAGCTATCTCCCCAGCCCTCTGTGGTCTTTTCTTTGTGCATCTACATCCTCTTGTCATAAGGATACAGGTCATATTGGATAAGGACCCCCTGACATCTCCTTATTTCACCTTAATTATCTCCTTTAAGACCCTATCTCCAAATAATTTGTCACATTCTGAGGTGGGTTATAATTTCAACATACAAGTTTGGGGGTGACTCATCTGAGCTCATACAGGAGGAAAGCATTCAGTATTTGATGGTTAAGTACAATGTTAGCTGTAGGTTTTTATAGAAACCCTTAATTAAATTGTAGAAGTTCTCCCCTGTTCTTAGTTTGCTGAGAGTATTTACTAGAAATTAATGAAATTAATTTTGCAAGTTGACAAATACTTTTTACCTAGAGAGATGATAATGTGATTTTTCTTAGTTTATTTATATTGTGCATTTAGAATGTTAACCCAACCTTACATTCCTGGGATAAACTCTAGTTGGTTGTGAATTAAGTTTTATATATATATATATATATATATATATATATATATATATATTTTTTTTTTTTTTTTTTTTTTTTTTTTTTTTAATTATGAGATAGGGTCCCACTAAGTTGCTTACAGCCTTGCTAAATTGCTGAGGTTGGCCTGGAACTTGCGATCATCCTGCCTCAGCCTCCCAAGTGACTTGGGATTACAGATGTGCACCACTATCAGGCATGGATTAACTTTTTTATGTATTGTTGGATTCAATTTTCAGAGAGGTACTAGGTAAAACTACCAAAATGTAAGTGATATGCATACATAAAAAATAAATAAGTTCAAATCCAAAAGAATTCTTTGAAAGTTTGAATAGTTAAAAAGAGAAGAAATCGATCTTTGATATTTCATGTATAAAATTCAACTTCAAGTTAATACCATTAAAACCATATATAACTGTTTAAAAAAATTTTTTTTTCTTTAGTTGTGGATAGACCTTTATTTAGTTTATTTATTTTTATGTGGTACTGAGTATCAAACCCTGTGTCTCACACATGCTAGGCAAGTGTTCTTCCACTGAGCCACAACCCCAATCCAAAAACCATATGTAACTGTTTAAACTGTTTCAATGATGTTAACTTGAAAATGTTGAATAAATCTGCCTCAAAGCAATAGCTTAGGTATCACCCTTAAATGACACAATTACTTGATATATTTTTGAACTTGCTAATGATATGGAAGACCAACTCGAAGAATAAGCAAATCTGGCAAAGTACGTTTCTTTACAAACCTGACGTGTGCATAGATATCACTAACTTGCTATTGTTTTAATATATGTGCAATCTGAACATGATGATGGTTTGAAAAATTTAGTTTTTTCCAGCTTCATTGTTGACAATTATAATTAGATCCTAATGATACAAAACTGTGAAAGATTAAAAATTTAACAAGTATGTTTTAGAGTTTTACATTTTGTGTAGAAGTATATTCTGAAGTCACAATTGCAATGAAACGAAAACTTTCTGGAGTAGTCACCAAAATCAAGAACCTGGGGCCAGAAGAAAAAACATCACGTTGTTTCCATTATTGAAAAAAAATCTTGCTATGAACAAAATGTCAGCCAAGATAGAAGACGTGCCAATGACATTGTAACAATTGCAGATTAACTCCAGGGTAAGGCACTGCATTCTAGATTATTTTTTTTACTCTGTGATAATATGGAAGATGAATTATAAATGACTTCCATTGCACATTGAAGCACAATGATTACAAAAATAAAGGTTGAGAATGCTTGATATATGGAAGAAACTGTTAATATTTCTTCAAGATAAGAAAACTGTTATGTCTTATCTTTTAAAGAGGTGAATTGGATGGCTGGACTTGCTTATTTGTCTCTTATCTTTGATATTATAATGATCCTACTACTTCTTGAAAGGAAGGAGTACAGCATGATTTTTAATGTCTGATAAGATCAAAGGACAAAAAAAGATAGTTAAAAGCTTGGGAGAATGGTTTCTACAGATTGTTATGACATGTTCCATAACTTAACAACAATCACCAAATAAGTCATGATCTTAATATTCCAAAAATGCAAGAAGTTATCACCAACACCTTATAGAATTTGGCAGAATTTTTGTATTTTATTTTTCATTAAAAGAAGCCCATTATGTAAGAAATTCATTGATATGACAGTCATTCCTTTCATTGAGAGATCATTTAAATTTAATTATAATTTTATATGAAAAAGTTTTTGAGGCAGTAACTGATAAAGGATTGAAAATAAAACTTGAAGATAAAATACCATATTATTTTCTTCATTTTGCATAAAGATTAGATGTAAATATCTTAAACTTACTAAAATTCCCTTAAAAATCATTCTTACCATCCTGTTAGCATACTTCTGTAAGACTGGCTTCTCTCCTATAAGTGTTATTAAAGTACAGAAACAATTTAGATATACATTATCACCAGTGAGAAGCTCTGTGACCAATCCAAACGATCAGATACATTAACAAGCATAAAGCATGCTCATTTGCCTTAAGAACTTTAACACTGAAAACCATCTGCTTCTTCAATGTGTGCATTTAAGTGCTTAATATGGAAACTTATTCTTTCACGGGTAGCTCTTTGTTTAGTTACAATTGCAAAATGACAAGAGTTATGATTATATCAAGCAATTCTTTCTTTATTTGCCTATATAGACATCTTTAACAAAGGTGCACATTTTTGGCTATTCTTTTCTTGTTAATATTTGTTCATATATTTATTGAAATACGATTTTATATCTGATAATTATCATACATTTGTAGTTTGTGTTTTGTATTTTTTTTAAAAATGTATCTTTCTAGTACAATTTTTAAGATAAATTTTATTTTTAGTAGAGTTTCAGAGAAAAATGTCAGAGTTGGCACAAAGAGTTCCCATATATTGTTATGGTTTGGATGTGAGGTATCCCTCCAAGTTCCTGTTAATGTAGGGATATGCAGAGGTATAATGGCTGGGTATGAGAGCTGTAACCTCGTCAGTCCATCCTGGTTTGAACTGACTGACTGGGTGATAACAATAGGCAGGTGGGTTGTGACTGGAGAAGGTGGGTCACTGGGGATGTGCCCTGGAAGGGACATCTTCCTGGTTGGCACTGCCCTCCCACTTTGTGGCTTCCATCAGGTGAGCTGCTTTTCTCCCCCTTGCCCTTTGGCCATGATGTGCTGCCTCACCTTGGCCAAAAGCAGTGGAGTTGGTCATCTATGATGGGAGACCTCTGAAACTATGCGCTCCCCCAAACCTTCTCTAAGTTGTTTTTGTCAGGTATATTGGTCACAGTGACTACACGCTGACTAGCACATATACCCTATACTATATCAATTATTATTAACATTATTATTATTTATAACAGTATTATTAACTTTGGTATTTATCATACATATGTTACAATTAGTGAACCAATACTAAAATATTCTTATTAATCAAATTCACATTTTATTCAGGTTTTCTTCATTTTATTTAAAGCTCTTTTTTTTTCTAAGATCCCATCCTGGATGCCACATTACATATAATTGTGTCTCCATAGGTTTCTCTTGTCTGTGAAAGTTTCTGAGACTTTCCTTACTTTTGAGGAGTACTTGTTGGGTATTTTGTAGAATGTCCCTCAGTTGAGATTTGTCTGATGTTGTTCTCATGATTAGGATTATGTTATAGTAATCTGCTTTTTTTTGTTTGTTTGTTTGTTTTTTGGGTTTCTTTTGGTACTGGGGATTGAACTCTGGGGCACTTGACCACTGAGCCACCTCCCCAGACCTATTTTGTATTTTTATTTAGAGACAGGCTCTCACTGAGTTGCTTAGCACCTCTCTTCTGCTGAGGCTGACTTTGAATTGGTGACCCTCCTGCCTCAGCCTCCCAAGCTGCTTCCATTACAGGCGTGAACCATTGTGCCCAGCTGGTAATCCATTTTTAAAAATCACATTTTATAAATGCATTGATGTGTGGTGGATTGCATGTTTAAAACCAACCACAAACAAGCTGGCTCTTGTCACAGATGATTGGTAATGCAGCACTCAGGTAAAAGTTGGGTTGCTCCTAGAATTCAGGCCACACTGAATGACCCAGGGAGAGGTTCATCCAGGCTCCTGTGGATTCTAGAGACTTTCGTTCTGATGAATTTGCTCCAATGTGTTTTGGTTCCACGTCTCTCTCATTGATCTTCAGATTTCAGGGGAGGGACTCTAATGGACCCACCTTTGTAAAGGGCAACTAATAAATGTGCAGTGATGTTGGGGTGGGTTTTCAGATGTGCGCTTTACTGGGACGTCAGACTGGGAGTAATTTTTTTTTTTTTTTTTTTTTTTAGCTTACTCACCTCTACTTCTAATTCCCAAACCCTAACTATTTCATTCTTCTTTCAGAGTAGGAAATTTTCTCTTTTCTCAAGGGGGATTTCCATTTACTACCTTTTCAAACAGAGAAATCCAAGCTATGGAACGGATCTCTATTGTTCGGTTTTAATCAGAGAATGGAGCCTCATTTTTAATCAGAGAATTAGAGTTTTAATCAGTTCCAGTTCTACTTCTTTTCTCTTAAATATATTTTCATCTTCTTGCTTGCTTTCAGTGCTCTAGTGAAAGAATTAGACATTGCAAACATGGTGCATCTATTTGCCCATTTTGATATTCTGTGGATAATAAATATGAAATTGCTAACTAACATCTATGTTCTTTTCCATCTGAGCCTCTGTTGCGCCTCCAAACTGCCTTCAGTCATTTCCCCTTCAATGTAACCTGCCCAAGAAACTCAAGGCCTCTAGGAGCACAGCTGACTTTATCCTTGTCTTGCTTGAAGCCCTGTGTGTCCTCCACTGGCCTGGCATTGTCTCAGGACCAGCAATAAGTATCATGTGAGAACTTGCTAGAAACGAAAATTCTCAGACCCCACCCAGACCTACTGAATCAGAAACTGGGGACAAGCCAAGTTTTCAAAACCCTTCAGGCAATTCTGAGGCATGCTAACATTGGAGAACCCCTAGTCAAGGGGACAAAATATAAGCTCCTTCTCCTGAGAAAGTCCGCTTCTTCTCCCCCGTTTCCTGCCTTGCATTTTACATTACAGTAATGAGTAGCCTTCTGAAGTTGCTGCCTAAATCATTCCCCAGCTCATTCTCAGTTGTTTACTCAAGTAGGCCCTCCTGGTGGAAAGTCCCCCACCCCACTCCTGCTACCTGGCCGACTCCTACTAACACCGCAACACTCAGCTCCGGGAGAACATTTCTCCAGGAAACATCCTTCTACACACCCTTAGAGGTTCCCTGGGATCTTGTGTCCATCTCATCATTGAACATAAGCCCATCACATTATATTTGTTTACTTATTTCTATTCGTGCTGCTATGTTATGAGTTCTTTTTATTAAAGACTAGGCTTCATTCTTTTCTTGTGAGTGTGGTACTAGGTATTGAACCCAGGAGGTGCTCCACCACTGAGCTACATCCCCAGCCCCTTTTTCAATTTTTAATTTTTTAATTTTTAAAAATATTTTGAGACTGGGTTTTGCTAAGTTACCCAGGCTGACCTTGGACTTGGCTCCTCCTGCCTCAGTCTCCCGAGTGGCTGGGATTGCAGGCCTGCACCACCACACTGGGCTCACTTCATTCATTTTTTATTTGGAGTACCTAGTCCTGTGTTTGAACACATGACACGTAGCTGGTTATTTGACAATCACTGAATGATTTATGAATGAGTGAGATTATGAATGAATAAATAGTTGTCAATGTTTCTGTCACATCTATGCTTCTATTCCTGCATTCTCCTTAGCCAAGTAAAAATTCTTTCAAATCTCCAGAATGGCAAGCACAGGGAATGTTAATTCTTTCCCCTCTGCTGCTTCATGTTATCAAGTACAAAACAGATCTTTCCTGTCTTATTACTTCCAGTTTACGTATTTTAAGACTCCCACACTTGGTCTAAGGACCTATCTTAGCTCCTCTCAGTCAATGACATTATCAGACTGCTGATTTGGCAGCAGCAGATTCATCTGGTTGATTTCTGTCACCTAACAGTGGACTGGTGCATCTGAGTTTGCTTAGGTGTCCTCAGGCGGATTGTGTTATCTGAAATCAGTGGATGTGCTTTTTAAAAATTTGTCTCAATGCTCCCTTAGGGCTTCTCTATGCTGCTAGGGTAGAGGTATGTATTTAAAAGAAGAAAACATCTCACTATTCTTTGTCCATTTTCTTATTTCATCTTTTATTAAGGAACCCTGTGTCTTGCATTTATCAAAAGCATGTGTCATCAGAGAAAATGGAAAATGAAACATTAAGTAGTCCTGTATAAAATGGCAGAAGCAGAAAACAGAGGTTGGTTCCCAAAGTAATTTGTCTTCTGCACCCATGCATCCCTGCATAATCCAGATGTGCTCATTTGTTTTCCCATCTGCTATAGGACGTGCACAACAGCAGTCTCTTGGGGGCTGTCAGGCTATGCCGATCTGGCTACATGCCTCTCCCAGCTTCCCCTTGGTCATCACAGATTGCAATTAGAACTGTACCTTCTGGCCATTGGTTTGGTTAGAATAATAATAAAAACAATAAGTAATTATGATCAGTATTTAAAATTTATTCAGAAGGAAACTGTAACAGTAGATATTACATTTCCCAAGGTTATATAGTGAATTACCTATAGACCTGGAAGTAGAACCATTTCTAATTCTCATTTAGTTACTGCATCAGAGGAAACCAGGAAGGAAGTGGCCTGAGGGTACCTTGTGCAATGGAGTGTGCAGAATGTTTTTGTGATATCAGCTTCAGGTGCACTCAGGTGGATGCAAGGGAGCAGTGGTCTTCAAAGCAAGGGTCCTGAGTCTGCTCAGGATTGAATTTTTGCTTTTCCACTGCACAACTGTGCACACTGAACAAGTCACTCAAATTCTCTGAACCCTAATTCCTCCTCTGTAAAATGGGGTAAATAATAATAATTATTCCTTATGATTGTTTTGAGGTTTAGATGAGTAAATATGAAATACTGATACTTTCACAAATGTACCCCAACTATCAGAATAAAAGGAAATGTGACAAAAGAAAAAGCCTATTGAAAAATATAAGACATCTAAAAGAGAAAATTGTCATGATCATAATTACTCATTTTTATTATTGTTCTAGCCAATAAATTATGCCTTAGTTATAATAAGAAATAATAAAGGTTAATTCCTGTTATTATATTGAAAATTCTTCTGTGAAGACATCTCTGAGTATATTAATGAAGACATACTATTCTTTTTTTTTTTTTTTGAACCTGGGCTTACTTTTTAATGACTCAACTTAGCAGTCCAAAACATACTTGCTAATAATCTTTAATAATTACTAAAGGTATATTCAGCTTGTCTTCTTAATCATGTTGCAAACTCCAGAGCATACTCTACGCTGTGTCTGTCTCCTGAATCACTGCCAAGCTCTTAATTAATATTTGATCTTTAGATACAATGACTTAGATTTCACTAGTTTTTCAAAAATTGTTTTTAAAACAAACTGCCAGGAATCTCAGGTTTTTATATACTTTTATGTAAGTTATATTATTTGCATTTTATAATAACACTGTGAAAACTGGGTACAATGATGCACGCCTGTAATCCCACTGACTGGGGAGACTGAGACAGGAGGATTGCAAGTTTGAGGCCAGCCTGGGCAATTTAAAGAGACCCTGTCCCAAAATGAAAATAAAAATAGGTATGGAGGATGTAACTCAGTGGTGGAACACCCTTGGATTAAATCCCCAGTACCTAAATAAATAAATAAATAAATAAACAGTGCTGTGCAGGTGAGAACATTTTCTTATGCTTATTTTACAGATGACAAATATGAGCATCTGAGCTTTTAAATAATATAATTATTAAGTTCATAGGCCAGAATTTAAACTCATGTTCTCTGACTCCAAAATTATAAATATATATACATAATATATATTTATACATGTATACATTATATAATTAGACTATCTACCTATCTATATACACATGTATTAGACTAGACTGTGACTAACAGTCATCTGCTTTATAGCTTTCTCTTTTTCACCCATTGAAGATGGGAGTTAAAGCAGGTATATTTATAAGGGGATAGAAATCAGGGTTTCAGATAGAGAGGATACAAATGGAGTTGGACCATATCTTCCAAACCCTCCCAGATCTCTGGGTCAAGATCAAATTGACCACCAGAACTGGTGGCAAGCATTTCTCTCTTCCTGGCTATGCATACAAAGAAGCTGAGATTTTAGTAGCATAGCAGAGAAGGATTTTTTTGGTAATATTTGTTTTTTAGTTGTAGGTGGACATGATACCTCAGAGACGAGTTTCACTGAGGGTGAGGACGAAGGATGCCTACCTTACCTAGCCTTACCCAGTGCACTTACTCAGGCGTCGGAGATCGAGTTCTGAAGGCACGGATCTCATTTTACTTAGGGTTGCACAGGGCATATGTAGTCACATTATCCAATCAGGTGAACACGCTTGTTAAAGTATAACAGAGTCAGCCTATAGGTGAACTATACATGGAGGGTCGAGGTAGTGTAAACAAACCAAGCATGCCTAAGCAATTCTGCCCAGCAAATGGTCTGAGACAAAGGACTGGGGGAATGGCAAGCTCCAGCGCACAGCATGAGGCAAGGCAGCACCTGCGAGCTCACATCACAGCTTGCTGGGATGCATGACAAGGCGAGGACTCCCCTCAGCTCGTAACTCAGCCTCAGCAACTGCAAAGACCTTCATTCCATGGCGAGTCTTTACCATTACCTCAGTTCCTCTGTCCAGACTGTTTGGCTTACTTAGACCATGGTGTCAGTGACTGCTGTCAGATAAGCTTGAGGAATGTTCCCTACAATACCTTTATATTATTTTTATGTGGTGCTGAGGATCAAACCCAGGGCCTTATGCATGCTAGGCTACCACTGAGCCACAACCCCAGCCCGGAGGATTTTTTTTAATGACTTAAAAAATCTAAAAATAAAGGAAAGAAAAAAGAAGAAAACAAAATTTCATAATAATTTTCAAATGTTTGTTAGGGAGGAAAGGTATTTCCCAACTATTTGAGGAAAATGCTTTTGAAATGCAAACATTTATTGTGCAGATACTTCATTGAAATAAAGTAGACATTCTGTTTCAGTTTTCTATATCCAAGAAAGATGGACACCAGTATTTCCTATGTTCAGATCTGGAATATACTGGAGTGACATTTAGAGACAGATGTTCATTGTCGTGACCTAGCACATTGACAGGGCTGCACAGCCCTGGCCTCAAGGTGGCTTCTGTTTTTTTCTTTTTCTTTTCTTCACCTCTTGAGTTAGAAACAACAGCAGCATGTGAGGGGATGGCAGGCTTTTGAAGGAAGCTTAATACATTAGCTGTTTTCAAATAAGAAGGCAAAGTAGAGAGAAGTCACAGGCGGGTAGGGGGTGGGGAGGCTGCAGTGCACCAGGTAAAGTAAGGGAGGATGGGTGGCTGTCTATGGAGGACTGCTGGGGTGAGGGGAGGAGTTCTTACTGGAACCCAGGGACAGAATTAGGTGGTGGGAGCTGCCTGATTGGAGCAGGGCACTTTCATCTCAGGACCTGCAGTGGGGAGGCCAGTGGTACTGACCCTGACTCTCCCCTCCACACTCCCATTCATTCATGCTCCTGTTCCCCACTGGCCAGGAGTCAGAAAGCCTGTTGATGCTGTCTGCAGGTATGGAGAGTAGTTGATGCTGTGAGAACGTGACTGCTTGGAGTGGGTTGGAGAGAGTGGACAGAGATGAGGAGGAGAAGGTGGTGAGGGCAGCTGGAAAATCACCAGCATAACATTAGTAAGTCTTGGTCAGAGATGAGCATTTTATTCTGAGACACAAGACTCCGAGAGGTCAGCAATTTCCATATTCTATTTGGATGCATTTCCTGGGTATGCAGACGGATTCTCTCCTTGCCATTTTTTCTGGGCGAAAGGCTCTGCTTTAGAGTTGAAGAAAAAAAAAAAAAAAAGAGTATGCTAAACACAGAAGTCTCTGCCCTGAAGGTGTCTGTGATTTCTAAGGAGTCCTGTGTGGGGTGTGGTCATGAAGTGGGAAGAAACTGATGTCTCTCTTGTTCTGTGGTCAGATAAAGGACTCCATTGCTTCTTTTCCCTTGGAAGTATCTGCTTTGTCTAAAGAACCTGTAGTGCCTGGGCTCTGTCTTTTCTGCATGTCCCCCTCCCTTCTCTTGTTTCTTATCTGTATTTTCCTCCTGTGCTGGCTGCTGGAGGGCAACCTTAGCATGCTTGGTCTGGCTTCCTGCTAGGCTTCTGGACACTGCAACTCTTCCAGTGCTATTTGGCTATGGCAAGGAGGTTGATGGCTCTTGTTTCTACCATACTGTTCAGCAAAGTGGCAGCTGTCTCCAGCTTTGGGACTGTGGGTGAAAATAGCAGGCTCCCATTGCTACAGAGAGCCTTGGGATAGGGTGCCCTGGTTCTGATTACCTGAGGTGGTTAAGGCAGACTGGTGAACAGACTTTCCAACAAAATGACTTGGGGGCTTGAGGAAATTTTTTCTCTTCTCATTTTGTTAGCTTTAAAATGTTATGCAGACTTCGAGCTCTTTCTGCATCTGTGTTACATTCACAACAAATGCCTTAAAGTCACTTTTTTTCTCAGTACTTTATACCACAAATGATGCTTCCCCTGCATCATGCTCCCTTGTTGTAAATAAAGTTTTATTGGAACACACACACACACACAAAATGTTTAGATAAATTCACTGGTGAAGACTTTTGGGCCTGGAGATTTTTTATGGAAAGATTTTAAAGTAGATGTAGTTTTTTTAAGTTGATACATGACAAGTCAATTTTGTGTGCGTGTGTGTGTGTGTGTATGTGTGTACATTTTTACAAGCTGGACTTTTCAAAGGATTTACCTATTTCATTCGAATTCTCATTGGGGGTAGGTCATACAGTTGTTTGTAATACACCCTTTTTAAATTTCTCTACCTCATTAATCTTTACTCTTAAATTTATTTCCTGTTTTGTTTGTCTGTTCTTTTCATAGTTTTATCTTTATACTTTTTTTTTATTGATAAAATGTTCAGAGCTATGAATTTCCTCTGATTACATTAATGTACCTCCTGGACTGATATGTAGTATTTTTATTTTTATTGTCATTATTTTTTTCAAAACATCTGCAACTTCTATTTACATTTCTCTTGCCCAAGAGTTAAAGACTTTTTTCCCCTTTACTTTTATTTTCTACCTTTTTTTCATTGTTATTGAAGAGTGCTGCTTGTAATATTTCTACTGAATGAAACCCACTGATGTTTTCTGTGAACCGAAGTACGTGATCAATTTTTATTCCTTGTTCATTTAAGAAGAAGGTATATTTTCTTTTATCAGGGTGTAGTGTTTGATGCATGTCCAATAGGTCTACCCTTTGCTGTTCAGACATTTTAGAACCTCATTTTTGGGACCTACTTGACCCAATTTTGAGAGTGGTGTGTTCAGGGTCCTATTGTTAGTGTGTTTCTTTTTATTTCTCCTTGTACTATTATTTGTATTTTATATAGGTGGTTGCTGGGTTATTTGCTGACTAGATATCTTCAACATAAAAAGTAGTTTTTAATAATGTTAAAATATTTTTCTTTGTCTCATTAAATATTTTTTTGACTTGTGACCTCTTTGTTGTTATTTGTTTGTTTGACCTGCTTCATTCTTGGTCACCCTTTCAATCTTTTTGAATTACTCACTGAAAGTCTAGCTCATATGTAGTGTAGAGTTAGGTTTTCCACTATACATCAACTTGAAAATCTTTAATTTTAGCCTATTCACATTTATCATTGTGATGGTAATATTTGATCTCAATCATATTCCTTTATGTTCACTATGCACACTCTCTAAAATTTACTATTTTCCCATTCTACTTGATTTAATGTTTTTGATTTTTAAAAAATTTTATTTTGGTATTTAGAAAAGTTTTAACTTTTATTCTAAATGGTTACCTTTGGAGTAATATATTTATTATTACTCTTAATTTTCTTTGTTTTTACTTAAGTTTTAATCTCTCTCAATTTTGAATGTTGTCATTTGACTCCCTCCACCTGTGCAGTTAATGATCTTATTCTACTTTCTAGTTTCCCCTCCTTTACTGCTACGATTTGTGTCTTCCTTCCCCACCTCTACCAAAGCCCGTGGGTTGAAAGGTTGGTCCCCAGCCTGTGGTGCTATTGGGAGGTGGTGGAGCTTTCAAGAGGTGGAGCCTAGTGGGAGGAAGTTAGATCATTGGGGTTGAACCTTTGAAAGGACTGGATACTGGGACCCCAACTTCTTTCTCTCTCTTTTGCTTTCTGACTTCCCTGAGGTAAACAGACCTCCTCTTTCACAAGTTCCTGTCATGATGTATTCTGGGTTGATAACTCTGGGTTAATTTCCCCATGTTTTTACTAACTAGGCCCTTTTAATTTATAGATTCATGGAATTTATTTTATTCATGGGAATACCTACTAGATTATTTTCTTAAATATGTTTGTTCCCTTTTTATTTTTTATTGACATGTATTAGTTGTAGATATTATTGGGGTTTAGTGTGAAATTTCCACACGAGAATATGGAGTGCACTGATCAAATCCATCCTCCTTCTATTTCCCCACCCTTCCAAACCTATAGTAATCACTTTCTTTAGCTTTAATACAAAAGAGAGAACATGCAGTACTTGTCATTTTGTCTGATTTCAGTTCCATCCATTTGGCTGCAAAATGGTAGGATTTCATTCTTTGTGGCAAAATAATATTCCATTGTGTTCATGTATCACATTTTCTTTATCTAATCACCCTTTGATAGGTACCTGGACTCATTCCATCTCATTACTATTTTGAATAGTTATACAGAATGTACAAAAACTAAAACTAAAAATAAAAAACCTCGATAACAAAAAAACCACAAGTAATCCAATTAAAAATGGGCAAATGATCTGAATAGATATTTCAAAAGAAAGACAAATGGCCAACAAATATATTAAAAATGTTCAATTTTGGTAACCAGGGAAATGCAAATCCAAACTGCAATGAGATGCCATCTCATGCCAGTTAGTTTTTGTATTTCCTTTTAAAAATTTCTTTTGTAGGGAGTCAATAAAATGAATGTTCAATTTTGTCTTTCTTTTCAAATGATTTTCTCTTTGGCCCTTTATATATCTCATGTTTCCTATTTTCATTTTCTTATTTGTTTTTACACCTTTATTTAATGCTCTTTGTGAAGAGTTTGTTTGAGACTCTCTTTTCTTGAAAAAAAAAAAAAACCCAACTATCCTTTATTGAGTATCTTGTGAGTTAGTTCTGCTTTCTGATATAATTTTTTTCTGTTTCTTTCCTGACTTTATTGTCCACAGAATGGTTTGGATACCGAAACCCTAGGATATTGTGAATTATTTTCGACCTTCATGCTTTTATAATACTAGTGAAGCCCTCAACAAAATGTTTTTATTTAACTAGGCACAGTGGCACACTCTTGTAATCCAGCTACCCGGGAGGCTAAGAGGATTGTAAATTTCAGGTCAGTCTCAGCAACTTAGTGAGATGCTGCCTCAAAATAAAAAACAAAAAGGGCTGGAAATATAGCTTAGTGGTAGATTGCCCCTTGGTTCAATCCCCAGTACTAAAAACAAACAAAAAAAAAGTTATTTGTTCTGTGTGAACAGATGAATGATATCTTTCAATAATAATATCTGTCTTCTAGGGTTTTAGAAGAATGAATTAGAAGTTGTAAAGTACATGGAATTGGCATTGGCAAACTTTTTCTGTTAGCAAATGTTTTTAACTTTGTGTTCCATATGGTTTTTGTCACAACAATTTTTCTGTGAAAAATTTTCTGTGAAAGCAGCCACAGAAAATATGTAAATAAACGGGCATGACTATGTTCCAAGAAAACTTTATTAACCAAAATAAGCAGCAACTTGGGTTTGACCCCTGGGCCATAGTTTGCTGTCCCTGGGTTTAAACAAAATTTAATACATAGTAAGTGAAATATAAATATTAATAAATTAAACTAATTAAATGAATTCCATGTAAAGGACTATTTTTAAAGATGATTATATAACACAGTTGTACCACAACTTTGTATGTAAGGCAAATACAATGAGATCTCATAAATATACATAGGTATACACACAGACTTGAAAAACACACACCAACCCCCACACATGCACACTCATGCACTTCTTCACACATAGCTAGTTCATATTATGGTTCAGTGGGACTGCTTATTTCATTTCTCACTGACTGCCCCTACCACTCAGAACATACTGAACTGTACTCCCCTGTGACTTGGCTCCATGTGCTGGGGAAAGGCAAACTAATTTTCAACCTGAGCACATATCACGCTAGCATGTACAAAACCATATAACATTTCTAAGGCAAATATTGATAATGTTGATTAAGTTCTGCTTTGGACTATTTCATCATTTTTTTCATTAACGATAATGATGGGGATTTGCTTCATGTCTTATTTGTCAGCTTTTTGTCAATTTAACCAAAATACCCCTAGATCAACTTAGAGGAGGAAAAGTTTATTTTGGTCTCAGGGTTTCATAGGTTTAATCCATGGTCAGCCAACTCCATTGCTCTGAGCACCAGGTGTGCAAGAAAATTATGGTGGAAGGGCATTGCAGAGGAAAGCAACTCAGTTTGTGGGAGCATGGAAGATTGTGGGAATCATGAGATTTTGGGGGACACCTCATATTCTAATCATAACACATATAATTATCAATATGTTCCAAAGTATCTTTCTATAAATGATCACTTTGATGCTTTTTTTTGTTGGATGATGAATTTTGGTTTGGTTCCATTGTATTAATGTTTGGAATCTTCCTTTGAATTGTGCATCACTGTGTAGAGTAGTGCACCAAGATTAGTCCCAATATCTTCAGTGCAGGGACTGAACTGTAGAGATGTATGCTTGCATATACTTTTTCCATTAATTTTAATATATGGTGGTTAACTAGACTCACAAAGAAGTCCACTGGGAGACTTGGAGTGAGAGTAATTTCTTCCCTTGCATTTGTACTGTACCCAATGCAGGTGGGAGTTTGATTAATTCCTTTGGTTGATAGTCAGGACATTGATGATGCTGACAACAATGAAGAATAATTAGGTTTCCCCTCAAACACAGAGAAGAGACTAATTTGTGCCACATGAAGAGTTTCGGCCACCTAGGGACTTGAATGTTTGAGTTTCCTGAGCCACTGCTGATTTTAGAAGTCCCACCTGCCGAAGGAATATCTTTACTTCCCAGGATGCAATCACAGGCAGGTCCTGACACAGCTAGAAAATCTGCTGACTGTAATCAGTGAGTCAACCAGCTGTTCTTGAAACAAGCTGACTGTCGATGTGCTCTCCTGCTCAAGTCAGACTCAATGTTGAAGAATAAGGAGTTCATTCAGTAATAGCGGAGCTGACTACCCCCCCCCCCCGCCCCCAGATCCAGAGGCGAAATTAAAGCAATACAACATTTTTGCCAGTTACATTCTGTTTGGAAAAGATGAATCATCTTCATGTTTGTACTCAAAGGCATCTAGTTAGAGGCAAGATGATTTGCAGACTAATTTTGTCTGCAGGAATCACCTTTGACAGCAGATCAATATCGGTATATGTGTTTGCTCTGGAGAGGAAGAAAAAAAGCATACATCTTGCTGGTCAGGCAGGAGAAAGCTTGAGTTGCTACTTCTCAAATATATAATTGCAATGTTTTTCCCTAAGTCAAAAGGTCATATACCATTACATTTAAAATGCCAACAAACAAAATCTTCACTAATGGTTTGAGTAAGCCCCAGTAATAGCCTAAAAACAGCCGTTTACTCTCCCTTTAATCAATTTCAAATGGGGTGAGGTTGCAATTTTAAGTGCATCTATTTCCTGGATTTCTTCCCCTTCATCTTTCTGGTTCTGGACGAAGGAGTCTGGAGACAGGCAAGAAGAAATGAAGGAAGCCCCCCAAAAGCAGAGGCAGTGTCAAGGACATGAAATGACCTTCAGAGGCCTGGGTTACTTGCTGATTTATTTAGCTTTGGTGGCTGGGGGAGGTTGCATGATAGAAATTACTGTACACAAGAATCATCTTCTATAGCAGCATTTTCAGTGCAAGCTAAGGATAGAACTGATTGGTGGAAAATTTCATTGAACTTTAGATAAAAATGAAAGTGAGCAAGATTATTTCTATCCAATTTTATTATGAGAGAGTGAATATCATTGGTCAATTAAAATAGTGAATGCTTTTTTAGTTTGGGGCCAGCATTACACATAATAAGATAACAAGTTCAAAGTCAAAGAAATTTATGCCCAAAGAATTCTTAGCTGTCTTACTTCTTTGCTTCCTGTTTCAGAGGACTAAGCTCAAGAAGAACAGAGCCATATTTTGTAATGGTTCTCTTTCATGATTTTTCTCATTTATAAACCATTTCTGTAGATCTGCAAATTCTGTAAACTAGTGTGTCTTTTTGATTATACATGCAAAACCACTGCTGTCTTATTGTTAATTATTTTAAGTGGCCATTTCTGCTTTCTTCACTATGCCATTATCATGGGAGTGGGTTAGTTATCTAGTAGGTTGGTTATCTTGGGATTGGGTTAGTTATCATTGGGAATGACTTTGTTATAAAAGCAAACTTTCTGTCTCCCACAAGCTAACTGGTTCTCTGCCATGGGATAAGGTACCAAAAAGACCCTCACCTCATGATGGCACCTTGATATTGGACTTCCCAGCCTCTGGACTGTAAGACATAAGTATGTTTAAAAAAATTATCCTGTCTCAGGATTTTTGTTATAACAGCACAAACATGGAGACTCTCTGAAAGTCACTAAGCACTGTGAACTGACTATACCCCAGGTCTAACTAGATTCAAACCTATGTTGTTAACTTCAGCCCTAGGGTGTCCTCTGAAGAGTGTGAAGAAAGACAGCAGTTTCTAAGCCATCATGAAATGTGACATCCGTCCTGAAGGCAGCCAAGTTACAAACCCTAAGAGGGTTGAG
The DNA here is from genome assembly GCF_902686445.1 of Sciurus carolinensis. Classification (NCBI taxonomy): domain Eukaryota; kingdom Metazoa; phylum Chordata; class Mammalia; order Rodentia; family Sciuridae; genus Sciurus; species Sciurus carolinensis. The sequence continues at coordinate 63,415,187 of NC_062224.1, forward strand.
GATGTGCATTGGCTCTGAAAACTGACTGGAAATAGAACCAGTGGCAAAATAAGACCTGTTCCTAGGAGTCTTGTGACTTTTTTCTCTCATGTTCTTATAGCTGTATCTATTTCTAGGATCAAAAATTTGGAGGTTTGTGTTTGTGTTGTCATTTGATATCTCCCGGAGAGTATGGGGTATGAGGCAGGTAACTGGCATTGTTTTCCAAAGATGAAGTTTGCTTGGTGTGACAGTTCTTCCCCAGGTCTGTTTCATAATTCTAAAGAGGTTTTACCTATGTCTAGAAGTACCCAGAAACTTCCTTAAGAACAGATCAGTTGGCTTTGCCAGGATGCTGAAGCAAAGTTATCAATCCTTTTTGCCATTTCCTTTGAGGTCAGTTGACCCAAGTGGTTGAATGGATGAAGTTCTGCAGGTCACTTAGATTCCAGGATGGCCCTTGAGCTGCAAGGGATATAAGAGAAGGCCCACCAGTTTCCTGATGAAGTTCTCGAGGTGTCAGCTGGGGCAACATCGGATTCTCCAAGCATTTCTCTCTTTCATTAGCAGAGGTAATTGGAATTGACTGGAGAGCCACAAGTGATTGCTTTCCTGGCCTCTTGGCTACCCTGACTCCTTCCATCATCAAATTAATTGTAGTTCACGAGGCGATTGTTTAAATGGCAGGGAACATTTAGAACCTGAGCAGGATGCCTGGGAGAAAGGTTGAAACGTGGAGAGGAGAATTAAAGAATTCACATAGCTGGGTCTATTCAGGTCAGAGCCATTACATGACTCTTAAGAGACAAGTACTGCTGGAGCTGGCCAAAGTTACTGAATGAATGCCAGGGAGGAGGTCAGAAGAAGGCAGAGCCTTCAAGGGCAGTTCCAGGACCAGAAGCAGGTCATAACTGCAGCAACCCCAAAGATGAAAATGCAATGTTGAAGCAGAGGTGTAAATTACTTCATGTTGTAAATCTGTGGTGGTTGTCGTTGTTAATGTTATTTGGCTTTGATGGTGACTGGGAGAGTGTGGAGCTAGGATTTATAAAGACCTAGAGCAATGTTTTTCAAAATATCCTTCAAGGAACACTAATTCAGTTGGAAGTTAATAGGCATTAAGAGAAAAAGAAATGAGATACGTTAGGCAAATAATTCTGGGAATTTTGACTTGAAGTTAAATAACCATGTGCTTCTCAAACCTTCAATATGTGGATTTATGTAATTGAAATCCATGAGGTTTATGTATCAAATGCAGGGTTTCCCCAAACTATCACAGCATGAAACTATAGCAGACCACCTCACACGGTTAGTCTTTTGGGGAACAAAGTTGGGGGGACGTTGGTGTAATGTATATAATACTATCTTGAAAATCAAGCTGGAGTGAAATACTCAGTTCTGATTTCTGGATATTTTAGCCAGTACAGAAAAGGGTAAAGAAGGTCAGAAAAATGGATATTTACCAACTTCACAATTTTTACCAAGCCTGGATCCAGCACTAGTATTTAAAACAAAATATTAAAGTTATAAGAAAAAACTCAGGGATACAGTGTATAAAAGCAGTGTTCAACTAATCTCTGGATAAAAAGAGATTCAAATTTAAATCCAGCATTTAAGAATTCGGGAATGGTTAGGATTTGGGTTCTCTTGTTTCAAGCTTATTTCTTAATTGGCTTCTGGGATATGTTTTGTGGAGTTTATAAGGACTGGATGCCTTTGTGGTGGAGGGGAGGAGACAAGGAGTTCCATCGTCGTAGGCTTCCTAAGTTGTTATGGTTTAGATGTGGTGTCCCCCAAAAGCTCACATGTGAGACAGTGCAAGAAGGTTTGGAGGAGAAATGATTGGATTATAACCTAGGCCTAATCAACAAGTTAATCCCATCAGATGACTGAATAGTAACTGGAGGCAGGTGTGGTGTGGCTGGAGGAAATGATTAATTGGGGGCGTGGCTATGGGGCATTTATTTTATATCTGGAGAGTGGAGTCTCTCTCTCTCTCTCTCTGCTTTCTGATCACCATGTGAACTGCTTCCCTCTGCCACACTCTTTTGCCATGATGTTGTGCTCTCTTCAAGCCCTGAGGAATGGAGCTGGCCTTCTGTGGACTAAGACATCTGAGACTGTGAGCCCTCAAGTAAACCTTTCCTTCTCTACAGTTGTTTTGGTCAGGTCTTTCAGTAACAGCAGCAAAAAAAAAACTGAATGAAACAAGTCTTGAGGGGCTCCTCATTAAGCTGAAAATGTTATTGGTTCAAGAATTGCTGAGGTGGTAGCTGAAGGAGTTCTGCATGGTAAGCTTGTTTTGAGTAGTTTCATTGAATTAGAGTATTCTGGATTGGGAATTATGGAAAGGACAGGAGAAATTACGGTCAGATACTTTAACATGTTGCATTTTGGTGGTGACCAAAAGGTGCTTGCTTACTGGTTTGTGAACTCTGCATTTCTGTAGAACTTGGTACTCAGATTGGAACTTGTACCAAATCTGTATAGGAATATTTGGTACAGTGGAAAAAACAAACTTTAGAAAGCCAGTGTCAATCTCTTTTTTTGCTACTTTTAGGACTTTGGAATACCATTTAATATGTCTGTAGATTAGTTTTCTTGTCTAACACAGGCATAATGATACAACCTGCTGTAGTTTTCTGTAGATAATTATTCCATTTCTTAATTCGACAAATATTTTTGAAGACTCTACTTTGTCCAAGACTCTCTTGGAGTACACCAACTGAATAAAACAGTTTAAAATTCTTGTGGAGAAGGCAAATGGCACTTAAATAAACCTATAAGATAGTGATGAGTTATAAAGAAGAATAACGCAGCATAAGAGGAGAGAAAGGTATCCCAGAGGATGTAAAGTTGTGAAGTAGGAGGCTGAGCTAATGAATATATTTAAAAAATATTTCCATAATTTTCCATAGGAATTTATTTATAAGGTAACAATAACCATAGCTTATTACAGGTTTGCAGTTTTTGTTCCTGTCCTATGTAATTACTTCTGTAAAAACATTTTTATTAGTGCATCATAGTTCTACAAACCATGGGATTTATTCCAACGTGATCATATGTGTGTGAACTATAATTTGCTCCACTTCAGTCCCCAGTATTTCCTCTTTCCCTCCCCTCATCTCTCTCCCTGATCCCCTTCCTCTACACTAAAGCTCCTTCTATTTATTTTTTAATTGATGATTTATAGATAGGCATAAAGGTGAAATTCACTATTGTATATTCATATTACATACATCATTGGGTCAATTTCATTCCATAGTCCCTTCCTTTTCCAATCCTTCCTCCTTCACCCTTATCCCCTTCCTCTACTCCACTGATCTCCCATCTCTTTTCATGGAGTTCTTCCCTTTTCCTCCTTATTTGCTCTAGCTTCTGCATATGGGAGAAAATATGTGACTTGACTCTGAGTCTGGCTTATTTTATCTGTCATGATGTTCTCCATTTCCATCCATTTATTAGCAAATATCATAATTCCATTCTTCTTTATGGATGAGTAAAACTCCATAGTGTATATATACCACATTTTATTGATTCATTCATCTGTTGACAGACACCAGGGCTGGTTCCATAACTTGGCTATTGTGAATTGTGCTGTTATAAGCTTTTATGTGGTTGTATAACTATAGTATGCTGATTTTAGTTCTTTTGGAGAAATATCAAGGAGTGGGATATCTGGGTCATGTGGTAAGTCTATTCTTATCTTTCTGAGGAATGTCCATACCACTTTCCAAAGTGGTTGTACTAATTTGGAGTCCCATCAACAATATATGAATGTACCTTTTCTGCCAGCATTTATTATTACTTGTATTTTTGATGATTGCCATTCTAACTGGATTGAGATGAAATCTCAATGTGGTTTTGATTTGCATTTCTCTGATTGCTAGGGATATTGAACATTTTTTGTCCATTTGTATTTCTTCTTTTGAGAAATGTCTAGTTATTTTGCCCATTTATTAATTGTGTTATTTGTTTTTTTGGTGTTAAATTTATTTATTTATTTTTAAAATTTTTTACAGACTGCATTTTGATTCATTGTGCACAAATGGGGTACATCATTTCGTTTCTATGGTTGTACATGATATAGATTCATACCATTCATGTAATCATACATGTACAAAGGGTAATGATGTCTGTCTCATGCCACCATTTTTCATACCCCCCTCTCTCTCATTTCCTTCTACATAATCTAAAGTTCCTCCATTCTTCTTTCACTCCCCACCCCCTCACCCCCATTATATATCATCCTCCACTTATCGGGAAAACATTCAGCCTTTGGTTTTTTTGGGATTGGCTTATTTCACTTAGCATTATATTCTCCAATTCTGCTCATTTATCTGAAAATGCCATAATATTATTCTTCTTTATGACTGAATAATATTTTATTGTGCATATATACCACAGTTTCTTTATCCATTCATCTGTTGAAGGGCATCTAGGTTGGTTCCACAATCTAGTTATTGAGCTGCTATAAACATTAATGTGACTGTGTTACTGAAGTGTGCTGATTTTAAGTTCTTTGGGTACAGCCAAGGAGTTGAGATAGCTGGGTCAAATGGTGGTTCCATTCCAAGTTTTCTGAGAAATCTCCATACTGCTTTCCAGAGTGGCTGCACCAATTTGCAACCCCATCAGAAATGTCTGAGTGTACCTTTTTCCCCACATCCTCGCCAACACCTATTGTTGCTTGTATTCTTGATAATAGACATTCTAATTGGGGTGAGAGGAAATCTTAGGGTAGTTTTGATTTATTTTTTATTTCTTTTCTGTGGAACATCTCATTGAATATATTTTATAGTGTTGAATTAGTGACTATAAATTCTTTTAGTTTCTGCTTATCAAGGAAGGTTTTTATTTTTATTGAATTATGAAGGGTAGCTTTGTTGGATATAGTAATCTTGATTGGCATTCATTATCTTTCAGGATTTGGTATATATTGTCCCAAACACTCCTGACTTTTAGGGTCTAGACTGAAAAATCAGTAGAAATTATAATTAACTTACCTCTACATGTGACCTGCCATTTTTCTCTTGTAGCTTTTCAAACTACATTTTTTTCTTGTAGCTATCCTTAAAAATAAATTAATAAAACAAAATTCTATTCCTATTCTGTGTGTCAGGCATAGTAATTATAATTTGTCATGGAAGATCTTTTTTGACTTTACCATTTGTTGTTCTAAAAAACTTTGGTATTTGGATTTCCATCTCATTCTTAAGATTTGGAAAAAATTCTGATTTTATTGAAAAGGTTGTATCATCCTTTAGTATCTTAATGTTGGAATTTTGTGGGCTATTTGGGGTGTTTTTTTTTTTTCTTGGTTTTTCTTTTTGTTTGTATGCTGGAATGATTATCTCTTCTACTTTTATGCAAGGGACTATTTATGAGCCTCTTTCTCTTCAGTGCCTTAAGCTGGGAAAATATCCAAGAACTGCTACTCGCACCCAACCTGTGTCCTCTGCTGTGCCCAGTACCATCACCACTTTGATAGAGGATACTAAACCCTATTAACTGCAGTCACTTGAGAGCAAAGTCATGTACTAATAAACTTTAAGAAAAATGAACTTACTGAAAATGGTCTCCCCAGGTCTTTTAATATAGGTATACAATTGTAGTATTGTTCTTGAATAGGTTGAGAAATTAGTTATTAGTTATTATAAATACTTAATTATAAAAGTAGGGCTGCAACTGTAGCTCAGTAGTAAGAGTGCTTGCCTTGTGAGGCGTTGGTTTGATCCTCAGCACCACATAAAAATAACAAATAAAGTTATTATGTCCATCTATAGCTAAAAAATATTTTTAAAAATAAATGAAGGTATTGTCCATCTAAAACTAAAAAAAAATTAAAGATAATAAAATTGCTATCACACTGTAATAGGTTGAAAAGAGGAGAAAAAATGGACAAAGGGAAAAAGGAAAGAAAAGAGATAGAAAAGAATAAAGCAAACTAAGAAGAAAAATGGGGAATGCAGGGTTTGAAGTAGGAGGAGGTAATGCAAGAGGGAAAAAGAAAGACTAAGAGGAGCAAGTGTCAGCTGAACTAGGAAAAAAAAAAGAGCTCTAAAACATTAGAAGAAATACAAAGGGGTTGAAGACTGCAGTATCAAATAACTGGAAACATCTTTTGATTGAATAGAAAAAGTAATATCTGTAAGATCAAAATTGGCATTAGAGCTATTTATGATAACCCTTGCTGAGGTGGGGTTGTTTCTTTTTTTTTTTATTTTTTATTTATTTTTTATTTTTTTTTACGTTTACATAGGGTAATGATGTTTATTTTATTTTTTTCCCCTCCCCCCCACCCCTCCTACCCCTCTTTTCCCTCTACACAGTCCTTCTTTCCTTCATTCTTACCGCTCTCCTTAGCCTAACTCTAAACCTAACCCTAAACCTAATGCTAGCCCCTCCCACCCCCCATTATATGTCCTCATCCGCTTATCAGCGAGATCATTCGTCCTTTAGTTTTTTGAGATTGTCTTATCTCACTTAGCATGATATTCTCCAATTTCGACCATTTGCCTACAAATGCCATAATTTTATCATTCTTCATTGCGGAGTAATATTCCATTGTATAAATATGCGGGTTGTTTCTTTTTGAATTTCCTTATTGGGATTTCATCAGGATTTGGGACCTTTGGAAGATGCCTACCACTCCTTGGCTTTACCTCTAAGTTTCCCTGGTTGTGGAGGTATTGATCATGCCAGCTCACCTCAATTCTAGGAGACCTATCTGACCTTGGATGCTGCCAGGAACTTAATAAATTTCTCTTGGTTTGGAGGAGATGAGTCCTAATCATCTGTGACTTAGCTGTCAGGTTATTCCCTATCACCTATTGCAATCTTGTGAAGAAAAGTCTCCTGAAGAAACACTCTGTGTAAAATTTTGGAACGGACCCAACTTTTGACCCAGTTATCCCATTCCTCAGTTTATACCCAAAGGACTTAAAATTAGCATACTACAGTAACACAGTCACATCAATGTTTATAGCAGCTCAATTCACAATAACTAGATTGTGGAACCAACCTAGATGCCCTTCAACAGATGAATGGATAAAGAAACCATGATATATATACACAATAAAATACTATTCAGTCATAAAGAACAATAATACTATGGCATTTGCAAATAAATGGATGGAACTGGAGAATATTATGCTAAGTGAAATAAGCCAATCCCCAAAAAACCAAAGGTTGAATGTTTTCCCTGATAAGTAGAGGATGATATATAATAGAGGTGTGGGGGGGGTGGGGAGTGAAAGAAGAAAGGAGGAAATTTAGATTATGTAGAAGGAAATGAGAGGGAAGGGGAGTATGAAAATCATGAAATGAGACAGACATCATTACCCTATGTACATGTATGATTACACAAATGGTATGAATCTATGTCATGTACAACCATAGAAATGAAATGATGAACCCCATTTGTGTACAATGAACCAAAATGCAGTCTGTAAAAATAAAAAAAAATTAAAAAATAATAAAAAAAAGAAAAGCTCTGTGTATCCAGTGATGTCAAATCAGTGTAGGCTCCCCTGTGTATATTTCTGGAGTGTGGGGTGTGGTGGTCTAAGGTGGAGGTATTGTAGTCTGGCGCTGGATGGTGCTGAAGGGCTGCTGCATCCTCTGGAGTGCGTACGTCGCGGGTCAGTAGGCTGTATCTGGGCACATTGGGTTATGGCGGGTGCCTGAGATATGCTCCTCTGCAAGCCCCTTTATGGGGTGTACTTCTATCGTGTATGCATGAGGTTCTCTGCTGGCTGTTTGGGGTTATCCTCAGGAATTAACTCCATGCATCTGAATGAGGATTGAATTAACTGGCAATTCCAGGTCTCACAGCCATGGACCCTCTCACAGGTGCAGAGAAGTGGGGGGACAGGAGGTAATTTCCAGGTTGCTATGGTTTTCCTGCCAGTCAGTGCTTGTTTGTCAGTCTAGAGGTCTGAGTCAGTGTGCTTGAGGGTACTGACTCTGCTGGGTGCAGTGAAGCAGGGTGCAGGACTCAGGGCTGTCATTAACTGCTGTGGGATGCTGAGAGCCTGCTCCCCTCCACTGTGGCTTCTATGGAGTGGCGCTATCTAAATGCTTGGTGGCTTTCTGCTACTGTGGGGCCTGTTGGTGCAGGCTTCCTGTGGGCAGCATGTAGCACAGAAGCCTCCACTCTGGATGCTGCAGATCACACATTGTGATGAGTATGTCACCTGGTTCGTTTCCCCCTGAACTTCTTCAGAAGGTGTGTGGCCTGCTGGGTTTGAGCTTAATGCTCCCTGGAGTGATTTGGTCAGTTCCACCACACTCCCCTTGTCTGTGGTGAGGGGCAGGGTTAGTTAACAGTGATCCCTCTACAAATTCCTTCTAGACACATTACTAAGACAACCCATTTTGGAGGCATTCCTTATGGTTTTATTTATTACTATATATCTGTCAGTGGGGAGAAGCTGTATTGATTTAATATTTTCTAGGGAGCCTAGCTATCTATGGACTACAAAATGGCTGCCCTGCCTGGCATAACTTTCAGCCTACAATTTGGGCAAAGCTCTGTGATCTTCACTGTCTTTGTTGTTCCTATGCTGTATTAACTTGTTCTGCTTTTGTTTCAACTGTGTTAAGGAAATAACTTTCTGGGCTTTTCATCTACCTCTCACTCGGTTACACCCCTCAGGCTTCCAAGCCCACCTGGTCAGGTTTCAAGGTCAAGGACTTCTGTCCTTGTTTTCTAGTCTGGTAACCAAATTCCAGGTCTCTCTACGTCTCAAGCTATCCAAAATTGAGTTTTAGAGTGTTTCCTCTGTCACCCACCTGCCTTCAGTTGATCTTTCACTGCTTCATTTCTGGACTGTGGAGGAGTTGAAGTTTGCTGCCTAGATCTGCCCCACCATCTTCCTTTCTTGCCAGTGAATATCTTGGAGGAGAAGAAACATAAGGTGCCAAAGTGGGAGGTATGAATATATTTGGCAGAATGAAATACATTCCTGCATCAACAACAACACAACAGAATGCACCCTATCTCAGCAGCTACATACAATGAAAGCTTATCTACTATTTATAGTAGGGTCTATGAGCAACAGTAGGTATGGGAGTTTTTTTCTGTTTTGTCATTCAGGGATCAAGGCTGGAGGGGGACTGTGCTACTTTCAACAATGGGGGTCATTATCAGTTCAGTTTAAAGAAGGCATAGAGTGAGTATATATATTGCAGGTGTGGTTTTGGAGACAGGCAAATATAAGCAAAATAAAACATTAATGTGCTCTTAAATATTATTCACTTTGAAAGTCTGATTTTTTGGAGTCTCTTCTCAAGTCTCTCATCAATGTCTACCTTTTCCCACTCCTGCCCTTGGTTCTGCCTAAGAAGGTTCTTCATTGTGTCTCTTGGATTTTTCTTAGGGCTACTTACTCCTTTTCCACATGTTGTGATGCAGGCATTTTTTGAATCTCACCAGAAAATGACCACCAAGAAACAGACCTCTTCTTCAAGTGGTCTTTAAAGTTTATATGGACTGAAAACCTTAAGGTTTGAAGTTGTCCAGACAAACCCCAGGAGTAATAGTCACGTTCGTGTGTGTGAAGACAACACAATCTGCCATGAAGACCACCCAGACAACAATGATTGTGAGATGGACTGATTAATAGATGAATCCCCATTTAAGAGATATTCAAACACGAAAAAAACTCATGTCTGAACATCTTGGCTGAATAACATTTAAAATTTAAAGGATGAATGGGTTCCTTCAGGCTATTAAAAATATCAGATACCAACTTAATGGTTCATTTCTAAAAGGAGCCATGGAGTGGCATTCAAGGTAAAAGAAATAGTATTTCTGCTAGGACCTAAGAGGCTCTATACCCATCTTTGTCGTTCACCCACAGTTCAGTGAGGGGAAGGAAACTCTGTGAGTTTCATCTACTTCTGGTGAGGGCACTGATGTCTTCTATCTAATGCCTCTACTCAGCTTAGGACTTAAGTCAGGTTGACTCAGGAGGCTGAATATCATTCAACTCTGACCCACCAGCCTATGGTATGGAAATTCTCTTACTTCTGTGGGTTTCTGGTAGCCTGGGTGAACTGTGGGCATTGCAGGCCATGACATTGTAACTTTGTTCTAGGCTGGCATGTGTCTGCCCACTCTGCAGGACTGGACTGTGCTTGTTCTTCCTTCAGCCTCACATACCACATGAGGACGGGGCTCTGCCCTGGACCTCGGCACTATAGGCTAGATCTTACTATGTTACCTAACTCTTCCAAGTTTCCACTTGGAGAACAAACTCCTTCCCTTTTTTCTCCTTAGCAGCTGGCTTATTGAACACTTTGTACTTGTGTTCTATTACATGAACTTTGCACACATGTGGATACCAGTTAAAGACACCTCCGTACTGCCTAGTCCTCTGGAAGAGATTATGTGGGACTCCTTGATTTCCACAGGTCTTCATCAGTTTTCTTCAGCCTCATCTCACCATGATGCCCTGCCCTTCAGGCCAAGTGAAGGCCTGGATGGTTACAATGGGAAACTATCATTCAAGTCAAGATCTATTAGGGATGAACACAGATGGAACATAGAGACTTTCAAAAATTTGATTCCTTGAGGAGGTACTGTCTCTAGAGAAGAGCCACCTGAGGTTTTCAGAGAGTTCCAAAGTCATATTAAAATGAGAGGATGTCAAGAGAGTAATGTTTTAAAGATTAGATGGGACTTCAGAGACTCATTAACTTACATATTGAGTGGCCAGTGACTATTTAACTTTGTCTTACTTGTGGAATTTACAGCCATCACAAGTGAATTGTTAAACTGTGCTCCCAAAAGCCCATAACTGGGAACTGTTAAGATTAAATTATTAACAAGAAGCCATATTTATAGAACAGATGAGATTCTAAAATCTGGTTTTCTGAAGTGTTTAATTAAAATGACCTATTTAATTTTTTTCCTTTTTTGCTTTGTTCCTTTTATTATCATCCTAAATTAAAAATCTTGATTCTATGACTTTATTTTATTAGACTTATATTTGTTTGACTTCAAATCACTCATGAATTGCAGAAATAATTATGACCATTTGATTATTATTGCCATAGTTTTATAGGACTTCTGCCATATTTCAGAATATTCTACCTCCAAATCTTTGCACATTATTGTGTATGTGACAGTCCTTTCTTAGATTTTTTCCCCCACATTTATTGATGCACTATAGTTGTACATAATGATGGGATTTATTGTTACATGTTTGTACATGCACATAATATAACAATATAATTTGGTCAATATTATTTTCTGGCACTTGCCCCTTCCTCCCTGCCTCTCACTCTTAGGTCTCTTTCCTCTATTTCCTTAGATATTTTATAATGGTGTTTTAAGATAGTTTGGGGGAAGTTTCATTTAACTGCTACCAAATATTCACCCAACTAAATCATCAGGAATTAGACAGCATGAAATTATATCTCATTCTCTGAGAAGTCCCACAGACCCGGTTTAGAAGTTCATGTAGTGACAGAATCCAGGTTCAATTTCCAGCAGAGCCAGAATGACTTGGAAGTGGGGAAAACACAGTAGCTTTTTAATATAAAATTGTATTTATCCTTCCTCCAAATCAGTAGGCTCTGGTATAAGATCTGACTTATCATACATCCAAACAGAGCCTTTAAGGTGGTCTTTTAAATTCTTTTAAGGAGGTCTTTTAAGGAGTTTCTTTTTCTCTTTCTCTTCTGGAGTAGTGATAGTGCCTCGCTTTTTCATCTTCCTCCTCCTCCTCCCTTTCTACTTGATTTTGTTTCACTTTTACTCTGATTCTAAGAGAACTATCTTGCAAGTTAGGTGCCTGAAGCATCAGTCTGCAAATAAAAAGGGCTGTTTATTCTAACACAAGGAGAACATGGGATTCATTATACTTTCGTTTTCAGACTAGAGTCCTGGGATACAGTGTAAAACTGAAGGGGAGACATAATCCTGGAGAAAGCACCAGGGGATAAGCTGAAGATGGGCCTTTGCCTAAAATCTGCCATGACAATTTAAGTTGTGTGTGAAGGGAGATTGTAGAGGAAAGAAATGGCTATATGCAAAGCTTACACAATAGGTGTGTGAACACACATATTCCCACTGGCTCCTAACCAGAATCTATCCAAGTAGAGCTGTCAGGATTAATTACTTGGATTTTGCATAGAGACTGCAAAATAAAAAACCTCTGTGAGTGCCAAGTGTTATCAGTTTCCATCACGACTTAGGTATTTGGTGGAACAGTTCACGGATTAGACATTTTCAGGAAATCTAAATCTTGTTGACCTCTCTTTCTCTCAGACTTTCTTTTCTGAGAAAAGAAAGTTCAATGGATTGTGCTTCTTTGTTGCTCCATTTTTGTTTTTTAACTTGTTACCTTCCTTCTATCTTGTACTTTATTCTGGCCTTTGTTTTGCTTCTGTGTGCTTTAGGTTAAAGGCACATACGTCCATACGTCCACTGCATACGTAACCAGAAATCTGTTAGGATAAATGGGAAATGAAGTTTTAGGGAAAATCTTAGACATTGTCTTGATTATTGTTCATGGGCTAATTTTTCCTTTCCTAATGGAGTTCTTTCCCCATCCCAACCCAAGTTGCAGCATCTTGCAAAGGGGAAAGGCTGGTGCTCCATAAACATCTACAAAAGAATGGTCACATCTGCAAGAAAAATGAAGGCATGCCCCCTTCATTCACCAATGCATAGACAGTACTTTCTAAGAAACACTTTGCTGTTTTCTGTAAGCAACACAAGTTCATTAAGTTTTGTTAAGATCTGCATTGGTACTAGTGATGCAAAAATAAATGTGTGAGTTGGCTGTCAATCATATAATGAATACTTGAGATGATTAGCTTATAAAGAAAAAGGGTTTACTTTGGATCACAGTTTTGGAGGTTTCAGTACATGATCAGTTGGGCCTGCTCAGTGAGGCCTATGGCAAGGTACTATACCTTGGTGGAAGTGTGTGGTGGAGCTGTACTGCTCAACACATGGCCAGGAAGTAAAAAAAGAGGAATATGCCAGGTCCCCACAGTTCCATTTGAGGGCACATCCTCAGTGACCTAAAGATCTCCCAGTAGGCCCCACCTCTTGAAAGTTCCACCCCCTCCCAATAGCTTTACCACATGGGTCTTTGAAGGATGATCAAGATTCCAACTATAGCAATGGCTAGGATAGGTTTCTTGGTTTTAAGTGGTCCAAATCCATATAGAAGGATAAATAAGAAAATCAATAGTCAGCTTATAGTGTCACAAGTGCCAGAAGGCAGTATGCAGAGGCCAGTTCAGCACTGCTGTTGCTCCTTTAATGATAACTTCTTATTCTTCTTCAATCTCAATCATTCTCTGTAGTCTACATTCTCTCCTTTTGGAGAGTTTATTCAATCTTTTTATTCTGTCTTCCATATGTTTTCACCTCTCATTTTTCACTGATTTACTTCTTTTTTCTGCACTCTAGGAGATTCACATAGACCTACTTTTCAGTGCATGCTCAATTGACTTTTCAGAATTTTCTAAGTCATTACTTTATCTGTCCATCATACAGACTTTTTTCTTCCCATGTACAATTGTATTTTCTCCATTATGAATTTAATGGCTTTGGTGGAACTATAGAATCTCTCCCCTAACATCAAACCAATTAAACAAACAAACAAACAAACAAAAAACTAGTAAAAAATAAACAGTCATATCTCAGGCTCAATCTGGAATTGGACCTGAAAGTGATTAATTTTCCAAGAGTAGAGGATTTACCTTGGGATTGACTGAACAAAGAGAGGAAAAAAGAATTTTGTTTGTTTCCTTCCTTTTTTTAAAAAAAATTTTTGTGGGGGTCTGGGTCATGGTACCAAGTAGCCAGGGCCTACATCGTTAAGAAATTCAGTAGAAAAAAAAGCTGCTTAAGATACTTCTTTTAAAGAAAGAAGACTTAAGTTGTCCAAGATTCCATTCCAGTTTCTCGACACAATAGGCGCTCCTTAAATAAAGTCCTGGGTTGGTGCAGAGAATTGGCAACTGTCATTTGCTGGGCGGAAAATATACTGTTTTGAAACATAAAAAGTAAAGAGATTCATTGTAATAGAAAGAAATCAAAAAGTAGCAGCAGGAAAAGTCTGGTTGGCCTACTAAGAGCTTGTTCAGTGTGGGCTTGGTCAATGAATATTTTAATAACAGTCAAGTCTGCCAACCTATTTGGTCCCTGAAACTCAGGGGCTAAACTATCAGTGATTATGAAATCACTTATGGCCAAGGATGAGGAGAGCCTGCTTCACTCTGATTTTGAAATGAGTACGTGTCTGGAGATGAGTGTGGTGATCTTACAACTACCAAAACTTCAGAACCTCAGTTGCGTTTCTGCTTTGATCTCTTTTTCTCATATTTATTATATTTCTGGGAACGTTTTCCTCTACCAGAAGTAATTCATTATTTTTTTATAGAAGAGGAAAGGGTTTTTTGGTGGTATACTCTCAGTTTTTGTTTATTCATAAATGACTCCATTCTTGTTCATAAGCATGATGTTTGTGGTTAAAAACTTTTGCATTGACAATCATTTTATCTCAACACCTTGAAGATTTTATTCCACTGCATTCTAGATTCTACTGCTGCTCAGATGATCCATTCTCCTTTGTGCTTGAAGAATTTTTTTCTTGCTTTAGTTGTTTACGACCTTTATCATGATATATTTAGGGTAGATTTGTTTTTACTTTTCCTGCCCTAAAATATCTTGGGCTTCCAATATCTGTAGATCCATATTATGTATTGGCTATAATAGATAAAAAAAATAAGCTGTTTTAAAGGATTGCCTCTCCTTATTGTTTTTGTTCTGTATTTTGGGGGAGATGCATGATATACTTTTTCATTCAGTGCCCACTTAACATCTCTCTCTCTCTTTTAATTACAAATGTTAACATACAAATCATGCAATTTAATGGGTATCACTTTGACATCTCCAAACATGCATAGACCATGCTTAATCACATCTGCCTCCCTTATAACCTCTTATGTCCCCTTCACCACACTCCTCCTGGTCCCATTCTCTTTCTCTAATGGCTCCTCTTCTACTTTCAGGTCACATTATTATTATTATTATTATTATTATTATTATTTTCCTAGTTACCACATATTAGAGAAAACATATAACACTTGTTTTTATATGTCTGGCTTATTTCATTGAACCCAATGACCTCCAGTTTTATATATTTTCCTGCAACTGACGTGATTTTATTCTTCTTTATGGCTGAATAGCATTCCATTGAATATATAATACCATATTTTCTTTCTTTGTTCATTTGTGAATGGAAACCTAGACTGATTCCCCTAACTTGGCTATTATGAATAGTGCCACAATAAAGATAGGTATGCAAGTATCTTTTTGTTTGCTAACTTCATTTCCTTCAGATATATACTAAGGGATGGTATAGTTGGATCATATGTAGTAGTTCTATTTTATTTATTTATTTTTTAGGAAACTCCATAGAGTTTTCCATAGTGGCTATAATGATTTACATTCCCATCAAAAGTATATAAGGGTTAATATTTCTTCACATCCTCACCAATATTTTTATTTATTTGTTTATTTTTTGACAATAATCATTCTGACTCTGGTGAGATGGGATCTCAAGATATTTTTGTTTTGCCTTTTCCTGGTTCCTAGAGGTTGAACATTTTTTCATATATTTATTGGCTATTTGTTCTTCTTTTGAGAAGTATCTGTTCATATTGTTTTTTTAATTGTATTATTTCCTGTTTTAATGTTAATGTTATGTTTTCAAGGTTTCTTTTTTTTTTTTTTTTTTTTTTTTTTTTTTTTTGGTGGTACCAAGGATTGAACCCATGGGCACTTAACCACTGAGCCACATCCCCAGCCATATTTTGTATTGTATTTAGAGACAGGATTTTGCTGAGTTGCTTAGGACCTTGCTAAGTTGCTGAGGCTGGCTTTGAACTTGTGATCCTCCTGCCTCAGCCTCCAGAGCTGCTGGGATTACAGGCATGTGCCTTGGTGCCTGGCCAGTTTTTGAGTTCTTTACTTATGCTGAATATTAATTCTCTGTCAGTTCAATAACTGGCAAAGATTTTCTCCCATTCTGTGGGTTGACTCAGTCGATTGTTTCCTTTGCTATGCAAAAGGAAATTAATTAATTTGGTGTAATCCCACTTGTCAATTTTAGCTGAGGTGTTCTATTCAGGAAATTGTTGCTGTGCCAATATCTTGAAGTGTTTCCTCTAACAGTTTCAGAATTTCAGGTCTTATGTTAAGGTCTTTGATCCATTTTGAGTTGACTTTTGTACAGGATGGGCGAGAGGGATCACATTTCAATCTTCTACATGTAAATTCCCAATTTTGCTAGCGCTGTTCATTGGAAAGGATGTCTTTTCTCTAATGTATGTTTTGAGCATGTTTGTCTAGAATCAGATGGCCATTGATGCTTCAGTTTATTTTGGGTCCTCTGTTTTATGCCATTGATTAATGTGTCTGATATGCCTGTACCATGTTGTTGTTGTTTTAGTTCTTCTGTTTTTATTCAATGATTTTTCTTTTTCTTTATTATTTTTTAATATATTTTTAGTTGTCGATGGACCTTTATTTTATTTATTTATGTGCGGTGCCAAGAATTGAACCCAGTGCTTCACACATGTTAGGCAAATGCTCTACTACTGAGCTACACCCCAGTCCACTCAATGGTTTTTCTTGATCAGTTGGCAAACAGTAGGTTTATATAAGGTGATTTTTTTTCCCTGTAGTGTTGTGATCATGCATGTATATAGGGTGATAATGTCCCTCATTCCCCCACCCTTCCCATCCATGTTGTTTCTGTTGCTAAGGTTTTGTGGTATATTTTGAAATCAGGTACTATGATGGTTCTAGCATTGCTCTTTTTTTGTTCAGAATTGTTTTGGTTATGTGGAATCTTTTGTGGTTCTATATAAATTTTAGGGTTGTTTATATTTAGTTCTCTGAAGAACAATATTGGTATTTTGATGAGAATTGCATTGAATCTGTAGATTACTTTCAGTAGTACGGCCATTTTAACAATATTAATTCTCCCAATTCTGAACAGGGGAGGTCTTTTCATCTTGTAGTGTATTTAATTTCTTCCTTCAGTGTTTTATGATTTTCATTGAAGAGGTCTTTTACGTACTAGGTTAGGTTTATTCTTTTTTTTAAAGTTATTTTTATATATATTCTCAGTTGATGGACCTTTATTTTATTCATTTATTTATATGCAGCCCTGAACATTGAACCCAGTGCCTCACACATGTCGGGCAAGTGCTCTACCACTGAGCCGCAACCCCAGCCCATGGTTAGGTTTATTCTTATCCCTCTTTTTAATTTCCCATCTTTCTATGTTGTAGTATAGTGATTTTTTTAATGCATCTAATGTTTTACCAAATCTTCCTTCAGATGTACCTAATCTATTGTTTAACTTTTTTTTTTTTGTGTGGTACTGGGGATCGAACTCAGGGCTTTGTGCTTGCGAGGCAAGCACTCTACCAGCTGAGCTATCTCCCCAGCCCTGTTGTTTAACTTTTAATTCACAAAATGTCTACTTATTTATGAAGATATAATAGAGATAAAATGCAAAAGATAATAATGCCCCTATGCCTTAGCTACCTAAGTTCTCTTCCACTGAGTGGTTAAAAACCTTTTTTATTGGTACATTATAATTATACATAATAGTGTGTTCATTATGCCATCTTTGTACATACACATAATTTGATCGATCTCATTCCCCACTACCTTTCCTTTTTGCTGTTTTTTTTTTTCAACCTGTTTCAATGACCAAGTCTTATCCTTATATTGCATGAATGTCAGTGGCATTTGACATGGTCAGTCAACCCTTTTTGTTTCTGATCTACCCTTTGCTCCCTGAATTCTCCTTCTCCTTTGCTGAGTTCTCTTTTTATCCCTAATATTATTGTCTGAGAACTCCATGGCTTGGTCTTGATCTCCTTTTCTTTTCTATCCACACTTACTCCATTGGCAATGTAAGCCAGGTTCATAGAGTTAGATACCATCTATGCATTGACAATAGTTAAATTATGTCTCCTTCATAAATGATCACTCAAGCTCGACTCCTATAACCAATTACCTTCTTGACCTTTCCACTTGAATATATAATAAAAGCTCAAAATCAATGTGCCAACACCAGAAATCTAGATTTTTCTCAAAAACCTGCTCCTGAAACCTTCCCCATCTCAAGTGAAAGTTTAATTCTTTCTGATGTCCTGTTATAAAACCTGCCTAAATTTTGAAACTATTCTTTTAAAATTTTTGCATTCTATTTGACTAAAAGTGAAATAATTTTGTTCTAACTTTATTTCTCTGATTACTAATGATTTTGAGTTCATTTGTTAACATTTTTTGGTTGGCTCATCTATATGCTCCATAATCATCTTTAGACTATTTTTTTGAAATTGGATTTTTACTCTTTTGGTTCATTAACATTTTCTTTTATATAGAAACTTCAGTGTCTGAGCCCAGGATGAATTATTTGGATCTAAAGGATATGGTTGTGAAATCTACTATGAGGAAATACATGCTAATTATTTGGGGGCCAGGAAGGCATCCTGATTGTTTTTACTTAGAGTAAATCTTCAGTGGACAAACTGTTGCAGATTACCCAAAATGGAAAGAGACATGGACCAAAGGAGGCCCCTATTTGTCATTTCTGTGAAGCTCAGTTCTTTGAACATTTCTTAGAATATGAGCAATCTGCTCTACTTTTAAACTTCCTGGTGATTGGGACACTGACTCTCCTTGATTTCTCCTGTATGTTAGCCAGCTTTCCATCACTATGGGAAATACCTGAGAAAAAAACAACTTATAAAAAAAAAAAGGTGATACTGTATGACTATTGAGTATAGACACCAGCTGTGATTTAATGACTAAAACTCCACTAGTGGAAATGCCAACATATCCTTAGATCTAGACTGGGAAGTCAAAACAGGCATGCCCAGAATGCTTCCAATGTAAGGATGTTTCAAAACAGAGAAGGACATTCTTGAGCAACTTTAAGTATTGCAGCAGGATGTTTCAAAACAGAGGAAGACATTCTTGACCAACTTTAAGTATAGCAGCAGGAGGTTTCAGTCCATGGTCAGTTGACCCTTTTGCTTTGAGCCTGTGGTGAAGCAGCACACTGTGGCAAGAAGCTCATGGCAGAGCAAAGCTGATCATCTCAGGGTCACAAAATGAAAGAGAAAAAGAGAAAGGGACAGGTACACACCTGTCCCCTTCAAGAGTACATACCCAATAACCAAAAGACCTCCCTCCAGTCCCCACCAGTTAGATTCATATCCTCCCAATACTACCACCCTGGTGACCAAGTCTTTACCACATGGGCCTTTGAGGGATATTTTAAATCCAAACTAAAGTAACCTGTTTCCCTCTTTTTTTTTTCATCCTGTTCTGATTTCTAGGTAGTTGTAAACTCCAAATTGGAATATTAATGTGGGTTATAATTAAACTAACTTCCTGATCTCGCCTCTGCTTCATTACCCTTGAAATGGCATACTCTAGACTAATATTTTAATGAGGAAAACATCTGGTCCATTTTTATATTCATATGGATACTGAATTTCCTGTTATCCTTATGCTTAGGGAATTGCCTTGGGAATAACCTTCTGGCATAGAATCCTGACTGCCGTGTATTTGTTGTTAGTCAATTGAAGAAGAAATTGGAACCTGGTCACATTTTGTTGTTGTTGTTATTATTATTATTGTTATCATTATTATTCTCACAAACCCTCCCATTGAGGCCAGACAATGGGATGTTGGTTGCTCTGGGAAGTTGAAGTTATAAGCACAAGTATTTTCATCCATTTCTTCAACTATGTGTTGTGAAGTCAAGAGAGTTTGTAGGCAGTGGATCATGGACTATTGAGTGGTCAGTCAAGGCCAAGGTGGAGGCAATCTGCTTCCCCCAGAGAGATGCCATCTTTATTAGTTTCATGTATGGAGATTTTTCTTGATAGAGGGTTTCCATAGTTTTTGTTTATTATTTAGTGAAATGTAGTGGTCAATTGCAATCACTTTATTGTGAATGTAAATCAATTACAACTTTTTGATTAAAATTTTATTTTGTATCACCTAGAGATTGCCTCCATTGAAGCTATAATAGATACTATGATGAGTGAGACTACCCTTGCTTTTGGCATGTTTCACAGTACAGTAGGAAATATAGCACACAATACATGTCATGTGTGCCTGCACATGCATACAGAAAAATCTCCCAAATACCAAGGACAATATTTAAATGAAAGGAAATTTATAATGTGAGGCATGGTAAGTTGATGCATCATAGTGCACAAAAGTTAGGATTTTGGAATCTACTGACCTTGGTTCAGATCTATGCCCACTTGTATCAAAAATAATACTGACTATGCAGAGTTGGTGTGAGAACTAAATGGGATGATCCATGGGAAATCATAGTTACTACGCTGTTAATAAATGTTATTTTCTTTTCCTTTCCTCTGATCCTTTCCATCTTGCACAGATATTAACTACCTATCCCCATCAATCCAGTTCACACTCTTAAGTTGTAAGCTCTAAAATTTTCTAGTATATTTGCGTATACGTGTCTACACACACACACACACACACACACACACACACATTCTGCATACTGTATTTCTTTTTTTTTCATTAAAAGTGTTTTCAATTTTTGTTAAAATAGATTCCAAGAATAATGCATTCACATATATACAGTTAAACTTTTTACTCTTTTTTTTATTATTGTAAACAAATGGGATACATGTTGTTTCTCTATTTGTACATGGAGTCAAGGCATACCATTTATGTAATCATAAATTTACATAGGGTAATGTTGTTTGATTCATACTGTTATTTTTTTCCCTTCCCCCCACCCCTCCCACCCCTCTTTTCCCTCTATACAGTCCTTCCTTCCTCCATTCTTACCACCCTCCTTATCCCTAATCCTAAACCTAACCCTAACCCTAACGCTAACCCCTCCCATCCCCCATTATATGTCCTTATCCGCTTATCAGCGAGATCATTCGTCCTTTAGTTTTTTGAGATTGGCTTATCTCACTTAGCATGATATTCTCCAATTTCATCCATTTCCCTGCAAATGCCATAATTTTATCATTCTTCATGGCGGAGTAATCTTCCATTGTATATATATGCCACAGTCTCTTTATCCATTCATCAACTGAAGGGCATCTAGGTTGGTTCCACAATCTGGCTATGGTGAATTGAGCAGCAATGAACATTGATGTGGCTATATCTCTGTAATATGCTGATTTTAAGTTCTTTGGGTATAGGCCAAGGAGTGGGATAGCTGGGTCAAATGGTGGTTCCATTCCAAGCTTTCTGAGGAATCTCCATACTGCTTTCCAGAGTGGCTGCACTAATTTGCAACCCCACAGCAATGTATGAGTGTACCTTTTTCCCCACATCCTCGCCAACACCTATTGTTGCTTGTCTTCTTGATAATCGCCATTCTAATTGGTGTGAGATGAAATCTTAGTGTAGTTTTGATTTGCATTTCTCTTATTACTAGAGATGTTGAACATTTTTTCATATATCTGTTGATTGCTTGTATATCTTTTTCTGTGAAGTGTTTCCTTAGCCCATTTGTTGATTGGATTATTTGTAATCTTGGTGTAGATTTTTTTGAGTTCTTTATAGATTCTGGAAATTAGCGCTCTATCTGAAGCATGAGTGGCAAAGATTTTCTCCCACTCTGTAGGCTCTTTCTTCACATTACTGATAGTTTTCTTTGCTGAGAGAAAGCTTTTTAGTTTGAATCTATCCCAGTTGTTGATTCATGCTTTTATTTCTTGTGCTATGGGAGTCCTGTTAAGGAAGTCTGATCCTAAGCCGACATGTTGAAGATTTGGACCTACTCTTTCTTCTATAAGATGCAGGGTTTCTGGTCTGATTTCGAGGTCCTTGATCCATTTTGAGTTGATTTTTGTGCAGGGTGAGAGATAGGGGTTTAATTTCATTCTGTTGCATATGGTTTTCCAGTTTTCCCAGCACCATTTGTTGAAGAGGCTATCTTTTCTCCATTGCATATTTTTGGCCCCTTTGTCTAGTATGAGAAAATTGTATTTATTTGGGTTTGTGTCCATGTCCTCTATTCTGTACCATTGATCTACCTGTCTATTTTGGTACCAATACCATGCCATTTTTGTTACTATTGCTTTGTAATAGAGTTGAAGATCTGGTATTGCGATACCCTCTGCTTCGCTCTTTCTACTGAGGATTGCTTTAGCTATTCTGGATTTTTTATTTTTCCAGAAGAATTTCATAATTGCTTGCTCTATTTCTGTAAGGTACATCATTGGGATTTTAATTGGAATTGCATTGAATCTGTATAGCACTTTTGGTAGTATGGCCATTTTGACAATATTAATTCTGCCTATCCAAGAACATGGGAGATCTTTCCATCTTCTAAGGTTTTCTTTAATTTCTTTCTTTAGTGTTCTGTAGTTCTCATTGTAGAGGTCTTTCACCTCTTTTGTGAGATTGATTCCCAAGTATTTTATTTTTTTCGATGCTATTGTGAACAGGGTAGTTTTCCTAATTTCTCTTTCTGAAGATTCATCACTTATATATAAAAATGCATTGGATTTATGAGCATTGATCTTGTAACCTGCTACTTTACTGAATTCACTTATGAGTTCTAAAAGTTTTCTGGTGGAATTTCCAGGTTCCTCTAAATATATAATCATGCCATCAGTGAACAGGGATAGTTTGAGTTCTTCTTTTCCAATTCGTATCCCTTTAATTTCTTTGGTTTGTCTAATTGCTCTGGCTAGAGTCTCAAGGACGATATTGAATAGAAGTGGTGAAAGAGGGCATCCCTGCCTTGTTCCATTTTTAGGGGGAATGCTTTCAGTTTTTCACCATTTAGAATGATATTAGCCATGGGCTTAGCGTAGATGGCCTTTACAATGTTAAGGAATGTTCCCACTACCCCAATTTTTTCTAGTGTTTCAAGCATGAAGGGATGCTGTATTTTATCGAATGCTTTTCTGCATCTATTGAAATAATCATGTGATTCTTAACTTTAAGTCTGTTGATATGGTGAATGACATTTGTTGATTTCTGGATGTTGAACCAACCTTGCATCCCTGGGATAAAACCCACTTGATCGTGGTGCACTATCTTTTTAATACATTTTTGGATGCGATTTGCTAAAATTTTGTTGAGAATTTTTGTGTCGATGTTCATTAAGGATATTGGTCTGAAATTTTCTTTCCTTGATGTGTCTCTGTCTGGTTTAGGTATCAGGGTGATATTGGCTTCATAGAATGAGTTTGGGAGGGTTCCCTCCTCTTCTATTTCATGGAATACTTTGAGAAGTATTGGAATGAGCTCTTCTTTAAAGGTTTTGTAGAACTTGGCTGAGAACCCATCTGGTCCCTGACTTTTCTTTGTTGGTAGGCTTTTGATCATACTGTATTTCTTATTTGATTTGTCTTATAAAGGACATTCTGACTCCTTCATGGTGTGTATTATAGCATCAGGGTTGTTCCCTGACATCTGCAACATAGAATAACATCTACTACTTTTTGTGTCAAAACCATATCTGCCCCGCAACATAAAAGTACCCAGCATGACAGTTATACACTGACTGTGAAATCTCTGGAACCCTGAAGGTTTTTCTTTTTTCTGGTTTATTCTAGGGGAATATGAAATTTCTGCTTATGTTCATGGAAATGAAGAGATGACCAAAAGTACCTTAGAGACACTCCCCTCCACTCCAGTATGTCTACTAAAAATATAACTAAAAGTTCCTTTGGAGGAGATTTGCAAAAGACCATTGGATATTATAATTCTCATGTATTCTAATTCTCTTCTGCAAATGATTCCTGGATATTCCAATCTAATGAATGAAGTTTGAGCTCAAGTTGAAACTATGTCAACAGCAAAGTATAATAGTTTGAAACAAAACCAAGGGGAGGTTTTCTTGAAGACAGAAGACAAAGGAGAAAATAAAAGAAAAAAGCAGAAAAAAAAATGCAGGCCTTTTGCCAGTCTAAAAAGGAAAATCCATATTATCTGCTAAGTTTACTTTCAGAGATTTATGTTCTGAGTCTACAGTAATTCTTCTAGCTAAAATAGTACACTTTGCCCAAATACGCATTTAAATAAACTATGACTAATCTAATTATAAAGAAAATATTTTTCACATCATATAGAATTAAAAAAACTTTCAAAAGCTTGGTAAATATATTTACTATTTCTCATAACATCTTAGGAACTTAAACTGCTTTTGGCATGTGGCTTAGACACAGCATTGTTTGGGTTCCAATAATACTTGTTATCAAAATGTTACCAAATAGATGCTAGGACACAAGAAAATATCTTCAGGACTTGATGGGTTCTTAACTTTTCCACTGGCTGCAATAATTATTACATGGAGCTCACCATAGTGGCTGGATGCTAACTTATTCCCAGGCACTGAGGTGGGATAGTGTGGGCAGAAGAAAACTAAGAAGCTTCCAGGAAACTTCATGCTTAACTAGTCCTGAGCACAGGAAAAAAACATTATAGAGCATTTTGAACTTTTAGGAGTCATGTGAAATCTTTTTAAATACTGCCATTTTTAGTGCTCAATAAAGGAATGATCCATGTCATGGATACAGTTCATTCCTGCCTTTCACTTTAACTTGGATTGGTTCCTGCTTTTCAGTTCTTGATGGTTCAATGTCAAATATGTTTTCTTTTAATGATGAAAAGTAGAGAGATTGGCTTGTATAGAACTTTGCCAACTTTAGAAACACAGATTTCTTTTCTTGTGAAGAGAGTTGTAAACTCAACTGGTTATAATAATAATAATGACAATAGAGTAGTATGCTAGGTGATAGGCAATTATTTAAGTTGGAATACATGTGAACTTATTTAGTCCTAACAGCAACACCATGCAATAGATGATATTGTTATCTGTGTTTTACAGATGAGAAAACTGAGGCTAATACATGTAATTGACTTGGCTAATATCATATAGTAAGCAGTTGAGTTTGGACTTGAAGTCAGTAACCAGAAGATGGATAACACAATCATGCATGTTTTGCAGAACTGGGTATCATTGGCATGGGAGACTCTTGGAGATACAGGATATGTATTAGTTTCCTGTCACTATAACAAAATACCTGAGGTAATTAATTTTAAAGGGAAAAAAAGGTTTATTTTGGCTTACAATTTTGGAGGATTCAGTCCATAATCATTTGGTTCAATTGCTTTGGGTCTGTGGTGGGGTGGCTCATCATGGCAGGAGTGTGTAGTAGAATAAAATATCTCACCTCCTCATGAACCAGGAGAGCAAAAGAAAAAAAAAATCTTCTATTTAAAGGGTGCTTCCAATGACTTAAGGACTTCCCACATGCTTCACCTTCTAAAGTCTCTACTACCTTCCATTAGCACTACCCTGGGAACTAAGTCTTTAACATGTGAGCTTTTGGGAGACCTTCAAGTTCTAAACTGTAGAAAGCTTATTGTACCCACATACAGTTGACTTGTTTTCAGGACTTTGGGTAGGAGAATTTAAAGTTCATGAAGCTTGACTCTATTTCCTGTGGCGTTTGCTCTCTTTCCTGTTCAGGTCCACCGCTAAGCTTAACTGGTGATATTTAAAAGAATGAATGGACTTCTTATGTCTAACAGGTTCTTGACTCTTTGATTTCTCCTCTTGACCATGATTCCCATAAGCCTTACCGGTGTGATTTCATATGCTTTAGGAGAAAACCAAGGCTGGTGTGTGATATATCATCTACTGTGTCAACCAAG
Source organism: Sciurus carolinensis (assembly GCF_902686445.1). Taxonomy (NCBI): domain Eukaryota; kingdom Metazoa; phylum Chordata; class Mammalia; order Rodentia; family Sciuridae; genus Sciurus; species Sciurus carolinensis. The sequence continues at coordinate 63,440,904 of NC_062224.1, forward strand.
GCTTACTCCACTCCAGTGGAGTAGATCACAGGTCTTTGATCACATTTTCTAAAGTCTAATTTGTGTTTTGTATCAAGTGACAGGGCATAGTCTTGACCTGGAGATTTGTGGCTTCATTATCTTTTTCTTCCTTTAAAAATAAATTAAGTAAGATTGGTGCACCCAGTAGATACTTTTGCCTTGGAAGTTTCCTCTCAAAGAAACAAAGCATCTTTTCAAAGCATCTTGTACCTTTGGAATGATTGGGGTCTATGAGAACCCAGACAGAAGCAATGACAAACAAGTGCTAGGTGTAAAAATGAAGGATCAACTAGAACTTGGATGATTCCATGTTAAAACAAAAAAGCATGGTAATTATTTTTTCAAAATCTATGCATGCAAGATTAGAAGAATAGAATATTCCAGAAAAGAAGTGATAACATGCAATGAATTTGAAGTGCAGTCAGAGAACGGGTGAATAAAATTGTGCCTGTTATGCATTCAGCTCCTGGTTATACAAGTAACTCCTGGAAATGGGCTGGGCAGGAAAAAGTAAAATGTGACATCTAGACCAGAATATAAAGATCACAGTATATGTCTTATGGGAGAAACCAAGAGGAATGAGCATCCCAATTAGAAGGAAACACATTATACAAACTTAAATAAGGAACAATGACAATATTAAAAATAACATAGTAGCTTGTAATTAAAAACAATTATGACTACGGTCTCATATCAGGGGTCCCCCAAACCACCCAGGGTTCAGTGATTCACCAGGATGATTCATATAGTTGTACTCAAGGTTTAGATTTATTACAACAAAAGAATCAAAAGCAAAATCAGCACAGAGGAAAGATGTATAAGTCCAGAGGAACCAGTACAAGTGTCTAAGCTCTTTCCCAATGGAGTCACACAGGACCTGCTAATTCTCCCAGCAATGAGTGGTGAAAAAAGTGTGAAATGTTGCCAATCAGGGAACCTCAATAGAGACTCAGCACCCAGGGGCACACAGGGTGTTCATCATTTAGGCATCTTTTGCCAAGCACATATCAAGATTCTAGACTTCCAGAAGGAAAGCAGATAGTCAGCAGAAACCATATTGTTTATGTAAACTGTTTAGATACTGTGAGCCACCATTCAGTTAAGGTTGCAAGAACAATCCTAAAATCCAAGTTCCCAGATGCCAACCAGAGACCAACCTTGTAAGAATACCTCTCTAAGGATATCCTGCTATGTTCTCTTTTCTGCATAACTGGCAGGTAGCAAGACTGGTGAACTCTAAAGATAAGCTTATTAGAAGTGATGGAGCAATGGGATTTCTGAAGTTCAACTTGAGTCTCCTAAGAGGAAACAGACTCCAAGTCAAAGTAGCCTTGAAGTGATATGACAAAACATGGATGACAGTGTCCCACTTCAATGAGACTGCCAGATGTGTGATTACTTCGTCCATTCCCACTTTCCAACCCTGTCTTTGTTTTGCACATAACTGGGAAAGGCACTTAAATATGAACTCTAGTACTTTAAAATGACATAAGAAATTTTCTTTTGGCTTAACATTAACAAATTCTTTGGCCTACTGGGGTGAAAGCTACTATCCAAAGGTGGAGTTCTTAGCAGACTCTTCAAACATGTAGGCATTTCAGAACTGCACTGGCAATGTCCATATAGGGGTTTTTCTTCCTTATGTCTGTTAGTTGTTAATGTTACATGTTCAAACATTGTGTCTAAGTTTGTTTCTATGGAGACTCTGAACGTGGTATGTCAAGAGTGTCATTAAACCTGAACTTCTCTAAATTCCATACTTCTGGCCTCATAAATGGCTGAATGAGATTTTTTTTTTAGTCTTTAGAAAGTAACAAATCTATTCTGAAAAGGGAATAGAATAACATATCTATAATCAGATACAACATATGAAAAAGTCCTTATTAGGTCATCTAGTTTGCCATTGAGCTCTTCTCAGTACAGTTTCCTGTGTACAAACAGGGCCAGACTCAGAGTTCCAGTGTCTCTCTGAAAAGGCTCTGCAATCATTTAATAAAGCTGGAAATTTCATCTGGGAGGTAATGTCACCTGCCTCCAGGCTGCACATGAGGTACATTTTAATGGTGATTAGGGGGAAATGAGCTGGTGCAAGGGCTGCTGGGGCAAGGAATGATGAAGAGAAATCAGAAAGGGAAAGGTGGTAGGTGCAGAAGGACTGAGTCAGCAGAACTGAGTGCAGTTAACAGGGAAGGTGAAGGAGGGAGTTGAAACGGAAGGTGAAGAGGTCATTTATACTCTCAACGGCTGTTGTCCTAAGGTTTAACAGGAAAACTCAAACGTGAATTTAAGAACAAAAAAGGAAATCCTTTCTCTCTATTCTCCAAACTGGGCATCATAAGATTCAATGATGTATCATTGCTATGGTTTGAATGTGTTTCCCAAAGTTCATTTGATGGAAATATGATCTCCAGTGCAACAGAGTTGAGAGGTGGGGCCTTTAGGTCTGGAGGGCTCTGACCTCTCATTATTGGGAGAGTGGGATTGTTATGAAAGTAAATTTTTTCCCTCTCTTGCTGTCTCTTTTGCCCTTCTGCCTGCCTTCCACCTGCATGGGTTAACGTGGCAAGAAATTCCTCACTAGATGCCAGTGGAAGTACACCTTGGACTTCCAAGTCTCCAGAACTACAAGAAATAAACCTCTCTTCTTCACAGATTATTCAGCCTCCAGTATTCTATAGTATCACCAAAAAACAAAGAGAGTGTCTTTCGTTTTTAATGCCACTCACCCATTGTCAGTAAACTATGTCCCCCACCCTGCAAAAAAAAAAAAAAATAGGGAGACTGGATCTGGACTGTCCTAACATATTCTCTTGCCCAGTCCTTCTGATGTCCCTTGGCACATTTTTGAGGCAGGTAGTTGAGCTAACATCCAGCTTTTTGGAATTTAAGAGTTATGGCCATCTACATCATTATACCTTGCACCAACTCAACATTTTTAGATGTACATTAGTTTAACAAGGAGGGGAAAAGTAATCACACACAACTTATAATATTTTGGAATTATCTTTATACCAAGTAAGGATATGGGAATGTGGAAGAGATGGTCCCAACTGACCTTTTCCTTGTCCTTTTCCCTTTCTCCCTCCCACCCTATTTCTTTCCCTTCCTTAGTTACTTTATTATGTATTGGAACACTTCTCCAGACCATGTACTGTGAATAGTACACATGGTGAGGCTGAACAAGGAGACAGAACAAGCATGTTGAAGAGTTCTCACTCTGAAAACAAATCTACTTCTAAGAATGGATTAATTCACTCACGAGGACACTCATGACCCAATCACCTCTCCCTAAATCTCACCTTCAAATACCATTAATGTGACTTGGAAGACTAAGTTTCTAATACACAAATTCTGGAGAACAAACAATAGCAAACTTAGTTTATCTAGTTCAAGGAAAATTACTCATGGGAATTGACATAGAGGCTGATATCTAATGGATAGTTGGGAGTTGTTTATGTAAGAGGTGGATGAAAATATTGGCTGTTGGCAGAGATGCAGCATTCAAGGTTTGGGGGTCTGGGTAAGCAAGTCCTAGGCAGGCAACTGAAAAAATCCCCATGTGCTTGGAGCTTACCATGAAGTTTAAGAACATGGCAGTGGTGAAATGGGGAGAAAGAAAAAGTGTGTTGAGATACGATGGTGGAAGGATGACTGGAAACCAGATCAGGAGATTAAATTTAGTAAATTGAATTTACCTAAGTAGAAAACAAGCCATTTTCAAGTATTAAGCAAAATTCGTGATAGATATTTTAAGAAACATCACTAGGATACTCCTACATAAAACTAGGTTAATCCAATAGGACTAGGACTCTGTTTAGGAACATAAGTACAGTCGAATTTGGGTCTTCAGTGAAAAGAGGTGCATTAAATGAGAGTTCTCTACAGTGAGTTTGATACCCTCAATCCCTTTTACTTGCCTGCCAAAATTTTCACAATTGGGTTTACATTCACCTTCCATTCCCCAACTGCCTTGTAGGAAATTCAAATAGTTTCTTCTGGAAAATATCTGTACAAAGGAAAGAACTACAAACAATAATATTCAAGAATTTACACGGAAACAGTTATATTCCTGTTGTATCATACTACAGCAAGGCCTATCAGGGGATAAACCCTATACCTGTGAACAAACTTCCCATTAGGATTTTAGTGCCTCCTTAAAAATGAAGACATAACTAGTCATCTGCAGATAAAGTAGAGGAAAGTCTCTAATACAAATGGCAGAGTCCAAGACAGACAGAAAACAAGAACATAATCCAAAACCTTTAGGAGAAAGATCAAGTATAAGAAAGCAGAATATTTTTCTTAAAAATAAAAAGTATATTCTTAGAGAAAACAAAAAGATAACAATTAATCTATAAAACAAGGGTAGATACATCTACAAGAGAAAGGTACACTGAGATTATCAAAAAGAGCTATTTGAAATGAAAATTAGTATAAAAGATATAGACAATTCAGTGAAAGATTTGGAAGATAAAGTAAGAAAATGTTGCAGAGTTCCATCCAGAAAGTAGAAGCAGGGGTGGGTAGAAAAAGAAATAAGAGAAAAACTAGGCTTGAAGGTACAACTTTAAAAAATATGAGATTTAGGACACGGAAAATTGAAGAAAATTATCAAAGAAGTAATTCAAGAAAATTTCCACACAGTGAAGGAAACAATTAGGAATGTGAAGAGAGAACCCACAGAATGTGACAAAATCTTTGCTAGCTACTCTTCTGACAGAGGATTAATACCTAGAATATATAAAGAGCTCAAAAAGCTTTACACCAAAAAATCAAATAACCCAATTAATAAATGGGCAAATGACCTAAATAGACACTTCTCAAACGAAGAAATACAAATGGTCAACAAATACATGAAAAAATGTCCAACATCACTAGCAGTTAGGGAAATGCCAATCAAAACTACACTGAGATTTCATCTCATCAGTCAGAATGGCAGTCATCAAGAATACAAATAATAATAAATACTAGAGAGAATGTGGAGAAAAAGGAACACTTTTACACTCTTGGTGGAATTGCAAATTAGTACAACTGTATGGAAATTAGTATGGAGCTCCTCAAAACTCTAGGCATGGAACCATCATATGACCTAGCTATACCACTTCCTGGCATTTACTCTGAAGAATTATAGTCATCTTACTATAGTGATACCCATGTTTATAGCAGTACAATTCACAATAACCAAACTATGAAACCAGCCTAGGTATTCAACAATAGATCAATGGATAAAGAACTGTGTCATATATACACAAAAGAGTTTTATTCAGCCATAAAGAAAAATGTATTCACAAGAAAATAAATGGTATTAGAGACCATCATGTTAAGTGAAATAAGTCAAACTCAGAATGTTAAGGGTTGTATGTTTCTTCTTAAATACAGAAGCTAGAGAGGAAAAATGAAAACAAGGTGGGGATGGATCTCCTAAAAATGGAAAGGAGATCAGTAGAAGAAAGGGAGGGACCAAAGGGTGAGAGGTAGGGAGGGAGTAGGGGAAGTGCTGAGGAGTGATATTGGCCAAATTATGTTGTTATATTGTGTGTATGTACAGATATGTAACAACAAATCCTATCAATATGTACAACTATAATGTACCAATAAAAAATGTGAAAAAAAATTTCCTAGAACTGAGGAACACAAAGTTTCCATATTGAAAGGTTCCTAGTGCACAATACAGTGGATCAAACAAAACCTATTACAATGCAGGTTGATGTGAAATTTCAGAAGACTGGGCAAAGGGATGAATCCTGAACCTTCTTTAGAGGGAAGAGAGGATACATGTATAAGATTAGGAGTGAGAATGGCTTTCAACTTCTCAACAGCAAAACTGAAAGCTGCAAGACAAAGGAAGAATGTCTTTAAAATTATAGAATCCAGCCTATAATTATATTTTTACACAAATATAAATTGAGTATGAGATTGGAATATAGAATTTCAGATAAATTTAGCATTTCAGATAAATTTAGCATTTCGGATAAATTTCATAAATTTTACTTTCTGTGCATCTTTTTTCTTTCTTTTTCAGAGAATGAGGGGAAATAAACCCAGGGTGAAATAAAGAGGGAATAACCCAGGGTGAGAGGAAAAGAAATGTGCAGTAGAAAGCAGGATATCCAAGACAGGAAGAAGGTAACAGATCCCCTTGGATTATGAAGGAGGGAATTCTTAGGTTACCAGCTCTGTCTATAGCAGACCTGAAAAGCAGGTCTGGGTTGAACAGGGTAAGGGGAGGCTCTGGGCTGAAGTCTCTAAGAAAATCATCTCCATAGCCAAACGGATGGATATTAATGACTTGAGACTAGAATTATAATGCTGGTGGAGAATTTGGAAATACATTAGGAACAAGTACTTAGCACATTTAGAAATTGTATTAGTTTCCTATGTGTCCTGTGACAAATTATCACAATTTGATGACTTAAAACAACATAAATTTATTTTCTCACATTTCTGGAGGCCAGAAGTCTGAAATCAGTTTTACTAAATCCAAACAAAAGTTTTGGCAGGGCCAAGTTCCCTCCAGAGGTTTAGAGGAAAATCCATTTCCTTGCCTTTTCTAGCATATAGAGTTGCATTCCTTGAGTTTTGGGCTCAAGGATCCTCCCTTTCCCTTCATCTTCAAACTTTTCCAACTGATTTCACATTGATTTCTCTTTTCTATAGTAGAATCCCCCTCTTAAAAAGATACTTATGATTGCCTTTAGAGCCCACTAAATAATGTGGAGCAATCTCCCTGCTGGGGTCTGAATGTGGCATCTCCCCAAATTCATATATTGAAACTTAATCACTAGTGTAATGGTATTAAGATGTGGGGCCTTTAGGAGCTGATTAGAAGAACCCTTATAGACTTGGATTTGTGACCTTATAAAAGAGTCCAAGGGAACTAGTAACCCTTTCCTTTCCTTTCTAACATGTGAAGACACAGCATTTGTCCCCTCTAGAGGAAGCAGCATTTAAGACACCATCTTGGGAGTAGAGTTTGGGTTTTCTCCAGATGTTAGACCCGCTGGCAACTTGATATTGAACTTCTCAGTTATTTTAACTGTGAGCAATACATTTTTTCTATTTATAGGTTTCATCTGAAATATTTTGTTAGAGCAGCAGAAATGGACTAAGACACTCCTCATTTTAACATCCTTAACACATTAAGTTCTAAGTTTTCAATCTATATAGGACAATGGGACATAATAGTTGAACTATTAGTTCTGCAAAGTCTCTCTTTTGCCATAAAGGGTTCCATTAACATTTTTCAGGTATTAGAACCTGGATATTTTGGAGGGCCATTTTCTAACCTACTAAACAATTAAAAATGAAGTAATTATTAAGTCAAGGGAATGATATATTACAAGGAAGAAAATTTGGTTGTGGTATACTGCATGTCTCACTATGAATATCTACATGGTCCTATTCATATCAACCTAACTATGACTTCAACCCTATATTTTGAAATATTTGTTTCAGAGAATGAGTGTAGCCAAGTTCATGTGTATATACGTGCCTGTGCAGGTTAGGAGACAATAATTGGGATTATAGCTAAATATTTATTTTTTCTACAATAGGAACTCAATGGATAATATCTAAATATGAAAAAGAAATGGCATTGTTACAAGTTATTAAAGCAAATATCAAAATAGCTAGAGAGGGAGAAAAGTGATTGCCATTGAGCAGGTGGGAATGGTGTGAATTTCAGGGCTTGAATTATTTTTCCCAGTGAGTCTTGAAAAGTTCAACTAAAATTAAAAAAATAAAGTTAGAAAAGGTCAAAGTTATTATTTTAATCAGGAAAAGGGTACAGAATTTTTTCAAAAGCAAGATGATCATATGGAGCAGGGAAAAATGTATCATCTAGCTGAAGTGTGAAAAATAGCCTGGAAGGATCAGGGTAGGAGCTGGGAGACTAACAAGTAGTGATGTGGCAAAGAGGAGGGATTAGGAGATGCTTAGATGGCAGATTTGAGAATTGAGAAGAAGGTGACAGCATTTGACTCTGTGCTTTATGATTTTAGCATCAGGGGTGATGATGTCATGCAATGGAAAGGGGAAGTTGGGAGAGGAGACCCCCTAGAGTCAGGTGGTTAGAAATATGGACGGGGCCTGTGCTTTGGGACTTTGGTAGCACAACAAGAGGCATAGGAGGCAGTGAGTATGTCCTCTGAGGACGTGCTGGTTCTGTGGAAGTTCTGAGGCACAGAAATATGTTTGCTTAACTATTACAGGGAGGAGGGCCAGGTCTTCCTATTTTTTTCTCCGCTTGGTTCTACTATTTTGCTCTTCAAATGGGCACAAAGGTTTGAGCAGTCAGGTAATACTTCAGTACTTAAAAACTTCTGGATGATTTCTCTTCACTCCAACAGTCTCATCAACTCCAAGAGGGCATAAGTGGATACTATTCCAAGATAATATATAAAAGAAAGGGTCCTTCAGAGCCCATGGATCAATATAATCTATTTTACCATGGAGGATTAAAACTTCAATTTGTCAACAAATTCTTTTAAAGAAGGTTTTGTAATTAGAATGTGTAGAGATCCTTATCCTGTTATTATAGTGGAAAAAAATGCAACCTAGAATAAATCACATGGACCGCATTCACCTCTGATGCCTCATGGGGTAATGTGTGAAGTACAGGTGTCAGGAGGCTGGGTAATGCTGAGTCAGTCTAAGTACAGCAAAGGAAGGTTTGTCCCATGATCCAGGCACATGGCTATTATATTTTAGTCTTCTCTGTATAATTATGTTCATTATTTGGCTGATATGTGTGTGTGTGTGTGTGTGTGTGTGTGTGTGTGTGTGTACTACCACTGACATTCAGGAATTTACAATGTTTATTATTACCAGTATTTTTTTTAAATTGTACTGATTAGGGTTGTGAGTCTCTTCCATTTGTGGATTTAGTTTTCATCAAATCTGAAAGTTTCAGTCATTACCACTTCAAATTAGTTTTCTAAATGCTCCTCTATTTTTTTTCTGAGACTCCAATTACATGTACATTAGTTCTATTGATATTGTCCCACATATTGCTGAGGCTCCATTTATTTTTATTTTAGTCTTTTTTAATCCCTGTGCTTCATGTCAGTTCATTTCTTTTGTAATTTCGTCATGTTCCCTGCTATTTTCCCCTTGACTATTTAATCTGCTCTAATTACTTTTAGGTAATTTTTCATTTCAAATATTTTATTTTCTATCTCTAGACATTCTGTTCAATTATTATTAATAATTATCCATTCACTTATTATTAATACTTATTATTAATAAGTATCCATTCATTTATGATTTTTAAATCTTCTTTTACATATTGAACACATTCATACTAGTTGTAATCACTCTTTAAGGGTCTTTTCTACTAGTTCCATCAATGCTATTTCTGGGTCTTTTTCTATTGATCATTTTTGATCAATAGAAATCATTTTTGGCTAGCATATGCATAATGAATATTGATTATATGACTTTGTGAGTTTGTGTTACTTTGTGCTATATTTTGTTCAATCTCTCCTTAAGTGTAGGAGACTGTTTTCATGCAGATAAGTTGCTGATGGATCTCTTTGATTCTTTTGAGGCTTACCTTGACATTTAGAGTATCTTTTACTTGAGGGCTAATTTGACTCCATTATTTAAGGAATGATCCTTCTGAAAAATTGACCCACTGTTCTGTGTACCCACGGTCTTTCATTTTACTTAAGAATGTAAATAATTCTGAGATCCATGTGCATCGTGGGAATTGTTCAACCTCCTTCTTTCCAGTGTCTTCCCCCGTCCTCATGGAGTAATAACCCATATATAAGTAAACAAGTCCCCAGCCAAATACCCAAAGGGACCTCTGCCAATCTTGGAGGGAATCACCACATTCGTGCCTCTTCTCTTAAGGTCCTGCTCTGTCTAGTCTCCAATGTCCAAAACAGTTTTAAAAAATATGTTGTCTGGTTTACTGGTTGATAATGGCAGGATGGCAAAGCTTATGGCAATTATTCATTTATAGATCAAAGTAGAAACCAGATCCTTGTGGAAAACAGGAGAGATTTTAAAATCTGAAGTACGTCAATGTAGAAGTCTGGCAGGAGGATGAGTCACTTGGCTATGTATAAAAACGTAAGTAAGAGGTTCTATGTCAATGAAAATGGGTGCAATTATCTGAAGCAGGATTTTGAAGCTTAAAGCCTGGGAAATTTAAAATTAAAAGGAAAAATGAAAAGAACATAAATTCAGAGTACTCAGATTTTTCTTGGCTCTGCCACTAGCTGGTGGAAGGACCATGCCAAGTCACGTGATATTGTATTCTCCCTTACAAAATAAGAAGTTCCAAAAACTCTCTTTCAGATCTAAAACTTAATAGATTTAAGATAACTCTGGGTCAAGTCTATGATTCTTTTTCTCTTTGACTTTGTTTATCCTTCTTATACTGCTTGTATCTGAAATTCCCATCCCTTCTTCCTTCATTTGTTCAAACATTGTATTTCAAGACCAGTGCCCAGTGCTTCTTGCTCCTTTACAGAGACCTTCAGGACTCTTTCAGCTCAATCTTTTGTTTTGAATAGCAACCCAAAACAAAAATACACAGGAAAAATCCTTACAAGATGTATGACTGTGTATGAATGCAACTATAAAACTTCATGAGATGTTAAGAGAAAAGATTGATGTAAATGAAAAGAACTATCAGAACATTGGGTAGTCTTTCAGTTAGGATTCTCCGGAGAATCCTAACTGAGTATCTCTCTATTTGCCTATCTATTATCTATCTATCTAACTATCTATTTGGAATTGGTTTATGCAATTATGGTGGCTGAGAAGTTGAACAGTCTGCTCCGTGAAAGCAGGAGAACCTGGAAATCTCGTGCTATAATTTAGTACACATCCAAAAGACTGAGAACCAGCGGAGCTGATGTTGTAAGTACTGGTCCAACTCTGCAGGCCCAAGATGTAATTTAGTATATCAGGAGTGCTGATGCCCTAGGTCAGGAAAAGATCCATTCTACCAACTCAAACAGGAAGCAGATGCACAATTTTCCAAGTTTCTCTTCTATTCAAGTCCTCAGTAGATCAAATGATGTTCACTGGCATAGCCAAAGACCATGTTCTTTACTCAGTCTACTGAGTGAAATGTTAATTTCTTCTAGAAACAGCCCCACAGACACACCCCAAAATCGTGTTTTATCAGTTATCTGGGCATCCTATAGCCCAGTACAGTTAACACAGAAAATTAACCATCACTGGTGGGAAAACTGAAAGCTATAAAGACAACAATGATTCATTCAATTAAATGAATAAGTTCAATAATCTAAATAATATGAAATTTGTTTTTGTAACCTAATGAAAGGATTTAAAAGTTATTTTGTTTTTTTTTTCCAAGTAATAGCAGCAACAAAATACTTTGAAAAGGAAGAGTTACTGGGAGGGAAACTTATGTCATTTATTATATATCATTAAACTACAATAATTATATCAGTGTGGATTTGATGGAAGAATTGATAAATTAATTAAAATATATTAAAGCTCTGAATTATACATTGGTGCATATAAATACATAATACAAGGAAAGAAGCATTCCAGCCTTACTGCCACTCGAATGCCATTGCTGATCATCTGGAACAAATTAGATTTCTCTTGCTGATATCCTCCTAATATCTGCCAGTAATTATTATTTATTGTTTAATGCCTTTCAGTTCAATGAGACTAATTATCATGTCCTTATTGGTCAAACTTATATAATCTATACCTAGAACCATAACTGGTTGGTTGTAGAAAATAACATTTTGTTGAGTTGTTGAAGCAAAAGAGGGAGGAAAAGAGAATGCTCTTTCAACAACTATGTATGTATAAGAAATTATCATTTGGAAAAATTAAATCAGATACCTCATACTATTCTAGAAATTCCTGATGAATTATATTAGTAAAGTATAAAATTCAGTCATTAATAACTATGATAAGTAATTAGTATATATCCTCTCTGGGAACTACAAAAACAGAGGACTTTTAGTATAAATCACTATGGGAAAATCACAAATAGTGATAGAATTGCATAGCAAATTGAATAACTTCATATATGATTCATAGTGGAAACAAAATATAAAGGAGAAAATTCCAACAAATACAGCAAAGAATTGTGCTCAATTTATAAGGAGTTTTTATAACTTCATGGAGAAATGTACAATATAAAATCTTACAAAAGCTACTAACATGTAATTTATAAAAGAAATACAAAGGGCTAATTAAAATGTTCAGATTTGTGTTCATCATAGAAATCCAAATGAAAACAGGATGTCATATTTTAATACATCAAAGTAGCAAAATTGTGAAAAGAAAGCTATAAAGAAATTAAATTTTTATTGCTAATATATTTCCTTAGGGTCAGTCGCTGGACTGCAATTACCCAATGGACTCAGTTACAGGGCAGAGATTAGGGCATTGTTTCTGAGCCTGGGAGGTTGGAGGCAGAGATAACCCCACAGAAGAAGACAGGAGTTGGAAGACGTGGGTGGAATCCAACCTCAGATCATTGTCACTTCATTGCTTTGAAGGTCCCCATAAACCACTTGGAGCTACCAGAATGATGGATACTATTTTCCATGGTAATGAGCATTTGTGGAAGGAACAATAATGTTTATAAATCTGGAGTGGTCCTTAGATCTGTTTGTGTACTTTTTCCCATTTCTTGTCCCTTGGTTTGTGTGTGTATGTGTGTATGGGGGGGTGTTGGGATTATTTGACCAAAGAAATTTCTCATGGCCGTGTCTCATGCTTCCTGTCTCTCTTTTCCTATTACACACAGAAGAACCCAAACCCAAAGAATGTAATAGGAGGCTCATGTTATTGCCCTTGGGCAAAGAATAGTAGCCAGAAAGAGCTAGTGGGGTTTCTGCATAATGTTCCATGGACTTTGAAGGGCATAACTTGACCCTGAGGTGCACAATAATGGAGGGTGTGTTGGGCCTAAAGAGGAAGGCCAGATCCAAGTTTCTCCTTCAGGTGGCCCCAGACAAGGAGTGAAGTAGTCAGTGTTTCTGACACAGTTGTGGGTGGTAGAGGTCATGGGGTAGAGAATAAAAATCTTACACTTGGTCTAAGTGGGGAGATGCTGGGTTTGGCTCCAGTTAATGCTGGAGGAAATCCAGGCTTGTGATGTACATCTCCTGAATGTGCAAAATAAGTTGGAGATTTGGATCTTTCAATATTGGTAACTAATTAAGAGCACCAATAACAACATCAACAAAATACTATGTGTCAGTAATATATGTATTTGGGCCCAGGCCTTCAAGTTGCAAACTTTGGGATTAGATTGAGTTGTCTCAGAGGAAAATGATTTTAAATTGTGTGCTTTTTTCACTGGTGAATCAGGACAGTCCCCAGTGCAGGTTTTGTTAGTGGGGATTCTGAGGTAGGAGTGTTATGGGGTGCAACTTAAGAACAGACCGATCACCACTGAGAAGTCCAAATTTGAGAGTCTTTATTAAGCCAACCAGCTGACTGTTTCACAAAATGCCCCCCCAAAATGGCTATTGGGATGACAGCCCCAACAATAGGGTTGTAGGGGTTCTTATACCCAAAATCACATCAATTATAAGTGTCTGTTGCTATGATTCGAAATTACAATCTAACATCATGAGATCATTGACAGAGGGGAAAGTGGGTCAGAATGACCCTTACCTATGTACAAACTAAAGAATGGTTACTAACATCCACATAATCACTGTTCACATGGTACATTGTTTAGGAGCAATAGGAATCAAAAGAGAGCAATTTATCATTGCTTAAGAATTTTCATTTTGTATTGCTAAACATGTCATGCTAAGTAACTGATCATGGTACAGAGGTGGGGTGTTCCCATGGAAGAAGCTAAGCAATTGTTGACGGATACAGAGGCAGGGTGTTCTCAGGGGAGAAGTATATTTCCTACATAACATGGAGTCTCAGAGCAAAGTGGAGTCTGTTTAGTCATTTCCCTTAGAGTCTGGCCTATAACATTCTCATGGAGCCAGATCTGCCAGCCCACCACAGGCCCTAACTCCCCTCCTAATCAGGGGACAGGAGTTGCCTCTGGCAGCCTTGCAACAGGTCCTAGGTAAGCATACACTCTCTCACAAGAGGGAGCTATGGGGTGAAATCTCCTCCAGATAAAACTGACAAAACTATGCTATGTACATATATCAATATACCACAGTGAATTCCACCTTTATGTAGGTATGTGTACATATGTGTGTATATATGCATATTTATATGACTAATTTAAAAAGCAGAAGGAAGACCACTAGAGTATAGGAGAAGGAACAAGGAGAGGGAAGAGCAAAGAGAGGAAGCACTGGCATCTGAAATGTATGTATGTATGATTCTGTCAAAACAAACCCAACTATCATGTGTAACTTTAATGTACTAATAAAACCATTTAAAAAAAGAAAGTGAGTAGGTTTCCCAAGGAGTGAAGGCTTAGCACCAGAGTGTCTATGGGTCCACCCTCCCAGTGAAGGATAAATTCAGATTTGCCTTCTCTTGTGAAAACCAAAGAGATGTCTAAGCTTGAGTGCCAGTGACATTTCCTGTACATCCTGGTGTCATCCCAAGATGGGTGTACCTTTCAGTAAATTGCCTCAAGTGTGTGCATTGTCTAGTGGATGGGCCTCCTGGAATAGCATGCACTAGAATGGCTAGGCTGGCTTGGCTTCTGCATTAGCATCTTTGGACTGTTGTAATCTTAGGCTTAGTGACTTAAAATTAAGGAAATTTATTCTCTTGAAGTTCTGGAGACCAGAAGTCTGCAGAATTCTGTTGGGCTAAAATCAGAGTATCTGCAGGTTGTTTCCTTCTGGAGGCTCAGGGGAGAAATTTTTTCCATGCCATTTTCAGTTTCTTCTGGCTGAGCTCTTCTTGAATGGCTGACTTGCTCCAATCTCTGCTTCTATCATTGTACTGCTTTTCCTCTTCTAATGTCAAATCTCCCACTACCTCCCTCTAAGGAGAATTATTTGTGATTACATCTAGGACCCACTTATATAATTAAGAGTAATCTTCTACTTCAAGATCCTTGATTAGGTTACATTGGCTCAGTCCCCTTTGCCATGTAAGATAGCATGAGCAGTGTATTAGTTAGCTTTAGATTACAGTAACAAATACCTGGGATAATCATGTTATAAAGAGGAAACTCAGTTTTGGAAGTTTCAGTCCATGATCAATTGATTTCATTACTTTGGGACTTCAAGTGAGACAGTGAATCATGACAGCAACACATGGCAGAACTGCTCATCTCATGGATGAGAAGCAAATAAGAGAAAGAGGAAGGTGCTGGATCCCATTACCCCCTTCCACAGTACAATCCCAATAGCTAGAAGCCCTCCCACTAGGCTGCAACTCTTAAGGGTTCCACCAACTTCTAATGGTGCCGTGGGTTGGAGACAAAGCCTTTAACACATGGGCCATTGGAGGACACTTATCTATACCATAGCAGAAAGCTCCTATGGATTAGGACCCAGATATCTTTGTGGCAATATTTGGCCTACTGCCATGGCCATTAATTCAGAAACTGGAGTGGGGTGATGGGGGATTGGGAAAAGACAAACACATAGAGAAAGAAGGCTGGGACCAGGTGGGACACCATCTTAGAGGAGGAGCTGTGACCCAGAATTAGCTCAGTATGTTTATTATACAGATTTTATCATCAAAAGGTTATTTGGGGAAAAGTCTCTGCTAAGCAGGAAATCTGAAGGACACAGCACTGGTGAGACATTAGGGTTATCTTGTTATACTCAGAATTCTCTGTCCCTGGGTGCTGGTGTCTGAGCTCCAGGTCCAGACTGATATAACTCCATGCCTTTGCACAGACTTTCCTCAGGCCGGGCATCACCATGGCAACTGGGCAATCTTGACTTGCCCATTGAACAGGAGGTTCCTGGCACAAACACAACCATGAGGCAGTCAGAGATCATGAGCCAACTCACTGCTCTCCATAGCCTACCATAACTTTGTTAATTTTCTGGATTCAGGGGTAAAAGGAGGTATTTATCAGGTGGATGTGGATAGTCTTTACCTCTGGCTAACGTCAAGCATAGAAAGACCCACAACCCAAGGGCCAGAGAAGACTTTAGGAGTGCAAATTATCACACTACTCTGTGGAGTCATATAGAATAAGAAATATACGCCCATTGGTGCAAAATACAAAACCCTCAAATGATTGGTGACTTTGAGTGGTGTGATGCGCTGATCGACACGCTGCTTGAATAGGTAATCAATAAAAGAAGAAGCAGCTTCTGCAATAAATGAGTCAGCAGCTACAAGCTCGCCTGCTCTTACCTGGCTCCCCGTGTCTGTGTGGTTTTGACACTGCACCCTTCACCCCCCATTACACAAGCCCCTGTGGTACACAACATTTGGCGCCCAACAATCCCACCGCCACTGGTCGGCCCCTTTCTTCGGCTCTCAGGTAAGGGCCCCTATCAATACTATATGTGTCTCTTGGAGTTTTGTCCTATGGTTTGTGTTATACGGAACCTATAGGGTAAGATAGGCTCCTTCTTTTTCCCCATTTTTGTTTGTCTCGTTTGTCTCATCATATTCACCCTAGTTTCATTGAGCTGCAATACTTTCAGTTCGTCAGTGGCGTTTACTTCGGCGCTGATCACGCCTAACCGCTGAACCACCCTTGCCTGAATTGGATTGGGAACAATCCAAGACACTGTGGCAGGCATACGGGCAATGCCTAATAAACTTTGCAAGTCCCCTTCTTAAACATTTACATTGATCCACCACATTTTTAGGGCTCCCTTCTTTGTCTCCCTTTTTACTTTCACTTTCTCTCTTATAATTTCCTTTCACTTTTCTCTTCTGTCATGCCTCTTCTTTGTTTTCTTTGCTCTTTTTTTCCTCTATTCTCTTCTGCATCCCCTCAACATGGGCAACCTCCTTTCTACCCAGAAAATGCCTCAATTGTCCGCTTTACAAATTCTTCTGTCCCAGAGAGGCCTTAAAGTAAAAACTTCTGACCTTGATAAGTTTTGGGATGAGACTATAGTTCTGGCACCTTGGATTAATCCTGAAAATATTTGGGACCCACAAATCTGGATGCAGGTCCTTCTTTTGGCCTGAAAAAGGGAGGTTGTGATGGTCACTTTCCCCCACCCTCCCCTACCGTTTTTTCCTGTTCTCCTAGCTATCATGGAGTCCCTACAGGGTTCCTCCGCTGAAGCTATACTTCAAAAACATAATGCTTCCGTGGATGATGATAAGTTGATTTTGCACTCTTCTCCTTTGTCTTTGTCCTCTAAAGACTCTCCGTCTTCCTCTGATTCTGAGGAAGACACTGAACCTTCCCGCCTAACGTCCTGCATTCCATTCCTTCTCCTCCCCCTAAGCCTCCACGTGCTTCTTTGTCTCAACTTCCTGTTCCTACCTACTCCAACAGTCTTCTACTCCTCCCTCTTTCACTCAGCTCCACCCTACCACTCACCCCACCCCACTCCTTCCTCTTCTGCGCCTCCTCTTTATGTCTTCCCTGTCAATGCTGGTCCTGATGCTGAGGACAACCCCTGGCTCCCTACAACACTTAGGGATCTTACTGCCCTTGCCCTTCGAAAGGCTGCCTTGGGAGTCTGGCCCTAATTCGCCCTTTTTTATGCAAGTTTTAGAACAGTGGGGAAGTAAATTACAGACCCCTTTTGACTGGTTCAGCATTCTTAAGGCCTGCTTATCTCCTGGTCAATTTGTACAATGGAAAGCCATTTACGACATGGAGGCTGATTCACAAGCCAGAACAAATACTGTCAATAGAGAGCCTATCTCCCTTGACATGTTATTGGGCCATGGTGATTACACACATCCCAGGAATCAAGCCACTGTGGGCTGCCACCTTTATTATAATCAGGTTAAAGACCTTGCTTTGAAGTCTCTTAAATTGCTTAGTATTCCTAAATCTTCTGAACTTTTTAGAAACCTTATTCAAGGCCCTCGTGAGTGGTTTCCGGACTTCCTCACATGTGTGCAGACTGCTGTTGATCGCACTATTTCTGATGAGCTCGCTAAGGATATTCTTGTTAAACAACTTGTTTGGGAGGGAGCCACTACTGCTGTTAAAAATGCCATTACTCCTCTCTATGCCGAACCTATAGCTAAATGGATTCAAGCCGCCAGAGAAGTTCCTCCGCTCCCTCTGACCCCAGTCTCCATTTCTGCCCTGATCTCTGCTCTTGCTGCATCCATGGAAACTTATCTGCTTCTCTGCAGTCTGCCTCTCGCGTAGCCGCTTTTGCTGTTTTACCTACAGGACTCCCTATCTGTTGGGGATGCCAGCAACCTGGTCATATCTTAGGCTTCTGTTCCCTTTGCAATAACCCCGAACACAAACAGAGTAATCCCAGACCAAAGACCACCTGTCCAAAGTGTAAAAAAGGGTATCATTGGTCTAAAGACTGCAGGTCTTCTGCCCTTTCTCCTGCGGTACCTTTAAACTCTCAAAGGGGCATCCCTCAGCCCCACAAGTAAGAGGGACTTCTGCTACTCCTCAGGTTCATTGGACATTACCTATAGTAGATACTAAGCCTAAAATGACTTTCATTCTAGATGGCAAACCCTTTAAAGGTTTAGTAGATACAGGAGCTGATGTTACCATTATTGATGCTGTTACTGCTGCTCAATTCTCTTGGAAAATTGAGCAAGGTCCAAACATAACGGGTGTTGGAGACCTTCAGTCTTCACGTAAGGTTGCCTCCTCAGTCATTTGGCAAGATATGGATGGTGAAAAAGGAGCATTCCGTCCACTGAAATGCCTAATATGCTCTGGGGAAGAGACCTCTTCCAACAATTGGATGTGGTCCTTCCTACAGATGACCCTTAAGGAAACGATTGCTAAACAAGCACCTTACCCATCCTTGTTACGACCCTCATTTGGTGCTTGTCCATGCCCGTTTTTCTCTTAATTTCCTCACATTTGATGAGAGCAATATATCCCCTGCATACAAACACTGGGGCTTCTTACCAGCTCATTCTCCTCTGCCTTTAGTTAGGTGGAAAGACCCCATATCATCTCAATGGCATAGGCCCCATCCCCTTCTCTCTCAAGGTAGGGGTTATGCTTGTGTCTTTCCAGAAACCAGCAAAACTCTGGTGTGGGTACCTGTGAGGAATGTCAAACCTGTGCTTGACTAAAATGCTTCTAATGATATACCTTGCTATGCTGTTAAGGAAATTCATTACAGGTTCAAATCAAAGATTACAGGGAGCAGAGCCACCTAATAATGATGATAACCTCCAGAAATATGATGATGTGCACCAACTAAAAAAGGAAGAAAAAGAAACAATAGCAAAAAACTCCAAAAGGCCCCTACATCAACATGTTACCGTTATAAATTGTATTATACACTCAGGATTGATGATGGCTAGTAGTCAATGATGGGTAAGATCTCCAGAGGGAGATGACCTAAGACAGGCACAGCCACTTATCTCCTGCAGTGTCCACGCAGGTTGACCACCTGGTGAAACTATATTGTCGCTCCTGGCCAAAAAAAAAAAGAAGAAAGAAAAGGTGGAAATGTGGAGTCATATAGAATAAGAAAAATATCCCCATTGGTGCAAAATACAAAACCCTCAAATGATTGGTGGTTCTAGGAGATTAAATGATTGGTGGCTTCGAGTGGTGTGACGCGCTAATTGATGTGCTGATTGGATAGGTACTCAATAAAAGAAGAAGCTTCTGCAATAAATGAGTCAGCAGCTACAAGCTCACCTGCTCTTACCTGGCTCCCGGTGTCTGTGTGGTTTTTGACACTGCACCCTTCACCCCCCATTACACAAGCCCCCATGGTATACAACACTACCCCCCCCCCAATGCCCCTGCCTGGTGATGTTCACATTTTGGGAAGGGAATAGAACAGGGCCCAGTAATACCTGGTCACTGTATGGGTTCCTGTCTGCCCCAGGAGAGCATTTTTGTTTTCTTCAGGCTGATAGTGAATGTTTAGAAAACATTGTTCTGGTTTCTCTGAGAGAGGCTTCTCAGGGCTCCTAACTGTTTCCTCTAGCAGGCTGGTTTCTGCTTTTGACATTTTCACAGAGAGAACTTTCTTGATTACCAGGCAAGTTCTAGCATTTGGATCAGATGATCATATGAGAATCTAGCTATATGTCCTTGTCATCTGTGAGACTTCTCTCATCCTCATTCCTCTACTTCATTTCTGCATTATTAAATTTTCTCACCTCTGAACTTTTTGCTCTGATGTCCTAGGCCATACCCTCCTCTCCAACACAAGTTCACTTATCAGCCTCCAGAAGGGGCTGCTTTGTGACCTTGTCTGTGTGTTGAGAGCTGACACTTGCTATCTTGAGCCTTTGCCTCATGGCAATCCACATGATTTACCTTGAGGAGTTCTTTCTGCCCTGTAGGCAAGCGTGTTTTAAATGTGAAAATATAGGCATATACTCATTCAACACTTATTCAACAAAAGTTTATTAAACATTGCCATAGACCTAACATTTTGTGAGTCCTAAGAGAATAAAGATGGATGAGGCATGAAGGAATTTATTATACAAAAATAAAATAGCTGACACTTATTGGATGTTTACTAGGTGCTAGGGAATGAGTACTTTTTAAACGTATTTCATTGAGTCCTCACAATGACCCCATGGATTAGGTATTTTTAATCCCGTTTATATACAAGAAAGAAAAACACAAAAAGTATAAGCAATTTGCCAGCTTGACTTATCTCGTGGGTGGGATTTGTGGGACTGTAGTCTCCACAGTCTGACTCAGAGGCCCTGCAACAAGTCAGAGTTCAAATCTGAACTCAGAATGCATGTGATTCGGGATATATGTTTCCTGACTCTCTTGCATATCCCCTGTTCAATGGCTTTCCTGGAAATGGCAGGGAGTTCTTAGAAAGTAGGACAAAGAGAAGCCATTATTCTCATACGCCTTGCTTCGACGGGTCAAAACCACTGTGTTTCTTTTGGAAAGCAATCTGGCAGTATACACCAAGATACTTTAAAACTTTAAACCTAATTATAGCCCTTCTGGGAATTACTAGGAAGAAAGAACCAAAAATATGGAAAAAGCTTTATGCCTGAGGATGCTCTTTGAAACATTCTAAAGAGAAATAGAAGAAGTACTTACAGGGCATTCAGTTGTGCAAAGGAAATGTAACTTTCCTTTTCTTCTGTGAGCTGCCTAATCTTCCTCGTGAGTGCTCAGCCTGCCATGACCCCTGCGCCCCTCCACCCCACAGGCCAAAGAAGAGATCTAAATGTATCTCATCTGCTTAGGTGAGCTTGGATTTTTTGCACTAAGTTCTCAGTTTTCGCCCTCTTGCCCCTCGCCTGGGTCCTCACCAAGTTAATGTGTGTTGGGACAGTATGAATGTGCCCTCCTGACCATGAGAAGAACTTGCAGGTACTTGCAGAGGTCTTCGTTCTCTCTTCTGCCTCCCCTGTCCATGGCCCTTTCTTTGACCAGTCTCTGATGACTTTCCTTGATCAGATGCTAAAATTCTGGGTGATGAATCCATGGTGGACCAGGACTTGGGGGGCTCTGTCACTCCCACCTCAGTTTAGGCTAGAGCTGTGGAGCATCTGAGCTCTTGTGCTAATCCCCTAACCCTTCAGTCCTTGGTGTGGCTACAGCTTGCCCTGTAGCCCTCAGCCTCAAAGCCACTCAGCTTTGTGTGAGTGAGCTTCTGGAAGTTGCCCATGCTCTCTTAAGGGCCTCCTTCCCTGTCCAGGGCATGCAAGAGCACCTGCCTTTTGCTTTCTATTCGTAATTACTAACTTAGCTAGGCTGTCTCTCTGCTGGCCCTGTGGTAGTCACAGGTTATGACTGTGGCACCTGGTGGGTCACTACCCTGAGAAACAAGGGGAGCGAGGTTGACCTCCCTCTTGCCTTTATCTTTTCCCTCTACAGTGCAGCCTAGCTTAGGGTGGTAGAATTTTTAATAGTATTTTTTCTTTTAAAGTTTGATTCTAAATATGATCATAATACTTTGAATAGATCATGAGAAGTGGGTGATATTAAAACTGTAGTTTATGGAAAAAACCTGTTTGTATCCCTAATTAAAGGCAGGGGTGTCTTGTGCTGTCTCTGAGTTCAGGTAGTCAGGCAGCACAGAATGTGCAGTTGAGACCACCTTGGGTGGGACAGTCATCATAGGTGGTAAAGGAGACTCGACCTAGAGACACCCTGGTCCTTTCAGATATCTCCCCTCTGTCCCTGTTCTTTCTGACTTGGAAACAGACCCACTGTCCCTTGGTCATATGAGAAAGTGAAGGACATGCAGGAACGCGTAGTCCTCAGGGTTGTTTATCACTCAGTGGCAAACAGCACTTGGCTTTTTAGGAAATCAAATATTTTAATGTTTTGAGAAAGGGATTTATAAGATTCGTTGAGAGAGGATGCAGGGTACAGTGGCATTTGGTAAGAAAATGGTTGACTTAGGATTCTCTCAGCAGGCTGATTGGTTCCCTGGAAAGAGGAGTTCTCAGGAAGATCCTTGTTCCAAGGTATAGCTTCCCTCTGGGTCTTCCCTATGATGGAATTAGGTAGATATTTACATTGACCTTCTTATCTATTATTTAATGGGCCCCCTAGTGAAGTCCTCCATTGCTTGTTCACAGTTTTAGTCATTTCTTGAATTTAATTCAGTGACAGCATTGCAAAACCATCCAACAGGAAATGGCTATAATATGTTTTGCAGACATCAGAAATACCCCGAGGAGAAAGTTAATGGGAGAGAACATAATAAGCCTTTTTGTGAAGAGTAAGATGTGGAATATATTTTATCTTAACAGTTTTCAACAAAGTCCCTGGAGGTTGTTTTTATGTGGGTTGAAGTTTTTCATTAAAGTAGAGGTCTTTTTTTTTTTTTAATTTGAAACATTTTTTGTCTTAAATATTTTTGTTCCCAAAGGAAACCTCAGGCCAAGTCCCCTCATTGCCTGTGGTCCCCTGATTGTATTGGTTAATCTTGGCTGTGGACATACTAGGACAAGTCAGGAAAAGGTCTTTTTGGGTTTTTTTCCATGAGAATTTTCCTTTGAGGGAAAGATTCTTTTAAGTAAAAGTGTTTTCTTAATAAGACACAGAGAGGGGCAACACGTCCTGTTAATGATGTTGGGGATGTCTTATAGTCATAGATTAAACAAATCAGAAACTGATTCCTGGAGTGGTGAGTGGTCTTGACGCTTGCACAAGCCCAGTGAGGTGGAGGCGTGGCCTGGCTGTCCACTCTAAGCGTGGCGATCGCTGCTCCCACAGTGTTCTTAAGCACCACTTTTCAGTCACACCAGCAATCACAGGTTAGGCCGCCATTTACCTTGGTGGCATCTTGAACTCTTTCATTTTTAACTCAATGTGATAAAGAATAAAGGCTAAATTTAATAAGCCACACAGCCAGCATCATACTGAATGGAGAAAAACTGAGGAGTTTCTCTCTCACGTGGGGAACAGGATGAGGATACCTATTTCCTTAGTACTGTACTGGAAGTCCTAGCCATGGCTGTCAGGCAAGGGAAAAAAAAAAATAAAGGAGCTCCCAACTGGAAAGGAGGAAGTCAGTTATCACTGTTGGCAGATGACATGATCTGCCCCAAACTATTACAAGTGACAAACAAATTCAGGAAAGTATTATTTGGGGGAGCATAAAATTATTCTCACTTGACAGCAAATAAAAATTCTTGAATTTGAGAACTGAAATGTATCCAATATGTAAAATGGTGAAGGTGTCTATTCTTCACTGATCATTGATGATAAATAATTATAATAAGTTTAAAGAAAGAGGAGTCTGGGATTGAATCCTGTTCAATCTCCAGTTAACTGTGATGTTAAGAAATTTTTTTAAAACTTGTTTTCAGTAGTTATACATGACAATAGAATGCACTTTGACACATCCTACATAAATGGAGTATAATTTCTCATTCTTCTGGTTGTACATGATGTAGAATTATACCAGTCATGTAGTCATATATGTATATAAGGTAATAATGTCAGATTCATTCTACTATCATTCCTACCCCTGTCTCCCTCTCCTCACTTCACTCCCCTCTACCTAATCCAAAGTAACTCTATTCTTTCCAACCCCCCCCACCACTTATTGTGAATTAGCATATGCATATCAGAGAAAATATTTGGCCTTTGAGTTTTGGGGATTGGTTTATTTCATTTAGCATGATATTCTCCAGCTCCATCCATTTATGGGCAAATGTCATCATTTCATTCTTCTCTAAGACTGAGTACTATTCCATTGTGTATATATACCACATTTTCTTTATCCATCCATCTGTCGGACACTGAGGTTGATTCCATAGTTTAGCTATTGTGAATTGAGCTGTTATAAACATTGATGTGGCTGCGTCACTGTTGTATGCTGATTTTAAGTCATTTAGGTATAAACTGAGGAGTGGGATAACTGGGTCAAATGGTGGTTCCAGTCTGAGTTTTCTGAGGAATCTCCATACTGCTTTCCATAATGGTTGCACCAATGTGCAGAAGAAAAAGTAGGCCCAAATCTTTACCATGTAGGCCTCGAATCTGACTTCCTTAACAAGACTCCTAAAATGCAAAAAAAGTAAAGTTGAGAATCAATTAATGGGGTAGATTCAAATTAAAAAGCTTCTCAGCAAAGGAAACAATGAGTAACATGAAGAGAGAGCCCTACAGAATGAGAGAAAATCTTTACCATATGCATCTCAGATACAGCATTAATCTCCAGGATATATAAAGAACTCAAAAAACTCAACACCCAAAAAAAACAAATAATCCAATCAATGAACGGGCTAAGAAACTGAATAGACTTTTCACAGAAGAAGAAAAACATCAATCAACAAATATATGAAAAAATGTTCAACATCTCTAGTAATTAGAGAAATGCAAATCAAAACTACTCTAAGATTTCATCTCACTCCAGTCAAAATGGCAATTTTCAAGAATACAAGCAACAATAAATGTTGGTGAGGATGTGGGGGAAAAGTACACTCACACATTGCTGGTGGGACTACAAAAGAAATCTTTCTAAGTTTTGATTTCCATTTGGTTCTGAGAATATCTTAATGTAATTATTTATTTAAATTTTTAAAATTTTATTTGTTCTTATTAGTTGTACATGACAGTAGTAAAACTTTGAGGAAAAAAAAGAAAAAGCACCAAGTCCGTTTTAAATAGCAAGAATGGTGTGTATCAATTAGGCACCAAGTTTGACTTTGCAGTCCATGCAGTATATGTTGCATATTTTGTGTCTCATAATTGGGATAGCAGAGTTGTCTGGTTTATAGAATTTCAACCAGCATTATTACAAATAAGAATTGAAATATCAGCTATACTCTCCTCAAACAATCATTAGTTAAGGTGATGATTATATTCTTTGGTTTGATTCAATCATTCCATATTTTACACATATATCTTAACATCACTTTCCTCCCATAAATATACACAATGATAATTTGTCAATTCACAAATTTGCAAAAAGTTAAAAAGAAAAGCTACATTTTCTAATACATAATCCTAAGTATAGGAAGTAACAACTCTTTCAATCTGAAATCAGAAGGAGAATTCACTAGGATGTACCACAGAGCACCCCATCACTCCATTGCATGCCCTGCCATTTGAAGGGTGTTATTCTCCTACCATGGGCACCTCTGAGTAACGTTGTGAGTGTGTGAGTACCTGTGAGTTTGGTAGTAAATAACTGGTCTGATTGTCCATCCTGTGGTTCACTCTGAGTTCTTACAAATCCTAACAGATGCAGTCCTGTTTGCTTATGCGTGTTTCAATAACACAGAGCCCTGCCCTAATCATAAGGGGTCAGGGTCTTAATATTCTGGCCTGCAGCTCCACATGAAAAGGTCAGTGGTGCATTGCAAAACTATTTTAAAGGACATTTTAGTGATAGGGGAAAAAACATTATTTATAGTAAAGTCATAGGACAAATGATGTTCTCCCAGGGCTATGAGAACAAGATGGTGCCTGGGGAGAAAATGTAGGCTAAATATGAGGACTGGGGTTGAGAAGATGTGTTTCATATATTTATAAGATGCTATAAAAACGTATTTATGAAAGTGATCATGATAAAGATGAATGCAACAGTGTGATGTTGCATGACATGAAAATGGGTTTTAGCAGGTCTGGTTTTTTTTCTTTCATTTTTTTTCTCTTTAATAAAAATTTCCAGAAAAAGTTACACTACATCACAGTAATGAGTTGAATTTGGTGTTTGGAGGACAGTGGGAGATGAAAAGGATGTCAAAGCTGTGTGTCTCCTGGGCATGAGAACTGCTGGTGACAAAATGCATCTCAGAGTGAATGTAGAACAATTGGAATAATGACGCTGGTCCGGGTTATGTCTTGAAGAAGCGGTGATGGGGTGGGGTGTGGAAACTCGGGGAAGGATGGAAACACATCTGCCCTTGATTTAGAAGTAGAGTCATGTGCTGCTTAATGATGGAGACACATTCTGAGAACTGTCATTGTGTGATATCATACTGTACTCACACAGACTGAGATGGCTGTGATGTAACTGGGTGATTAAGACACAGGGCCCACCATCACACATGCAGCCAAATGTTGACCAGAATGTTGTTAGAACTTCTGGTTTTATTTTCTTTCAGAGATTTTCCTCTGATTTAGAGGCATCTCTTCTGTAATTTCTTTCTTTCAGAAAGAAAACACTGGCTTCTTGCTGAGTGTATTAGTTTGCTAGGGCTGCTATAACAAAGCTTACGTGTGGAAATTTGTTTTCTCACAGTTCTGAAGATTGGATGCCTGAGATCAAGGCATCAAAAAGGCTGGTTTCTTCTGAGGTCTCTCTCCTTGGTTTGTGGGCTATCAGCTTCTCTGTCTTTGCACGCTTTTCCCTTTGTGTGTGTGTGTCTTCTAATTTTCTTCTTCCTTAAAGACACCAGTCATATTGGATTATAGCCCACCCTAATGACCTCTTTTTAACATAATCATCTCTTTAAAGGCTCTGTCTCCAAATGTGGTTCCATTCTAAGATATTAGTGGTCAAGATTTCAATGTATGAATTGGGGAAGGGAGAAGATTCAGCCCATCGCACCCAGATACCAAAATAATTTCCCTTCCTTCATCTTCTATTCTCTTTTATGTACTGGAACTCACTAAATGAGGCTCTCTGGGAACTAGGTAAGCTTTCCAAATGTGTAGGGACTTAAATTACAAAATTTAGAGATAAATCATAGAAGAAGAAACAAAACACTCTTTCACTGCCTCTAAAGTTCCTAATGGGATCACTTGCCATGTCTCCCACATTTTCAAAGCCCTCACATTTGATGCCATTTTCACGGATCTAGAAAGTCTCTACTAATTATTATCTTTCATACTAATAAATGTGCAATGATTCTATTCTTTTCCTCTGAGAAATAATTAGCTTGCTACTTACATTTTAAAAAATGATTGGTGTGCTATAACATGAATCCTTACTTATTAGGGTTCAAAATAAATCAGTACTTTTACTTTTTCCTGGACAATTTAAGAACCTAAGAACATTTTAGTTTTATTTATCATTCTCCAAATTTATGTTATTTTTTCATATATGTTAATTCTCAGTATATTTAAAACCTTGTAGATTTTATTGTTCCTGCCTCATAGAGTCAGTATTTATTTAGATGAACACATGTAATTTCTCTTCCTTTTGCAATTTTTTTCTTTTCTACTCCTCCTGGCTTCTGTTTTGGAATCTTTTTCTTCCTAAAGAACTCTTCATATATTTCCTATAGCACAGGTACACTGGTTATTAACTCTCTCAATCTTTTTCTTGAAATGTCTTTATCTGACCTTTCTTTTTATTTCTTTTTTAGGGTATTTTTAATAGATGCAGAATTCCAATTTGGCACTTTTTTGTTCAGCACTTTGAAGATAGTCTTGTATTATTTTCTGGCTTTCACAGTTTTTATTGAGAAATCATTCATGAATCTCATTGTTCTTACAAAGGCAATATACCTCTTTCTTAGCTTCTTTTATGTTTTTTTGTGCCTCTGGGAATTTTACTGTGATGGGCCTGGAAGTGGTTTTGTCTGTCATTCCTAGCATTCATTATGCTTGTTGAATTCTTTCTTACAGTTTAGAAAATTCTTGACTATTATCTCCAAATATTACCATATGTCATTCTCTCCTCTCTGAAATTACAGTTATGCATACATGAGACTTCCCCCAGTGTTCTATATAACTTTTCTCCTCTGATCTATATTTTCTATACTTTTGTTTCTCTGTACATATTAGTCTAAATATTTTTATTTTCTAGTCCTTTAAATCTTTCTTCTGTTGTGTCTAAAATACTTAAGTTCAGAATTTCTGTTATTCTATTTTCTGCCTGGAATTACTATATGACTTAGTTTTTAGTTCTAGCCTGAAAATCTTTCTTGTTACTCCTTGAGCATATTAATCATAGTTATTTGAAGCTTCATGTTGATATCATATTTATTTGTATTCCTGTAGTTCTCTACTTTTTTTATTTGTTTGTTTCTCTTGGTTTTCAGTCATATGAGTTTTCTACTAATGTGCTTTTTTTTTTTGATATTACTAGTCATTATGAGTACAGGGTAAAAGGACAGTCAGTGTAGGTAATGATCAGTCAAGAAAATGGAAACTTATTCAAAGGAAATGGAATGTTAATACCTTTAGGATACTTTCCCCTCTTTTAACCTGTTGCCAAGGTTACCTGCCTCCAGGGAATTGTTCCTCCCAGCAAGTAGTTGTTAATGAATGCCCCCTGGGTGGACCCATTCCTGCCTGTACCCCAGGGTGGCTTCATTCCTACCCTAGGGTCACTCACCTTTTGGGTCACTAGGCAGAATGGGAGGAGGGGGCATGAGAACAAAGGATATCTGAAACTATAGAAGGGACAAGATACCTCCCACTCCCTCAGGCACCAACTTTGAACCCCCTCTTCTATGGAGGAGTCTCTGTCTCCCTCTCTGCTATTCTCTTTTTGCTCTTACCTTGGCATTTCTTGGGTGTTCAATCTTAAGCACCAAGGGAACAGGGACCTGGAATCTGATTCTTAACTCCAGTATCATCTCTGGTCTCAATTGTACATAAAAAATTGCAGATAATTTTGGTTTCCTGAAACAATTATTTTCCTCCAGAGAAATTTACATTTGATTCTGGTAGAAAAATAACCTAGGGGCACCCAGATCAACTCAATCCAGTCCAGAAATGAGATAATTCAGAGTTGGACTTCTGTCACTAGCATGGTTCCTATATTATATGGTCTATACCTCTTTTCATGACAAAGGATAATACCAAATTTCTTTCCCAAGTGACCAAGAGTGATGCTTTCTGCTCTGATTTTTATTATTTCTTTTACTAGTTTTGGGTTTTTTTTTTTTTTAATTTTTCTAGTTCCTTAAGGTACCATATTTGATTGTCTAATTGAGATCTTTTTGCTTTTATGATGTAAAAGTTGATTGCTATAAATTTCTTTCTTAGTACTGCTTTTGCTGTATCTAATAGGTTTTGGCATGCTGTGTTTCCTTCTTCATTTATTTGAAGAAAATTTTAAATTATTTCTTCATTCATTGTTTTTCCAGGAGTACACTGTTTAATTTCCACGTATTAATATAGTTTCTAGTGTTTTTCTTTGTTATTGACTTCTTACTTTCCTCCTTCACCTTCTCCTTCTTCTTTGCATTATAGTTGGAAAAGGTACTTGAAATGATTTCACTAAATAAAAAAATTGTTTAGACTTCTTTTGTGGTCTGCTGTATAATCTATCCTACAGAATGTTTCATTTGCTGTGAAGAAGAATATTTATTCTATAGCTGTTGGATGGACTATTCTGTAGATATGTTATGTTCCTTTGGTCTAGAGTAATTTTAAGTTTGCTGTTTCTTTATTAATTTTCTGTCTGGATGATTTCTCCATTGCTAAAAGTAGGGTATTAAAGTCCCTGCTTTTATTTTATTGGAGGCTATTTTTCCCTTTAATTAAGTCTTTTAATATTGGCTTTGTATTATTTGCTTTATATATTTAAGTTCTCTGATATTGAGTGCATATATGTTTATAATTGCTATTTCTTCTCGCTTAATTGAAGAATTTATTATTGTATGAAGAAGATTTGTTTCGTTTTACTGCTTTTTATTTAAAATCTATTTTGTCTCATGTCAGCATGAGACAAATGTTTTTTAACATTTTATTTGCAAAAAATATTTTAATTCCATGCCTTCACTTTCAATCTTAAATTCTTATAAGCAATATAATAGTTGGGTCTTTTTGAAAAACTTTTATCCACTTAGTCACTCTCTTTTAATTGGAAAACTTAATACATTTACATTTAAGATAATTATCAAAAGGTAAGATCTTACGACTGACATTTTGGTACTCATGGTCTTAGTCTTTATTTTTTTCCTCCCTCTTCTTGCTTTCCTTTTTTTCTTACTTCCTTCCATCCCCTCCCTTCCTCCCTGCCATCCCCTCCCTTCCTCCCTGCCTCTGTCTCTTTCTTTCTTTCTCTCTCCCTCTCCTAGTCTTCATTTATGGTTTAGTGACTTTATTTAGTAGTGAGTTTTGATTCCCTATATGCTATTTTTATGTGTCTCTTCTAGATTTTCACTTTATGGTTACAATGAGGCTTTCAAAACACTTCGATTATAAGAAGTTACTTTGAAATTATAGAAACTTAACATTGATCATAAAGATAGTAAAACAGAGAAAGAAATATTACTAAAAAATTTTTTACACTTGTGCTCTATTCCTGCCCAAATTTTGAATTTTTATTGTTTACATATTTTCTATATTGCCAATATCTTACAATGTAGTTATTATTACTTGTAACTGATTTATTTTTTTAAGTTTTCATACTAAAGATATAAATGATTTTTAAACCATGTTTATAACACTAGAGCATTCTGCATTTGTCTGTATAGTTATTCCTACCATTGAGTTTTATACCTTTGAATGGTTCCTTACTCATCAGTGTCTCTTTCTTTCAGTTTGAATAACTCCCTTTAGTGTTTCTTATAGAACAGGTTTGATTGTGATAAATTTTCCCCAGTTTTCTCTGGGAATGGCTCTATCTCTCATTTCTAAGGACAGCTTTGCTGGGTACAGTGTTCTTGGTCAATAGATTTTTTTCCCCTGAAAATGTCATCCCACTGACTCCTGTAAGACTTGTGCAGAGAATTCCGCTGTCAGGGAAATTAGAACACCCTTATGTGTTATTTGCTTCTTTTCACTTGCTGCTTTAAGAACCTTCTCTTTGTCTTTAATCTTTGATAGCTTGATTACAGTATGTTTTAAAGTAGACTTTGTTGAGTTGAATCTTACTGGCAACATTTAACTTTCCCATACCTGGGTATGTGTATCTTTGTTTAGGTTTGGTAAGTTTTCTTTATTATCTCTTTGAATAAGCTTTCTAACTTTTGGCATCCTCAAGTTTGCATTGAATCCCCAATAATGTGAATATTTGCTCTTTTAATGCCATCCCAACAATGATACAAATTGTATTCACTTCTCTTCATTCCCTTGGGCTTCACTGACTTGGTAGAGATTTCTAGTCAAAACCCTGTGCCTAACTCCCTGTCTTACTCTTCAGTGGATTGAGTTTCCATGCTGTGCTAAATGGGATTGGGGGAGAGGTGGTGGAGGCAGTTCCTTTGCTGCCAGACTAATGAGAGTCCAGAGGCTCCATCCAGGGACACTGGCCTGGGAACAGGGGCCATGGGCTCTGCCTGGTACTGGGTTTAACCATGTTGGGTCTGTACTGTGTCCCAAATCTAAGGTCTGGAGTTAATCTCTCTTCTTTTCTTAAGTATCTCTTTCCAAGTTGAGTTGGTTGGAGTTGGGGGAGGGGTGTGCAAGCAACTTCTTCCTGATTGCCTTAGCTCTTGTGAAGGTAGTTTTATGTGTAAGTAGTTGTTCAAACTGAGGTCCTATGGAGAGAGAATAGCTAGTCTTAACTCCCCACAATCTTGCTGTATTCTGAGACCCAGTCTTTTCATGTGAAGGCCGGGTTGGGGTAGGGCAGAGACCTGGTAGTTAGAAGCCTGCTTTCTGTGTAAACTCTACTTGTGTCATATTACGATGTTAATTGAAATGACAAATATTAGTAAAATAATTTATTTACTTCAGGAACAAATACAATGATGCTTACCAGATATTGTTATAATTAAATATGCTTGTTTTAATATCTGAATAACAAAAATTATTTTAAAATATTAATATCCACCACTATAAGGCAGATATTTTATTACTTTGGTTTAAATAATTTCCTTAGGAATACAAAATATTATTTGACATTTTGTAGTTAATAAAAAATCAGACATGAGTTCCTCTAGTGTTTTGTTAACTTTGGGATGAGGTAAATGTATGGGAATTATATTAAGAGAAGATTATGAAGAAAGAAGCAATGACGCTTGCTATTAGTATAAAATTCTGTGAACTCTAATATAGTAACTGACCTAATTACCTATTTTCTTCAATACAGGAGGTCATTATGACAATAGAATAGTTTAATTTTTTTTTTTTTTTTTTGTGGTGGTGGTACTGGAGCTTGAACCCATTCGTGCTCCACTACTGAGCTACAACCCTAGACACCTTTTTGTAAATTGTTTTTGATACAGGGTTTTGCTAAGTTGGAAAGACTGACTTTGAACTTGTGATCCTCCTGCCTCAACTTCCCAGTTAGCTAAGATTACAGATGTGTGACCATAACCAGCAGACAGGAGAGAGATTTTAAAGATGGAACAGCAATTTTAGAAAATATAATGAGTAGAGAGTCATTTAAGAGATTTTAGCATATGAACTATTTCCTGGAACTATTATCTTTAAAAAAATGTTAATTGAATGCTCTAAGGACATTGTTTTTAATGTAAGAGATATGAAACATATGAAATAATTTGTGGTCCAGCGTCTTGAGTTGAGCTGGTTTCATAGGAGGGTTGGTAGTCAAGGTAAATCTCATATAGAACAACAACTTCAAATGGACAAAAAATCTTGTTGTGGAGAAAGTGTAGAGAAAGGTAGATTATCAGTGTGGATAAAGAAATCAGAATTCATGGAAAGAGCATATGTAATGTGGCATGTTCATGTGACATAGAGAAAGTGGTGGATCAAGAGAATCAGGCAAGTAGAAATTATATTTGCAGATACTGAGTAGAACTCTAGGATAGGTGTCAGAAACTGCTGCTAAGAAAAGCTACAGATAAAAGGCAGAGTTTGACTGATATAGGGAGGAAGGGAAAAGACACCAAAAAACATCATCACTAGAATTTGGAGCATAGAGTTTCCCTTAGACTGAGGCAAAATGAGAAAAACAGAAATTCCCCCTGCTTCCACCACAAACATACCACAGAATACCAAGCAACACTGTATGCAAGCATGGGCATGGAGAGAGATGTTCTCTGAGGTGTAGGTGTTTAGAACTGCTGGAAGTGAAGAGTGAAGCACTAATAATACTGAGAAGAACAACTCCTGCCCCCAGCTCCTACCTAAACACAGGCGATGGTAGCTCACCTGTAGCAGAGCTAGAAGTGCGAGGTCTACTGAAGGTAACTATACCAACAGCAAAGCACACACTCAGTTCAATTCCTGACTAGTGACTCAATCCTTGAGGTTTTGAGGTTAACACACTGGTATAAGATGAGGCTTGATCATTCAGGAGTAATGGTTTAGTCAGCTTTTTCGCGGCTGTGACTAAAAGATCTGACCTGAACAATTTTAGGGGAGGAAAAGTTTATTTGAGGGCTCACGTGTTTAGAGGTCTCAGTCCACAGATAGCTATTACTTGGGGCTTGAGGTAAGGCAGAACATCATGGCAGAAGGGTGTGTTGGAGGGAAGCAGCTTACATAATGATCAGAAGCAGAAAGAGAGCGATTCTATTTACCAGATACAAAATATATACCCCAGTCTTGCCTCCAATGACTACCTCCTCCAGCCATACCCTACCCACTTTCAGTTACCACTCAGTTAATCCCATTGGGGATTCACTCACTGATTGGGATTAGGCTTTCATAACCCAGTCATTTCTCCTCTAAACCTTCTTCCAGCATCTCACACATGAGCTTCTGGGGGACACTTCACATCCAAACCATAACAAGTAACTACTCTTTACCTTAGTTTTCCTTTTTATACACATACTATTGAATTAAAATTATGAAACACATAAAATATCAAAAGAAACAATCCAATGCCAAAAGACAAAGCAAATTATGGGCTAGACTCAGAGATGACACAGATGTTGAAACTATCAGACAGATACTGTATTAGTCAATGTGGACTGCCATAACAAAATACCACAGATGGAGTGGCTTAAACAACAGAACATTAGTTTTCACAATTCTGTATAGGCTGGAGGTCCAAGATCAAGGTACCAGCTGATTAAGTTCCTAGTGAGAACTCTCTTCCTGGCTTGCAGACAGCTTTCCTTCTCACCACGTTCTTGAATGGTGGAAGGAGAGAGGGATCTGATGTATCTGCACTTCTTATAAGGTTATCAGCACTGTTGCATTAGAGCCCCACCCTTATGACCTCATTTAACTTTATCACCTCCTCATAGATCCTGCTTCCAAATACAATTCCTTTAGGGGTTAAGGTGTCAACACCTAAGTATTTTCAAAAACATTTAGTGTCTAACAGATGATTTTTTAAAACTTAAAAAAAAAAATCTAGTGAACAAGGTTGACATGTTTGAACAGATCAGGAATCAGCAGAGAAAATTTCAGTATTTAGTATTCAGAGAAATACTAGAAAATTTAGTATTTAGTATTCAGAGAAATACAGGGATAACATCAGAGAGGAAGACTTTATTTCACTGTCTCATTAAGAGTTGACCCAGCTGAGGGATGAAACAGTGAACTTGAAGACAGGTCAAAAGACATTATTTAAACTTAAACACAAAGAAAACAAAGAGTATGTGTGGTGGACTCTAGATCATGCAAGAGTTGCAGAACAATATCCAATGGTCTAAGATACATGTACACAAAATTCCAGAAGGACCCTGGTGTAGTGACACATGCCTGTAATTTAAGCAATTTGGGCGGCTGAGACAGGAGAATCCCAAGTTGAAGACCAGCCTCAACAACATGGCAAGACCTTCAAATAAATAAATAAATAAATAAATAAATAAATAAATAAATAAAATGTAGCTCAGTGGTAAAGTGCTCCTGGGTTAAATCGCCAGTAACACCCCCCCCAAAAAATTGCTTCAAATAATGAAATACATAGTACCAAGAAACCCAGAGAACCTTGAACAAGATAGACTAAAACAGCAACAACAGCAAAAAATTCCTCGTCATAATACAGTGAAATTACTAATGATCAAAATAAGAGAAAATCATTGAAAACAACCAGAGAAAAAGACACAGCTGTTCAGAGAAACCATGAAGAATTTTATTAGTCTTTATTTTAGAAACTATCCAAGTCAAAAGTCAATGGAGGGGCATTTTTCACATACTGAAACAAAGCAAAGCAAAGCAAGACAAAACAAAACAGCAAAATTGTAAATTCAGAGTTCTAGGTTCAGTGAAAATAGCTTTCAAAAAAGAAGGGGAAGTAAGTTCATTCATTTCTTTCTCTTTCTCTCTTTATATGGTGCTGGGGATCAAACTCAGGGCCTACCTCTACTAATGAACTACATCCCGAGCCCCAAGTTTCTTATAGTTAAGCGAATTAGTGTAATATTATTTGAACATAAACCATCTTCTATTAAAGTTTTGTATTGTACACTCTAGAGCAACCACTTAAACATTAGTAACAGGAAAAACTAGTAATCCAATCATGGAGATAAAATAAAACCCAAAAAATGCTGATTAATCTAAAATAGAAAATTGGAGAAAAGAAACTAAGAATGGAGGGATCAAAGACATATTGACAATTACCTTAGTGGTGTAACTGGTCTCAACACCACTATTAAAGGTTATATTGGATGAATAAGACTCATTGTCATGTCATCTGTAAGAAAACACACTTGAACTATAAAAAATATTAATATTAAAAGTATAATGATGAAAAGAGATATAACAATAACACTGAACAAAAGAAATCTGGAGTGGGTTTATTAATATCATAGAAAGTAGACTTCAAAACAAGAAATACTGGATTTAAAGAGGGATAGAACATTATCCCTAAAGAATAAATCCATCAAAAGAAGGCAAAACAAGTCTTAAATGTGTGTGCATGAACAGCAATCTCCAAAATACATGAGGGAAAATGGACATATCCACAATGATAGCTGGAGACTTCAATATTCTTCTCTCAATAATTGATAAAAGATAGCAATTGGAATATAATAGAAAGCAACATGGTCAACCAACTTTACCTAACTGATATTTATAGCACTCTCTATCTTCTCAACTCACTGAATACCCATTATTTTCTGATGATCCTAAGATAATTATCATAATTAATGTTATGGGCATGAAGCAAATCTCAAAAAATTTAAAAGAATTGAAATAAAAATACATTCTCTGATCCCAATGAAATAGAAATCAATAACAAAAACAACAAAAAGGTGTTGGGACAATCTCAAAATATTTGAAAAGTAAAACACATTGCTGAATGATATGGATTGAAGAAGAAATTGTGAGGAAAATCAGAAAATATTCTGAATGGATTAAAAAATGTAAACAAAATTTGTGAGTTGGAGTTAATACATACTCAGGTAGAAATTTATAGCATCAATGGTCCATATGAGAAAACAAAAAATGTAAAAATCAGTGGGGTAAGATTCACTTTCATGTACAACTAATTAGAACAAAAAAATTCAAAAAATTATAAAAAAGAAACTAGAAAAAGTGCAAATTTAAAGTGAGCAGAAAGGAACAAAAATTAAAGAAATTGAAATAGAAAATAGAGAAAATCAATAGAACCAAGAGTGAGCTTATTCTGTGAGAAGACAAAACATGTCAAAAACAAAATCTCTAGTCACAGTGATCAGGAAAGAAAAATAAGAATAACCAGTATCAGAAATAAAAGAAGGGGGCTCACTATTGATCCTGTAGATATATAATATGAAAGAAATTCTAAGAATAGTTCTATGCTCATAATTTAGATAACTTAGATGAAATTTAGATATTCTTGAAAGACAGAAATTATTTTACTGAAGTATAAACCAAGAAGAAATAGATAACTTGAGTAAACCTTTATCTATTAAAGAAATTTAACTTGTAGTTAAACTATTTTCCACAAAAAAACTTTAGGATCATATGGTGCTATGGTTTGATTATGAGGTAATCTCCTAAAGGTCACTTGAGACAATGGGAGAATGCTCAGAGGCGACATGATTAGATTATGAGGGTTTTAAAATCTAATCAGTGGATCAATTCACTTGAAAGGATTAGCCAGGTGGTAACTGTAGGCAGGTAGGATATGATCAGAGGAAGCAAATCAGTGGCAATGTGCCTTCAGGGTTTCTATTTTGTCCCTGGCACCTTACTTTCTCCCTCCCTGCTGCCTGACCATCTTGAATTGAGCAACCTTCCTCTGACATGTTTTTTGGCCATGATGTTCTACCTCAACTTGGGTGCAGATCAATGGAGTCAGCTGACCATGAACTGAACCTCTGAAAATGTGAGATAAAATAAACTTTTCCTCCTTTAAGTTTTTCTTGCTGGGTATTTTGTTCACAGTGATGCAAAGCTGACTAAAACACATAGCTTCAATAGTGAATTCCAGAAAACATTTAAGAAAGAAATAATAAAAATTCTTCATGTATTCTTGCAGAAAATTGAAGATAGAATACTTGCCAACATTTTCTATGAGACCATGTATCTCTGGTACCAAAGTCAGACAAAATGTTATAAGAAAACTATAGATAAATATTGCTCATAAATATAAATGCAAAAAATCCTTAATAAAATGTTAGCAAATTAAATCCAGCAATATATAAAAAAAGAGTACATCATGACCCACTAATAAAGGAAAACCAAATGATAATCTCAATAGACATAGACAAAGGATGAAATTAAATATCAATTCATGATTAAAAACTCTCTGAAAACTAGGAATAGAAGAGAATTTCTTCAACCTGTGGAACAGCTTCTATGGAAAACATCTAACATCATTCCCAGTGCTGAAAGAATGAATACTTTCTCCCCAAATAAAAAACTAGGTAAATGTGTGAGTTCTCACCATTGCTATCCAATAATTTATTAGAGGTTCTAGACAGTACAATAAGACTATTCTGTATAATTATAATGCACCAGGAAAAAGTAAATTAAAAAGTAAGGCTGGGCACAGTGGCACATGCCTGTAATCCCAGCAACTCAGGAAGTTGGGGCAGGAGGATTATGAATTCAAAGCCAACCTCAATAACTTAATGAGGACCTAAGTAACTTAGAGAGACCCTGTCTCAAAATAAAAAATAAAAACGACTGGGGATGTGGTTCAGTGGTTAAGCAACCCTGGGTTCAATCCCAGTCCAATTAAAAAAGAAAAAAAAAGAAAAGAAAGGGGAAAAAAAGGCAAGAAATAAAATGCACAAAAATTGGAAGAGAAACAAAATTTATTTGTAGATGACACTGTTGTATAGAAAAGTCAAAGAATCTACAGAAAAGTAACTGACCTTAAATATTGGCACCAGTTATTTTGGTTTGAGAATTGACTAAGATCTTTGGAGGAATCTGAAATGGTCTCAATGATTAAAAACTACACAACCACCCCTGGCTCAGTCTCTGGAGTAACATACATACATAAAAAAACCTATGACCTTGGTAAATGAACAGTTTAAATCCTCACTATTGTGAGAACTTAAGAAAGGCCCTGGTAACCTTGAAACCCTTTGGGCATAAGGTTATGTCTAGTTACCTTCTCCCATGGCATGTTCTCTCAGAGAGAAGGACAGGTTGATAGGTTGAAGACACTGTCGTTCAACATTCATCGATTCATGGGATAAGGAGTCTAGAGACAGCTCTTTACTGTAAGTGGCCTGTAAAATAAAGAGAGTAAAACACAAATGGGGAAATCTGCATTATTTGTTGGAAAACAATTGTTGCCCCCCTGACCCAGCATCAGGTAACTATTGTTATAATTGGTTTTACAGCTTGAGAAAATGATTTTGTATTGATCCTTCACACACCCTCCCATCCAGCATCCCAATGAACAGTAATTGGCATTATGTGAAATGACTTCTCCCCAGGCAGGAGAGAGAAGTCGATTATACTTCAATAAAGCTAAGTTAGCTGATTCACAACCACATCCATGTATTTGCTCGCATAGAGCAATCACAGCATGGCCAGTTTAAAAGTGCAGTGAGCGGTCCTGAGTGGGGGAGGCTAGAAGGCACTGTCTGTGGGAAAGTGAACACTGATAGGAGGAACTGACAATGCCAGAGACGTGCTCTCCTGAGACCCCTTGCTGCTGCTGCAGAAACGGGGATCCCAGTCCTGGCTCCGAGGGCACATCTGCTGGGAGGCTTCTGAGAACAGGAAGTGTGGGGTAAAAATCTCATCACTTTTGAACAGTGGTGTATGAAGCAGCATGTACAGTCTGGGTTTTCTAGATGATCAGAACCAATAGGATAATACAGATGATCTATCTACCTACCTATCTTTCTATCTAAAGATGCCAATATAGATAACTGTGAATATCTCTATATACCCATATGTGGATATCTGTATTAGATTGACTTACACAACACGATCACAGGCTGGCTAGTCCCACCATGGCTATCTGCAGGCTAGAGAGATAGGATGACCAGAATTGGCTCAATCCAGAAAGCTGGAAACTGGCAGAGACCAAAGAGGAAGCAGCCCCTGTCTAAGCCAAAAGACTAGAAGCTTCCTGAGGAGTTGCCGGTGAGAATCTGTTTTCAAAGGCTGAAAAATCTGGGTTCTAATATTCATAGGTGATAACAGCAGCAAAAATGCAAAAGTTCAAGAAGAACTGAGCTTGAGAACCATGAAGACCCCCATTCTTCCATTTTTTTTTGTTGTTGTTGTTGTTCCGTTAGGGGTCCCAGCCTATTGGACGGTGCTGCCTACATTCAGGGCAGGTCTTTCTCTTCTGTTCGCTGACCTGTATGTCAATCTTCTCTGGAAACGCCCTCACAGTCACACCCAGAAGTGTGCTTTACCAATTTTCTAGACAATCAAGGTTAATCATCCCTCAGGAGTCATGGCAGCACCCTGAGCCCATGAAGCAATGGGACCAAGGACAAAAGGCTCTATGCTGAGGATGGCAGAGCACAGAAATGGAAGTACCTGGATCCTTGATGAGCTCTTTGGGCCACAGCAACCTCATCACTGGCATTTGATATCATAAAAATGTTCTTAAGGTGCCAACAGGTATTATTTAATTATCTGCTTACTTGCAACTAAAAATACTCAGAAACACAAGGAAACATACAGGAGGTAGTAGAGTGCCTGAGATAGTGGTAGTTGAATGTCAGTGAAAAAGAGGAACAAGTGGAATATTTAGGAAGTGACAGTATCATACAGTCAGGGTGGTTGGGATAATTGGCCATGATCAGAAACAGAGTTTGTTAGCCTGAGAATATGTCACAGAGGATGTGATTTTATTCTTTCCCTTTGCTAAACTTGGTGACTGCTGTTTAAGGAAACTGTCATTTCCACTCTGGATGTTTTTCATTAAGACCATTATTCTGTTACCAAGGGTGGGAAATAAGGAGCAGAGAGTGCTGGCAGGGGACAAGATTTGCTGCTAACGAGTAAAATATTTTCAGATGTTCTTTGAGTGAAGAAAATGTTCCATTATGTCATAGAATTATTGCATCCCAAGAATCCATTGCCTTCAGGCCTTGTTGAAGTGATGACTTGCTGCAGTGATATGTGTAGACTTGGGAGACAGTTCCAACCACTGGGCAATGGTGAGGCCCACAACCTCCTCTTGAGTTTATGGCTTTCCCTCACCAGCTTCTCTGTAAAATGAATGAATGTGGACCTCACCCTAGCCTTGGTAGACTAAGCATGTTCTGAAGGAGGGCTGAGCTTCCCCTTACCTAGTCTCTCCACTCCTGTCTTCTAGAGAAGTGGTTCTCATTAGCAAGTCATAAAACCAATGTATTGGGATAAGACTAGCATTGAGAAATAAAGTACAATAACATTAATTGAAAAAGAATACAATTGACTAGACTAGAAAGCCTCAAAGAATATTATGACTATTA
The DNA here is from genome assembly GCF_902686445.1 of Sciurus carolinensis. Taxonomy (NCBI): domain Eukaryota; kingdom Metazoa; phylum Chordata; class Mammalia; order Rodentia; family Sciuridae; genus Sciurus; species Sciurus carolinensis. The sequence continues at coordinate 63,481,938 of NC_062224.1, forward strand.
AAAGTATGTACATAATGTCCCTAAAATCTGAGTTTGGTTTTAGATGTATTCTCAAAAATACAATTTAAAAAATATTTAATTTGAACTTATTTTTTATTGAATTGTAATATGTGTACTTATTTATTGGGTACAGTATGATAATTCAATGCATAAATATGATGTATAATGATCAAATCAGGGTAATTAGTAATCCATTTTCTCAAATATTGTCATTTCTATGTGTTGGGACCCCTCTAACAATTCTCTAGTTATTTTGAAACACATAATAATTTGTTGTAGACTATAGTTAATATCCTGCTACAGAGCAATAAAACAGATTCCTCCTATTCAACTGTATTTTAACTTTTTTTGAGGAGAAGGTGCTGGAGATTGAACTCAGGGGCACTCAACCACGGAGACACATCCCTAGCCCTATTTTGTATTTTATTGTCTCACTGAGTTGCTTAGGGCCTCGCTTTTGCTGAGGCTGGCTTTGAACTTGAGATCCTCCTGCCTCAGCCTCCTAAGCTGTTAGGATTACAGGTGTGCACCATTGTGCCTGGCTTGTATTTTTCCTTTTATCCAATCTTCCTCTATCCCCCATATCCTTCCCTCTCTAGTGACCATTATTCTACCATTTACTTTTATGTGGTCAACTTTCTTTTAGCTCTGACAAATGAGTGAGAATCTGTAGTATTTATCTTTGTCTAGCTTATTTTGCTTAACATAATGTCCTCCAATAATGTTCTTCCATTCACTTAAAAAATAAATTTTATAATTTTTTTGGTTCAAGTGCTTCCATGAAGATTGAAAATCTTGACAGAAAACATTGAAAAATAAATCACAAAATTCTAAGCTTTCAGCACTCACCCATCTAAAGTTATTACAGTTTAAAACTATAGTAGTCATTGGGAGTACCCTGTGCTGGTTTGTAAGACTTGTTTCACTTTGGTAGCATGTGAATGTGTTGGTAAGAACACATTTGGAAACCACTATTCTAGCACATTGCAGATTTCCAGCACATGGATGCAATCAGATTTCTGTAATGTCTTATTTATGTTATCTGTGAGTAGAGGCATTAATTAGCCTTTGAGCCAGAATCCCTAAGGAAGTTAGTGGGTCTGAAGAAAACGAGGCAGAGAGTCCAAGTAGAATTCAAAGCTCTCTGCCTTTCCTTTTTGATCCTTTTCTCTCTTTCTTTTTTCTTTTTCTTCACAGAAACATATGTCTGGCAGAACATCACATGGAAGGGATTTGCTGGAGAGATTATCAGTAGTATCCTCTGAGATGAAAAGTGCTATAACAGGTACTGTCCAGTTAGAAGAAGAGGCCCCCAAACCAGTGCCAAGACAATGGACTTGTTCCTTTGTGTGGCACAAGGGGATGGCCTGATAACATGACCTTATAGTCTTTGTTTTTCATATTCTATATCGTGACCCCTTAATTAAAAAACTTTATTTTGTCATATTCCTCTGTACATGTTTTGTATGGGAGTTCAGGCAGAAAAAGGGATAAAGGGATCACAGGCCCCTCACCCCACTCCCTAACTTCAATTTATATTTGGATGGCCATGGTTGTTGGTCACAGCATGGGCCAGTGGAGAGTGAGACTGATTAAAAACATGAAACTGAGCAGTTTGGGTTTTGTCCTGAAAATGGTTACTATTGAAGGAGTATAAATGGGATGTGAAATGAATGTGTTTACATGTTAGGAAGGAAAAATGAGTTGGCTGCAGGTCAGTAGATGACTTGGAGAGAAGAAAGACCAAAGACAGGAAAAACTTTCAGGAAGTTTTTCTGGACAGGAAGTAATGGTATTGTGCACCAAGGAAGTCTGTAGCATGGAGACTGAAAAAATATTAAGAATGCTAGTGACCGATGACTTGTGGTGAGTGGGATGGGGAGGGGAGGTTCTCCTATTTCTGACCCTGTGGGCTGGTTAGGTGCAGGGTATTCTTGGTTGTCATAAATATGTGGGAGAGGAATAAGCCTGTTGGGATGGGGATTTATCAACAATTGTACCTAATTTGAAGCCATGTCAATTAGTTAAACTTATAAGTTTAACTAGAAAGTGTGTAGCATGGAAAGGGGAAAGGGAAGATAAAGAATACTGGAAATCACCAACATTTAAAAAATGTATAGAGGAAATGCATGCAATACAAGGGACTGAGATGCAAGAATAAAAGAGATGCAAGTAAAAGCAAGAATGAGGGCATCACAGAGATAAGTGCAGAGAGATTTTCAGGGAAAGAGTAATAGAGGTGTTAAATGTCACCAGTTTGTTAAGTAAGGTGGTACCAAACAGCCCCAGATTCAGCAGTTAGGAGCTCATCAGTGACCCTGGCACAACCATTTCAGTGAAGGGATGTAGACACACTTTAGATTTAGGTGGATAAGGAGTGAATAGGAGGTAAGAAAACACACAAGAAGGTAAAGATGTAAGAAACATCCCTGAGTATTGATTCAACAGAGAAAACTGCATTTCCTCCTCCCTCTTTCTTTCTTTCCCTTCTTGTTCCTCCAAGTCTTTCTTCTTCTTTCCATCCTCCTTCCTTTCTTCCTTCCTTTCTGTGCACATATGCATGTTGAATCCACACTATGGCCAGGAACCAGGGTGGACACCAGGATGCAAAGATGAGAGCAACACAGCCAGTCTCCTGGGGGTCATTGCCTAATATGTAAAACAAGCTGAAATAACACATTCAAAAAAGGATCTGTTGTATATAAGACTGAGATAGAGAAAAATCCGGAGTTTTAATTTTTGAACAATGTGAAACAAAGGGGGAGGGAAGGAAGACACGATAAAGTGACATTTAATGTGGGTCAAGTTTATGAGTCCCAGGGCAAGAGGCATACCAGGTCAGTAAACAAAATAAGGAAAGGGCCAGGGGAGAAATACTAGAGTCCGTACAGGCAACAGGAGTAGTTCCAGGAAGTTGGAGCCTGGAATACATGAAGCAGAAGGGTAGAACTGAGTCAGAAGCAAAGGCTCCTTTAGGAGCTTAGCTGCTCACTTATCAGGGGAGTCTGTGGGGGGTTTGAGCAAGACAGAGGTGACGAGACTGTTCTTTAAAGCTTTTTTCTCATAGAAAAGAGGAATAAATGGTTAAAGACCTGAGACCCAGACACAAAGGGCTATAAATTAAAAGAGAATACTTCTTCACATTGTGCTAATCAAACATCAGCTGTTTAATCAATATTCATTGACAATGATGAAAAATTGATTTGACCAATAATTTAGTGACCTGGTAAAATAATTTCTTTCTTTCATCTCCTTCTCCTGGCATTTATGTCTTCTTTAAAGAAAAAAAAAAAAAAAGCAGATCTCACTCTATTCAGTGTCATGCTACAGCAGCCTTATCAAATAAAAATAGCCTAAAGTGATTAAAAATTTTTTTTCGGTTCTTTTGCTCTTGGTATAGATTGATTTTCAGAGGGCACCTGGTTTCACACCAGAAGTCTTAAATCTATCATGCCTTTGGAGGTTGTCTTTTTAATAAACCATTTAGATACTTGCTAAAAATGATCACAATTTAGATCATATGTACCAAAATGAACAATGACCAACAGAGCTCTTTGGGAGGATGGTCTGATGATGAGTGTCCCACCTCACAATGAAATACTATGTGGGCATCTGGAGCCAGTTGACTCACTTCTCAAAACCCTAATCCTCAAGCCACTTAGTATGTGGGATATGAGTCAGATGCAGGCTAGCGGGAAGGACAGTGCCCTTTTTGGTCATTGGGCATTAATGGTGCATTTGCTCTGACATTCCCTGTGTGTTTTGTAAGATTATATATTTATAATTATACATACACATATTATTATATGTAATAATAAGTATGAGGGCTGGGCAGATAGCTCAGTTGATAAAGTGCTTGCCTTGCAAGCACTAAGGCCATGGGTTTAATTCCCAGCACCACACAAAAAAATTATGTAAATGCAGGATAAAAGCTAATATTAATTACATTATAATTTAATTACATTATAATTACTTACATTATAATTTAATTTATTAATAATTAATTATGTAAATGCAGGATAGAATCTATTATTATTTATATATAAATTTTCAGGGCACTACTGGTGGTCCACAGTGGGTCCCTGGGGAGATGAAGTGTCATCTTCCAAGTAGATTGTTAATAATTCACCCTGATCCTTGATTCATCCTTCATCAAATAGAAGACTATATTTTCTTTCTGTTTTGGTCATTTTTTCTTTAGCAGCCATTTGTGGGTAGGCATGGAGACTGCTCCATCAATACTTGTCTTCTTTTAAGTTAATCAGTAGGTGGAAAATATTTGAGAAGCCCAGCTACAGAACAAGGTAGCCAACCTAACAGAGAGTTGTCAGAATTTACTACTGTGTTTGCCACAACACCTCAAAAATTATTTCTAAAATTTCAGTATATTTTTCAAGTGGCTTAGACATATATGACTGGATCAGAGTCCCCAGAGAGGTTTCTAAAAAATATGTTCTTATAATCAGCCTTGGCCTAAGAGGGTCTGTGCTGGGTCTAGTATTAAGTTCCCTAGGCATTATTCGCAAATCAGATTTAAAGTTAATTTGCTTTATGAGTGGGATATTGTTTTAAGGTTCTCAAAATGAACAAATAGCTTCTAATCATAGCATCAATTGAACTGGTCCTAGGAATTGAGTCTCCTCTTACCTAACCTAAGGAACTCATCTGGATTAATAGTGGGCCCAAGAACTTGAGTGACCAAACTTGATGTAGCACTCTCTTACTTTTCTCCTCTGCCCCTCACTGGGCCTTAGCTACTCAGCTATCAGTAACACAGGACCAGGAGGGCAATGAATTCTTCCTCTCAACATCCATTTCTTTTCCTTGCTCCTAATGGTGTCCATATTCTCACATTTGTATTTCAGATTGCTAACTCTTGCAGCATGGATTTATAATTATTTTAATTCTCTGAGATTTCCACCCTCCTAAAAGGTAACATAGAACATACTTAGTTGTTGTTGTTGTTGTTTTTTTTTTTAATGAATAAATCTTAAAACAAGTTGGAAAGGAAAGTTAGTGGTGTCTGTAAAAATAGAGCTTGAGTTACTCCATTGGAGAGCCACTCCCTGCTGGGTGTGTGTGGCAGGGGTGCCAGCTGTGTGTTCCAGAGCATCTTTAGCTTTAAGTACGGTCAGAATTGTCTCTGAACAGACCGGTTTTTCAAACACTTGGCAAGAAAGGAAGAAACAAAGAAATTAAGTGTAGAAGAACTCAGCAAATAACTCACATATGAGATTTTAAATATTTGGATGGAAACATTAAAATTCTGACAACTACCCATCACCTTGAATGTTACCTAGTTATTTTCATGAATCCATGACTTTGACTAAATTTTTCTTTGGACATCTGACTTGTTCTATAGAGAGGAGAAAAGTAGATTTGACTATAAGGATGAATGGTTTTAGAAAGATGGCTTCCCACAGCTCAGCAAAGAGAGTCATACGGCGTCACTGAGCACATTACGATCAGGGCAATCTGAGATAATTATCTTTTGGAGAGATAAAGAAACAATGTTCTGAGCTCTTCATGGAAAAAAAAAATTATGTAAATGCAGGAAAAAAGCTAAAGATATAACAGCTTTGAATCTATGCTGGCCATTAGATGAAAGAGGAATCAAAATTATTATATTAATTTGAATAAAATGTTTGATATATTGCTTTAAAAATGGTGAGTATATAATGTTGATGCAGAGTATAAATGTAAGAAAAGGAAGTGCTACTTATGCTTTTGCTCAGAATAAGGAGAAAGGTTTGGTGTTTCCTCCCATCGGCTGAAGGCAATCTCCAGGCACAGACTTGGGAGTAGTCATGGTTGTTGGGGGAATATGTGGAAGAGAAGCCAGATTGCAGAAGATGTCTTGGAAATGTGATCAAGAGGCTTAGCTTTGAGTGTAAGGCTTTGCCACAAGCTTGCTGTGTGACAAGGAACCATGTGATTTGCTTTTCTGGGCTTCTGTCTTCCCAAATATAAAATCAGTGGTTTGAGTTGGAAAGCTTCTAAATTGACTTTTTCTATCAGTGTTGGGATACTATAAATATGAAATTCACAGGACAGGCTTTGGAAATTCCAGCCTCCTGCCTTCACTGGCGTCGGGGCAAACTCTTTTCTCAGTCTGTTTATCTACCGAACTGGACATTCTCCAACTTGGGCATCATCAGAATCACCCAAAAGACTTTAAGAACAGATTCCTGGGTTCTACCCCCAACTTTCTGTTTCAGTAGGTCTGGGGTAGACCCTAGAATGTGCCTTGCTGACAAGGTCCCTGACACTGCTGGTCCTGGGGCCACACTTTGAGAACCACGGCACTGAACTACAGGACTTCAGCCTCCACCTACAGAGAGCACAGAAAAGTTCAGAGGTACCTCGTCAACCTCACTGCTCTCTGCTTGGTGATGTTGGTCCAGGCTTCCTTCTGCATGATTCTCAGAGAAGACAAAAGCATAGGGAAGGTGGGAGGTAGAACAAGGCCATTTCTACACTGGGCTTCCTGGTACTGGCCTGGTCCAAGGAGAGCAGAGAGTTGAATCATGGTTAGGGTGCAGGCTTTCAAGGCAGGCTGCTGAGGGGCAGACTGGGCCCATTTCTTACCTTCTTTAAACCTCAATTTCTGAGTCTACAAACTGGGTCCAATGATACCTATCTCAGAGGATTTCAGACAAGGTTACTTGGGGAAATGCATTTCAAATGCTTAGAAGCATGATAGGCACATAGTAAAGTACTCAGTGGAGGGTAAATGTCATTATCATTAATTTGTGGAGCATTTTCAAAAATTACTTTTGTAAGGGCACTGTGTATTAGGGAAAAGGTATCCCAGAAAAGGCCTAAAATCTGATGATATTAGGTTCTATCCACACTAGCAGCAAGTATTACCCATTCTGCCCAAACCAGCAAGACCCTTCCCAATACAGCTCACTAGACTCAATTTTGGTGGCCTGTGTTTTCCATTTTTTTTCAGATAGAGTCTGAATATGTTCATTTGCCCTAACTGTTAATTCCTAAGTGGAACTTTGAAAGGGGAGAAACTCTGTCCCTTTGATGGTGGATTTTAAGATGAGTCATCTCATTTTTGCTGCTTTTTTTTAAACTTGAGAACGGGCAGTGGTTAGGGCAGAATTTGATCCTCTTATGTTTCTGTGCGTTCACATTATTCATTTTACGTAATAACTAAGCACTCTTTACACATAATCTCAAGATTCTAGTTTCCTCTATGTGTATGCATTGCACACAGTAAAGTTCAGACAATAATTAATACTGTTTATTAGGAATTCATAGTGTTCACATTTCCTAGGAAAGTGCTTTCTGGGGGTAGAGAGGATGCCTATGGGTAATTGTCTTCTCTGTCCTAAGACCTTTGTTGTGACCTTAGCTGGGTGGATAAAGTGAATATGTAAACTGATTGTTAAACATTGAATTATTAAATTTTGTTTTTAAACTATTACCCTGGAATTCTCTTCTTTCCTTTAACCCAAATCCTACACATATTTTAAACCCCCTCTCAAGTCCCACTCCTATGAAAAGCTCTTCCAAAGATAGCTCTGGAGTGGGAGGGAGGAATCCAGGAGCTGGCCCCAAAGTGTCTATTCCAGGGCTGCTTCGTTCCTTTGTTCTCATCTCCCCCAGGTGGGCAAATTCAGTGAGGGTCTCAGATAACTTCTTCAGTTCAGTGGTTCAAGAATTCCCATCACATCTTACTGATGTGAAGTTTAAACATGAAGCAAAAAGACATGTTTCTAGGGTGGAGTGCACAGACGATTGGAGGATTAACATGACAGGGCCCAAGTTCAGCAAAAGCTACAGATGGCAGACTCCAGGGTCTTTTGGAAAAGTCAAGAGCAGACTCAGAGGTGGAGCCTTCCCAACCCCCTCTCCCCATTGTAATGAAGTTTTCAAAAGGCAAATGCCTTAATTTCCAAACCATTCAATATATGTAACTTTTATCTTAAATGAAAGAATCACAGATATTTAAGTAATAAAACTGTAAAAAAAATACAAAAAAATATGTGCGTGCTTATATGCATATGTAAGGCAAATGGGTAATCAAGGAAAACGTCTATTGCCATTTGGGATATCTTTCTATGTAAATGAAAGATGCCTAAAATAATATGTAAAAGGAATATTATTAATATTTGAGACTCAAGTCATAAAAGCTCAAAGCAATTCTTTCCTCCATATGTGGGTCACTATAAAATAAATTTAATAATATTTTTACCCACTTCTTTTCTCTTAAATATATATTATTACATAAAATAAATGAGAGTAATGCAGAAACACGGAAATAAAGTCCCAGGGAAATTTATGAACCTGCTCACAGTCGAATGTGTGCAAATTGATAATGCCAGAGAACCTGCCAAAGTCTCTATGATGTGTTTTAGGGTCCTTTCTGGAGATTCTCCAACTGCACACTCTGGAGTGTGGTCTTTGATCACCAGGAGGAAGGGGCTGAGATGACATCTGAGGGGTGCCTGGACTGTGCTGGATGGGTTCACATATATTGCCAAAGTAGCTCTGTACTGTGATGTTCTCCCCATCTTAAAGATAAGGAAACATGCTCAGAAAGGTTAATTAGTTATAAACAGGGACAGAATTCCACTTGCTGTGAATTTTCTGACAGATGATCAGGCAGGATGAAGATATAAAGGAGATGTCTCCATTTTGGTGACATCACAAAGACAAGCATCTGGATACTTCAAACGCCAGCCACAGATCAAACATGCAGAAGGGAGGAAGTTGCAGGCAGCCTCGAGGGGAAAAACCAGTAAAAGGATGAATTTCTGATGCAAAAGGAGGATCTTGAGCTCCTGGGTTAAATGCTAGAGTGCATCATTGAGAATATCGCACAAACCATGCAATGCTCTGGGGGTGACCCAACTCCTGTGTCAGTCAAGGGGGATACTGCAGACTGGACCCAAATACTACGTTAGAAGAATATAACCGGTGGGATGCTTGGCTTGGGATGGAGCAGTACATGCCAATGACCCCGAGGAGGAATGCTCATTGGAGAACCCAGTGTGGCTTCTTATTTGCAGAACCTCCGTTGATAAAGTAGATGTTTTCCTGCAACACAGGTTAGTTTGAAAATTACTCCTAGGAAAGGAAGCAGAAGAAAAGACTGAGGAATGCTTCCCTGGACACACCAGAGAGGAAGACCAGGGTAGTTGACGTCTATCCAAAGGTGGTGCTTTTCCAGGTTCCCTGGTGAAGTAGGGGTGAATCCAACCCAGGAGAGGTGTGACAGACCAGAGGTAGGTATCTGATATAAGATGCACAATGGGCTTGATTTGGACCTCTGACCTGAGCCACCTTCTCCCCTACATCTCCTCAATGACCTGGATGCAGGGCAGACCAAATGCAAGGCGAGAATCAAAACTTCTCCCCTTGCTGGTAGAACCAGAGGCATCTGAATAACAGGGGAGGAAGGCATCGCAGCCCCAGGGCTCAGGACACGGTCCAGGCATGTTGCCTTGGACCCTCCTTCTGCCTCATGTCCTCAGGCCTCTGGATATGATGGAGGCACTGTCCTCTGCTGGGCTTTCAAGGGGACTGGCTGTGAAGTCTGTAAAGCTGAATTCTTGCCCTATAAGGTAATGGAATTCATCACACAGAGTCAGGGAAGGCTGTGCCCTGGGGAAGGAGGACAGTGTCAGGGCGGTGACAGCAGCACCCTGTGCCATGTCTTTCCCAGCCAGACTCTAGCTCTAGCTCTCCCCCGTCCCTTTCCTGGGCCCCATGGGAGGATGACACACTTGAGAAATGTGAAGAGGGAAAAGAGATACTGAGGTAGTGAATTTTTGGATATTCAACCTCTTCCCCCTGAAAAGAAAAGGGCAATTTGGGACAAAAGAGAGAGAGAGATTTACAATACATTCTTTTCTGAATGAGTAAATGAAACATTTGAGAGGTAATTCTAATGTGCCTCGTTCCATCCTGAGAGATTGAAACACAATAAACAATATCGGAAGCCCTGTACTTCGGGCAGATGTGTTCAGACCTGTGACACCAAGAGTGTGTCTAACCAGGTAAGCGCGGGGTGGAGACAGGGGCAAGAGCGCCACCCTGGGGGCACTAGGCTGGCAGGAACATTCCCTTGCATTTTATTATCTGCTTTTCTGCTCTCCTTAGGACAGTCTAAAGTTTAGTCATTGTGCTGGCAGTTAAAAGGACATATTTAAAAATCAAACTTCACTATTAAGTTTGTTAACTTCAATATTAAGAATGTTTTTCGAAGATGACTTTGGTTTGATCTTTTCTTTGAGAAAATCTATAGTTGGCATTTTATTTGAGCACTTGTTTAAACCAGGTCCTGTGCTAAGATTCTTCTTCAGTCCTCAAGAGAAACCCCTAAGGGAGGTGGTATTACTGAACTCATGTACTAGTGAAGAAAATGAGGTGAAAGGAATGTGAACTTGCCTAAGCTATTGACCAAAAAGTAGGGTGCTGGGGCTTTTGACCTGTCAGGCCCCAGAGTCACCCTTTTTCCGTATTGGATAAGTCTCTAAAGCACTCTTCTCACTCTGGAAGAATGTTCACTCAGCTTCCTGCCTTCTGGTAAAGAGTCCACAACTCATTCAGGTCAACATGTGGATAGATTTTGTTCTTTTCACAAATGGACTAAATTCCAAATGCGGAAGAATGAGTGGAATTCCAGTGCGTGGGTATTGAGGCAATTCTTCTCCACAAATATTTACAGATCATTAACTGTGTGCCAGGCACTATGCCTGGCTTTGGGAATTCGAGGACATGTTAATAGATCTTCCATCTCTTCCTCGAGCCAGGGAAGGAGGTTTGGGAGAAGGCATACACAGCCATTCTATATGGGATACTTGCTTCTCAAGCACACAGAAAAGGCCTGTCTATACCCTTTGGAGAGTGTTAAATTATTCATAGGAGTATAAGTTTTATTCTATTTTTCTTAAGAAATTTTGAAACTTGAAGTAAATACAAAAATTCCCAACTGGTTTCTTTCTTTGAAGTAGGCATATGCATTAAAGTTACAGTCACAATAAGAGCCGTGTGGGGACATGGATGCCATATCAGACTACTTTCCTGCCACTAGACCCTATTTGACCCACTCCATAAAATGCATCCAGGAATTTTTTTTTCCTGAAATAAACTTCTCCTGAATGGGAACAAAGTGTCCTTATCTTCCAAAAGTGAGTGTAGATCTCAGTGACAGAGACATGAGAAGAAGAGGAGGGCAGCAGGTTAATGGTAAGCCAGGAAAGGCTTCTGAGTAGCTCCTTGACTGGAGATTGATGCCTCTCTATTAGCTGTGAGGTTACCTACCTTTCTGAGCATCCATGGCCTTGTCATGAAATGATAAAAATTTGCACATGGATCCCAATTCTTATTCTTCTGACATTTAAATTTATCTGGGAAACCCATATTTTTATTTGGCAGACCTATCATTAAAACCTGTTTTCCATCCTCTTACTTTGCAAGAGCTCATGACTCATGGCTTCTCATCTTGGAAATCTTGGGAGAAGATTCACAAACCACGTGAATTCACTCTATGTGGAGTACTATGTTCTTAAGTCCACAGGAAGGCCCTGTCTGTGGGAATATACCTACAATACCAAAAAAGTACTCTCTGGATTCCTGTATTTTTCCAGGTCTCCTTTCTGGTCTCTCCCTGGGTGGATCAAAGAATCTCTGTTGACTTTACACAATGCTTTCCACATTTCTAAGATCCATTTTCTATTCCTTTGATCTTCTCAGAGTTCTTGACCATATCCCATTTGCAAATTAAAGACCAAGGTCAGGATTGGCCAACCTAAAAACAGGGTTAATCATAGGAACCTTGATTTCAGAGTGCACTGCTTTGGGAAAGTATGCTAATTTGCAACTCACATGCCTCCTAGTGTTCCATGTGGTAAAGATTTGATAGGGTGATAACTGTTTGAAGGGGGTGGAGCAGTTGAGACATGGGGCCTAGTGGGAGATCATTAGGTCATTATGACATACACTTGAAGGGGATAGTAAGACCCAGGTCTCTTTCTTTTCCCCTCTTTTTGCTTCCTGACCATGAAGTGAGGAGTTTTGCTTTGCCACACACTCCCACCATGATGGACTGCCTCGCCACAGGCCCAAAGCCAGGAGAATATTGTTTCTCACATGGAGACCCATGGTTAGCTGCTACTGAGTCAGATTTCCAACAAACCTTATTAATGTTGTTGTTATTATTACTTTACTTATATTCTTAATTCCAAAAAGAAAGTCAAAAAGAAGAGATGGAAGGCTATTTGAAATTGTGTATCCTTCTTTCCTTTATGTCTAAACAGCAGTTATCTTATACAATAAATTCTTAGAAGACAAGAAAACAAGAATGTGTTTTTTAAAAGTACTTGAGGATTTGAGAAAGACATGATTAAGAGAAATGCAGGGGAAATTATGATAGATAGCCAGCTTACTTAAAGTTTCCTTGAGTCACAGCATTATGATGCCATGTTGTTGCATCATGTGACATTCACATCACCATGACCAGCTCCAGCTCTCTTCCGTTGCTCAAGCTAGCTTCTTTTTTTTATTATTATTATTGTAAACAAATGGGATACATGTTGTTTCTGTTTGTACATGGAATAAAGGCACATCATTTGTGTAATCATAAATTTACATAGGGTAATGTTGTTTGATTCATTCTGTTATTTTTCCCTTCCCCCCACCCCTCCCACCCCTCTTTTCCCTCTATATAGTCCTTCCTTCCTCCATTCTTGACCCCCTCCCTAACCCGAACCCTAACCCTAACACTAACCTCTCCCACCCCCCATTATGTGTCATCATCCGCTTATCAGAGAGATCATTTGACCTTTGTTTTTTTGAGATTGGCTTATCTCACTTAGCATGATATTCTCCAATTGCATCCATTTGCCTGCAAATGCCATAATTTTATCATTCTTTATGACTGAGTAATATTCCATTGTATATATATATATATATACCACAGTTTCTTTATCCATTCATCAATTGAAGGTCAAGCTAGATTCTTGAGAGGTGGCATTGCTGTAATACTCCTCAATATTTACATCCATCTCAGGCCTATGCTTCTTACCTAGTGGGAAGGGCTAAAATCTGACCAGCTCTTGGTCCATCCCTTTACATCCAGCATGTAGCATTGCAGAGGTATACGCAGCATCCTCCCCTCTTTAAGCACCCCCAATATGGCATGCCCTTGAAGTCCTGAACCCCTGATCAGAGTAGCCTTCTCTCAAGGCCTTCATTATTGATTTTGACACTTCAGTATCCAGAAATAGAAGACTGTAGCACACAAGATATCTTTGTGGAATATTGTTTAAAAGATAATTAAGTGGATTGTTTTCAAGTTCTGTTATACATTTCATGTTTGACATGTCTGGAATACAGGGTTGGAATACATTTATACTAATTAATTGCACTAATTATTATATATGTGAGGTTAGGGCCTCTTAGCATATTATTCATATGTATGCAAATTAGATGGAAATGACATAATCATCATACTCAAATACAATTATGGCACTGGCTTTCACCCAAGAAGTGTGTTTTGAAAACCAAATTAGAATTATCTCAAAGCTTTGCTTTCACCAACAGAGACAGCTTAAACATTTCAAATCATCTGTTTACCTTATTTCTTTATATATAGTATTTGGAGGACTAGTAATGGTTTTGGTTATCTTTCTGGCAACCTCACTAGTCAAACATAAATATACAGATGTCTAACACAACTCAAAGAAGGAGAGAGAAAGCACTAAGGTAAAGTCTTAAGAGTGACCATCTTTTATAATACATAAATAACTAATAAAATCTATAGGAGATCATGATTTAAGCAAACATAAAAAAATAAAAAAAAACAACATAATAAAGGAGATGGATTAGGGAATTAATAAATGCTTATTTTACAAAATAATTTAACTTAGGGTATATGAAATCCCACCTTTTTTGATACATTTAAAATATGACTACTATTTGGAAAGTGAATAATTTATACACAGATTTGCAAGAAATTATCTAAAATCATTGACACAATGTGTAACCAGACAAGAAACTTATTTTATTTATGACTCATTTTAGAATTATGGCTCAAAGATGGTCCTAAAATAAAATGTAAAGAAAAATGTAAACTTGACCTTGTCTAGATGATAAGAAGTCAGTATTGTTATTTTTATCTCTAAAAAAATACGTGCAATAAATAATACCACTCAGTAAGTGGGGAAGCTAAGGTATTTGAGAACACTTGAGAGAAGGCATTACAGTTCCATTTTCAGAAGATAAGACCAAGGAAAACTCAGGGAGGGCTTGCTGCAGAGGAAGGGCACCATCCAGGCTCCTCTCTGCAGAGCTCACGCTTGTCATGGAGGAAGAACTTACAGTGTTGTAGGAAGTGTTTTGGGTGTTTTAAATGGATGACTGTTCTCAGTTCTCACAGCAGTCCTTGAGTTGTGGTAATATTATTACTTTCTTATACAGGTGAGGAAACTGAGACTTAGAGAAGTTGCTCAGGGCCTCAAGGGTAGCTTGGAGACTGGTATTTTGACTCTAAAGCTCTGTGTTTTGAATCATTATGGAGAGTGAAAATTTTTGAGACTCAAGGAACACTCTCTCATCAGTAAGAATTTAAAACTTCTCATAACTGCTAAAATATTCACAGTCATATTTGTTGACAGGAAAGGCATATTTGAAAAGGAACTGACTCTTAGTTGCCTTGGATGATCTGGATGAGGATTGGGGTAAACATGAGAAAATTTTATAACTTTCACGTTTGGTGATTATGTAGCAATTTGTGGTTACATGTCTACGGTTATATCAGCAGTGATGCAAAAATCTAAATTTTCAGATGTGTCATCAGGACTGTTGACTATGATTTAAAATGACTCCATTTTATGAAATAAAATATAGATGCTGTGGTCAGACAAAATTTATTTTATTTTTCTCTGATGTGTGGACTTTTAAAGGAAAAGGCTTACTGGGCTATGAAAGTGAAATAAGTCTAGTTAGATAGTTAAGGAAACATTCGTGGATAATAAGCCTCCATAAATCCAGAATGCTCTATAAATTCTCCTGTGCGTGAATGCTGGAGTTCTCTGGAAGTTCCACATATTTTGGCGTTATGGTTTGAATAAGTGTCCCCAAAGGGGGACATGTGTTAAAAGGCTTGATCCCCAGTTTGGTTCTATTGAGAGGTGGAGGCTAGTGGGAGGAGGTCTCTTCATCATGGTGGGTGTGCCCACCATGGGAATTCTGGGACCCCCCATCTCTTTCTCTTTTTCACTTTGGGATCATTAGGTGAGTGGGCTTTCTCTGCTACACACTGCAACCATGATGTCCTGTCCAAGCCCCAAAGGGATGAAGCCAACCAGTCATGGATTGAACTCTCTTAACACTGTAAGTCAAAACGAAACTGTTCTCTTTATCAGTTGCCTATCTCAGGTGTCTATCACAGTAACAGAAAACTGACTATCACTAGTAGTAAGCCTTCACTAGCCTTCCCTAGCTGGAACCACTAGGCTTCACCTCTCTCTAGATCTTATCAAACAGTCTTTTGACCATCTGTCTGGCTCACGGCTCTGTCTTTATCATCAGCCTTGTGATTGAATTGTTTAATTTGGTGATCATGAAATAACTTTACACTACACTAGTGTTTTTTGGTAATTTGTATCCCATACTGCCATCTATTTTAGAAATTTTAATTTGGTAAGCACCTCTGTGATGCAGAGTGTAGGAACAAAGCCATTCAAAAGAAAATTATATAGTATTGATTTCTCTGGATCTAATTGTTCTCTTAGGGCTTTATTTATGGTAAATTTGACTTTCTCATGTATACTTGTAAAAATGCATAGAATTGTTAATATTTTATATCCACATAGTACATTTTTTGTTTTGTTTTATCTAATTACAGAATCAGCTTAAAATGGTAATTCTGTTTTATCACCACTATGTGGTAGCTAAAACAGGAAAATATTTTTGTTCTGAAAGCAGTTTTTAGCTTCTCAAAGATAGTGGAAGATACAGGTCACATTTATTTTGATTTATTCATTTTACTTATTTTGATTTTAGCTATTCCTCTTAAAGAGCATATTCTATTTGTGTTGCCTAAAAATAACTGGTAAAAGCAGATGATTTATTTTTTAAAAATGGAGTCTGTCAACATAATTGATTCAGTTAATTTTGAGGAAATTTAATAATCTTCACCCTAGAAAAATTATTAGAAAGAAGCCTGCTTTGAGGAATGGGAGGAGAATTGCTGTATATTTTTAATGAGAAGAATTTTATTTTACATTTTAAAGTTTTTGGCTTTATTATAGATAATGCTTTGTGTCTTAAAGATAATAATTCTCAAGCTTTCTTTACATCATACTAAGTCTAATATATCTTTTTCTGTCCCTTACTTTCATAATTTTTGTCTTAATGGTTTTGGTAGTTCACATAAATACCATATGACTGAGTATGTTTTTGTTTTTCATAAGGTCTGAGAATATAAGTCTATAACTCTTACAACTTAGAATTTAGTCCCTTTACTGTCAATATGAGTACTTGCCCACATGGATTTACATGTACCATTTTATTCTGTGTTTTCTATTTATCCCACTTTTTCTATTCCTCATTTCCAGTCTTTATTCATGCTTTTCTTTTTAATTTTTAAATTTGTTCTAATTAGTTATACATGACAGTAGAATGCATTTATGTGTTTTGATAAATCATACAAAAATGGAGTATAATGTCTCATTTTTCTGAGTGTAATGTTGTAGGATCACATTGGTCATGCAGTCACATATGTACATGAGTTAATAACATCTGTTTCACTCTACTGTCCTTCCTAGAAGGGTAGAAACGTGTCTTCAGAGCAATCTGAATCTTCTTGTCATTCTATTTTCCTTTCCAGTTTTGAAGAATTGTATTCTGTTTTTTCTTTTTATGCTTTCTCTATTTTAACAGGCATACCTAACGAAGTCTACCCTTACTATCTTTATTTGCCTTAGATAAATGACATTTTTATGTTGATCACTTTTGTCAAATTACTTGCTTTTTTATAACTGTGTAGTTTGGTTCTGACTCTCTTTTGTTAACTCTTCAAACAAGACATTGTTATTTTGTTTCATGTAACTGACTTTTTAAGATTCCCTACTTATTTGCCAATATTTTTACTCACTCTTCCTTCTTTTTTTTAATTTTTTTTTAATGGTGCTGGAAATTGAACCCAGGCCCTTGTGCATGCAAGGCAAGTGCTCTACCAACTGAGCAATATCTCAAGCCCCTCACTCTTCCTTTTTGAATTACATTGCTTCCACTTAGTTTTCCACATCTTTCTGAACCACATCTTTAGCATTTAAAGATATACTAGTGGTCATAAGTTCTCTCAGTTTTTCTACATTTAAATGACTAAATTTTGTGCTGCTTCTTGAAAGATCAATTTTCTAAGCATATGCATCTCACTTAGCAGTTATTTTATTTTAGGATTTTGAAGCTCTATTTTTCATTGCAGTTGAGAAATCTTACTATTCAATCATCACTCTTTTGTTGTGATCTATCTTCTGTTTCTGGATGTTTATATAAATTTCTTTCACTGGTGTTCTGAAAGTATTTTTTTTAATGTTAACTTAGAAAAAAGTCTGTGAGAATTGGACTTCCTGGATTTAAAGATTGATGTTTTAATTTTTTTTCCCTTTCTTTCTTTTTTGTTGAACAATTCTGGTTATTATCTTTTTAAACATGAGCTTGTAAACATCTTTTATATTAATTCCTTTGATAGCTCCAGTTAGACTTTACCACTCAATTCTTTATATATCTCCTTCATATTCTTCATCTTCTCTTCATTCTTTTCTATATTATAAAGAGTATTTTCAATCTCTTCCAGTTCACTAATTCTTTCTGTAGCTATGTTTATCCCAGACTTAACATTTACATAATGAGTTTTTAGTAACAAATGAACATTTTTCATTTCATGAGACTTTTTATTTTCTTTCAAATATGCTTTCTTGGTCTATATAGTTTGTTTATTGTTCATTTTTAAAAGAATCATTTAACTTTTAAAGATACATCAATTATTTTGTATTCTGTGTCTGGTTATCCTCAATGCCAAAATTTTTACTGGTTTGGTTCTGTGGCTTAATTCTGTTGGGTCTTAATCTTTTCCCTTATTTCTTTGTATGTTTTGATGATAAAATGTTTATTTTTCTTGGAATTTTACCTGTGAATATTGTTAGAGGAATAAGTAAAAATCATTATTCAGGAGAAAGTCGTATCTACTTTAGAAATATTCCTGAACTCCCTTCTCTTCTCAGACAACTTTAAACTACAGCCCCCGTGGGATACAACACATTTCCACTACAGGTATTTGAATAACAAGTAAAGCATAAATTTGGACAGAAAGACTTTTTGTTTACAGTTCTCAGGTGGATTTTTTTTTCCCCTCTTCTATCTAGTGCTAGTTTCAAAACAGGCCCATTTCTATTTGCTTGCCAACTTTGTCACTCATTAACCTTTACACTCAGGGAGTTATCTCTTCTCCCATTCAACATTTTTTCTCCAATAGCTTCTAAGTTTATATTCTATTCCCACTCATTTCTATAGTACTCAAAGGCTCTGGATTTTGGCAAAGATGGCAGGTTAAAGATAACTCTGGTGCTCACACAGTTCCTTAGATTCCCACTTTCTTTTTATTACTAGTGTCATAGGCTCAGCAATGTGTTTCTGAAGCACATTTGTGCTGTTTTCACTGCGAGAGCATATGATGTATCTCACCTGCCATTCTGCTAGAAATGGACTTTCCTCACTTCTCTTAGTAAAGGGTGTGAGAGAAACATAAATGACTTAGTGATAGCCGCTTGTAGTTTATCCCTTCCCCTAATCTATCATCTCCACGTTGCCTGGTCACCAGTGAAGAAAAGCCCAGAATGATTCTTTTCTGCTGGTAAGTAAAATGTAAAATTTCAGTGGTTAAGTTATTGATTAAAATAATACCTTGTTATTACTTTCAGTTTTCATAAACCTTTCTCCTTTTGCTATCTCTAGGCAAAACCCATTTGCCTGACATTTAGTAAGCACTAAATGGATAAATAAATGAAAGGATGACTGATTATCTTTAACATTTTTAAATTTATTTTAAAAATTTATATATCTTTAATTAGCAAATAAAAATTATAGTTATGGATACAGTATGATGTTTTGATTTATGTATGCAGTTTAGAATTCATAAACCAAACTAATTAACATACCATCATCTCACATATTTATCATCTTTGCATGTGATAAAAAGACATTTAAACCTATTCTCATACCAATTTTCAGGTATACAGTCGCTGTAGTCACTATGCTATACCATGGACCTCTAGGACTTATTCCTCCTAACTGAAACTCTAAGTCCTCTGACCAACATTTCACCACTCCCATCCATATCCTAAGCCCTAGTCTCCACCATTCTACCATCTACTTCTATGAGTTCAACTATTTTAGGTTCTGCACATAAGTGAGATCATGCACTGTGTCTAAGTCTGTGCCTCGCTGATTTCACTCAACCTCTAGGTTCATCCTCATTGTTGAAAATGACAAGATTTCCTTCTCTTAAAGATGGAATAACATTTCACTGTGCATGTATACTACATTTTCTTTATCTATTCATCCATGAATGGCCACTTAGTTTGATTTTATAGGTTGGCTATTGTAAATAATGCTACAGTGAACATAGGGGTATACGTATCTCTTCATCATAATTAATTAAATTTTCTTTGGATATATACCCAAGAGTAGAATTGCTGGTAGTTCTATTTTTAAGTTTTTGAGAACCTTTTGTGTTGTTTCCTGTTATTCCTGTACATTCACACCAACAGCTTATGAGGATTCCCTTTTCTCCCCATCTTCTCCAATACTTGTTATCTTTTGGATAAAAGCCATTCTTATAGTTGTGAGGTGATATTTTATAGTGATCTTAACTTGCATTTCCCTGATAATTCATGACATTGAGCTTTAATTTTATTTTTTTTAAATTTTCATATACCTGTTGGCTATTGGTATGTTTTCTTTTGAAAAATACCTATTCTGGTTCTTCACCCACTGTTTTCTTTGGTGTTTGGGATGGAACCCAGGGCTCCACATGTGCTAGGCAAGTGCTGAGCACAATCCCTGACCATTTTTTTTTCCTCTCCATTTTTGAATTACAGTGTTTTGTTGCTATTTGAGTTCCTTAGGCATTTTGAATATTAACCACTTACCAGATGTCCTGTTTACAGTATTTTCTCCCATTCCATAGACTGTCTGCACTGATGTTTCCTTTGTTGTGCAGAATGTCTTCAGTTTGGTGCTATCTTATTTGTCTGTTTTTGCTTTGGTTTCCTAGTCCTTTTGGGATCATATCCAAAAAATCTTTGCCAAGAAATGTCAGGGAACTTTTCCCTTGTTTTCTTCTAGTATAATTACCTTTTGTAAAAGGTAGGGGAGGGCTCAAGGTGTCAGGCAGTATACACTGAACAGGTTTCAGGTGGCAAGGTGAGCGCAGAACACACACTACATACTCACATATACACATGGACTTACACATGCACATGTCTGTATATATTTTGCTGTGAGGGTATGGTTAATTTTTATTCCCATTTTTCTTTCCAAACATATTTTCTCTGGGGAAGACTACCATAGAAGGCTATCAGTATGGCCAGTCTCCTTTTTGGCAATGGACAATATACCCCAAAAGGCTCAGTGCTTTAGTGAAATTCCTCTTACCTTGGGAAAGGTCCTTGTTTTATCTTCCAAGAACTTCCTGTTGGCCTTTTTGTATCTTACTCATCCTTAACTCTTGAACAATCTTGCTTTCTTGGCATTCTTTTCTTGTGTGGTCTGAAGCCTGGTCTTGCCTCTTTGTCTAACTCCTCAGGGTGATGGTTTCTATTATTCCAGTGAATGACTTGCCCTTTCATTCACAACCCCTGAGTTCTGATTTCCTATCCTTTTTATTCCTGTTTTGAAAACTCACCCAGTCCTTCTAGGCTCAACCTTGCTCCCCACACCATCCAAACCTAAAATTGAATAAAACTGCCTCCTTCCCCACAGGTTCCAGCTGATTCAGGAAAGAAGAGAGGACAGTTTGGGAGGATGAACACCTTTACCTTACCCATCCTTTGCTTCTTATTCTTGGTCCTCCAGCTGGGAGTAGCAACTTCTCTAGCAATGTGGTAAAAGATTACAAAATCTCAAAGCTGGGATCCTTCAATTTCACTCAGCTAATGAAGATTTTAAGATTCAATTGAAATCTAAATAAGCAGAAGATTATTTTGTCTCATCACCCTCCCATCCTTTTCTTAAATAGATAAAGCTTTCCTTGACATTTTGTGTTCCTGTCTTAAATTTATCCAAGACATTTTAAGAAGTTGGGATTTTTACTGACCCTTTATGATAGATAGCAAATAACTTCTTCTCTTCATTAATTCATCCACTCTTTTATTGAATGCATAATGCTTTCTTGGCACAAGAACAATGTGAACACAGCAAAGAAAAACAAGCAAATAAACAATATCCCTGCTTCTAGGGAGCTCACATTCTTGTGAGTTAGAAGAAAAATCAATAACTACACTCATGACAGATAGGTACTAATTATTACTCTGAAAAGGGGTGGGCTTTCGTTTACTGCATGCTTTTGTCATAAAGGGGAGTTGGAAAAGTGAGTTGTCTAAAGGTGACATTGGAACAGAAGTATGAGATATATAAAAGACCTGCAGGTGATCAAGGAAAGAGTGACCTTGGAAGAAGGTACATCAAGGGCAACCAAGGGCCAGTGTGGCTGAACCTGGCAAGCAAGGGGGGGTGTAGTAGGAGCTGAGGTGAGAAAGGTAGCAGGGGCAGGAGGCCCAGGGGGGCAGGAGACCCAGGATACTTGGCATCATTTGTTTCATTGGATCTATGTCACTCTGGCATTTAAATGATAGGCGCATTCGTATATTTCTGGAACATTTGAATCTAATTTTACCCATCAGAATCACCTAGGAAGGTTGGTTCCAAAGTTTAGCTATTGTGAATTGAACAACTATAAACATTGGTGTGGTCATGTCATTATAGTATGCTGATTTTAAGTCTTTGGGGTATATGCAGTGGAGTGGGATAACTGGGTCAAATGGCGGTTCCATTCCAAATTTTTCTGAGGAAACTCCATACAGCTTTCCATAAAGGTTGCAGCAATTTGCAGTCCCACCAGCAATGTATGAGTGTACCTTTCCCCCCACATCCTTGCCAACATTTACTGTTACTTATATTCCTGAAAATTGCCATTCTGACTAGAATGAGATGAAATCTCAGTGTAGTTTTAATTTGCATTTCTCTCATTGATAGAGATGTTCATTTTTTCATATATTTGTTTGAAAATTGCCTTTTGAGGATATCTGGCTTATGTGGAACCTCTCACAGGAACAAAGACATGAACCCTTTCTGCCCTTTTGGGTTCTTAGGGCTCTAAGAGCTTATTATGGGGAGTAGGTTGGAAGTAGAAGAGGTGAGTGGAGAAGAAGGGCACTGGAGAAGGTGTTGTAAAGTGAGGCACAAAGACTAGACTAGAAATCCTAGCTGTAAACCTTTGAGCGAAGGTTATGGTTCAACAGCTTTTTCCCATGATGCTACTGGGCATCATGAGATTGTAAAGTATCACAAATTTCTGTGACCATCTCCAACTTGTTATTCAGGAACTTTATGGGACTCAGGCTACAAGGACCTCACCAGCAATAAAATATTATGTTTGCTATTAATGTTTCTCATGCACTAATGGAAGGAGAGCCAAGTGTAATGTAGCTTAAATCAAGATAACTAGATAGAAAAGCTTCATTATATCTTCTGTAGTGGGTTTAATGGTGGTACCTAAAAAACTCTATTTCCTAAGACCTAAAACATGTGAAAATAACCTAATGTGGAAAAAGGGTCCTTGTAGATGTAATTCATTTAAGTGTCTCAGAATGGGACCATCCTAGATTATCTAGGTAGGCCCAAAATCTCATGACAAATGCACTCTAAGATACAGAAGAGGAAATGCAGACAGACTGGGGAAGGCATGTGAAGAGGGAAGAACCATCCATCTGTCTGGAACCAACAGAAGTTGAAAGAAAAGAATAGGATTCTCTGTGAGAGTTCTAGAAGAAGAATGGCCCTGCTGACTCCTTGATTCAAATTTCCGAGCTCCAGAATGGTAAGAGAAAAAGTTTCTATTGTTTTAAGCCATCAGGTTCTTGGAAATTTGTTATGGAAGTCACAGGAAAAGAATTAATTTTCCTATACCCTCTAGTGGGACTCTTTTGACAATTGGGGTGACTTTACTCCTGGCCCCTATTTCAATTTTTACACAGTTGTGACTGTACTTTTTTCTTTGGTCTTTGAGTGGTAGATATCTTGTATATGCATTTTGAACTTATAATGTTTTCCTTCTTATAGATACAAAGTTATTTGCTTCTTTCTTAGGATTTTCTTTTTTTACTTCATTTTGTCCAAATCTTATACTAGCTTAGTTTTAGAAATATACCTGCTATAGTCTGGATGTTGAATGTCCCTCTAAGACCCACATATTAAAGGCTTGGTCCCCAAGATGTGCCATTAGGAGGTAGTGAAATCTTTAGGAGTCGAGACCTGGTGGTAGGTCTTTAGGTCATTCAAAGTTATGCCCTCTAAGAACTTAGTGGGATCTCGGTCCTTTCCTCCTCCTCTTTTGCTTCCTGGCCGTGAGGTGAGAGAGCACTTTGCTCTGCCACACACTCCCTGCCATTCTCATGGGGCACCCACACCAGAGGCAAAAAGCAATGGGTCTGCCCGATCATGTATTGGAATCTCTAAAACAAAGAGCCCAAATAAATCTTTTCTTTTTCTAAGTTAATTATCGCAGGTATTTTGTTATAGTGACAGAAAACTGACCAACACAACATCTTTGATCAGTTTTCCCAGTGCTTTTACATAGGGGCTAATGTCTCTCACAAAACCCTTAAGAAACCTAGGATGTCTTTTGCTATGGCAGCAGGTGGGGGCGAGCTGTTCTGGGGGACCAGGGACTCTAATAGTTCTGCTAGCCACCTAGTTTTCCTGGAAATATTATTATGTTTTCAATGTTAGAATAGAAATGTCTATGGAAAAAACAGATGATGACTGTGTTTGGGCTTAGCTAGCGCAAGCCTCTGTCTTAATTCGTCAGACTGCCGTTCAAGGCTGCCATCTCTGGGCTCCAGCCATTCTTCCGAGTTTCCAGACTTCCTTCCTGCAACCCTCCTGCGTGCCGTGACTCACACTGCTTCTCACAGCTGTACTTCCCCTCCCTCCTCTCCACTTAACCAGAATTCTGCTCATCTTTAAGAGCTTGTCCCAAATCTCACTTTCCCCAGGAAAATTACTAGGACTTTCCCAGGCTTCAATGATCTCTCCCTGCTTTGGACTAAAGCAGATGGTACCAACTTGTTTGGCATGGATATGGTCCCTTGGGAAACTTTAGAGGGCAGAGGCATGCTCTGTCCTGTGAACTCCCCCACATTGCCCCCTATTTAGTAGGAGCTCCTTCTTTTGGATTGTGAACCCCCACAAGGATTTTTTTTTTTCTTACTTGCTTGGAAAGTGACTAACTATAAAGACAGACGGCAGTCTCTCTTTCTTGTTGGCTCCCAAACCTTGATGCTGTTCTGGGAATGTCTAACTGCTCTTCATGGATAGTTAAAGCCTGCCTAATTTGTTTTAGCACTAAAAAGCTTCTCTGATTTATAGGATACAAGCAGCTATCAGATGGAGTGGGTAACTGGCAGTCACAGCTCTCTGCCATGTAATCTGGAGTCTTTGCTGCACAGTGCTGCCTGGGGGCTGAGTGCACTGGGAGTGGAAGCTAGGTCTTCCTTTCTACCAGGCTGGCTGCTGAAAAAGCCCTCAGGCAGTTAGTGTCCCTGCCCTGGAGGATTTGGCTCTGTTGTTGTCAGGCAGAACCTACAGTTTGGTCTGATCTCCTCTGGGATTATCCCCAAGGCAGATCACCTTGGGCAAGAGTGTGGCTGCATCCTGCCAGCTGGGGGAGGGGGTGGGTGCTGGGGGATGGCAGACAGTGAGAGCCTGGATAAAATAATGGCCATGAGCCTGGGAGCTGGAGGAGCCGAGTTCTGGTCAAGACTCCATTCCTCATGAACTACCTGACTTCTTTGATTTGAAAGTTCCTCGTCTGCAGAACAGAATAAACAGCTGCCTCGTGAGGGTTACATAAGATCATTAACTCACACCACTTAAAAGAGACCTGACCCACAGCAAACATTCAATAAATGGCCGCCTCAGGCTCTCTGGGTTCTCCATGTGTAGTGTCTCAGGCTGGGTCCTTCCCCACTGCCATCTGCTGGGACTTTTGTACATTTTGTCTTGACTTTCACCTGCACCAGAGCCTGCCTCACTGGATTCTTGACCCTGTCGTCCCTGCTCATGACTGAACACTATTACCCTACATTCTTGGACTGCCTATTTCCATTGGCATTGTTGTAGTAATCCCTGCTTTTCATTTGTCTAGAACAGCTGTCGTCAAAGGGCAAACGTGATCCTTTCATCCCATTCCTCAAAACAGATGTTTCCATAAATCTGCTCTTATCATGAGTCGTACCTATCATGAGAAAGGTGCACCCACCTTAAAGTGGGGGAGCTTTGGCTTAGTGCGGTTTGTATTCCTTGTCAGTATTCAGACACGTCATCTCACAGCATCCTGAGAAAAGCGAACAGTTTTGGTCTGTTCTGTCCTAAAAAATTACAGCTTAATGCAATTTTTAAAATGTGTGTGAGCCAGTGATAAAAGTTCTAATCTCTGCAGAGGATGAGAAGAAGTGTTAATGCAGCTCGGGAAAATACCCGCATGTCCTCAATTTCCTGGCTGCTCCTGTCCCTCACCAGTGCAGAGCTTATCTCGGATAGGCCAGATGACACTTTGTAGACCACAAAATGGAATGTATTTTCTTAGCCTGCAGTTTCCTTTTGGTACTTTGGGAAAGGAGTTGAATTCTCAGAGGGAAAAAAACTGCATTGATTTGGGTAGCTCCTCCTTCCTTGCCCTTTGCTGCTGACATTTTTTTACTTTTGTAGTTTTACTAGTCATTGGTTTAATAAAGGAACCATAACAGAAGCTAATTTTGAGAGAGAAAAGGAAAATGCTTGGAAAGATCTTCCTAGAAGAAAACTGCACTTTGTGACTGGTGAGCTGGACTCTTCACTGCTCCTTGTGTGTTCTGCCAGGATACTCAGCCGCTGGAATCTCTTGTGGGCCCCATGAAGAGTGGGGGCCCAGTCTTACTGATTTGTGTAAACTCTGAACCTTGTCTGTATAACTGGAGAGACTTCTTGAGAGAATGAATAAATGATTGATTTGAAAATAGTCCAAGAACAACCTTATCTTTAGACCCAATTTCCTTTCCTATGTCACAAGGTGTGTAGGGATAGATTTTTTAAATTTATTTTATGACACATCCTTTGAACATCCATTAGTTGGTAAACCAATTTGTCAAGTATAGACAATGAAAAGGTGGGATATCTTTTGTAGGAATTTTCTTGCTGTTCTGGAAATGTCTTCAGATCTGTGTTGTTTTTCTTTAAAACATTTTTTTTTTTTTTGTATTTAAAAAGTGAAATCAGAATTCAAAGTACTTTAAAAAATTCATGTACCCTGGCAATAGTTAATCATCTTTGCCTTAATTTTTTAAAAAGTAAAATGATACATGCAACATGTTACCTATGGTGTGCTCTTTAGTCCAATTCTTTTTCCTCCCAGAGCAATTACTAAAAGGAATTTGTTGTACAACAAATTACATTAAGCTTATATACATTTTTCTTGCTCTTTAACTGAGAAATATATTCCTTTTATAAAATTTATTTTATTGTAAACAAATGGGATACATCTTGTTTCTCTGTACATGAAGTAGAGGCATACCATTTGTGTAATCATACATTTACATAGGGTAATAGTTTTTGATTCATTCTGTTATTTTTTCCCTTCCCCCCCACGCCTCCCACCCCTCTTTTCCCTCTATACAGTCCCTGCTTCCTCCATTTTTGCCCCCCTCTCACCCCCTGTTTTGTGTCATCATCCGCTAATCAGCAAGATCATTCGTCTTTTGGTTTTTTGAGATTGGCTTATCACACTGAGCATGATATTCTCCAATTTCATCCATTTACCTGCAAATGCCATAATTTTATTATTCTTTATGGCTAAGTAATAGTCCATTGTATATATATACCACAGTTTCTTTATCCATTCATCAATTGAAGGGCATCTAGGTTGGTTCCACAATCTGGCTATTGTGAATTGAGCACACATGAACATTGATGTGGCTGTATCTCTGTAGTATGCTGATTTTAAGTCCTTTGGGTATAGGCCAAGGAATGGGATAGCTGGGTCAAATGGTGATTCCATTCCAAGTTTTCTAAGGAATCTCCACACTGTTTTCCAGAGTGGCTGCACTAATTTGCAGCCCCACCAGCAATGTATAAGTGTACCTTTTCCCTCACATCCTCTCCAACACCTATTGTTGCTTGTCTTCTTGATAATCGCCATTCTAATTGGAGTGAGATGGAATCTTAGTGTAGTTTTGATTTGCATTTCTCTTATTACTAAAGATGGTGAACATTTTTTCAAATATCTGTTGATTGCTTGTAGATCTTCTTCTGTGAAGTGTCTGTTCATATCCTTAGCCCATTTGTTGATTGGGTTATTTGTATTCTTGGTGTAGAGTGTTTTGAGTTCTTTATATATTCTGGAAATTAGTGCTCTATCTGAAGTACGAGTGGCAAAGATTTTTTCCCACTCCGTAGGTTCTCTCTTC
The DNA here is from genome assembly GCF_902686445.1 of Sciurus carolinensis. NCBI lineage: Eukaryota > Metazoa > Chordata > Mammalia > Rodentia > Sciuridae > Sciurus > Sciurus carolinensis. The sequence continues at coordinate 63,509,687 of NC_062224.1, forward strand.
ACATTACTGATAGTTTCCTTTGCTGAGAGAAAGCTTTTTAATTTGAATCTATCCCAGTTATTGATTCTTACTTTTATTTCTTGTGCTATGGGAGCCCTGTTAAGGAAGTCTGATCCTAAGCCAACATGTTGAATATTTGGACCTACTTTTTCTTCTATAAGATGTAGGGTCTCTGGTCTGATTCCAAGGTCCTTGATCCATTGTGAGTTGAGTTTTGTGCAGGGTGAGAGATAGGGGTTTAGTTTCATTCTGTTGCATATGGATTTCCAGTTTTCCCAGCACCATTTGTTGAAGAGGCTATTTTTTCTCCATTGCATATTTTTGGCCCCTTTGTCTAGTATGAGAAAATTGTATTTATTTGGGTTTGTGTCCGTGTCCTCTATTCTGTACCATTGATCTACCTGTCTATTTTGGTGCCAATACCATGCCATTTTTGTTACTATTACTTTGTAGTATAGTTGAAGTTCTGGTATTGTGATACCCCTGTTTCATTCTTCCTGCTAAGGATTGCGTTAGCTATTCTGGGTTTCTTATTCTTCCAGATGAATTTCATGATTGCTTGCTCTATTTCTGTAAGGTACATCATTGGGATTTTAATTGGAATTGCATTGAATCTGTATAGCACTTTTGGTAGTATGGCCATTTGACAATATTAATTCTTCCTATCCAAGAACATGGGAGATCTTTCCATCTTATAAGGTTTTCCTTAATTTCTTTCTTTGGTGTTCTGTAGTTCTCATTGTAGAAGTCTTTTACCTCTTTTGTCAGATCGATTCCCAAGTATTTTATTTTTTTCAAGACTGTTGTGAATGGGGCAATGCTTTCCATTGAGTTTTTTATTTGGTTTATTGTTTCCTTCATTTCAAGGATTTACATTTGGTTTTTTTTTGAGAATCTCTATCTCTTTGTTGAAATGATCTTTTGTTTCCTGCAGATGCTCTTTCAGCTTATTGGTATTATCATTCATTGCCTGCATTTATTCTCTAATCTCATCCTTTGCTTCATGAATCATCTTAATCATGTATAATCTGAAGTCCTTTTCTGACATTTCTTCTAACATCCTGTCATTGGATTCTATTAATATAGAATCTAGATTTGTTTGGATCATTTTCTTCCCTTGTTTTTTCATGTTGCTCATGTATCTTCCCCTCTAGCAGTGCAGATATGGGGTGTTGCAGATTTCCCCCTATAAGCTTATAGTGGCCCTATAGGTTTCCAAAACCCTTTCTTTAAGGGGAGATCAATATTAGCAGTGCCCAAATCAGACACTATGCAATCATAGACCAAATAGCCCCTATGAGGACAATAAGAAGATTGTCATAATAAACAGAATGAGTTCAAATATTATCTTCGGTAAAACAAACAGGTTTACAATAAGGTCTGCAGTTTCTAATGGAGGACAAAGAGGATGCAGAGGAATGTAGAATGTGGCTGTTAATGGGATAAGAAAAGAATATACAGAAGTTCTAGAAAATAGAAATGGTGAGAGTGTAATCAAAAGAAATTGGATGTTAGCATGCAAAAAAGGGAGAAAGAGACTCTGAGGGAACAGGTAAACAAAAGGAAAAGAGAGCAAGAAAAGTAAAGAAATAAAAACTTAAATTTTTTAAAAAGGAGAAAAAAAAATCTACAGTATAACATTCATATAGTAATGAAACCTCCCAGTGTTCAGTGGCCTGATGCATGAGAGGTAACTGACAGTGAGCTTCAAGCCTCCAGCAGGCGTCTCAGGATGGGATTTGCCCCACCCAAAGATCGGAGCTATGACTTCCAGGATTATCCAAGATGGCTGCTCTGGCTTCGAAATGTGTTGGCAAATGGGGAGCTACAGCTCAGAGTGTGGACATGGTCAGCAAGAGGTCCTGGAGGTGGGATGCGGTTGGTCCGGCAGGGGTCCTGGAGGTCCAGTGTGTTTGATGTGGTTGTGGGATCCTGGATGCCGGGTGTAATCAGTCGGTCTGGGGTCCCGGTGATAGGGCGCAGTCAGTTGGTCTGGGGGTCCTGGCGGCAGGGAGCAGTCAGTCGATGTGAGGGCCCCAGAGGCAAGAGTGATCGGTTGGGCTGAGGGATCCTGGAGATGGTGCTCAGTCAGTCTGGTCAGGGGTCCTACGGGGCCTGGCTGTTGTCTCAAAATGGCGGCAGCCACATGTAATCAAACCTGCAGGTACTGTAGCAGTGAACTTCCAGGCAACAGCAGGCAGCTGGTGCTCCACTGGCAGTTGGTGATCAGTTTGCTGACTGTTGTCGGACAATCAGGAGGTGAACCTCGTGCATTGGGTGATGGATAGGTGTAAGACAGGCGATGAACCAGCCAGAGGCAGGCAAATGGCAGATGATAGATGCCTGATAGTGAGCAATCGAGAAACAGATATCCTCTGCGAATGGGGTAGTTTTCCTAACTTCTCTTTCTGAAGATTCATCACTTACGTATAAAAATGCATTAGAGGGAGATCCAAGATAGTGGACTAGAGGGAGGCTGCATTCCTTGTCGCTCCGTAACTCCGGTTGCAAGCAGAGGATATCTGTTTCTTGGTGAGGCAGTTTTTGCTGCTTATCGATCTCCTGCTGTTTACCCCATTTGTCTGCTGTGATCATCTGCAATCTGCTGGCATATTGATGTCTTTTTTGAGTGCAGACACACCTGACCTCCAGGACCTCCTGCTGACCACATCCACACCCTGAGCTGCAGCTCCCCATTTGCCAACACATTTCGAAACCAGAGCGGCCATCTTGGATAATCCTGGAAGCCATAGCTCCGATCTTTGGGTGGGGAAAATCCCATCCTGAGACGCCTGCTGGAGGCTTGAAGCTCACTGTCAGTTACCTCTCATGCATTAGGCCACCGAACTCTTGGAGGTTTCATTACTATATGACTGTTATACTGTAGATTTTCTTTTTTCTCCTTGTTGAAAAAATTTAAGTTTTTATTTCTTTACTTTTCTTGCTCTCTTTTCCTTTTGTTTACCTGTTCCCTCAGAGTCTCTTTCTCCCTTTTTTGCATGCTAACATCCAATTTCTTTTGATTACACTCTCACCATTTCTATTTTCTAGAACTTCTGTATATTCTTTTCTTATCCCATTAACAGCCACATTCTACATCCCTCTGCATCCTCTTTGTCCTTCATTAGAAACTGCAGACCTTATTGCAAACCTGTTTGTTTCACCGAAGATAATATTTGAACTCATTCTGTTTATTATGACAATCTTCTTATTGTCCTCATAGGGGCTATTTGGTCTATGATTGCATAGTGTCTGATTTGGGCACTGCTAATATTGATCTCCCCTTAAAGAAAGGGTTTTGGAAACCTATAGGGCCACTATAAGCTTATAGGGGGAAATCTGCAACACCCCATATCTGCACTGCTAGAGGGGAAGATACATGAGCAACATGAAAAAACAAGGGAAGAAAATGATCCAAACAAATCTAGATTCTATATTAATAGAATCCAATGACAGGATGTTAGAAGAAATGTCAGAAAAGGACTTCAGATTATACATGATTAAGATGATTCATGAAGCAAAGGATGAGATTAGAGAACAAATGCAGGCAATGAATGATAATACCAATAAGCTGAAAGAGCATCTGCAGGAAACAAAAGATCATTTCAACAAAGAGATAGAGATTCTCAAAAAAAAACCAAATGTAAATCCTTGAAATGAAGGAAACAATAAACCAAATAAAAAACTCAATGGAAAGCATCACCAAAAGACTAGACCACTTGGAAGACAGAACCTCAGACAATGAAGACAAAATATTTAATCTTGAAAATAAAGTTGCCCAAACAGAGAAGATGATAAGAAATCATGAACAGAATCTCCAAGAACTATGGGACATCATGAAAAGACCAAATTTAAGAATTTTGGGGATTGTGGAAGGCACAGAGATACAAACCAAAGGAATGAACAACCTATTCAATGAAATAATATCAGAAAATTTCCCAAACCTGAAGAATGAAGTGGAAAATCAAATACAAGAAGCTTACAGAACACCAAATGCACAAAATCACAACAGGTCCACACCAAAGCACGTTATAATGAAAATGCCTAACATTCAAAATAAAGATAGGATTTTGAAGGCCACGAGAGGCAAGCATCAGATTACTTATAGGAGGAGACCAATACGGATAGTAGCTGACTTCTCAACTCTAAAAGCTAGAAGGGCCTGGAATATCATATTTCAAGCTCTGAAAGAACATGGTTGCCAACCAAGAATTCTATACCCAGCAAAACTAACCTTCCAATTTGAAGATGAAATAAAATCCTTCCATGATAAACAAAAGTTAAAAAAGCTTACAAATAGAAACCCTGCACTACAGAATGTTCTCAGCAAAATATTCAATGAGGAGGAAATGAAAAACAACAATGTAGGTCAGCAAAGGGAGGAACTACCTTAGAGAAAAAACACTCAAAGGAGAAACCAAGCCAACTTAAAAACCAAAAATAAGCCAAATGACTGGGAATACAAATCATATCTCAATAATAACCCTGAATGTTAATGGCCTAAACTCATCAATCAAAATACATAGACTGGCAGAATGGAATAAAAAGAAAGACCCAACAATATGCTGCCACAAGAGTCTCATCTCATAGAAAAAGACATCCACAGACTAAAGGTGAAAGGATGGGAAAAAACTCACCACGCACATGGACTCAGTAAAAAAGTGGGGGTTTCTATCCTTACAACAGATAAAGTGGACATCCAGCCAAAGTTAGTCAGAAGGAATAAAGAAGGACATTTCATACTGCTTGAGGGAACCATAAATCAGGAAGACATAACAATAGTAAATATTTATGCCCCAAACAATGGTGCATCCCTGTACATCAAACAAATCCTTCTCAATTTCAGGAATCACATGGACCACAAAACAATATTTCTGGGTGACTTTAATGCACCACTGTCACCACTAGATAGATCTTCCAAACAAAAACCAACCAAAGAAACCATAGAACTCAATAACACTGTCAATAACCTAGACTTAATAGAGATATATAGAATATTCCATCCATCAATGAGTGGATTCACTTTCTTCTCAGCAGCACATGGAACCTTCTCAAAAATAGACCATGTGTTATGCCACAAAGCAGCCCTTCGGAAATGCAAAAAAATAGAGATACTGCCTTGTGTTCTATCAGATCATAATGGACTGAGAATAGAAATCAATGACAAAATAAAAAACAGAAATTACTCCAACACCTGGAGACTTAACAATATGCTATTAAATGAAACATGGATTACAGAAAACATCAGGGAGGAGATAAAAAAAATTCTTAGAGGTCAATGAGAATGACAATACAACATATCAATATCTCTGGGACACTATGAAAGTGGCACTAACCGGAAAATTCATTGCGTGGAGCGCATTCCAGAAAAGAATGAAAAGTCAACAATTAAATAACCTAACATTACAGCTCAAAGCCCTAGAGGAAAAAGAACAGAATAACAACAAAATTAGTAGAAGACAGAACATATTAAGAAAATTGTGCACCACAATCAAGTGGGGCTCATCCCTGGAATGCAAGGATGGTTTAACATCCGTAAATCAATAAATGTAATCCATCATGTCAATAGACTTAAGGATCAGAATCATATGGTTATTTCAATTGATGTAGAAAAAGCGTTCAACAAAATACAACACCCCTTCATGCTCAAAACACTAGAAAAAATAGGGATAGTAGGAACATACTTGAACATTGTAAAGTCTATTTATGCTAAGCCCATGGCCAACATCATTCTTAATGGAGAAAAACTTAAACCTTTCCCTTTAAAAATGGGAACAAGACAAGGATGTCCTCTTTCACCACTACTATTCAACATTGTCCTTGAAATTCTAGCCAGAGAAATTAGGCAGACGAAAGAAATTAAAGGGATACGAATAGGAAAAGAGAAACTTAAGCTGTCACTATTTGCTGATTGACATGATTCTATATTTAGAGGATTCAAAAACCTCCTCCAGAAAACTTGTAGACCTCATCAATGAATTCAGCAAAATAGCAGGCTATAAAATCAACATGCATAAATCTAAAGCATTTTTATACGCAAGCGACAAAACAGCTGAAAGGGAAATGAGGAAAACAACTCCATTTGCAATAGCCTCAAAAAATAAAATACTTGGGAATCAATCTAACCAAAGAGGTAAAAGATCTCTACAATGAAAACTATAAAACATTGAAGAAAGAAATTGAGGAAGACCTTAGAAGATGGAAAGATCTCCCATGTTCTTGGATAGGAAGAATTAATATTGTCAAAATGGCTATACTACCAAAAGTGCTATATAGATTCAATGCAATTCCAATTAAAATCCCAATGATGTACCTTACAGAAATAGAGCAAGCAATCATGAAATTCATCTGGAAGAATAAGAAACCCAGAATAGCTAACGCAATCCTTAGCAGGAAGAATGAAACAGGGGGTATCACAATACCAGAACTTCAACTATACTACAAAGCAATAGTAACAAAAATGGCATGGTATTGGCACCAAAATAGACAGGTAGATCAATGGTACAGAACAGAGGACAAGGACACAAACCCAAATAAATACAATTTTCTCATACTAGACAAAGGGGCCAAAAATATGCAATGGAGAAAAAATAGCCTCTTCAACAAATGGTGCTGGGAAAACTGGAAATCCATATGCAACAGAATGAAAGTAAACCCCTATCTCTCACCCTGCACAAAACTCAACTCACAATGGATCAAGGACCTTGGAATCAGACCAGAGACCCTACATCTTATAGAAGAAAAGTAGGTCCAAATCTTCAACTTGTTGACTTAGGATCAGACTTCCTTAACAGTACTCCCATAGCACAAGAAATAAAAGCAAAAATCAATAACTGGGACAGATTCAAACTAAATAGCTTTCTCTCAGCAAAGGAAACTATCAGCAATGCAAACAGAGAACCTACAGAGTGGGAGAAAATCTTTGCCATTCATACTTCAGATAGAGCACTAATTTCCAGAATATATAAAGAACTCAAAACACTCTACACCAAGAATACAAATAACCCAATCAACAAATGGGCTAAGGATATGAACAGACACTTCACAGAAGAAGATCTACAAGCAACCAACAAACATATGAAAAAATGTTCACCATCTTTAGTAATAAGAGAAATGCAAATCAAAACTACACTAAGATTCCATCTCACACCAATTAGAATGGTGATTTTCAAGAGGACAAGCAACAACAGGTGTTGGAGAGGATGTGGGGGAAAAGGTACACTTATACATTGCTGGTGGGGCTGCAAATTAGTGCAGCCACTCTGGAAAACAGTGTGGAGATTCCTTAGAAAACTTGAAAAGGAACCACCATTTGACCCAGCTATCCCATTCCTTGGCCTATACCCAAAGGACTTAAAATCAGCATACTACAGAGATACAGCCACATCAATGTTCATGTGTGCTCAATTCACAATAGCCAGACTGTGGAACCAACCTAGATGTCCTTCAATTGAAGAATGGATAAAGAAACTGTGGTATATATATATACAATGGAATATTACTTAGCCATAAAGAATAATAAAATTATGGCATTTGCAGGTAAATGGATGAAATTGGAGAACATCATACTAAGTGAGATAAGCCAATCTCAAAAATTCAAAGGACAAATGATCTCACTGATAAGCGGATGAGGACACATAATGAGGGATGAGAGGGGTGGAAGAATGGAGGAAGGAGGGACTGTAAAGGGGGAAAAGAGGGTTCGGAGGTGTGGGGGGAGGAAAAAATAACAGTATGATTCAAACATCATTACCCTATGTAAATGTATGATTACGCAAATGGTATGCTATTACTCATGAACAAACAGAAACAATATGTATCCCATTTGTTTACAATAAAAATAAATTTTAAAAATGCATTATATTTATGAGCATTGATCTTTTAACCCTCTAATTTACTGAATTCACTTATGAGTTCTAAAAGTTTTCTGGTGGAATTTCCTGGTTCCTCTAAATATATAATCATGTCATCAGCAAATAAGGATAGTTTGAGTTCTTCTTTTCCTATTCATATCCCTTTAATTTCTTTGGTCTGTCTAATTGCACTGGCTAGAGTTTTAAGGACAATGTTGAATAGAAGTGGTGAAAGAGGGCATCCCTGTCTTGTTCCAGTTTTTAGGGGGAATGCTTTCAGTTTTTCACCATTTAGAATGATATTGGCCATGGGCTTAGCATAGATGGCTTTTACAATGTTAAGGAATGTTCCTACTATCCCTGTTTTTTCTAGTATTTTGAACATGAAGGGATGTTGTATTTTATCAAATGCTTTTTCTGCATCTATTGAAATAATCATGTGATTCTTGACTTTAAGTCTGTTGATATGGTGAATTACATTTATTGGTTTCCAAATGTTGAACCAACCTTGCATCCCTGAGATAAAACCCACTTGATCGTGGTGCACTATCTTTTTAATATATTTTTGTATGCGATTTGCTAAAATTTTGTTGAGAATTTTTGCATCAATGTTCTTTAAAGATATTGGTCTGAAATTTTCTTTCCTCGATGTGTCTCTGTCTGGTTAGGTATCAGGGTGATATTGGCTTCAGAGAATGAGTTTGGGAAGTTTCCCTCCTCTTCTATTTCATGGAATACTTTGAGAAGTATTGGAATGAGCTCTTCTTTGAAGGTTTTGTAGAACTTGGCTGAGAACCCATCTGGTCCCAGACTTTTCTTTGTTGGTAGGATTTTGATGATGATCTATTTAAATTGTGTATGTCCTCCTGGTTCAATTTAGGTAATTCATATGTCTCTAGAAACCTGTTAATGTCTTCAAGATTTTCCATGTTGGAGTATAGATTTTCAAAATAGCTTCTAATTATGTTTTGTATTTCACTTGTGCCTGTTGTGATATTTCCTTGTTCATTCTGAATTTTAGTAATTTGAGTTTTTTCTCTCCTTCTCTTTTTTAGTGTGGGTAAGGGTTTATCAATTTTGTTTATTTTTTCAAAGAACCAACTATTTATTTTGTCAATTTTTTTGATTATTTCTTTTGTTTCAATTTCATTGATTTCAGCTCTGATTTTAACTATTTCCTGTCTTCTACTACTTTTGGTGTTGCTCTGTTCTTTTTCTAGGGCTTTGAGCTGTAGCATTAGGTTATTTGTTGACTTTTTCTTCTTTTACTGAATGCGCTCCATGAAATAAATTTTCCTCTAAGTACTGCTTTCATAGTATCCCAGATATATTTGATATGATGTTTCTTTGTTCTCGTTTACCTCTAAGAATTTTTTTATTTCCCTCCTGATATCTTCTGTTATCCATTCATCATACAATAGCATATTATTATATCTCCAGGTGTTGGAGTAGTTTCTGTTTTTTATTCTGTCATTTATTTCTAATTTCAATCCATTATGATCTGATAGAATACAAGGTAGTATCTCTATCTTCTTGTATTTGCTAACATTAGCTTTGTGGCACAGAATATGGTCTATTTTAGAGAAGGATCCATGTGCTGCTGAGAAGAAAGTGTATTCACTCTTTGTTGTATTGTATATTCTATATATGTCTGTTAAGTCTAAATTATTGATTGTGTTATTGAGATCTATGGTTTCTTTGTTCTATTTTTGTTTGGAAGATCTGTCCAGTGGTGAGAGAGGTGTGTTAAAAATCACCCAGTATTATTGTGTTGTGGTCTATTTGATTTCTGGAATTGAGAAGGATTTGTTTGATGTACATGGATGAGCCAGTGTTTTGGGTATAGATATTTATGATTATTATGTCTTGCTGATTTATGCTTCCCTTAAGCAGTATGAAATGTCCTTCTTTATCCTTTGTGACTAACTTTGGCTTGAAGTCCACATTATCTGATATGAGGATGAATTCTCCAGCTTTTTTGCTGAGTTCATGTGCATAGTATGTTTTTTCCCATCCTTTCACCTTTAGTCTGTGGGTATCTCTTTCTATGAGATGAGTCTCTTGCAGGCAGCATATTGTTGGATCTTTCTTTTTAATCCAATCTGTCAGTCTTTGTCTTTTGATTGATGAGTTCAGGCCATTAACATTCAGGGTTATTATTGAGATATGCTTTGTATTCCTGGTCATTTGACTCATTTTTGGTTTTTGACATGACTTGGTTTCTGCTTTATTTGGTATTCCTTTAGGGTTGTTCCTCCCTTTGCTTATTTACATCATTGTATTTCATCTCTTCCTCAAGGAATATTTTGCTGAGAATGTTCTGTAGTACCAGCTTTCTTTTTGTAAATTCTTTTAGCTTTTGTTTATCATGGAAGGATTTTATTCATCATCAAATCTGAAGGTAAGTTTTGATGAGTATAAGATTCTTGGTTGGCATCTGTTTTCTTTCAGAGCTTGAAAAATGTTGTCTCAGGCCCTTCTAGTTTTTAGGGTCTAGGTTGAAAAATCTGCTGATATTCTTATTGGTTTCCCCCTGAATGTAATTTGGTTCTTTTCTCTTGCAGCCTTTAAAATTCTGTCTTTATTTTGTATGTTAGGTATTTTCATTATAATGTGCCTTGGTGTGGGTCTATTTTAATTTTGTATATTTGGAGTTCTATAAGTCTCTTGTACTTGACTTTCCATTCGTTCTTCAGTTGTGGGAAATTTTCTGATATTATTTCATTGAATAGATTGTTCATTCCTTTGGTTTGTTTCTCTAAGCCTTCCTCAATCCCAATAATTCTCAAATTTGGTCTTTTCATGATATCCCATAATTCTTGTAGATTCTGTTTCTGTTTTCTTATCATCTTCTCTGTTTGATCAACTTTGTTTTCAAGATTAAATATTCTGTCCTCAATGTCTGAGGTTCTGTCTTCCAGGTGTTCTATCCTATTGGTTATGCTTTAATTTGGTTTATTGTTTCCTTCATTTCAAGGATTTCTGTTTGTTTTTTTCAGTATCTCTAACTCTTTATTGAAATGATCTTTTGCTTCCTGTATTTGCTCCTTTAACTGTTGAGTAGTGTGATCTTTCAAAGCCTGCATTTGCTCTTTCATCTTATTGTTTGCTTCTCTGATCATTTTAATTATGTACATTCTGAACTCCCTTTTTGACATTTCTTTAGCCATGCTGTCATTGAATTTTATTGATGTAGCATCTAGGTTTGTTTGGGACATTTTCTTTCTTGCTTTCTCATATTGGTCAGGTATCTACCCCTCTAGTAGTGAAACTTTATTGACTTATAGTGTCCCTGTAGATTTCCAATAACTTGCCTTCTAGCCTTCATTAGCCTGAATTCTTGGAGGAACTTGATAATGCAGTGATCCACAAAGAAGCTGCCCCTCTAGGGGTGGTGGCCTTTAGGTTTGGTGTATTCCCTGCTGGTGGGAAGAGGTGCCACCACTTGTTGACTGATGGTCAGTCAAAAGGGGGACTAGTCTCTGGGCTGGGGCATGGCTGGTCTGGGTCTTTGTCTCTGGTTCTAACACCCTGGTGGGAAAGCCTCACCCAGTGGGGAAGACTTACCCAGTGGGGATGTCTCGCTGGGCAGCTCTCCTCTGAGAAGTTCCTTCAGTTCAGATCTATTCCCTGGGCTGAGAAGCCCTCCTCTGCAATGTTCCCAGGGGTCTGGACCTACATCCTGGGCCAGGGAGCTTCACCCTCTGATTGAGACTCTCACTGGGCAGTCCTCCTATGTGATGTTCCCTGGGGCCTGGCACTACCACCTGGTCTGAGGGTCCTGGCCCTGTGAGGTACTCTCTCTCTCTGAGTGACCCTCCTCTATGACATTCCCTGGGGACTGGATCTACTGCCCAGGCCTGGAACCCTCACTTTGCACCGAAGCCTCTTTGTGTGTGGTCCTCCTCTACAATGCTCCAGTTTGTCTGGGTTCACAGCTCCAGCAGGGGAGTCTCACTGGGCAACTCTACTCCACGCTGAAGTTCCCTGCATTCTGCGACTACTGACCTGTCCAGGGAGCCTCATCCAGTGGAAGAGACTCACCTGGCTGCTCTGAGTTAGTCCCGAGTCTCTCAATACCACCTCCACTTGAATGCTGAGTCCTGTCAAAGGGCCTCCAGTCTCCTGTAGGTGTCTCAGGAAGGGAGCTGCTCTTCCAATGATGATGACCACGCCCTCAGGAATAATTCAAAATGCCAGCACCACCCTCCGAAGAAACTGGGGAGCCCTTGTGAGGGTGTGCTGAGTCAGCACAGAGTCAAGTGCAGTGTCCCTCAGCTGTAGAGGGGCAGGCAGGCAGGCTCAGAGATAGCATCCAACCTCGGTGTGCGGGTCAGTGGGCCAGCTAGGTCAGCAATGTCGTCCGACCTCCGTGTGGGGGTTGGTGGGCTGACTAGCTCCCAGCTTATATTTTTGAATGTACATTCAGCTTATATTTTTATGATTGTACTGCTTAGTGAGTGAGTATATAATAATTGGGGATAATACTTTTGTAAATATTTAGCAATTTGTTTGTTACCCTTTGTCTCTCAAATCATTACAGCTGGATATAGAATTTAAGGTTGACAGTGATTTCTCCCCTCTACTTTGCTGGGCTTGCAGTGTTCTTTCATGGAATTCATGTCTTTCTTCAATTATGAAAATTGTTAGCCTGTATCTCTTTGAGCATTGCTTCTTACCAATCCTCCTGTTCCCTCAATCTGAAACTCATGTCAGGTGTATTTTGGAGATTCTTTTTCTAAGAATGTTTACTAAGTACCCACTCTGTTGACTTTTTTAAAAGTATTTTTTAGTTGTCAATGGAGCTTTTTCTTAAAATTTATTTATATGTGGTGCTGAGTATCCAACCCAGGGTCTCACACATGCCAGGAAAGTGCTCTACCAGTGAGCCACAACTCCAGCCCCCACTTGATATTTGTCTGTTTACCTTGGTGTTTGAGGTACTGGGTGAATCCCTAAGTTTTTATCTTTACATTCTCTTAATCTGTTTTTGACTATATCCAACCTAGGCTTTATGCCATTTATTGCACTTCAATTTCAGTGGCTTTATTTTTTAATTTTAGGATTTAAAATAAATTCTTGTTCATATTCTTTTGATTCATATCTGCCTCTCCAAACATACATATTTAAAACTGTTTTGGAATTACTTTATTACTTTTTGATTAATTGGACATGATTTTATTTTCTAGTTGGTGAGTATTTTTTAATTTTCTTAGTGGTCTTCATAAAATTTGGAGTTGACTGTAGGCTCATCTTGAATGGGAGATCTTGTTGTTTGCTTATGACTGTGTGGGATGTGTCACTGGACCTGAGATCCAGGTCTCAAAATACCCAACCTACACAAAGTTTACTCAGTACCAACAAATGTCCTCAGCTGATTATCTCTTTATACAGTGTTTCTGTTTGACACATAACTCACCTTTCCATCAATAATTCCTTTGAATATACTGTACAATATCTTTCAAGTATTCTGAGTTAAGCCATCTCCACAAATGGATCTGTAATCAGATCATTCAGAAAATGATCAATAGCTACAAAGTTTTTAAAAAATTGCAAAGCAAAGATTAACCTAGACCAGATCTCAAAAGACTTATTGTTTTTTGAATTTCAAATAGGTTGCTGTTGGTGATAATGTTCAAACTAACTCCCAAAACTGGGGCGAAGGTAACAGGACCTGGACCAAGACTTGGGAATTTGATTCCTTGATGGAGGTTTTCCTGGCCACCTGGCCTTTCCCCACCATTTACTTCAATGTCCAGATCACTCTCTGGTGTTGGTTTGGTCAATTTTTTTTGTCATATTATGTTTTTTTATGTTATTATGCACTATGCTTTATATATTTGTCTTAGTCCATTCCATTTCTATAGCAAAATACCATAAAGTGGATAATTTATAAACAACAGGCATTTATTTTCCAATTCTGGAGGCTGGGAAGTCCAGGATCAAGGTGCCACTTCTGATGTGACTGCTTCCAAGGTCTCTTTTATGACGGACTAACTTCAATCCTGAAGGTTCTCTCCTCATGAGCTAATCACCTCTCAAGTGCCCCATCTTATATTATCACCTTGGATTTTGAATAACACATTTAGACTACAGCAGTATTATTTGCCTAGATTAAAATTCACCTGTTAATTGTACATGTGATGGATTTAGAATTGTATACCATTTTGAAACCAAAATTTTTTTTTACAGAACATAATTGGAACATTAAAATGAAGACTTTGATTTTTATTTTCCTGGTGACTAGTGATGTTCAGCTTCTTTTTATGTGCTTATTGGCTATTCATATTTCTTTTGTATAGTGTCTGTTTAAATCATTTGTGAATTTTATTAGGTTATTTTTCTTATTAAAGAGTTATAAAATTTTAAAATACATTTTGAATAAAAGTCCTTTCCAATTATGTTTGTAAAAGATGTTTTTCCCAGTCTGTGGATTAGATTATCTTTTTATCTTCCTAATTACAATTTGAAGAGCAAAAACTTAATTTTGATGAAATCCATTTTATCAGTTTTTTTTTTTTTTTTTGCATTTTCCCCTCTCCTGATGAAGAAATATTGCCCAAGTCAATGTCAAAGATTACCTCCATCTCGTTTTTTTTTTCTTTAAGTTCACTGGTTTAAGCTCCTGAATTCATAGTGTTTAAAGGGAAATCCTACATTGAGATACCAGTTTGGAACCACAAGGATGGCTATAATTGAAAAACTGCAGTAAGTGTTGGTGACAAACGAAGAGATGGAAACTTTGTACATTGCCAAATGTAAAATAATACAGCTAAAATAGAAGCAGTTTGGTAGTTCCTTTAAAACCGAAATATGGAATTATCATATGATTAAAAATTTTACTTCTAGATATATTCCCAGAGAAATCAAGAGGAGGCACACAAACAGATATTTGTACACAAAAATTTGTTGAAGCATTATTTGTAATAGTTCAAAATTAGGAACAAACCAAATGTCAATCAACAGATGAATGGACAAACAAAATGTGGCTTAAAATACAATGGAGTAGTATTCAGTCATAAAAGGGAATGAAGTTCAATGAATGCTGTAACATGGCTGAATCTTGAAAACATACCAAATGAAACAATCCACACGCACACACAAAAGCAATCATTCTGTGATTCCACTTATATGAGGAACCTAAAAATGGTCAAATGTATTGAAACAGAAAGCAGTCTAGAAATTACCAAGTATTGAGGAGAGGAAGGTAAATGGGGAGTTATTTTGTTTTGTGGTTACAGAATTTCTCTTGGGGGTGACGAAAAAGTTTTGAAAATATATGGTTACAAAGGTTATATAACATCATGGATGTGATTAATACAAGTGAATTGTACACTTGGCTAGAATGGCAAATTGTATGTTGTGTATATTTTTTGACAATTGAAAGCAATATACCAAATGCCACTGGATTTTGTACAATTTGAATTACTACAGTTTTTAAATTTGGTACATTTAAATGAATGCATTGTACATTTGGCAATATCTAAAGAGAGCTTTTTTTTTTAAAGACTTAAATGTAAAACAAAATATTATAAAACTACTAGAAGAAAATACTAGGAAAATGCTATATGACATTTAGGCAACAACTTTTTTGGAAAAGTCATAAAGGCACAGGCAATAAAATAATAAATAGAAAAATGAATTATATCAAACTGAAAAACTTGTCAAAATAAATTAGTACAGTCACTATAGAAAATAGTATGGAGGTTTCTCAAAAAAATGAAAATGGAACTACCATATGATCCATAAATCCTGATGGTATATATCCAAAGGAAATGAAATCAGTATTTCAAAATGACATTTTCACTTCCATGTTTACTGCAGCACTAGTCACAGTTGCCAACATATGTAATCAATATAAATGTCCATCAACTGATGAATGGATAAAGAAAATGTGGAATACTATTCAGTCTTAAAAAAAGAAAGACATTATGTCATTTGTGACAACATGAATGGAACTGAAGACATTAGGAGCAATGTGTTCTGGTGTTCTGTTCCATGGAGTGTGATTATAGTTAACAATGTTGTGTCATATATTCCAAACAAGTTAGAAATGAGGATTTTGAATATTTCACCTCAAGGAAAATATACATGTCCAAGATGATGTATAATCAATGTGTCTTGAGTTGAACAATGCATAATGGATAAATGTACCAAAATATCACTCTGTACCCCATAAAATGTCCAACTATTTTCTGTCCACAAAATGTAGTAAAATGCCTCCTCTTTCATGAAAGTAATTCACATGAAGGTTTTGATAGAATATAACATGTTAAAGGTGAAAGTAACCCAAGATGATTGCATGGTAAGAGAAAGATTAGGATACACAGGAACTTTGCTTTAAATGTTGTTTGTCATAGGAAAGAGAATTTAGAAATTTTGTAAATTTTAAAGAGAATTTAGAAAATGTACACCAAAGAGAGAACCAGGACCCATGTGTGTAATTGCAGTGAAGTAGATTTCAAAGGAATAACAATCAACACCCTTGAGAGGTGGAGGGAGGGACCAACCCTGCTGAATAACAGCGAACATTCATCACCTACAGCTGAGCATGATCCTAGTTAGATCCATGTAAAAAGAAGGGTGGGGTCTGGTCCTTTCAGGCATTTGTTGAAGTCTCAGCCAGCAATGAGAGCCCCTATCAAACTTGGACAGGGATGTGGCCAAGGAGGGAAATGAAGGCAGAATCCTCGTTGTCCTGGGTACCAGCCGTGGGGTTTAGAGGAGGGAAATACCTGCCTGCAGTGTGCACTGGCTCCAGGGGGGCTTGGCTTTTGCCATAGGATACTCACCCTCACAGCCTACCTCTGATGGGCTCAAAAGGACAGGAGAGGGCTGACCCAGGGTCTCATACCATCCATTCAACTTAATTTCCTTTCCTTTACCAGGAGTTCTTAAAGGATAACTTCCTGACCTCTAATTATGGTTTCAGGTCAATTACTTTCCTTTTCTGAGCCTTAATTCCCTTTTTCATAAATTTGGGCTAATATTTCTCATCACTGTTGTTTCATGCCTGATATTCAAGACTTTCTGCACATGTCCTTATCCTGGATTCCTCAATTAGATTCCGACCTTTTTGAGGCCACTGACCCTGTCTTCTTTGGGTCTCAGTATCTAATACGTGTGATGCTCATGGAGGCCCCCCAAATCACTGGTGACCTCATGTGACCTCATGTCCACCAGGGGGAGGAACAAGACCTTCAAGGTCACCTGTTCCCACCCATCCCATGCCTTCCATTTCACTTATCATGAGACATCCAGGCAGGCTATCTTCAGTTCAAACACTTTCAGTGAAAGGAAGCCCAGCCCACTTGAGACATAGATAGTTCTTTGCTAGGAAAGTATTCTCTATATTCAGCTAAAGGGTTTCCTCAGCGTCAGAAGACTTTAATTTGATCCCTAACACTGGATGCCCTGATTTTTCTCTGTAAGCTTTTGTGTCTGTGGGGAGGATTGGTGTGGAGGCATGAGGGGCAGTGAAATTGGTGCAGGAGTCAAAAACTCTCAAGAATGTTCCTCCAGTGATTCCTGGAGTGACCAAGCCATTCCCTATTCCACGTGCTGAGAACAGCCCCGTCGTGACACTCTCTTATCTACTGAAATTGAAAAAGGTGGCTCCTTCTTGGGACAGCCAATTCAGAGACAGCCATATGTCACCAGCAGAGGCAGAAACAGTGGAATTATTATAGTCTCACAAATCTACCCAGAACACCTGTCCTCTCCTCCTTCTACCACAACCTCCCAAACCTCCTTTCAGTAAATTCAAAGGCTTGCGGCAGCATAAAACTCTCCAGGAGGACTTGATAGTGTTGTATTTTTCTACTGCCATTACTAATGTTCCTTCAGGGAATTTCTATGACTGCATATTTTTCGTACTTTTCTTCTGTTGCTTTTCCTGTACCCTCCTGGGGATGGGCCTGACGACTTTGGAGAACAGAGATTTACAAAAAGGAAACACCTTCTGGGCCCTGAGCATTGCTTTTCTAGGACTTTGCCTATTGCACGTTGCTCAGCAGGTGTGAGAGCCCTGTCCTCTCCCTGGCTCTCCCACCACCTGACTTCCTTCATCATGGAGAAGTGGGGAAGGTGCCACTCCCAAAGAAATCTTTGAAGAGAAGACTTTCTTCTTGGTGGGTGAAAGAAATTTCCTTGGAGAGCCAAGAAACTGCACAGGGTTTACAAAGCATTGACATATGTTGTCTAGCACGATGGATCCTATGACCTGGGCTGGGCAGGAGGACAGAAAGGGACCCAGGTTACAGATGAGGATGTTCACATGACTTCTAGACAAGGGTCTTGAAAATCTCACGACAGAGATTTCAGCCTATATATATTTTTTTATTCAAAGGCCACCACTCTGTGACACTCTTCAGTAAATTAATAGCAACCTTTCCCATAGGTCTAGAAATTTAAAATGTCTACATCTTTCACTTACAGAGGCAGGCAGGGCAAATGCATATTATATATCACCCATCTAAGAACTGTTGGGTGAAAATACCCATTATTTCCCAGTACATGGTCATTTTCTCTAGAAGAACTTGAATGGACACCTCAGGTGGCAAGTGCACTAGTAGTAAGATAAACATTTCATTAGTCATGCTAAACTGAGTATTTTGGTAGCAAAAAGAGGCACTTTTAATAATGGCACTAGACAACAGCTGTAAACTAGGCCTGACTGTTCTAGGAAAGATGGGGTGTACAGTCGTTTTTAGCCTCAGAAAAAGGAAAGGAGAGGAGAAGGGAAGAAAATGAACATAGTTACAACTCAGTGTTAGATGTTGTGCTGAGTATTGCACAGATGATGAACTTATGAGATAGTTACAGATTTAGAGAAGTAAATTGATTTTTCACCTACAGTGTAGGTTAATGATTAAGTGCACAGTCAAGTTGGGTACAGTAATCCTGTCATCCCAGCTACTCAGTAAACTGAAGCAGGAAGGTTGAAAGTTCAAGGCCATACTCAGCAACATTAGGGAAACTCTATCTCAAAATAAAAATATGAGAACTGGGCGTGGTAGCACATGCCTTTAATCCCAGCCACCTAGGAAGCCGAGGCAGGAGAATGGTAAGTTCGAGGTCAGCCTCAGCTACTTGCCAAGTCCCTAAGCAACTTAGTGAGACCTTGTCTCCACATAAAAAACAGACTTGGGGTTGTGGCTCAATAGTCAAGTGCTGGGCATTCCATGTCCAATAGTAATAAATAAATAAATAAAATTAAAAGAACTGGAATGTCGTTCAGTGCTAGAGTGGTCCCTCATTCAATCCTCAGTCTGGCAAACATAATGAAACAAATACCCACAGTCAGAAGGAGAATTTTCAGTCCATTTATTCATCCATTAAATATTTATTGAGCACATATATTCCACTTACAGGTCTAGCTCCTGGGGACAGAGCAGTGACAGCAAGGAGCACCTGTGTTAGGAGGAAGATAAGAAAAAACAAACACATGAGCACAATCATCTCTCTGTCCATCAGGGTACACGTGCAATTCCATAACCAGCGGAGATGAAAAGCAAACAGCCAGGTAATGGGACAGAGGGTGTTGGGTGTCCTATTTTAAGACCATCAGGAAAGACCCTTGAACAAGTCTCTTGAGCAGAGACCTTCAGGTCAAAAGGGCCTGACCATGTGGGCAGTTGGGGGAAGAGTGACTGGCAGAAGGAGAAGCACACGCGATGGCCCTGAGCCTGCAGCTTCTTGGCCTGCCATGAGGGAAGCCAGGAGGCCACTGCTGGAATGAAGGGACAGAGAGAGGTCAAGGGTGGTGAGATTTGAGAGTAACAAGGAGACAGATCACAGGACAGACTCTAGATTGTACCCTGAGACAGGAAGCCACTGGGGTGATTTGAGCAGAGGAGTAACATGATCTAACATGCATTTTTCAAGGGTACCTTTGACGGCCGTGTGGAGCTTTGGACCAGGGTGGCCGAGGTGGGGGTGGTGAGCAGTGGATAGATTTTGGATGTAGTTTGATGTTAGAACCAATATGTTTGCTGATGGACTGAGTGCTAGATATGCGAGAAAGACAGAAATAGAAAATTTTAACCTAAGCAACTGGAGGTTTGGAATTGCTATTTCCTAAGGTGGAGAAGACTCTAGAAAGAGCTGAACTGGGGGCCAAAATCAGGAGTTCTGCTTTGGGCATGACAGGATGGGATGCTAATTAGACTTCCAGCTGGAGAGGGCAAGTAATGATGGTCTCATACTTATTCTTTAGACTGTTCTTATTGAATGCACTTTTCTTCACAGATAATAGAGCTCAAAAAAAAAAAAAAAAAAAAAAAAAAAAAACCAACACACAAACCATAAGGGCAAGGGGAACAGAACTGGAGATGATTACAGGCAACATATTTTCAAGAGTTTTGTTATAAGGTGGGGCAGAAAAATGGGTGGTTAATTGGAAGAGCTTGTGTGTGTCGAAGGAGACTTCAAATTTTCATCTGCTTTGCTTTATTACATGGGAACTGTGTTTATGTAGAATATATGAAGGGGCTGGGGATGTAGCTCCATGGTAGAATCCCTGCATGAGGTCCTGGGTTCTGCCCTGTATTTGAATTACTGATCACACAGGGAAATAATTGTTGATACAGAAGCAAGAAAGGCAGGTTGCAGAAGCCCTTGGGTAAGCAAGAAGGACCAGATTCCAGAGGGCACACATGGAGAAGTGTGGGAAAGTCAGTCCACAGGAACAACGGGAAGGCAGTTTATGGGCACTCAGGTTGGTGGATGAGCAGGTATTAGAGCAGACATTGTCAGACATTCTGCTCTGAGTGTTTTATTCATCTCCATGAAATGAGAAGCAGATTATCAATGGACTGAAGAGCAGGAAAAAGAAATTAGAGGAGAGTAGAGGTATGGGATAGGAATTTAAGGGAGTTGGAAGATAAGTGGACTAGGTTCACATATGAGCACAACTGGAATTAAAGCAAGACCAGTCAGTATGCCTGTGCATTTCCCCCTAACCATGTGCTTGGAGGAACACAAAATAAGCACAGAATTGCATTTAACTAATTTAGAGGTTTTTCCAGGTAAGAGAAGAGTCAGGGGATTGAGGGCCTCTTCCACAGAGGGGTCATAGTCACAGGTTAAGAGGGCAGTAAACATGAGGTGTATATGCTCACGAGGTGCTTGTGGAGGCAAGGAAAATGTACATATGGTAGATTAAAGGTTTTGGTGGGATCACAGTAGAGAATTTGTGTGAGGGAGCAGATATGTTGGGTGTATGGTGCATGAAATTAAGATCATGGCAGAGCTATACTTACTACTAGGTTTATGGCATAACCAAAGAAGTTGATAAGTGAGGTGAGGTGGAAGATAAGATAATTAAAGGTGAAAGAATTGAGAGGCCAGGGTTTTGGAATGATTGTTCATTATACACACGCACACACACACACACACACACATGCATATACATACACACATATATACATAGATACATATGTATATATTTGTGTGTGTGTGTGTGTGTGTGTGTGTATGTATACATAACATACATGTATGTTATGGTTTGGATATGAGGTATCCCCCAAAGCTCATGTGTGAGATGATGCAAAAAGGTTCTGAGGAGAAATGATTAGGTTGTAAAAGTCTTAATCCAATCTACAAATTAATCCCCTGATAGGGATTAACTGAGTAGTAACTGAAGTGGTAGGGTGTGACTGGAGGAGGGAGCTGGGGTGTGGCTTCGGGGTATATATTTGTATCTGGCAAGTGGAGACCTCTCTGTGCTTCCTGATCACCACATGAGCTGCTTCCCTCTGCCATGCTCTTCAACCATAATGTCTTGCCTCATCTTGAGCCCCGAGGAATGGAGTCAGCCACCTATGGACTGAGACCTCTGAAAACCTAAGTCCCTAAATAAAACTTTTCTCCTCTACAGTTGTTTTGGTCGAGTCTTTCAGTCTCAGCAGTGAAAAAACTGACTAAAACTGACTATATAAATATATATATATTTAAAAACATATATATATATATATATACACACACACAAAGAATGATAACAGGAGCCGTGTTTGAGATTAAGACAGCAATCCAGGTGATAAAGTCCTCAAGTATCGGGAGAAAGTGATTCAGAGACCTGTAACTCTTTCTACTGGGGAGATTCCTGAGTGAGGAGCACGGTATCATCAGGTAGCTGGTGGGAAATGCAGAATCTCTGGCCTCCTGGTGGATTTCCTGATGCTGAAGCTACAGTTTCACAAGTTCTCCATGTGACACATATGCCTATTAAAGTTTGAGAAGCACCTCTTTAGATGACACCAATGAGGGAGGTAGCAGGTGGTCCGATCACACGCTTCAAAGCAGTTGAGAAATTAAGGAAGGAGAGAAGAGCTGTGGTCTGCAAGCAATGAACCAGAAACAAGGATACCAGGCCCATGTCTAGAATTCAAATTAGAGAAGGTATATGAGAGAAAGTCACTACTCAGTTGGTGTTCTTATTAGACCTGGGTTTCCATTAGGCCAGGAGTAGGTGTTGGGTATACAGGAGAGCTTCCTAATGGTTTACCCTGAGTTCCACATGGCACAGTAGGAATACTCGGAGTTCAACTTTGCTACACAACATACCTATTGAGAGAGACACAGACAGACAGATAGACACACACACACACACACAAAGAAAAATGCCTATCATGTTAGACTCAAGATGTGCATTTCAGTCCTGTCCTTCTGTCTTACCAGTTGCATAATACTGGGTGAAGACTTTCCACCTCTCTTGGCCTCAATTTTCTCAACTACAAAGTTATGATAATAAATAATAAAATTATGATAATGGTGATGATAATAATAACAGTAATAATAATGCTGTAATAATCTTATAGGATAATTCAATAGACATTGAGCATCCACTTCATGTTAGATATTGTACAAGATATTGTGCAAGGAAATAACCATAAATAAGACCCAATTCCTTTCTCCTTAGATGTGATGGAGCAGTATTGGTCAATGAGAGTGAGTAAAGTATGTATATGAACATGCTGTGTATTGCACTGTGTAATTGTGCAGTAACTAATGGAGGGGCAGAAGAAAATAATGCATATTCTGGAATTCGAACACATTGAAGGATGCTTTGTCAATAAACAGTTGCTTACCCATTATAATTGCCTGGAGAACTTTTAAAAATATGAACACATGGACATAAACCCCATTCTAATTCCATTGGTGGTGGTAATGGGAGGTTCTGAACAGTGGCTTAGAAACAAAACCCAAACCATATTAGATGATCCCAGTGAGCACCCAGAGTTGAGACCCACTTTGCTTAAGCATTTGCTTACCTGAAGGAGGAAGAGGGGCTAGCATTTAAGTACTAGGTCAGGTTTAACCAGAAGCTCACCTATACCCTAAGATCTCTGCCCTTGACTCAGGAACCTGCATCCCTGGGAGTGGTGGGGATTTCCACTGAACCTTTGAATTAGAAGGAAGGACCTTGAGACTAGAAGCTGATAGAACTACTTGGGGAGGCTGCCTATTAGTTATCACAAACTCAAGGCAGATGGAGAGCTTTGGAGGAATTCTTAGAGCAGCTGAGTTGCCAAGGGAGGCAAAATGAGTAAAATTAATCAGTAGCAGGGAAGGAACGAATGTCCTGGAGGGAGGAAATTGTTGGAGTCATGTTCTAGATGAAGAGCTGAGGCTCTCTGACCAGCTCTGGGAATAATCTGAGTCCACAGATCCCGCCAGTAGTGCTCACCCTTGCTGGGACCCAGGGAGTCTGGGAGCCCCAGCAGGTAGAAACCAAGGGCATGTTTTGAGTGGTGTCCTGCATCCTTCAGTGACAGGTACTGCTTCCCTCCAGTGAGGGTCTCCCTGGCTCTGCTCCCATCATGCCCAGCCAGGGCAGGAAGGACAGCCATAGCCTATGACATGAGGAAGAGCCATAATGGCAGGTCACCTGTCCGTTCTACCTGGCCCATCTCCTCCTGCTCCCTGTCAGTCCACTTTATAGACCCTGGTGTCTGCCTTGATGTCTTTCTTGCCTGCCTGTTTTCTTCTACTGGAGCTGGAGTCTGCTTTGACCTTGACTTTGACAGTCTGTCCAGTGTATATCTGTCTGTCCCTTCTCTGTTATTGGGGTGGGACACTATGCTTTTATCCACATCCTGACAATGGTCCCACTGCCAACATAAGATCACCCTCAACTCTAATGGCCACACAACCACACTGATCTTGCCTTCCCATCTGAGCAGCACGATTACTTTGAATTTCCTGGATGGTAAAAATTATCTGAAGCCCAGAGAGGAAAGTCTAAATCAGGCTGGTTAGGATGTCAGGGCTCAGCCTGGGTCTTTGAGAATAAGGGTCAGCAATAGGTGGCCATATTCATGGGATTTCCAGCTCCAAGGGCAGAGGCTGAATTCTTCAGCAAATGAGTGTCCCCAAGGCCACCCTGTCTAGACTAGATTCCTTATTCTGTGGAGTCACCCAGGATATGTCCTGCATCTTTCACAGACTAAGTTATGACATTTCTCCAGGGCAACATTATCTGTGCCCAGGGCACTGGTGAGCCTTTGAATGCAAATGAGATATGCATATGCACAACGTTCAGTGCATGCAAATCATTCTTACAAAATGCACACGTTTACTTGTTTATTGTGAGCTTTCCTCCATGGTCCTGCTCTGCTTTGAAGTCCATCAGCAAGTGGATGCCTCACCGCTGAAGTGTTTTAGAGGTGGTGGACTGGACAGTGTGGGGGCCACCAAGGTCACCTACTGAACACTGCTCTCCCTCCCCAGCTATGCTCTTGGCTAAATTTTGTCTCACTGTATATGAGAAAAGTTGGGGAGTGATTTTACAATTTTTCTTTTTTTTTCTAGATAAAGTTTTAACAAAAACAATAGTCAATGTGGATGTATATCTTCTTTTCTAATATTCTTTTCACATGCTTATATATTTTGGGGAGGTTGTAAATTTCAACTATGTACAATTTCATATCCTGATTTTTAAAACATAAAATGTTTTTCAGAGACATCACAGACTAAAATGATGATTTTTAATGATTCTTTCATATTCCATTGGGAAGATGCAGACTAATTTTTCTTTTCTTTGTTTTTTTTTATTTTTAAAGATTGCATTTTGATTCATTGTACACATATGGGGTATAACTTTTCATTTCTATGGTTGTGCACCATGTAGATTCACACCATTTGTGTAATCACACATGTACATAGGATAATGTTGTCTGTCTCATTCCACCATCTTTCATACCCCTGCCCCCTCCCCCTCTCATTTCCCTCTATGTAATCTAAAGTTCCTCCATTCTTCTCTTACCCCCCAACCCTGACCACCATTATGTATCATCATCCACTTATCAGGGAAAACATTCAGCCTTTGGTTTTTTGGGCTTGACTTATTTCACTTAGCATGATATTCTCCAATTTTATCCATTTATCTGCAAATGTCATAATATTATTCTTCTTTATGTCTGAATAATATTCCATTGTGTATATATACCACAGTTTCTTTATCCAACCAGCTTTTAGGTTGGTTCCACAATCTAGCTATTATGAATTGAGCTGCTATAAACATTGATGTGGCTGTGTTACTATAGTATGCTAATTTTAAGTCCTTTGGATGTCAACCAAGGAGTGAGATAACTGGGTCAAAAGGTGGGTCCATTCCAAGTTTTCTGAGAAATCTCCATACTTCTTTCCAGAGTGGCTGCACCAATTTGCAACTCCACCAGCAATGTACAAGTGTGCCTTTTTTCCCAAATCCACACCAACATCTATTATTGCTTGTGTTCTTGTTAATAGCCATTCTAATTGAAGTAAGGTGAAATCTTGGAGTTGTTTTAATTGGCATTTCTCTAATTCATAGAGATGTTGAATGCTTTTTCATATATTTATTAATTGCCTGTTTATCTTCTGTAAAGTGTCTGTCCAGTTCCTTGGCCTATTTATTGATTGGGTTCTTTGTATTTTTGGTGTAAAGTTTTGTAAGTTCTTTATAAATTTTGGAGATTAGTGCTGTATCTGAACTGCGTGTAGAAAAGACTTTCTCCCACTCCATAGGCTCTCTTTTCACATTATTGATTGTATCCTTTGCTGAGAAAAAGCTTTTTAGTTTGAATCCAGCCCATTTATTGATTCTTGCTTTGATTTCTTGTGCTTTGGGGGTTACAGTTTCTTTTTGCATATGTATTCATTTGACCAATTCATCTCGAGTTTCCCTCAGAATCCCTTCCCTTTCCCAAGAGTTCTTGTGGTGACTAAGAAATGGAAGATCCAGGATCAGTTAAATCTTAGCTAAATGACCTCAAAACAGTTTCAGAATTTATTTTTCTTTTTAAATCTGGAATTCTGCATCCAGAATATATAAACTTTGTAATAGCATTTTATAGGTAAATGTAACAAAAGGCTTACTTGTCTGTTTTAGTCAACTGTTTTGCTGCTGTGACCAAAAGACTTGAATAGAACAATTGTAGAGGAGAAAAAGTTTATCTGGGGGTTTTTGGTTTCAGATGTCTCAGTCCATAGATGACCTGTTCCACTCCTCAGGGCCCGAGGCGGAAGGATATGGCAGCTAAAAGTAACTCAGGACATTGTACCAGGAAGCAGAGAGAGAAAGTTCTACTCTCCAGGGACAAAATATATATCCCAGAGGCATGACCCCAGTGATCCACCTCCTCTAGCCACACCCTACCAACCTACAATTACCACCCAGTTAATCCCTATCAGGGGATTAATGCACTGGTTAGGTTTAGGTTATCATAACCTAATCATTTCACTTCTAAACTTTCTTGCATTTTCTCACACATAAGCTTTTGGGAGACACCTCACATGTAAATGATAACAGTTGTCTAACGTAAGGAGATGCCTCATATATAAATGATAGCACTTGTCTAAGAACGTTTGGTAGTGTAGGCTTCCTATTTGTAAATTCTTTTAACTTTTGTTTATCATGGACAGATTTTAGTTCATCATTAAATCTGAAGGTTAGTTTTGCTGGGTATAAGATTCTTGGTTGGCATCCATGTTCTTTCAGAGCTTGAAATATACTGTTCCAGGCCCTTCTAGCTTTTAGAGTCTGGAATGAGAAACCTGCTGATATCCATATTGGTTTCCCCTTACATGTAATCTGATGCTTTTCTCTCACAGCCTTTAAAATCCTATCTTTATTTTGCATGTGATGTGTTTTCATTATAATGTGCCTTGGTGTGAATCTGATAACACTTGTCTAACAAGCCTTCTTCACTGTGGTATATATTACTAATGCTCATTAGTACATCAATATTTCTGGTTTTCCTCCTCTTCTTGGACACATGGAAACCTACAGTTCCCAGCTTCTCTGCCTGAGCTGAAATGGGAAAGGACATGTGTCATTTCTGAGTTAAACACTTAAAAACAGGAACATGAGTCTCCTGGGGTGGCCATATTGGGGTGGAGGTGCCAAAAGAACATCTGAGAAACTGCCCTGAAGGGCTACCTAGACCTTTAACAGACTTTGTATGGATGAGATAAGAACTTGTGGCTAAATTTTTGGTGGTGTTTGTTACCATAGCATACCCTATCTTATCCTAATTCACTAATTTCTTGCCTCTACTATGTGGGGGTTTTAGTGAAGTCCAGAGCTTTTTGGGTCCTCAGAAATACCACAGGGATGTCATGAGGAAGGAATGGAAGGGGACAGGGAAAATAAGTGGGCAGGATCTTCAACCCGATCTCTACTTTTATCTCTTTTGTACATTGGGGTCCCCAGGAAGATTACATGTGAAATAAAACTTCAATTCCTTGCAATTATTCCCTTGAAATTCTGCCTTCCAGAAGTCATTAAAATTATCCCTTCTTTCCTTGATTTTTTTGGTCTGTGTTTCATTCAGATTCTTGGTCCTTAATTTTGATGCCACACTGACTGCTCTTACCTCATCTGTCACTCTTTGCCTGGCTCCTTGGTCCAATGCCTTCTCTGTAATTGCAGGGATGGCAGAATATTGGGACTGGAAGCAGGAGTGGAGGTTAGGGAGAGTCAGAATCGAGACTTGGATTTTAGGCAGGAGATCAGTGAGGATGATGTCCTTATAGATGAAGTCATAGAATTTGGGAGTATCTTGTATATCAGAAGCAGCACATTGAACACGGGGCAACTGGGTACATTCCCTGTCCTGCTAATGACCAGCAAGGCCCTTGAATAAGATTTATAATGTCTCTAGGCCCAGTTTCTTTGTCAACAAATGAAAGATCAAATCAGATAGGCGCTTTTCAAACTATACAGCTCACGGAACCCTGAGTATCAGGACTTGCCTGGGAGATGGAAGTGGGTGTCCCATAGGCAGGGTGCAGAACTCCCTTATCCCAATATGACCACCTTTATTGTGTTAGTTATCAGACTTTTAGGTAACATTTCTTTAGGAAAAAAAGGATTGCATTTATATCGGATTTGAGAATTAATATGCTTAAATAATTTCCACAGATTATGTTTTTAAGCTTGAATATTGTTTACTTTCTCCTTCATACATCTGTGAAAGGACCCACAATCCTTTAGCAAGTTAGTTAATTGTTCTGAGCCTCACTTTCTGTCTTTATAAAGTGATACCTGCCTCACAGGACTAATTTAATATGTAAATTAATTCAAGCACAAAGTAGCTCATTAATAAATACAGTGCTATTTTAAGAGACATGTGAGCAGACTGAAGTCCATGAAAACTACGCCTTACCTGAAGTGACACTGCAGAGGTGGCTGAGCCTGGGCAGAAGGCAGGCAGTCCTCCCTGTGTCCCAGTCTCTTCACACCAGCTACACTGTCTCTGCAGGATAATCTTTTTAAAAAAATTCATGCTTTTTAGTTATACACAATAGAAGAATCTATTCTGATATAATTATACAAGCATGGAATATATCTTCTTCTAGTTAATAACCCATTATTGTAGATGTACCTGATGGTGGATTCACTGTGAAGTTTTCATATATGTACATAGGAAAATTATGTCAGATTCATTCCACTGTCTTTCCTTTTCTTGTCCCCCTCTCTTCCCCCCATTTCCCCTCTGTGTGCAGGATATTCTTAAAGCCAGAGGCTGTGTTCCTTGGCCCACTTCTGCTTTGTGGTGTCTTCTCAGTCTCATAACAGTTAACTCATGGGTATCCTCATATGGAGCAAGGAGCTAGTAACCTTTTAACCTCTACAGCAGTCCAGTGAAGAAGATATTACATTTCAGGCTATTCTTCAGACCAGTTGACCTCCTTTCTGCCTTTAGGTCCTTAACTTGGCTCTTCCTTCTACTCAAAGTGCTTAGCCCCTGCATATCCATGCAGTATCCTCACAGGGGTTCTCTTGGGATGCTGTGTACAAAATCACTTGTTCTTCCTGTACTTTGCTTTATCTTTCTCCATAGAATTTACCACTACCTGACAGATATTATTTATCTTTGCTTATCTGCTTCCCCAGTGGACTGTAGGCTACCTGAAGACCAGACTTTGGATCATCAGTGCCTGACCCCCTAGGAAGCAGTCACTAAGCATTCAGTAAATGATTGAATAAGTGAACCCATTTTATAGTTGAAGAGAACAAGGCTGAGAGTCTGTAGAACTTGCCCCTGTCACTGAGGGGTGAGAAGCAGGACAGGACTCCACCATGGCTCTATCAGGATCCTATCTGATCCTCTAGATTACCTAATTCAGATGATTTCCTGGAGCACATCTATGATCTGCCCATGCTTAACAGCCTGTCCGAGAAGGTTCTGGCTGGGGCTCCTGATCCAGCCTCTTTCCAGGTCTACTGCTCTATCTCATGCTGTCATACTTCACACAAGTCAAGCGTGACTCCATAGGGAAGCTCATGTGCCAGCAGCTCTCTGGGCTTCACACCTTTAGCTTGAAGGTGCAGGATTGGGAGAGTATAAGAAAAGTAGGAGGGGGCTCCATCCCTCTTATCAGCCCTAGGTCAGGGCAAGCCACAGTCTTGCCTTTTTGCAAGGGGATAATAACCAGAACCAAAGGACTATGGAATCTGGGGCATGTGTGTGGCTATAAGCCCCATAGTGGGGGAGAAAGTTGTACTTTCCTTTACTCATCAATAGATTCTGAGCCAGACTGTCACTGAGATTAGCTGTCATTACAGCACAATCAACTCCCTCTTCCTAGTCTGTTGCTTATAACTTACTGGGTATCTTTAATTCTTTCAGAGGAACAAAGCAGTCAGATGGGAGGGGACAATAAAATGGATTGAGATTGGGCATCTGCATGGGTCCCACTACACCATCTTCATACAGGCTGAGAATAACACAGCACTGAGGGACTTATGGAAGAGAACCTGCATCCTACACAGCTCACAACAGCCTACCTTCTGATCCAGCTTGGTAGCCAGTTCATCATGTACATTTGAGAACAATCTCCCAGGCTAAGCAAAAAGTCCACAGCAGAAAGAATCTACAATGAACATTTATCTGGAGAATTGAACAAATAGCTAGTACTGGACTATTTTAAATTGTTTTTGTTTTTTTCTGCTTACAGCTTGGCTGTTGGACTCTGTCTTGCACACAGATGCAGACCGCCAAGACTAAACTAGCTGTGACTGGGCAATGTCACTGGTTGTCTTAATAACTGCTTTCAGTCATTAAGATGCCTGAATTGGATTTATCACCAACGATCAGATTGATTACTTGGTGCTCAACTGCAATCTAAGTCTTTCTGTACCTCCACTTCAGTTATTTCATTAAGATGGATGGGCTGGTAATGTCACCCCCATGGGAGGTTGGACTAGAGAGTTGTGCCTGAATGGAGCCTTAGAGATAAAAATAAACTGGGCATTTAAGTGGTGAGGGAGCAGAGAAACAGGGTTCTTTGTTCACATCCCTTGTGCCTAGGGAACTACTCAGCCTGCAGCTGGTGGTGACGACTCACTCAGAGGGGCTAAGGGCTCTCCAGCAGGATTCCCTACATTTGCTGAGTGTAAATATGATTTCATTGAAGTTTTGGAGATTTCTACAGTTTCTTGTTCCAGGCCTAGTCTGTCTTCCTGCATGAAATGTGTCTTTTTTATGGAATAGGCCTCTATCAACCCCAGCAGATTAGGACAGACTTTACGGGAGAAACTAAAATGTCCTTCAGGTCAAGTGGCTTGTGTCTCCTGGAGTGGTGTCACAAAAACAGTGCAGGGAATGACCAGTTCTGGCTCTTCTTTTTAATGATCAGTGTCCACAGCACAGGGTTTTATAGTGAGCTCTTTGTCCATTGATTGCTCATCCCTTGTCAACCAACCTGTTTCCAATGGGACATCTTAGGGACCTTTGTTGCATAGTTACTTTATGTTATTGCTGCCATCACCCTGCAGGACTTTAGGATCCCAAGAGGCTTCATGTTCCCAAATCAAACAATGTCCCAACCTTGTGTGCATTTAAGTAGCACAGAGTATCCCCTCACTATAACTTACTTCATGATTCCTAGCTACCCTTTGTCAGTTTGGGTGAATAGAAGTGGAGTCTTTAGCGACTATAAGAAGATACTAATTATATTTATAAGAATTTGAGTAGAGCTTGAAGCTACTACAAACATTCCATTTTCTTTGCTGACCTTCTTCCTCAAGATTAGACTTCTGTTTAGGGACCATATCCCCTGATAGCTTGCCTTACCTGTGTGGAGTCCTGCATTGTAACTTGATCCTGGTTATCTAGATTTTTGACTTCTGAAGCATAATTTTATTCAAAAGTTTCTTTGGATTTTATACTTCTCTTCCTTCCTTTACTGTGATTCATAATTCAGAAACTCTGGGCAGTTAACTTGGTTGCAACTGTCTGACCTCCTGGTCCCCTCCCCTCTGCACAGGGCTATGAATGGTGAACTGACCAGCCTGACCTTCATTAGGAGAGCCTGGTCACCCCCATGCATATTCCTTGACTTCTCAGTCACAGACAAATTCTCTCTCTCTCTCTCTCTCTCTCTCTCTTTCAGTACTGGAGATTGAACACAGGACCTCGTAGGCAAGTGCTCTACCACTGAGCTACATCTGTAGCTCTCCTTTGTCTTTTCTTTTTCTTAAAAAGAAAAGAGTAATTTTCATGATTTAAATTCTTTCACTCCAGAGCATGAAAATATTGATTGAAAACATCCGTTTGATGTTCACAAAGCCATTGGAACTTTTTAATGAGCTTCTAAAAGTATTTTGGATCACAAAGATTGTGTTTTACTGAATTTGAACAGCCTCATTTGAAAGGGGTTAGAAGGTTGTTTGGACTGAAGTTTTCTTCAGGTCACAGAGAAAGGCAATTGCTTTCCTTGGAAGAAGCAGGCAGATTCCTCTGTGTCTGGGAGCCAGGGAGGTGGTGATAATTAGATGGAATCATGTACTTGCCATGTGCTGGCACTGGTCTAAGTTTTTGGGTGCATCATCTCATAGGACCTTTGCTCACAGGATGGAGATAAGGCACACTGTTATGGTTTAGATATTGGATGTCCCCCAAAAGCTCGTGTGTGAGACAATGCAAGAAGGTTTAGAGGAAAATAATTGGGTTATGAGAGCCTTAACCTAATGAGTGCATTAATCCCCTGATGGGGATTGACTTGGTGGTAACCGTAGGCAGGTAGAGTATGGCTGGAGGAAGTGGGTCACTGGGCATGTGGACATGTGCCTTTGGGGTTTATATTTTGTCCATAGAGAGGGAAGATCTCTCTCAGCTTCCTGGTGCCATGTTCTGATCTTTATTCCTCAGCCATAACCTTCTGCCATGATGTCCTGTCTCAACTCAGGCCCAGATCAATGGAGTCAGCCATCTTTGGACTAAGACCTCTGAAACCATGAGCACAAAAATAAACTTTTCTTCCTGTAAAATTGTTCTTGTCAGGTCTTTTGGTTGTGGTAGTGAAAAAACTGACAAACACACACACACCCTTATCATACATGTGATTTCTAGTTCTCTAATCGAAGTGATATAGAAATTCACTCAGTTCCTCTTGTCCCATTGTTTAAATCTTATAAATAGCCCCCCAGCAAAAAAAAAAAAAGTTCCAGTAAGTGTGGTTTTAGAGGAGAAAAGTCACAAAGAAAGTTTAGGTTCAAGTACTAGCCTGGATACTACCAGACAGGTGACCATGAACAAGGTGGTTGACATTTCTGAAAGTGTCCAATTGCAATTCTTAAAGAACTATGTCATGTTCTGTGTCCCTGCTTGGTAATCATGACAGTGATGAGTTATCATGGTGGCTACAGTTATTGAGCTTGAATTAAGTGTTTATAACTTTTCATTTACTTCTTTAATAAACCTTGATGATAGGCAGTATCTACACAGGGAAACTAAGGCTAAGAGAATTTAATAATTTTGCCTAAAAGTCACACAAATTATAAATGACACAATAGAGATTGGATCTCAGTTCTGTTGGACTTCAAAGCCCATGTTTCTAATCACAGGCCACCGGAATAACTCATGATAACCCTTTGTTCAAGGGTTAAAAGCCTACAGGAGAGATTAAACCTGTGAGCAACTAAGATTAGTGTCCTTAGAAAGATACTAAGCTATCAGACAACAGACACTAAGATACCAAGAATTCAGAGAGCAAAGAGATCGTTTCCAGCTGTGGGGACCAAGAAAATCTTGGTAGAAAAATTGCCATATTTGGTTATGACTTGAGAATAAGATACATGTGAATCTGTGGCTAGGAAAAGAGCCCCTTCCATTCTGGATCTCTAGTTAGTTCAATGCTAGAAATCTGTGCAGGATAGAGGTGTGGAGGAAGAAGGGGTTTCGTCTGGCACAACCCCTTCTTAGTCAATATGAGTATATGAATTCAGTGTGTCTGTATTTATCTTTGCCATCTATACCTATCTATACCCATATCTCTAAACCTCTACCTGTACCTCCACCTTCATCTCTATCCCCACTTCCACTTCCATATCCAACTACACTTCTATCTCCACCTCTACCTCCATCATCACTCTCATCTCCACCTCTACCTGCATCCCCACCTCCACCTTCTTCTCCACCTCTACAATCACCTTCATCTCTATCTCTACCTCCACCTCTACTTCCTTCTTCATTTTCACTTCCACCTCTACTTCCATCTCCATTTCCACTTCCATTTTCATCTTCATATCCATTTCCACCTTCATTTCCATCTTCATCTCTATCTCTATCACCTATCTCACAGGCCTAATCTCATTCCCAGGGGTATGTCCCAAAACTAACTCACAAGGATGTATAAATCTGTATGATGATGTTTTCCACAGCATTATTTGTATGTGTGGTTATAAGGGGTGGGAGAGCAGAAGAACATGATGCACTGGATGCACCCTGCAGCCTGCCGCACTGCAATTAGAGGCACATATAGCAAGATATGAGCATCTTAAGAGCATAGTGCTGAGCTGAAAAGAAAACAATGATATATGATACAATATTATTTATATTAGTTAAAATATGTGTACCCAGATAACAATACATATTTTCAAAGACACTTGCAAATAAGAAGGTAAATATTAAACTCAAAAACATGATTGCTTATGGTGTAGAGAATGGGAATGGGTAATAAAAATAAAAAGGAATAGTTAAAACAATCAAGGATTTGCCCAAATCAAAAATGAAAATATGTCATCAACTAAGAGACATAATTTACTCCACCCTCTGAATTGAGATGGGTATCAAGAAAGATTGCACCCTAATGGTGGACTAGAAACAAACTAGTTATGCAAGTGATTACATGATCCTTAAACATGAGTCTGTTACAAAGATCTGGACAGTATGAGTAACAAATAGGCCCAAAATTCAGGAACTGAATAAAGCAAATAAGGGTTTGACCAGCAGGTTATCTGCATATGTATTGAATCAGATAGAAGAAAAAAAAAAAAAGGCCCTGCTTGAAGGAGAGGGGGCTGAAGTGGACATTTCCAGAGGAAAAAATGGTAGAAGAGGGATAGAGTTGTGAAACCCTGACCCCATTCATGAGCTTAGTACTGGATCAGTTGCTAACAATGCATGATAATTCAACCATTGTAAATAACTCTATGAGATGGATACTTTTCTCTATTACATGAAAAGAAACAGAAGCTCAGAGAGATTCAGAGGATCTATTTGGTTAAATAGGTACCCTGGGGAGAGGAACTGGGTAATAAGTTAACAATGTATGGCTATGAAAACTTTTGGGTGTGTTGCTTAGGAAGGCCCCTGGAAGAGGTTGCTCCAGCACAAACACCTTATTTCCCCAATGCACACTTACCCTTTGTGCCACTAACTTCTTTGCACAGTACACTGTGATTTTCTCATGTTTGCTGAGGAACATGGTAGAACCCTTTGAAGACTGAGGTCATGCTAACTCCCAGGTGGCTGTCTTGGGTTACAGTGCTTCTGCTGCCAAATGAGGCTATTTTCCTTTGCTGAGAGACTAGATTTGTTTATCCAGAGGCCTAGAGCTCCTCTTTCTTATTTTCATGGCAAGGAATAACCAAAATGAATAACTGACTCAGTAGAATGTGGGATAAATGCTGGACAAGTCTCCAGGCATGCACTGACCTAGAATCTAGATAATGAAATTACCTAGTGATCTTGCAAGTGTCACAGTTTGACCTTAAGTTAGTTTCTATGCTTTGTTGAACTAAGGGAAGTCACAATAGTCCTGAAATTAGGGTCATTTGTAGGTATAATGGAGAAATTGACCTCAGTTATAAGGATTCCAGGTTTTTGAAAACACGGTGTTTCCTCAGGGTGGGGCTGGGTCCCCTTATACAATGAACCAGCTTCTTCTGCACCTTGCTGATAGGCTGAGACTTGTAGGTTTCACATGGGAAGAAAGTGGATAGTGTTGTAGACACCCTTCAGTGTGGCATCTTTCTTTGCCATGGTCATGGTCACATTGTCCCTTGAGGGAAGAGAACCCCTTGGCTAACTAGTGGTTCACCTTGGGTAGTAAAGTCGGCTTATCAGACAGCATCAACTCATCATTCACCTCATGAGCACTCAGAATATAGCTTTTGATTGACAGGTTGTTAGGTCAACTTCTGAGTTTTCTTTCGAAATTGCAATGTTTTCTCACATTTTCTTATAGATCCCATCTCTTTTCCTTAAAGGAAAAAGTGCTCATTAACAGAGGTGAGAGGATGCCTGGTATATTCAGTGTTATCAAAGAGACTGCTGTGCTCAAATGACATGAGCAAGAGAGAGCAGTAGGTGATGAGGTCAATGAAAAAGAACAGAGGTTAATCAGGTAATGAACTGTCACTCAGGAGACTGTTCTTCCCTGGAAGAATTTGTTACCTGAGATGTGAAGGTCTATGTTTAGGAACTCAAGAGATGAAGCCAGTTCTGAAGATGAGGAGATCTTACTGAGAAGCACTCCACAATGCCAGACTCACCTGTGGATGTGAAGACACAATCTAGGCTGACTCCTCCAACCATGCCACTGCCCCCAACCACTCAAGGAGCTCCAAGAACCAGCTCATTTACACCAACAACATTAACTAATGGCACAAGCCATTCGCCTACAGCCTTGAATGGCGCCCCCTCACCACCCAATGGCTTTAGTAACGGGCCTTCCTCTTCTTCCTCTTCTTCTCTGGCTAATCAACAACTGCCCCCAGCCTGTATTGCCAGGCAACTCAGCAAGCTGAAACAGTTTCTCACTACCCTGCAGCAGTTTGGCAATGATATCTCACCAGAGATTGGAGAAAGAGTCCACACCCTTGTGCTAGGACTGGTGAACTCTACTTTGACAATTGAAGAATTTCACTCCAAACTGCAAGAAGCTACTAACTTCCCACTTCGACCTTTTGTTATCCCATTTTTGAAGGCCAACCTGCCCCTGCTGCAGCGCAAGCTCCTCCACTGTGCAAGGCTGGCCAAACAGAACCCTGCCCAGTGCCTCGCCCAGCACGAACAGCTGCTTCTGGATGCCAGCACCACCTCCCCTGTTGACTCCTCAGAGCTGCTTCTTGATGTGAATGAAAACGGGAAGAGGCGAACTCCAGACAGAACCAAAGAAAATGGCTTTGACAGAGAGCCTTTGCACTCAGAACATCCAAGCAAGTGACCATGCACTATTAGCCCAGGCCAGCGGTACAGTCCAAATAATGGCTTATCCTACCAGCCAAATGGCCTGCCTCACCCCACTCCACCTCCACCTCAGCATTACCGTTTGGATGATATGGCCATTGCCCACCACTTCAGGGACTCCTATCAACAACCCAGCCACAGGGACCTCAGGGACAGAAACAGACCTATGGGGTTGCATGGCACACGTCAAGAAGAAATGATTGATCACAGACTAACAGAGAGAGAATGGGCAGAAGAATGGAAACATCTTGACCATCTGTTAAACTGCATAATGGACATGATAGAAAATACAAGGCGATCACTCACTGTACTAAGGCGATGTCAGGAAGCGGACCGGGAAGAACTGAAATACTGGATCCGGTGGTACAGTGATGCCGAAGACTTGAAAAAAGGTGGCAGCAGTAGCAGCAGTCACTCCAGGCAGCAGAGTCCCGTCAACCCTGACCCAGTGGCATTAGATGCACATCAGGAATTCCTTCACAGGCCTGCGTCTGGATTCGTGCCAGAGGAGATCTGGAAGAAAGCTGAGGAGGCCGTCAATGAGGTGAAGTGCCAGGCAATGACCGAGCTGCAGAAGGCTGTGTCTGAGGCGGAGCGGAAAGCCCACGACATGATCACGACAGAGCGAGCCAAAGATGCAGCGCACAGAGGCTGAACCAAGAGGCAGGCAGCAGAGGACGCACTGGCAGTTATCAATCAGCAGGAGGATTCGAGTGAGAATTGCTGGAATTGTGGCCGTAAAGCAAGTGAAACCTGCAGTGGCTGTAACACAGCCCGATACTGTGGCTCCTTTAACCAGCACAAAGACTGGGAGAAACACCACCACATCTGTGGACAGACCCTGCAGCCCCGCAGCAGGGGGACACGCCCGCAGTCAGCTCCTCTGTCACGCCCAGCAGCGGGGCCGGGAGCCCCATGGACAAACCACCAGCAGCCACTCCGAAGTCGACCACCCCGGGGACCCCTTCCACCATAGAGACAACCCCTCGCTAGATGCGGACTCAGAACTGTCAGAGGAAAGACAACACAACCAACGTGAAACCAATTCTTCGTCCTCAGATGCTCAAAGTGGTTTTTCTGTTTGTTTGTTTAGAGATGAACTATCCTATTTCAGTACCTCAGCAAGAGAGAACCTAACTGTTATCTTGAGGCGGTAGTAAAACACAGAGGACCAGTAAGGTAATGACTTGTTGTGGATAACAAAGTTATCTTTTCTTTAGAAAACTGAAAAGAGAGCAGAGAATATAACATGAAATACTAGATTTGACCTCCTCCCTGTTATTTTCAAGTAGCTGGGATTTTAAACTAGATGACTTCATTAACCGATGCTTTACCAAACAGCAAACCCAGAGATTGCTAATTGCTGTTGAAAGCAAAAATGCTAATATTAAAAGTCACAATGTTCTTTATATACAATAATGGAAAAAAAAAAAAAAAAGAGGAAACCCCTCAAGGGCATGAGCATTGGATACAGCAGTAGACATTTTAACAAGAAGATGAATGGCATCGGTGGGTTGCTAACTGAACTTTGAAGACCCGCTACAAAACACGCAGATGTGCAGCAGATTAGAAGGAGACACAGATGTTCGGTTTTTTTCCCTGAAAAGAAATAATATCCAGGTCAACAGAATGAAAAATGAAAGATGATTTGCAGTGGGATGTATGAATACAGCAGCAAGAAAAAAATGCCATAATACAAAGGCTCCTTTATATATATATATATATATATATATATATATATATATATATACACACACACACACACACACACACACACACACACACAAGTAAGAGACTCAGCCTGCAATTAATTAGCATTCTGGCAGCTTTGACATCAGCCAGCTGCCCTAAATAACCCTTCAACGTTTCTTCACTTTTGCAAGGTTCTGCAGAGTAAGACATTCGGTCTATTCCAGCTCATTCACTTTACATTGAAAAATAATTTTTTAAAAAATGGTGGCTCCAGCTCCAGCCCCTTTCCAAAAATTTTCATCCCCACCCTATTTGGATTTTTAATTAAAAACTAGTAGTTCTCTTGGTGTTAAAACATTTCTGTCCTGCGAGGTTTCCCAATGGTGTTTTTCTTGCAAATATGTTGGACAAATGTGAAGATGCATTGTAGTTTATCCATATGCCCACATTTAGTCTCTTTATTCCTAGTTGGTGAGAAACCTGTATCTTTCTATGTTGCTTTTATATCTGTATGTATTAGTGGTATTTCTCTAGTAGTTAAAAAAAAAAAAAAAAGGAAAAAAATTCTTTTTGGTTGTCCTCAAGAAAAGAAAAGAAAAAAGCTATCTTTCGGAGCTGCTATTTCACTCTCTTATACAATTTTTTTTTCCTGAGAACCAACATGCTTCATGGAATGCTAACATATTGGTGTTTTTGTAAGAGGGATGTACATAAATGTATTTTGCACTGTCACAATGACTCCCTAGGCATGCTTTTTTTCCCCCCTGAGCAAACTTTAAATATGCTAGAGCCATTTCATCAATGTTAGCTGTAGCATAGAGTAGTAGTGGAATTTTCTTTGTCCTTTTCCTTTTTTTTTTAAACCATTATTAGGGACTTTTTTAAAAAAATAAAATAACAAGATATCCTTCTTTAAAAAAAAAAAAGACAGTGCATGCATATTGCTGTAAGGTCGTTTAAGTATTTCTAATTTTACAAAAAAAAATTATTACAGCTCCAAATGCTGAGATATAGACTGACAGCTTTAACACTGCTGAGTGCCAGGTTATACAGTATTCTTATAAAAAGGGAAGTCAGCCAAAGACTGATCTGATGGGCCAAAATCAGAATTTTCAAAAGCACCGGTACTACTTTCCAAATGATCAGCAGGTTAAACATGTTCAGCAAGGTATAGTGTGAATCCGTTAACCCTTTGTTGTCCAGGGTCCAGACCAGAACTACTTGTTAGTTTTGAACACAGTAGCCCAGGATGTGGTTGTGCGCTTTAGGAGAGTCGGCAGTGCTGCAGGCCAAGTAGACAACCAAAGCTGATAAAGCTGGGAAGACACTTCTCCACATACAGGTACACCAGGCATTTCCTCAAAAATTGAAAGTAATCCATTAGCTTTGTCGGGGAGGAGTCAATGTAGCACTTGGACACAGTTTTACATGGTTTTAAGTTACCTGCATAGGGGCAGTCCTCAAGTGTTGCTCTAAGCCTCTTAAATATTACATTTTTCTTAAAGCATTTCCCCCTGTATTTTAATATACAAGTTGGTTTTGATTTAAAAAAAAAGAAAGAAAGAAAAAGAACATAAGGAATCAGGTAGAATCTGGTGGCCACTATAAGGACTTTGTCATTTGTCTGAGATGGGGAGACTCTGCAAGGTTCAGAGGAGAGAAGTGACATGATTTGGCTTAGGATTTAAGAAATGTTGGAAAATAGGGACTTTGTCTTGGTCACCTCTGTAATGCTAGTGTCAATAGACTCTCTGGAACCTGGGGAATCCCTAATACATTTGAGCAGAATTATAGTAACTTACTAAGATCAAACAGAACAACACAACAACAAGCATGGCACCACCCCAGGTCATTTCTTTTAAAGTCTCAGTGTTTCTATACTGTCCAGGACACAAATGCCCACATTTCGGTACCTCTTCTCCTAAAGGATATCTAGTGAAAGCCAGCGGCTTCTATCGTATGGGTGAAACTTTCTGATGCTCAGGAGTCCCTGTATCTTCCTTATATCTCTGCCTGACCAGGACTGACTGACTTTCAACAATTTAGTTTCCGGTCCTCAAGTTGTGTAAAATACTGAGAATATTCAGATGTGAATTGTCTTGGTAATCCAGACCATTATTATTATAATCCCTAGAAAATCATGGAGCTAAAATAGCGTTCTCATTTAGCAAAAAAAAATAAGCGTATATCCTCTGTCCTCAGCTGACATACTTTCATGGAGGGCTTGTCTTTGATCTGTTGTCTTTATTTCTGGTTTATTTGGAATGAGTTTTTTTCCCTCATCAAGGCTGGGAGCTCACTAGAGACAAACATTAGGAAGGAAAGCAAATGAAGTTCTGATTGTGAATTCCCATAGTTTCTCACAGCAATTTCAGAACTACCCTTTTGAAAAGGGTCCTAAGTACTTTGGTTGGAAGCCCAGCTGGTGATTCCTCAAGGGAGGCAGGCTGTTTCAGGGCTGGGGCTTTGGGTTTCAAGTCTAACCATGTGGGTTCCTGCTGTGGCTCAACTACCCATCAGCTGGTGACCTAGGGCAAATTCACTCCTCCCTTGGAGCAAAAAGAAAGAAGCATTCACTGAACCCTGATTCGTGAGCTCAGCACTGGGCCAAAATCTAAACCTGACAGAAACTCTATGAGATGGATATGTCTCCATATTACAGGAAAGGAAATGGAAGCTCAGAGAATTTCAATAAGTGGCTCAAAGACACATGACTGGTGAATTCTGAAACCAGCATCGGCATGTCACTGAGGACCACACACTTGCACTGCCTCCTTCTTAGCCTGGGCTTATTCCTCTGGAAGGTGAATACATTGGTTATCCTCCATGGTCCTTCAGCTCCAACAATTTATAATTGAGTGGGGTTGATCCTGGTGGCACAGGAATTCATTACATAGCACGTAACTACATCGTGTTCATGCCAAACCCCGCCCCTTCCCACCCAGGGCTTTTCACTCATGAAGGCTGGTCCCTGCCTCCCACCCTGCCCAGCATTTTTCCTTCTTCCTTGCTGCTTCTTCCTGGCAATTTTTGCTTTCCTCCCTCAAGCCTATTCATTTGCCTCTTCTCCTTCCTCAAATGCCTTCCTGTTTTTCTCCTGTGTACTTGTGTTTCTTCCTCTTCCAAAAATCCCTGTGTAAACTCACTTTCTCTTTTCCAGGCTTTTACTCATTTTTATCTGGAAAATTTCCTGGTCAAATAAACTGTTTGCATGGCTTGGGAAAAGTCACCAAACTCTGTACTTCATTTTCATTTGTTAAATGAAAACACTGTATTGCCCGGTCTCCCTAGTGCCTTCCAGTGCCAACCTGCTGTGATTATAAGCACATCTTCAATCCTTTCCTTTCCCCTGTATTCCTCAGCAGCTGTGGGCTTCATTTTTTTTATTGGGTCAGTTTGTAGTTCCTATCATGCTACTTTGCTTTTATACTTGAATTTTTGCCATGTGCAACATTTAGGTAGTTCGAACTAGTCTGTAAACTCTTGGAAAGAAGGGAATCATGTGACTTCCTCCTCTGTAGATACTCCTAAGGATCTGAGGTTGGTACTGCAGAGGTGGAATACAAGTGTCTCCTTAGATACTCCACTCCTATTCCCAGTCCACAGGACTAATCCACCAATTCAGGGGTTATGCAACTGCCCATCAACTGTTGGGCATATATGACAGGTGACAAGTCCCAGCCACAATCTTATTTTTCTATTGTTCTTGCCATATTCCTAACATTCAGTTTAAAAAAAATCTTTATTTACTCATGAGTCTGAGACTTAGCTCTTAGATGTTGACTATTTGGGAATGATTCTATTAACAAACTAATCTGTGTCTGTATCCTTAGTTGGCAGATGAGATTTGGATGAAACTGTCTCTTTGTGATGTCCCCTGGATTTCAGGAAAAAAAATTTATGTCCTCTTGGTCTAAGAGGATGCATAGGGCTTTCAGATTAATCAGAAACCTTTAGGCACCATTAAGTTAAGATGTAAGCGTTTTTCTATGCTGTCATCCATGGCATCTAAGGTTTGTATTGCAGAGGAGGAAGATACTATTTATTTATTTAGTCACTCATTCAAAAAGTGTTTTATGGAACACTTACTATGTGTCAGACTTGGGTGTGTATGTGAAAAAATAAGTAAAGCTTGG
The DNA here is from genome assembly GCF_902686445.1 of Sciurus carolinensis. Classification (NCBI taxonomy): domain Eukaryota; kingdom Metazoa; phylum Chordata; class Mammalia; order Rodentia; family Sciuridae; genus Sciurus; species Sciurus carolinensis. Next base: position 63,552,332 of record NC_062224.1, read on the forward strand.
ATTTTACCTTTAAGAAATACTTGGTCATAAAGGAAAGAGGTACGAAAACAGTTACTGTAATGCACTGAGACATACTGCCATAAAGATGTGTGAGAGGTTCCGAGGAGCTAGGAATTAGATATAACCTGAGGCATCACAGAACCTCTCACAGAATAGGTGAGTCTGGGGCCAAGCCTTAGTAAGATCTGGCAGCAGGAGGGTGCAGGGCATTCCTGGAAGAAGGGACACCTGCACAAAGGTTTGGGGTCAAGACTAGAGAATAAAGGCATGGGGTGGAAGCAAGGGTAAAAGTTGGATCAGAAAAATAATCAGGAGCCAGATAGCCAGAGACCTTAAATGCCCACCAGAGAAAGTCACAAACTAGTAACTCTCAAGTAAGCTGGGGAGAAAGGCTCAGTGTGGTGTGGCCAGTTAGCGTGTCATTGTGTGGGTTCTCATGAGAGAGAGAGGGAGCAGTAACAGATGCCTCAGGAGGTCTTGCAGTAGTGATTAGGGCCCACTGGCACCATTAACAGATAGTAAAATGTGTTTGAGGGAGAAGATAAAAAAGTGGATTATGGGGCCTACTGAGATTTTCATGCCTGTATAGATTTGCTTGTAGATGATAGTTGAAGCTATGGGATTCTATGACATAAATTTGGGAGAGTGAAGACCAAAGATAATACCTGAGTCACCCCCACCTTTAAGGGAAGGGCAGAGGGGAGGAACTTTTAAAAATGATGGTAAAAACAGATGAGTGGAGTCTCACCTAAATGAAAGGGGAGACTGATGAAAGGCTTTTGGAACTGAGGCACCTTTTGTCCCCTGGAGGCAAAAAGCGGCATTGCAACAAAGTCCCTATATAGATGAGTGCTGAGGAGTGAGATAATGGTTATGCCACTGGCACATGTGCATGTATGTGTGTACCTGGGTGTACACGTGACTATAAAATTTGTGTTCACTATGTGACATGTATGTAACGAAGACCCTTCTATGTTCTGGGGGTCTGACAATCAGAGGAGCAAGGTAGAGGGGATGGTAGCCAAAGTGTGGAGCTCACCAAGGGGTGAAGAGTCAAAGGGCGGGGAAAGTGAGAGCTAGGATTTGAGTAGCAGGCCTGGAGGGCTTCCAGAGAGGGGTGCTGCTTACACCCTCTGGCAGGCAGGTGGAAATCAAAAGTGGCCAGGAGACTTGGGGGAGGATGGCTGTGCCAGATGCCACAGAGGGGTTAAAGAATGGAGAAGTGGCTTGGAGATTGCCATTTGGAAAGTCACTTCTCACAGGGTGCATTCTGGGAGGCTGACAGAAGAGTGCATGGAAGACAGGGAAATGGTCTGAGCAAGGAAAGGGGAGAGGCAGTGATTCTTGGGTGGGAAGCAGGGAGAAGTTGAGGTCGTTTCTCCCATTAAACATACCAGCACATCTTGAGGACTTACAAAGATTGTTTTGGACAACTTTCATTTCAAAAATTAGTAGTTTTCCTAAGAGGATGATAAAACTTAAAATACTATAATATGCTTTTCTGCAATATTTAAATAACCTCTGATCCTGTCGGTGGTTAATATTCACTTTTTTGGGAATTTTAGGCTTTTGGCAATACACCAAGCAAATATTCTAACATAGAAAATTAAATTCCTTTTTAAAAATTTTTCAAAAATATCTCTCTCACATTAACTGAGACTCAGATGTTTATGTGTGTGCATGTGTGTGTAGACACCTGTAGATGTAAAATGTGTCTTTGTGTATGTTCATTTAGTCAACTAATATTTTTCATACTCTATATGTCAGGCAATGTAGATGCTATATACCAGTGAACAAGAAGGGTATGATTGAGCTAGTTTTTATAGTGAGTTCAGATACAAATGTGTGTGGTCAAATTATTATATATTGTATTGGCAAAAGAGAAGAACTAATCTGAAGAAAGATAACTCAATGGGCCATAAAATAAAAAATTTTAAGGTACCATTTATTCCTGCATAAGGATGATCTTATGCAGTGATTTGCTGGTAAACTGGTCCTCTGGGCAGTACAGGAGGAAGTCCTGATATGTAGCATTTGCTAATTGCCATGGTGTAAATACTGCCACCATGACTGATTTAAATTACCAACATGATATCACTGGATGTGGAGCTGGGGGAAGAGATATACACAATAAGCTCCAGCAGCTTGCATGAACCAGCTTCAGCATGCCACTAATTCTTCATGCAGGCAGAGAAATAGTGCTGATAATAATTTTCTTCATTTGCAGAGCTGTTGTTGTTCACCAGGTGTTTTGATATCTTCTCCTTTACTTGAACAGCACTTTGTATGTGATGTCAGAAGATATGATTTGAAGAATATTGAAAAGATCTTTGACAATCACAAGGTCTTACATGCCTACCAAGGAAACTCTGGTATAATATTCATGAATATAGGTCATGTCTTTTAAGGAATAAAATGTAAGAAATATACTAAACCAGGATAAGACAAGAAAGATCTTGACTATGAGTTACTATTGGACAGAATGACCCAAAAGAGGTCATAGAAAGAAAGGGTTAGCTAGCCGGATAAGGAAAATTGTTCAGAAGAGAGACCCAAGGATATTAAAGACATAATTTTTTTATGTCATATATTACTGAGGTTATGGCCTGCTCCTAGATCATAGATCTTTCCAAATATAGTTCATGCTCTGTTTCCACTCTAATAGAGGAAAGTTGAACAACATAATTCAAAACAAAGGACAATCTTGAATGGTATATACAATTGGATTTGCACAGGAGATAATGCCTGCTTCTTGGTATTTTACCATCCTGAGAATGGCTTACTTATTCTCTTTCTGGAACTTAGAGAACTTACTCATTACAAAGCAAATTGTAAAGAATGAGAAAAACCACACGACCAGCACAAATCTAGTCCTTTTTGTATGAATGAGGTGGTTAAATATCCTAGGTAACTTAATAGTCTCATTTAATAATTAGTTCTAGTAAAATCTTGTCCTAGAAATGAACATACTTTTTTTTTTCTGAGAGGAATATTTAATTCATTTGACTGTAAGCCTTAAAGTGTACTGTGTGTGTATATGTGTGTGTGCACTTCAACTGCTGCTGACTACAAGAGAAATCAATATCTGGCCACTGGCAGTTGTGGACTCTTATTGCTTGATGACAGTTGATATATTGGTGACCAGCAATGAGGAGAATAGTGGTGTGCGTCCTGTCAATTTTTAGAGCATATTTTATCCGTACCAGTAACAGTGGCTCAGCATTCCCTTTGTCATTCTTGCCCTTGAAAATAGAAGTTGATAAATGACAGCAACTTTTAGTCCACCAAATCATGTGCTTTTCCATGTTTCTTTGATCAGTTGCAGAGCAGAGAAAGAAAAAAAATTCTAAGCTCTAATGGCAGTTGGGGGTCTTGGGTTGTAGGCTTGGGTAGAAAATGCAAGCCAAGAGGTGGCTTCAGTGGCAGACTGTTCTTATGATGGCCTTTTGGTTGTCATTAATGATAAAAACAATTTAGCCTACCTGTAACCCCAGCATCTCGGAAGGCTGAGGCAGGAGGATTGTGAGTTCAAGCCAGCCTCAGGAACTTAGCAAGGCCTAAGCAACTTAGTGAGATCCTATCTCAAAATAAAATATAAAACAGGCTGGGGATGTAGCTCAGTGGTTGAACCACCCCTGTGTTCAATTCCTGTTAGCAAAAAATAAAAATAAAATTAAAAAAAAATAATTCAGCTCAGTGGACCCAGACTTCAACAATCCAGTCAGTGGCCAAGTTTGACTTTTTCTTTTTGGTGTGCCTTGCTGCTGTTTCCTTTTGTCAATACTTTTCTGCCTCCACTCTCTTCCAGAATATGTTACCTCAAGTTGGGATAAATATGACACTTTTCTAATGGCAATCATAATAATTGCAATGCCTAGTACCCAAAATCTGAGTAGTGTTCAAACTTGACTAAGGACTTTCAACTAATTTTATTAAATGGACATTCCTGTGATGTTAAAAACCAAGACTCAGAGTGGCTAAGTGATGTGCCCAGACTTACAGAACTCGCCCTCCAAATTAAGGACCCTATCTCCACTCAGATTCTCCCAGCCTCTTTGTGCTCTTAGTCTTGTTCTGATATAATCTATACAGGATCGCCAGAACAACCATCCAATCAGCTCTTATTTCTGTGAGAATCCTTTCCCAACAGGTCCAGTCCAAATCCATTACCTCTTTCCTCAGAATGCCTCAGCACTCAGGAACAAATTAATCACCATTGGCCATTAGTTTTTTCCTATGCAAAACTCCATGATTCTCTAGCTCATGTTGAACGTGGAATCAATGAAAATCTCTAAATCTTTTTCATGTGAGTTTAAAAATCATTTGGTCATGTGATAGTAGGTCTTGATAATACCCAGAGGAAGACTACCAATCAGAAAAATCATATCATCTTTGCCTAAAAATCATCCTTCTCTCTTGTATATCTGGCATTAAAAATCTACTTGTCCTTCTAAGCTGTGTGTGTGTGTGTTATAGTTTGGATGTGAGGTGTCCCCCAAAAGCTCATGTGTGAAACAATGTAAGAATTAGATTGTATCATGAGAGCCTTAGTTCAATCAGTAATCCCCCTGATGGGATTAATTGAGTGGTAACTGAGGCAGGTAGGGTGTGGCTGGAGGAGCTTGGTCATTGGGGCTGTGCCTTTGGGGGGTATATGTTTTGTATCTGGTGAGTGGAGGCTCTCTCTGCTTTCTGATCATCATGCAAACTGCTTCCCTCTGCCATATTCTTCCACCATGATGTTCTGCCTCACCTCTAGCTCCGAGGAATGGAGTCAACCCTCTATGAACTGAGACCTTTTCATCCATGAGCCCCTAAATAAACTTCTCCTGTGCAATTGTGCTGGTCAAGTCTTTTAGTCATAGCATCAAAAATGCTGACTAGAACAGTGTGTGTGTATATGTGTGTGTGTGTGTGTGTGTGTGTGTGTGTGTGTGTGGTGTGTGTATGATAATTTTCTGATTCTCCATTCAAACACAATCTATCTTTTGAACATTTTTTTGTTACTTGTTCTGTCGTGATTATTTTTATTGTTTGTTTCTTCAATTCCTTATAATCTGTGTAATCTTTGAAGTCAGTAACACACATAAATTTTGGAAATAGGATTTACTCAGTAAGCATTTGTGGAATTCATTTGAAATTAGTTAGTCTGAAGGCACTCCAAGACAGTGGAAGTCCTTTTGTCCAATACAATTGCTATAGTATTGTTTTGTTGTTGTTAATCAAAAAAGGTAGATTAACTTCAACAATAATTTTTTTAAAAAAATCAATTTATATAACATAAACCACTTAACTTAAAACCTACATTAATTTGCCAAATTTTAAATGTAGAGTCAAAGACTTCCATTTGAGCTTGAGTTCACTAATTCAAGTTCCTGGTTTACTTTCTTGCATTAATCACACTCAGAATGAATAATTTAAAATTTCCAATGTGCATCACTTCCACATGGAAGGGGAACTTATAAACATCTGCAAAGCAATCTGAGTGCAGCAACTATTAAAAATTTTCCCCAGCCCTTGATAATCATCTCTATTAATTACACTGCAGTTCTTTGGAGTTACACTGTCCAATAGAACAGCTACTTGCTACTTGTGTTTACTGAGCACTTGAAATGTGAGCAGTCACTATTAAATTGTGCCAGAAGTGTTAAATATGTGATGAATTTCCAAACCATAGTACAAAAAGAAGAACATAAAATATCTCATTGTGTATGATAAATGTTGAACTAGTAATTTGGTCTCATAGTAATAGATTAAATATAGTAGATTATTAAAACAAATTTTATCCCTTTACTTTTTTGTGTGACTTGTAGAACATGTAAATGTACCTATGTGCTTTGCATTTTATTTCTATGGGATAGCACTGCTTTGGAGAGTCATGTTTATTGGTTTGTGCAAAACACTCAATGCCACTTTCATAGAACCACTCTTTGCTCTTTTCCCTCAATTTTCTTAAATGTACTTAATATTCAGTTAAATCACATATTTATAATAAGCAGGATGACCATTATGATCAGATTTTAAAATACATATGACTGAATTTTGGCATGCTTGGTTTTCAGCTCGTGGGAGCTTAGACTCATTTCCTCATGTCTTCATGTGCCATGGGCTGTCAGTGTGCTGTTGACTAGAGCAGAAGTTCAGTGTTGTTTAGTTGGGAAAGGAGTTAAGTAGTGAGTGGTGGTTAAGAGGGCTGCTACTTCCCTCTATACTGGTGTATAAAAGAACAATAGCATTGGAACGTTATCTTTTGATATTTGTTTAAAATGGCAATATCGCCACTCTTTTTTCTATTAACTTCCCCAACACCTTTGGAATCATAGACTTGAGTAATACATTTCAAGAATCACTTTATTAAGTTGAAAACAGATTCATTCCATTATGGAAAAAGCAAGAAAGTAATGGTTGTCTTAATGAAAATGGCTACATATAGCCAAGATATTTGGGGTAAGTGGTTGTCTATATCCCACAAGCAAGTTAGTTCTTAATAGGCTGTTGGGGTTTTGGTTTCTTCTCAAGCTGTAAGGGTAAGGAAACAGACACTGCTGTCTTGTAGAGGAATTTGCAACTGGTCAGAATCTGGCCTGCAGTATAAAGTCATCCCTCATCCCACTAACTCCACTGCAGTCTCCTGGAGTCATGATGAAGCACACACTTCCATGTAAGAAGACAGCTCTCTTCACCCACAGTCTTGCCTCACCAGAGGGGCAAATAGTTTGCAAGTTATGTTATGTCTGTAAGGCATGTGAGAGAGGATTGTGGAATCTGCTTTCACATCCCAGCTGTGAGTAGGACAAGAGATATAAATTGTCTTGTCTGCTTTTGGGATGGAGAACATGGGGGTGCACATGCATCAATCCATCCAGACCTTACTTCTCTGTGTCTGACAATACCTCATTGTGGTTGGGGGGAAGCTGTGCTTGAAGCAATGCAGTTTTATTATCTCCAGAGCACAGTATGTTAAGTCTGAGCTTGTCAGATATAGTGCTAGAGGCAAGATACTTGTTATTTCTTCAACAACCCTGTCTAATAGGACTTTCTCCATGAGTATACAGTGCTATGGAAATGGGTGTTTTAAATTAGATGAAATGGGTGCCGTGCAGATCTAATTCTGATCCAAGCAAATGGCAAGGCTGGACTACTGGACTCATATAGGGCACTGAAGTGAACATTGTTCGGCTCATGCACCAAATGCTGATTTCAGAGGAAGAGCATTTGTTAGGAGATACTTTTTGATGAGCACTGTTGGTTTGCTTGCAAATGACAACAACAACAAAAATAATAATCAGAAAAGTAAAGTGTAGAAGTGAAACTCTTCTGCTCTATCCAGTTGGGTAATAAATAAACAAACCAAGCATATTCAATCTCCATGGGTCTGTGTCTTTTATAGTCATTTTCCTCCAAAGATTCCTGATCGAGGACATGCGAGACATCAGGTTGCAGGTTGGAAAGACTGTACTGGGGAAAACTATCAGGGTTATAAGAACCTTGTGGATATCAGAAATGAAGTGACCTGCCTTGAATTCTCCTTGGCCTCCTCATCTCTGTGTTCCATGGAGGGTAAGGAGACCTCGACTCCTATCTCACACCATAACTCCAACTCTGACCCTGTGGTTTGGGAATCTATGTGCTTAGTGGTAGAACTGTGGTTTTTACATGTCTCACTTGAAAACTGTTTCTGATTTTTCAATGTCATGTAGGCAAAGGATGGGTTCATAAGGGGAAGCCTCAGTGTTGTGTGGCTCAGTGTTTTTGAACTTACTGATTTCTTGGATATAAGAAGGGATGATAGAAGAAAATATAGAGGAATCCACAAACCTTTAAGAAGAAAGTAACCTTCGATATTGAAACCAACAGCATTCCTCAATTTTAAATGTATGAAAAATAATCTTATAATTTGTTTTTCTGTCCTGAACCTGAGAAAGGAGAAGGAAGTGCCTCTCTTTGCTTTTCCTATATAGGCTTTTATCTATGTAAAATTTAAATACATGATTTTCATACTGTGGCTAAATGAAATACCAAGACTAGTGGGTAGGGGTCAATGTTACCAATGTCAAAGACATAATGTACATGTTGTGAATGTTTATAAACCATGATTTGTGATATTTACCATTATAGTCATCATTTTTTTTAGTGGTTATAGAATTTAGAACTGTGTTTTCAGATCCATTCTGTCCTTTTTGTTCTTTAAGGTTATCATCTAGGACCGTCCCTGACAGGAGAAAGCATGTGAGGAAAGTATGTAGCTTTCTAAGAGACTGTCCCCAAATCAGTACTAATGATATTCCTTCCCTTTATATACTGTGTGCTCAACTTAAAGTTTTATATAGTCTAGTTAAGACCACAATAAATTTGGGAACAGATGACCACAAAGAAATTGCCTAGCATAATTGCTAATAATAACAATATTACTGGTAGAAATCTTTAAATTGTTGCTATTATTGAAACCATTTATTATATTTTAGGACTAGTTGAACACTTTAGATGCAGAATGTCTGTCTATCTATCTATCTATCAATCTATCTATCTATCTATAGATGGGGTCTTGTTATGTTGTCCAGGCTGCAGGCTGACCAGAACTCCTAGGCTCAAGTGATCCTCCTGCCTCAGCCTCTTAGTCACTGTGATGTGACTGTAGGTACATGCCACCATATCCAGGTAAGCTAATCTCTACAACAGTCCAAAGAGAGTAAAGCGATGAAGTTGTAGAAAGGTAACACTATTTGCCCAAGGTCAGAGAACTTAGAAGCAACGGAACTTAGATTTTAATCCTGATATTTGTGTTCTCAATAATTATACTGTTTTTATGTTAAAACCACTAGAATCAGTTTTTTTAAAAAATAATATTTCAAATAAGAGTCAAAATAAAATCAGAAACTCCCAAGGTCAATTACAACTGGATTTCTTCTTGGTTTTGTAATGCTGAGTAAAAATTGCTGAGCCTTTAGTTTATAAGAAGCATTTGAAGTGCAATGCAGGAGAAAATCTTGATGCCAGGAGTTGTCTCATGTTTGCCTCTAAACTATAATGGCCCAGAGCTCCAGTACTAGAATCAGGTTTATTAATCACCCATTATGTGCCAGGAACTGCAGTCCCTTTGGTTGATGGAAAGTGCTGGCTCAACAGTTGATAAACACACTTGCTTATGTAAATTCTGCACCCAGTCCTGGAGGCAACTGAATTCATGGAGCAGAACAGGAAACTGAGGCTCAGAAAAATTAGAATACAGACTTGAAAAGTGTAAAATAAGGGACTCAGGTGAGACCCTCCGCCCCACTCCCAGTCTGAGGTTACCTGCTGCTCCTTCATAAAGGACGCACACAGGGCTCGCTCATACTTCCTGACCTTTTCCATCCCATTTCCAATTTTTCACCCATAATAACTTTGCTTTTTAGTTTTATTGCTCTTTGATAGCTCATTTAAATGTTTCCTTATTATAAACAATGTTGGTTTAAACTGTCTTACTTGGTATGTTGCTAATAATTGCACACCATTTTTTCTTTAAACAAATACTACTTAATTAGAATGACTGGACTGTGCTTTTTTATTTTTTCAATCTCTCAAGGTCTAACAGGGCTTCAACTTATTTAATTAACTGAAATAACTGTCTCCCTGAATATAATGTTTACCCAGCTTCTCTTTTTGTTTAGACTTAGTTTCTAAGAGACCAAGAAATTATTTAGCAACAGGAACACTGACAGTCTGCGTGGCTTTCTGTGCCTGAGCTGGGTCTGTCTTATCTTCCTGCTTCATTAAGACACACATCTCCCTCAATTGGCATAACACTTTTCTATTTAACTTCTTTAAAAAACTGTTGCAGTAAATAATTTCTTTATATTTCTTGTTATGGGAAAATATGACATATACAGAAGTAAAGAGACTGGTATAAAGATCCAATGTACTCAACTTCAACAATATTCACCTGCATAATATTCCTCATCTGTTTTCCCACCCATCCCCTGCTAATTGGTTTATTCTGAAGTAAATCCTGAATGCATATCATTTTACCCAAAAATATTTCAGATGCCTCTTTATAAAGTGAGGACTATTTCAAAAAGCACAACAATATTATTACTACTCCTAAATAAACTAATATTGATTCTTTAATATAATTAAATATCTATTCATCATTCATATTTCACTGGCAGTCATTTTAACTTATTTTAGTTGGTTTATTTAAATTGGTATCTGCAAAAGATCCCATCTGTGTCACTGATTGATAGATCTCTTATAATGTCTTCTACTTATAGATTTCCTCTCCATCACATTTATTTCTTGTGGTTGATAATTGAAGAACCTGGCTGCTGTTGCTGTAGAGTCTCCCTAATGTGAAATCCCATCTTGCTAAGAACTGCCCACCACACTTTCTGCTTTCCAGCGAGCACCAGCAGGTGGTATTGAGTTCTGTTTCAGGGCTTTCCTAAAGCTTTATTGCCTTTCACTGCTGATAGAAGTGAGGAGGGTTTTGTAGCTGTCAGCAGATAACTTCAACACTTTTTTAAATTTAGAATTTGTGGTGAGAACTTTTCACCAAATTTTCTTGTATCAGTTTTCAAAAAAAATCTTTGATTTTTGTATTCCACTTGCTCTACTTTTTTTATATCACATTGAACAATTTAAAATAACCAAACATATGAAATGAAACTCATGAGATTTAGGTGAAATGAAGACTCTTTTTTGGAATAATTCAAACTGTTACTAATTAGAATGTTTAAAAAGTTAACATATACCAGAACAAAGTTGGTCTCTACTATCTATAATTCTGTGAAATGTCTTCTGAGAGCTGAGCCCCAGCAGTTAGACCATCAGTCAATAGCTCAGATATCAATGTGTGTGTGTGTGTGTGTTTAGAACACCAATGTTTCTGAAATATTGGCTCTAGATTTTTCTGTATTTTAGTGGCTCAGATTTTATGCTCTAAACTGATGAGACTATTCCTACCTTTTGTAACTTACAAAAAGAGCACAGTCAACACTTATTTGATGGCTCCTCTTAACCTATGTATGTATCAATTGCCATGTAGGAAAATTATAAACATCATCTGGGACTCAAATTTACATTCCCTGACCTTTGTTGTCACAAAGCAGGTTCTTTGTGCAGATGAAAACACTCATGCAGGATCAGAGACATTCTGGGAAGATGGGGCAGCCTCAAAGTCTTGGATTTTCCTGAATAACCTCTTTACCATAGATAGAAAATAGATAGCAAAACTTAAATTTCACAGGTGACCTTTACAATAAAAACAACAGGTAAACTCCTAAACCCCAAAATGCAACCTGCTAGAGAGAAACCACAAAACTCCCAAGACTTACATAGTATTAGCATCTGTGTAGGAGGAAGCAGTGAAAAGCAGTGGCACATTTAATCAAGCGGAGAAGAGAACCCCACATAGCCAACAATTGTTCAGTAGAAAGTACATGAGGCCAGTTTTAGGACAAGTGTGTGGGATCAGAGTGAGAGATCTGAGCTCTGCAGCAGTCAAGGGCCCTGTGGATTCTCACTTTTCCAGTTGCTTCAGGACAGTGCCTCACATGGAAGAGAAATTGCTGGCTGTGGATCCAAGACCAGGACAGTTGAAACAATGAAGAGCAAATTTACAGATAAAATGTTGGGTGGTGGGGGAGAGTCAGGAAGTATCAAAAAAGCAAACTCATATTTTCTTAACATTAACTCAAAATTACAGAAAAGGAAGCTCTATGAAGTTAGAAAAATTACCTTAAATCATGTTCCTTTTTAAATGTCAAGAACATAATTTCACCAAAAAGTGGGCAATGGTATGCTATGCAAGCCAAATCTCATACAAAGTATTATAAGAAAAAAGACACTAAAGCTGAATAATATCCTGACTATAATAAAATGTTACTTGAAAGACACATTTACAAAATAGATCAAAATGGTTATTTGCTATTTTAAATGAAGTCAAAAGATAATAACAAAATTTTACAAAAAGAAGAAAACCCAATTCAGAATTGGATTAAACACATGACTAAAGGTAATGGCAGAACTCAGGAAAGACTTTGAAATTGAAGAGAATTTATCTTAGAAAAAAAGACTAAAATGGAAAATCACAAGATAAAAAATACATAAGATGACACAAATCATTATGCCCTGAGATAAATGGAAACTGAAAAAGATGAAAATTTTTAAAATTATAAAGGAATGACGAGTGAGATAAAAAGAATTCTAGGGAAGTGACAGGAGAAGAAGTTCCAATATCCAGTTAAAATCCTTGAAAAGAAAACCATATCGAGAAAACACAGAAATTATTAAACTATAAGCAAAGAAGACTTTCCTGAAAGTAAAAAAAAACAAAAACAAAAACAAAACCCATTGAAATACATACTGAAAAAACACCTGGAATACTTGAGAATAGCAATGCCAAATGACGAACACCAGGATACAATATGCTAAAATTTCTCGTGGTTAAAGCAAAACAAATAAACCAAAAATTTTCAATAGGCATCTTGACAAAAAGAGAAAGTGAGTTATAAGGAAAAGGAAATTAGATGATCATCAGATATTTCAACATGAATACTGTGTGTCAGGAGAAAATAAAATAATATTTAATATAATCAAAGATTTCAATGTCATTTTTAAAAATATATATATTTTTTAGTTGTAGATGGACACAATACCCCTACTTCATTTTTGTTTGGTGCTGAGGATTGAACCTAGTGCCCCATGTGTTCCAGGTGAGTGCTTTACCATGGAGTCACAACCCCAGCCCCTCAATCTGTCATTTTTGAAGGGTGGCAGGGATAAATTTATTATTTTGAAAAAAGAGTAGGGAAAGAATTAAGCATTTTTCTATATGAAATATAACACTGGATAACCAATTGTGGATGGGTAAAAGTGTTTTATTATATTTATTATTGTAGCATCTGAACTAATTAATGAAAAAATTAATGATAGAATTAAAATATTACCCTGAGACACATAGTCATTGAACATACAGGCTACTAACATCAGAAAATAGAAACAATCAGACATAATGGAATTTCTATCCAAAAACCACACCATCATCACCTACATTTTTATACACCTGTTAGGGTTTGGATTCAGAATGCCCCCCCACGCCACTGGCATAGCAGAAAGCTCATGTGTTGAAAGGTACCTAATGTAACAAAGTTCAGAGGTGAGGTTTTTAGGCAATGATTGGATCACAAGGGCTCATAATCAGTGGATTAATGAACTGGATGAATTGGGAGCTGAATGGATTACATGGAGGTGGCACCTAGTTGGAGGAAGTTGTCACTGGGGTTGTGCCCTTGGAGGATTTGTCTTCCCCCCAGCTGTCCCCACTTCTTTCTATGCTTCTCAGCTCCCATAAACTGAGTGAACAGCTTTCCTCTGGTGTGTCCTTCTGTAGTGATGCTGTGCCTCACCTCAGGTCCAGAGCAATGAAATCAGCTGACCATGGACTGAGACCTCTGAAACATAAGCCAAAGTAAATGTTTCCTCCTCTAAGTTGTTCTTGTCAGGTATTTTTGTCACAGCAATATAAAGCTGATGAACACAAGGAACTGAACCTGAATCTGATTCATTTTCCAGATCTGACTTCCATTCATGGAAAATATGGAGGACAGAGGCACTTGGTCAATTGCACTGTGAGTTATCAAAGACAACCAGAGCTGAACACAAATTGAAGTAATAGAAACATTTCTATTCAGAAACTATTGCAATAGGGGAAAGAGGCTTCAGTGTGCAACTGAGTTCACTTCTGATTACAAGGGGAGGTGGAAATATATAGCAAAAGAGGAAGTCAATGCATGGAAAGAAATTCTAAGAGGATACATCAAGGATATGGGGGTTTCTTGCTAAAATGACTTAATAAAATTTTTACTGATGACAGGCCAGAGTGATGAGATATCAAGAATTTAGATGAGAAATTTAATCATACATGCAGGGTGTCTTAGTTCATTTTCTGTTACTATACCAGAACATTTGAGACTAGATAATTTATAAAGAATAGAAATTTATTTGACTCATGATTCTGCCTGTATCTGTTCACCATCTGGTAAGGACTTTGTGCTGTATCATAACATGGTGGTGGGCATCATGAGACAGAGCAAATGTGTTAACTTATGTCTCTTCTCTTCTTATAAAATCACTAATGCCATCATGGGGTATCCCATTCTCATGACCTCATATAATCCTAATTGCTTCTTAAAGTCTCTACCTCCAAAGGCTATTAATGCATGAATTCAGGTGATTACATTTCTGATATGGGAAGTTTTGACGGACACATTCAAACTCTTCTGTTGCCATCAGTACCAGAGAAACAGCAGATTGGTTTTGTCCTAGATTCTAGCTCTTATTTTCCTTTACTTAACTGTGAGGAGTTGTATAGTTCCTTTCTACTCTCTTAGTCTCCAGTTCTCACACACATTCTGGTTAAGAATCCCTTTGTTCAAAGTAAACTTCTTCAGAAGTCCTTCAGCTAAAACAGAAGAAGGCAGAAACGCTCTGTCCGTATGTGTGCAAGTATTCCTTTTCCCCCCTTTCTATTGGTTCTTTGTAGTTATACATAACATTAGATTAATTTTGACACAATTATAAAAGCTTGGAATACAATTTGTTCTAATTCAGTTCCTGGTACATCCCCTTTACCTTCCCTCCTCCCCGTCCCTTCCCTCTACTGATCTTTCTGCTATTTACTTATAGTTTTTTTTTTTAATTAGTGTCTTGTGGATGTACATGCTGGTGACATTCACTGTGGTATGTTTGTATATGTACATGGGAACTGGATAACTGTAGAGCATGCTACAGCTCCTGTCTTAGGTCGGTACGGTGGTCACCTCCTTCCTCACCCGTCTGGCCAGCGATCCAGCATCGTGAGCCATACTTGTGGGGAACTGCCGGCCTCTAGGGCAGCCATGGCCTGATGGAAAATGATACGATCTCTAGCTTGATCTCGGCGCATGCGCATGATAAGGCGTGTGAGGAAGATAACAGTAATAACCATGAACATACAAAAGGCTCCCATACCTGCCCATTGCTTACAAAGCTGAAAGAGGAGGATAGCCAACTTAGCACTTCAGACATAGGGGCTACATTAACTCTAGTAGCATTGAGACTAACAATTTGAGATCTAAGAATAGCAGTAAGATTATCAAATTCGTAAGACCAGTTTGTTTGTAGCTGAGCAGACAAGATTCTAGACAAGTTTGCTGCATAGCTGAAGTTATGGTAAGCTACAGGTGTAACGCACAGTCCCGCCAGATGATAAATACATCCCACGTTTAACAGTTCCTGTAAAATGTCCATTTGTTCTTGAAGTAAGTCCACTCGCTGGTTCATAAGGAGTATGCCTGCTGTTAGATGTTGGTTTAGGGTCTCTTTAGTCTGTAAGGCTGCAGCTATATTTTCGGCCAAGTGATTGACTGCTGTTGCTGTAGGTATGGCAGTTGCTAGTGCTGCTGTTGCAGAAACCACTATTGCAGTGACCATAGCCGCTGTGATGTCAAATTCTCTCCTGTTTCTTGATAGCAACACTGGCAATTTTGCATCTGTAACAGAGACTGGGACTGGTAGGAAGGTAGGAACACACATTAAGTCTGCCAGCAGGAACCTAGAAGCATTTTAGCACAAATCTAAAGTACAATTGAAAGAAGCAGTTGTTTTGTTACATAGTTGAACTGTTCCTCCTAAGAGACTAAAAAGAGGTAGTAAGTTAGTTTATTCCGTGGAAACACACAAACTGAGCTGCAGCTCCAGTAAAGCACCGGGTTACCCTTATTACCCAGAGTTAAAAAAAAAAAACCCAAACAAAGAGACAAAGAGAAAGTTTATCTTTAGGGGACCTGAAGGTCTCCTCTATTCCCCCTTTTGTTTATAAAGAACATTTTTGAGGGTGAGATGTGTATGTTCAACAATACCTTGTTTTTGTGGGTTATAAGGTACATCTGTGGTTAGAGTTATTTTAATTTTAGTGAGGAATTGGTTCTTACCAATTTTAGTTTTTAAAGAAAAATTTAGACTTTATAATGTAGTACAAATTTTTAACAGTTGCTTAACCATAATTGTATAAACCCCTATTTTTAATAAAACTTAAGAGACACAAAGTTAAGAATGAATTGGTGTTTTTAAGAAATCCTTGTCATTTTACCATGTCATTTTACCATATAGATTAAACTTTGGCTTATATCAGAACATTAGTATTTCACCTTAGGAAAAACCTTAAATAGCTTTGGCTGTTTACATGTTGAAACTTGCCCTTTATTACATAGACGTTCTTAGCACTTACTTAGACCCTCATGTATTTCATCATACAAGCACTTTTTTACCCAGAAACATTTCCTTTTCTCTTTTACTAAATATATTTCTATACCCAAAACCTTTTATTTATTTATTTATTTTTTTTAATCTGTTGACACCTTATTGTTCACATTTTGAAACAACTCTTATGAAATTTCTGAATTTAGATAAATCACCCTATTTTAATAAGATTAAATATTTTGTTGTTTATAGTACTCTTAATTGAAACACAGTTGAAACTTTTGGGACCCTTTATATATAGAATTCCACTTGTTAGGACATAACTCTTAGTAACCTTGTTTTTAGTTTAGTGAGGACACAAAGTAATCGTAAACCCTTTTATTTACCAACCTATGAAAACACCAATAATGTTTAAGTATGTTACCCCATGTAATTTAAGGAGTTAAAAGTACTTGATGTTATTTAACAATTAGCATTTTAACTTTGTAAATTAACCAGACGTCTCTACAAACACATTTGAGTAATCCCATACATGTTAACTCCAATTTATTTATTTTATAAAAACCAAGATATCAGACAAGTGTCCTGAACAGGATCCGTTGCCTCTTTCCTGCTGAAGAAAAGTCCTAGAAGCAATTGATATTAGACATTGTTTAACATTAACATTTCATTAGGTTGACCACCTGGAGACTTGTAAGTTATTTTTAAAGATATTTTACTTTCATTAGTTTACCCAATTTAAATTGAACCTATTTAAATCATGTGAATAAAAGTATTTGGATCCATTTTTAAATTTTAATTTTAAGAGCGCTCAGTTTTGACAAAACATGACATTAGACAGCACAACATACAGATAACATAAAATCAAAGGCCTTGTAACTTTATAGGTAAATGTTCATTGCAATGAAACAGCTGTTCAAAAACTTCAGTTGAATAAAAAATAGAACTGATCAAAAAGAAAAAAAAATCATTAACCTAGGTATGCAGGATCAAAATTATGAGCTCAAAAATACAGCATTAAAGAAAAAACAAAACAAACGAAGAATCCTAGAAAATAAGTTAGTTCTGTGTACCAGCCCAGAAGTTTAAACGGACACCTTTTTTTTCTTCTTTTCTTCTTATCTTTAGGTTACCCCCCTTTTCTCCTTGAGACGCTGTAGTTACATTCCAATGTGGCAGGGGGAGGGAGGATCACCCAGGACTTTACTTTTTAACCCCTTTTTTACCTGGTTGAGAAATCAGGTTAGGTTTGAATGCAGAAAATCACAAAACATTATTTTTTATTACTTTTAAGGAATGGAGCTGCTGAGCTCTCTGCCTAGGGGGACCCTCCCCTAAACTGATTTCCCTCTTTCTAACAAGTTGTTCCTTACACCCACTTTCATTTTTATTTTTGTTAGTCCCTGATCTTATTGACGCCCTTTTTGATGTTTTAGACCTTTTCTCTTATATTTTCTCCAAAACCTGACTGCCCTCAGTCAGAGGCTCCACAAAAGAGTGTTTTGTAACTATTGCCCACAGGTCTCGAGTCTTCACCGGTGTCAATGTCCGTGATTCCCCAACAACTCCCTAAGAGGCTGCTACATTCCAGTCCCAGACAGTTCTGTTCCTATGATTAAATCTTACAGCACTAAGAGCTCCAAGCACACAAACAAGCCACACAACAAACACAAAAATAACACACCACACACACAGTTTGGTACCACTTCATAAATTGAAACTAACTAATTTTACCGGGCAACGAACCTGCCTTCTGTGAACTTTTACCGGGCTTAAAGTCTATTAATTTTTTCTCTGTTACCGGGCTTAAAGCCTATTAATCTTTTTCTGTTACCGGGCTTAAAGCCTATTAATTTTTCTCTGTTACCGGGCTTAAAGCCTATTAATATTTCTCTGTTACCGGGCTTAAAGCCTATTAATATTTCTCTGTTACCGGGCTTAAAGCCTATTAATATTTCTCTGTTACCGGGCTTAAAGCCTATTAATTTTTCTCTGTTACCGGGCTTAAAGCCTATTAATATTTCTCTGTTACCGGGCTTAAAGCCTATTAATATTTCTCTGTTACCGGGCTTAAAGCCTATTAATATTTCTCTGTTACCGGGCTTAAAGCCTATTAATATTTCTCTGTTACCGGGCTTAAAGCCTATTAATATTTCTCTGTTACCGGGCTTAAAGCCTATTAATATTTCTCTGTTACCGGGCTTAAAGCCTATTAATATTTCTCTGTTACCGGGCTTAAAGCCTATTAATATTTCTCTGTTACCGGGCTTTCTAGCCTATTAATATTTCTCTGTTACCGGGCTTAAAGCCTATTAATATTTCTCTGTTACCGGGCTTTCTAGCCTTACTTACTTTATTACTTTATTGCTTTATTATTTTATTACTTTATTACTTACCACTTAACTTACCCTTGTCTGTGAAAAATTATTGCTCTTTGGCTCCCGGGTTTCGGCAACACTTGTCGCGCTCCCTGCCCGCAGAGAGACACGACACCTGGTTCTTTTCGGCCCTTTTATTGCGCGCATTAAATCAGATTCATTCCACTGTTCTTCCCTTGTTCCATCCCTCCTCCCTCCCCTTCAATTCCCTTTGTCAACACCACTGACCTTTCTTCTCTTTTGGAAGTGATGCGGAAAAGAGGCAAGATCGGATCAACTGCTTCTGGCTTCATGGCCCTGGAACAGTACACAACCATCCCATGGGCTAACTGACTTCCTGAGTCCCTTCTATTTGAGTTCGCTCATTTGAAAGTTAGTTTTGTAGGCTTAGTTTTAGAAATGGCCAGTGAAATACAAGCTTAGGGAAGTACTAGTCTAAGTCTACTCTGATAGACAGGTATGTTATTGTTGACTCTTAAATTAATTGTTAGAAATAGAGGAGCTAGGAACAGAGATGTGATAAAAAGTCCTTAGTGATACATAGACACACATGCATGCATGCACACACATACACAAGGCCAGTTGACAGACAATTTTTCTGAATGCAATGGCACAATCGTGTGTCTGGTGCAGACTTCACTGGGAAAGGCTCCTTGGCAACAACATGAAGCTTCACTAGTCAAACCTCAGCATTGCAGACTTGAAATTTGATTCTGTCCATGTACCCAGAATTCATCAGATTGAGGATTATAAAGCTACTCTCTTATGGGAGCACTGTAGGAGCAAGAAGACAAATTTACTGATTTCTTTTTTTGCGGGGGCAGGTACCAGGAACTGAACTCAGGGGCACTCAACCACTGAGCCACATCCCCAGTCCTATTTTGTATTTTATTTAGAGACAGGGTCTCACTGAGTTGCTTAGTGCCTCAGGTTTTGCTGAGGCTGACTTTGAGTCCTCCTGCCTCAGCCACCCAAGCTGCTGGGATTATAGGTGTGGGCCACTGCTCCTGGAAAATTTACTGATTCTAATGAGAAATATAATTTCTAGCCCAACCAGGTAGTAGCCAACTGTTGAGCATATTCTTTCCTTTGTTGGAAAGTAACTGTTAATAAAGCTTAATTACCTTCACAGGGTTGCTTACTGAGTGGAGAATCTGAGTTGGATTACTTTAAGGACTAGTGTCACTGTTAGGATAGAATAGCAAGTCCATCTCTCCAGCTATACCTTCATCTACCTTCACAGATTCTGGCTCAAAATTCTAGGTCCAAAAATGTTGAGTGAAGGGATTTTCCCATTTTAAGGACAGGGACTGTGCTGCATTGCATATTTATTTCTTCATATTGATACCTTCCCTGTGGTACTTAACACATTTCAGGTGTTCGTTAATACTTTTTGATAAATCAAACTATATACCCGAGTTTGCAGAACAAAAGGAAAAGAAGTATGCAAACTGAAAGGGTTCAGTACTAAAGGGTAGGAGGTAAGACAAAGTAGTATGAAATAGAATTCAGATTTCATAATGTTTTATGAAGGAGGAGGAGACTAAGGTCAGAGTTAACAGTCAATGGTGATAGGGGCAAAGCACCTCTTGGTGACCTTTGAAGACACTGTTTTATTAAAGAAGTGAGGACCAAGCATGGGGTGGTCTAAGGAATGTAGAGAAATGAGGAAATAGAGGTGGAAGAAAATGTTGAAGTTTAGTCATCTAAAGAAAATGAAGCAATTGCCCAGGGACCAACCGAAGGCTTGCACTAAGGCGAGCATATGTAAGCATATTTGTAGGCCCCCAGAAAGCATCTGGGGAAGAACAATCAATTACGATAAGCAACGAACTAACCTTAATGAACCTGAAAACTTTTAAGATGATTTGAACATGTCCTTAGGAATCATAATTTTGATTGCTCAGTTTTATGTCCTTAGACATGAGTCATTTAGAGGTTAGTGTCCTCATCTCTAAAATGGAGATAATAATATCTACTTAAAAACTTATTATGAAAAAAAAGCTATTGAAATTCTTAGATAAAATAATGAACACAAAACAGGACAAGATTAGTACATGGAGATATAAGATAATAAAATAAATGGTGGTTTCCGTTGTCCTTTTACATTCTTTCTTTATCAGCACTACAAGGTTTTCTCACCATCTGATCCATACTCCAGTTTCCAGAAAGCTGCAGGCTGTTCATTTGGGAACAATTGAACTGGGCTTTCATGGACTTAAACCGGAAGTCCACAGCTTTGATATGGGAAACTAATGTTGTAACCATTGCTTGGACTGTTGATGGTTTTAGAGAATTACCTATGTTATTTTTTCAGCTATTTACCTACTTAGAATAAGAAAACTTGTAGGAGGCACACTTATTATATAAAGGTAATTATTTAAACTTACCCCGAAGTTTCACGACTGTATAGAATTATAGCAGTTGCTACATTAAAGAGGATGTTACTTAATTACAAGGAGTTTGTTAAAGGTCATATGGAATCTCTCACACTCTCTCTTCTTCATTTATTCATTTTAATTTAAAAATGCAATTTTATGTATACATTGTGGAATGGCTAAATCAAGCTAATAAACATTGTATTATTTCACTTTACATTATCTGTGTGTGTGTGTGTGTGTAAAAGACACTTAAAAGGTACGTTCTGATATACAACAGATCTCTTGCACTTATTTCTCCTCTATAATTGACATTTTGTGTCATTTGACCAACATCTTCCTAGATTTTTGACTCCTCAAGCAATCTCTCTTTAAGTCATTCAACTTATTTCTATGTAGAATCCTTTGGCTAGTTTGGAAAAAATTATGTTGTTATACATTCATAAAGCCCATGACATTTCCTGACCTCTCTATACTTTCCAGAGAATTAAAAAAAATGTTTTAGCTGTTGCAAGACTGAGAAATAATACTAGTGACCTAACATTAGTAGTGAGAAACAAAGGGTAGAGAAGACTTTGTACTCGTTTGAAGATACTCAGGAAATTGGAAGGGGCTTCTCTAGGAGTTTGGTGCTTGGTTAGATATTATCCAAAGGAATTTCAGTGTCCCTTAATCTCAGAAAGAATAAGAATGTTGAAATTGAATAATTTGAGGTTTAAATTCCAACTCTACAATTCATAACTATGGCACTGCAAGCAAATTGTTTAACTACCATGTTATCAGGTTATTATCACAGAATAAAATTCATAAGTACTCTGTTTATAGGATTATTGTGACATGTATGAGATCATGTATGTGCAGTGTCTGAGTTAGTGCTTTGCTTTTGGTGGACATATTTCATCTTATTACTCACCTTTTCCTTCATCAAAAAGATGGACACATTTAGGTACTATGTGAATTTCATTCCCAGGATGCAAGAAAAAAATATTTTTTTTTAACTTATTTTTAAATTTATGTCAGTGAAAAAATTTGCTTCATAGAAACTGTGATTACTTTTACTATTTAGTGCTGGGAATTGAACCCTGGGCCTCATGCATGTTAGGCAAGCACTCTGCAACTTAGCTACATCCCCAGCCTGAAACTGATTACTCTTTACTTAGGGAAGGAGACCAGTTCTGTTTTATGAACAGATTTTAAGTGCTTTAAGTGGAGTCATTTTGGAGAGTGGGATGGGAGTGGAAGATCACAAACAACTGGTTGAACTCTTTGAACATATTGAGGCTCTTTGGTTTACAAAAATAATATTGAGAAATAGATAGTCATATAGTGTGGCCTCTAGATACAGGGTACCTTCACATAGACAGGGATGAAGAAGCTATCCCTGTAGTGCAGTTCAGGACTAGATCTGGCTCACTCTCTAACTTAATACCTTATTGCACCTATTTGCCATCTGTAAACTAGGGAAAGTAATAACTCCTTTATTTACTACATCCGATGATTAATCATGATAATGCAACTGACCCTCAATATTTATGGATTCTGTAATTTGCAAATTTACTGCACTGGTTAAAATGTATTTCCAGCCCCAAAATCAATATTCAACAAACTGGTACAGTGTTGCAACTAGAGTCATCCAGACCAGCCAGATGCTCAGGACTCAAATCACCTCTGATGGTGAACAGTTGAAATGCCAGTGGTCTAAGAGCTGGTCTGAGATTTTCTTATAAAATGACTGCCTTGTGAGAAAAGAAACAAAAATAGAACTTTTAATCCTGTCTACAAGGGTTACTCACTTTTAGAGTATGTCCCTCCCTCCCCATCCCACCAAGAGCCCTTCCCATCCCAAGCTTTTCAAAAGCCACGTGTTGTCAGTAATGAATGTGGATGATGTGATTTATATTTCTTTGATTTAATATAATGATTAAGCTTCTTTGTACTCTGTTCCAATTCACTGAAATGAAACATTGTGTTTTCTTTAAAATTCTTTGTCCTTTATTCGTAATTTTCCCCCTTCCAAATTTGCTCAGCTTTGGAAAATGAAAGAAAGATAAATTTTGCTTTGATTTGGTGGCATAGAGAGTGCAAAGGAGAATTAAAACATTAGTTAAAAACCACAAGGGAATTGAACAGGGAACAGGAATTAAGTTAGTTGAAGTAAATTACTTTATGGTTGCAAATCAATAGAAGTTCAGACAGATTCACGTGTTTTATTTCTACTTCCAAATAATTATTTTTGGTTTCCAATAATAGTATTCTGCTGTGTTCCTACAGGCCAGAGGTAGTCCACAGCCAACCCTTAATTAAACGAAGGGGGTTCATCCAACTCTACGTACAAATTGATCAGTCTATGATGGGCTGGGATTTGAGAATAATCAAGCCTTTCCTTCTCTCTCCTAACCTTTGGGTGACCCAGAATTCACCCGTTAGTGAATTTCTGATTTAAGAATATATTCAAGCAAAAAAGATGCAAAGAGTGGCTTTAGAAAAGTCTAACAAAAAAGACTTAAAAAAGCTTACTGTAATGGATCTTTTGAAATGGATGTAGGAAAGGTGACTTGGGAGTCTGGAAATGAAGGAACTGAAATGAAATATTTCTTCGGGGGAGGTTTCCTTTTCTCCAGCTATTTGACCACAAGAGGAAGAATGGAAGGGTAAGGGAGGAGGGAGAAATGCTCCAGAACATTTATACCGGTGAAGAAGCAGAAGTGGATTTACTAAGAGAGCTGGGACACCTCTTGCTCTCCCTTTCCATCTGTTCCCAGCTCATACACCAGAATGAAGCTGGACGTGGCTGCGGGAGATCTGAGCCTAGTCTCACTTCTGTCAATCTGAGCAAAGCTTTCAACTCTCTGGTCTCCATTCTTTGTCTGCAAAATAGAATAGTATTCTGTGCTAATACTCAAGGAATTAATTAAGATAATTCATGTGAAAATGCTCTGAGAAATGTAAGATGCTTGAAAAAGTGAGAATTTAAAATATCCTACCTTGTTTACAAGAATGAAGTTTCTGAACCTGGCCTTATGTTGGTTTTCCTCAGTGTGGTTGTTAAAAATATAAAACCCCTCTCCTCATGCTCCATCCCATCTTTTAAGGGATAGGACTTGAAAGTGTTCAAAATAACAAAACAAGCACAATAGAGATGTAGAAATAAAAGAATAGAAGTATAAATGCACTGGGTGTTGTTGTTGTTGCTGCTGATGATGAATATAACCACTAAAATAGAGTAAGAAGGGAGTTTGTCTTTTTCATGCAATGGAGGATGATGGGAAATCAGTCTGTGTAAGGTCCTGGATAGTAAGGAGTTGTAGACAACAGGATGCCCCACCACCCCAAATCCTGGTGAGGGGAGGGCAAATCCTTACTACTGATGATAGTCCTTTCATAAAAAGGAAAAGCAAAAAAAAAAAAAAAAAAAAACATATTTTAGGTACCTGGAACAGTTCTGAATATTTTCCCAGTGTTCAAGTGGCCCCAGAACTCTCGGTCCACTGGAAAATGCCTGGTTGGTTCCAGAAAGAGATAAGAGCCCAACTGGAATAGAGACTCATCTTTCTGAGCAGAGTTGGAGGTTCTACTTATGAGCATGGCAAGGCTCCTTCTCACACTTCTGTGCTGGGCCAGCATTCCTGCCTTCTTGCAAAGGCAGCTTTAATACCCCTCCTCCACAGAAATAACATGGTGCTTAATCAACTAATTCTGTTAAACACTTGGAAGAGGAGATGAGGTATTGTGTGTGATTGAAGTTACCGCAATCCCCAGGAGAGAAAAAACCAGAAATGTGTGGCCTCTGCTTTAGTCTGCAGATCAATGCAGAATTAGTGTGAGTAGCCCTGCCAAGCACACCATCACAGAGCACAGGGCTGCGCCTGCAGAGCAGCTTGCACTTAAATCTAAAGATCAGAGCAGCTTAGAAATTTTGGGTCTCTACTTCTGCTTACTTATTCCTTAAGGATCACAGCTGACGATTTCAAAGGAACCACAAACAACTGTCTATTCATTTTCTCCTTTAGTCTGTTATCAGTTCATATAGGCATCTCTCCAAAACCACTTCTTCTGTTAGGATCACATAGGTCACAGCAGGACATTTCAAAACAGAGGTCTCCAAGAACGTTAAGAAATAGGTTGCAAATGCACATTGATTACTTCCAATTGCTTAAAAAACCAGTGGGATTTTAACCTCATTCCTTTTTTTTTCTTTTAATAAAATAACTGCTGGTTGAAAATGTATTTTGTTATAAAACAACAACAACAACAACAGCAAAAACCAGAACCAAAATGCACATCCTTTTCTCAAGTTATAAATGAGCATGTATAGCAAATGCACCTACATAATGGTCAAAATTTGAGGAGCCAGACATTCCATGAGGATATAAAGATCAAGGAAGGATTTGAATGCAAAAGATGGTGACTGTGTAATGAGCGTAGGGTCTTTGTAATTTTCCCCAGTCTTTCATAATTATCGGTAGTCAAATATATTTAAACCTCCATGATTTGTCCTTCCTATGGCCTATCATTAGGTTAGTACAGTGTGTATGATAGCTAGGCAACATGCTGACTCTCCATAATATTCACTGTCCCATTCAATTTTATCTCTTCAGGGTCCTTTCTAGCTATTAAACATCACTGAATCCATTCTTAAATTCCATTTTCCACCAGTGCCTTGGTGTCTCATTAGGAGGATGGTTGCAGTCTCATGACCACTCTCTCCTTTCTACCTGGCCTTGCCTTGAATCTCCTCTTCAATTCACACTTGTGGAGCTGCCGTTGTCCTACCCAGGAATCCTTCCTACAACTCATTTGAACTTTTCCCCTCTGCTCATGGGACCCAAATATTTTAACTCTGCATGAAAGTTGCTGTGTGAACAAGTCCCGTATTCCCTTAGAAGACACACCCCCAATGACCTAACCAATCTCACTCATTCTTACCTCTGAAAAGTTCCACTACCTCCCAAAAGCACCATGGCTGGGTACTGAGCTTTTAACACATGGACCTTTGGGGAATATTCCAGATTCAAACTGCAGTGCTCACTTGATTTGTAATTCCATCCTCTACACTACTGAAAGCCCTCAGGGAATGACATCCTCATGTCAGAAATCAAGGGATTGTTTCAACCTCATTGAATTTTCTCCCTTGATTTCCACTTTGGGCTTCTTCATCTTTACGCTTCTGTGCTTTCTGTGAGTCCGTGTTGAGAGGGTCCTTCACATTCCTCTCCGTTCTGTTAGGCACTTCCCTGGGAGCCTCCTCTGTTTTCTTTCCTTTGATAGTGGTATCGTCTTGAAGTTTCATTGGCTTTGCCTTTCTGTTCTTAGCACCTCAGAGACTTACTCAGCCTGCCTGGCTTCCATTATTTTCTCAGTGTTGACAACTGTCAGATGTTTCCAGTTCTATCCTCTCTGAACTCCCCCTGACTCTGCAGTGTCCTCCTGGATCCTTTCATTTTGACACTCACTACCACCACATCCTCAGCATGTTTGGTGCCTCACTCAGCATTGAACCAGCTCTTTGTCCTTTGCACCATGACTTCCTTGGGCATTTAGAATGACTCTTCTACATTCTTTGTAAATCACAACTGACCACATCTCTTTCCTATGCAACCCTGTGTTGTCAAATATCTCAAAATGTAACATGCTCTTAGTGCCACCTTATAGTGATTCCAACCTGAGTGCCCATGCTCCTTTTCCACCATTCCCAAACACGGCCCTTCTCCCTGTTCACACTGGAACACCGCAGATCTGCAAACATGCTACTGACTTTCCCACCTTTATGCCTTGCTCATGATGTGTCCCCTTCCAGTATGCTTAATTCATCATGCTTTCCACTTCCTTTTGTAGGCACCATGGATATCACAGCATGCTGACCATACCAGCTCTGCCCACTGTGTCTGATGTTTTTATATTTCCCAACTTCATGAAGTGTTGATTGTTGATAGGTGGCAGATGAGTTCTACTTAGGGAGATTATAGTGGTTAAAGAGAGCTCCAGAGCAAAATTCATACCTTCTTCCTGGGGGAATGGCACATCCTATGTCTATTTGATTCTGGGTTATAGAATCCTAGACCCCTTGACCCAATTAAGGAAAATGGGCCATTCTAACTCCATGAATCACCAGAGGGTGAGCAGAGACCTTAATTGTGGACACAACAGAGCCCAAATTTCCTGTCTGCCAAATTCTGCTCACTTCATTCCCTCATAGGTATTGATCTTGAGAGCACTCCCAGGAAAGTTCCTGCATTCAGATATCTTAGGGTCTACTTCTTGGGAAACCCAATCTGCAATAACATCCTTTCCTGAATTTTATAGATAAACTGTTAAGGTCTATTCTGAATTTCTATGACATTTTGTTGATGTGGGTAGAATAAGATTCAACCCATTAAAATAGAGTTTATTCTAGACTTTTGCATTTGTACTAGATTACTAGCTCCTAGAGGGCAGATGATGCACCTTTCTGATATCCTCCACAATACTGGCCTCAGGGTATTTGCTCAGCAGTGGACACATGACATCATTGACTGAATGAGAGCACCCTTTGCAACAACTCCACTTTAGAAACAAGTTCTTTCTACACCCTACTCTTAACCTTATTTGTGTCATGTATCAGTCTGGTTGGCCACAGAACAACTGAAAAATAAGTCTCTTAAAACAACAAAGGTTTGTTTCTGACTCATGTTATGTGCCTACTACAGTTGAACTAGGCATTTCATTTCCTTTCATTTTATTCTCTTTCCAGGACTCAAGCTGACAGAAAAGACACTCTCCAGAACATTACCAGTCTCTGTTGCCAAAAACAAAATAAAACAACCAAAAAACAAAACACAAAGCAAAACAAAACCAGAAAACTTCTGAAGGGGCTCACTGCATCAATCAAATGCTCTGGCTCAGAGTCATGACATGACACTTCTCTTTGCAAATCACTGGTTGGAAGAAGTCACAACATCATCACCAAATGCAAAGGGGGTGCTGAGAGTGCGATCCATGTGGTGGACAGACAGGAAGCTGAAAGAATTCAGTGAACAGCTCCAAGACTGCCATACATCATTGTAAAACTGTGTCCTCACACTGAGTGTGCAGGGCCTGCCGTATCTTCCCTTGGCATCAAGAGCCCAGTCACACGCTATAAGTGTTGCTACATCCACAGACACCTTCCCTGAATCCAGCCAACACTGTGGTTATTAAGAAGCCCAGAGTAGAGATGGAGGAAGGAAGTCCCTGGAGAAGGAGGACTTGTCTTGCACATGTACCATGGGAGAATTTGCCCTGGATATAGGTTTTTCCCTCTTGAAGAAAGGTAATGAGGCTGGACCTAATGAAGTACCCTGAGCTTCCACTGGAAATTTGCTTTGACCAAGGGAAAGACCAGTCTGTTTGTGAAAAGTCAGAATTTTGATGCACACATAATACACATACACACACACACACACACACACACACACACACATGCACATACATGAAGCAGTCTAACATGGTATTTTTTAATACAGTCTGAATTTGGTAGTCTAAGTAGCACAGCAAGGCCCTATAGAGACCTATATCAGTGATAGGCAATTAGCACAGTTTTTTTATTATTAATTGTCCTTTTAGAGTAGTTAAAATCATTTTTTTAATTAGTCACTTCAATCTAATTTGTGGGACTAAATTTGTATTACTTATAAAGAAAGGGCTTGTTAGCCAAAGTTTTGTAGAGTTGCAGGGCTGAATAGTAGATGGTATGGGGTTTCCTTGCTTATTTCTATACAAAATGTAATGTGCATATAAAAATGGGATACATCATATATTCCCTTTATTTCCTGAAACATTTCTAGACTGGGTACAGAGGAAGAAAAAACCTGTTTAATTGTTCAAATGATTGAAAACCTGATGTCATGCAAATAGAAGGAAAATCAGTAGAATAGAAGAAGGGGATTGAAGGGGAAGGTGAAAGAACAGAAAAAGAGGAACTGCAGAATGAACTTGACCATGTGTACACCTATGAACATGCCAGTGAATTCCTCCTCTACATACATCTATAAACACCAGTTTAAAAATGTTAGATAAATAGAAAGACCAGTATAATAAGGGTAGAGGAACAGGGAGAGGGAGAAAGGGAGGGAAAGAGGAAGCACTGGAGACCTAAACAAAGCAAATTATACTCCAAACATTTAGGATTATGTCAAAGTGAACCACTATTATGCACAACTGTAAGGCACCGATAAAAACATTTAGAAAAGAAAACCTGGGTAGGAAATTTCAGCCTGAAAATAGCATCCCATAAGAAATCAGAGGATTTTTGGACACTGGTGTATATTATATTTTGTGCTTTAGCACTATCCAAAAGAACTATTTTTTTGGTTTGTTCCAATTAGGTATACATGACAGTAGAATGCATGTTGACACCTTGTATACAAATGGAACATAACTTCTCATTCCTCTGGCTGTACATGGTGCTGAGTCACATGGGTCATGTGATCATACATATATACAGGGTAATGATGTCTGTCTCATTTTACCATCCTTCCCATTCCCACTGCCCTACCTCACTCCTCACTTCCCTCTGCGCAATCCAAAGTTTCTTCTTTCTTCTCTTAACCCCCACCCTCCCATTATGGATCATCATCCACTTACCAGAGAAAACATTCAGCCTTTTTTTTGGGAGGGGGGATTGGCTTATTTCACTCAGCACTATATTCTCTAGTTCCATCCATTTACCAGCAAATGCCATCATTTCATTTTTCTTGAAGGCTGAGTAATATTCCATTGTGCATATGTACCACATTTTCTTTATCCATTCATCTATTGAAGGGCATTTAGGTTGGTTCCATAGTTAAGCTATTGTGAATTGAGCTGCTATAAACACTAATGTGGGCTGCATGACTGTCATATGTTGATTTCAATTCCTTTGGGTATAAATCAAGGAGTGGGATAGTTGGGTCAAATGGTGATTTCATTTCAGGTTTTCTGAGGAATCCCATACTGCTTTCTATACTGATTGTACCAATTTGCAGTTCCGTCAGCAATATATGAGTGTACCTTTCCCCCCGCATTCTCACCAACACTTATTATTGCTTGTGTTCTTGATAATTGCCATTCTAACTTGAGTGAGATGAAATCTTAGAGCAGTTTTGATTTACATTTCTCTAATTGCTAGAGATGATGAACATATTTTCATGTGTTTGTTGATCGATTCTATTTCTTCCTCTGTGAAGTGTCTATTCAGTTTTTTAGCCCATTTATTTATTGTTTATTTGTTTCTTTTGGTGTTATTTGAGTTCTTTATTTATCCTGGAGATGAGTGCTCTATCTGAGGTGCATGTAGTAAAGATTTTCTCCCATTCTGTAGGCTCTCTCTTCACATTCTTTCTTGATTATTTTCTGAGAAGAAGCTTTGTAGTTTGAATGCATCCCATTTATTGATTCTTACTTTTAATTGTTACACATGGGAGTTTTGTTAAGGAAGTCAGGCCCTAAGTCGACATGATGGAAAGTTGGGCCTACATTTTTCTTCTATTAGGCACAGGATCTCTATCCTAGTGCCTAAGTTTTTGATCCACTTTGAGTTGATTTTTTGGTAGGGTGAGAGATAGGGGTTTAATTTCATTTTGTTACAAATACATTTCCAGTTTTCCTAGCACCATTTGTTGAAGAGGTATCTATTCTCTAGTGAATGTTTTTGGCACCTTTGTCTAATATGTGATAACTGTATTTATGTGGGTTTGTCTCTGTATCTTCTATTTTGTACTGTTAGTCTACATGTTGATTTTTGTGCCAGTAGCATGCTGTTTTTGTTACTATTGCTCTATAGTATAGTTTGAGGTCTGGTATTGTAATGTCTCCTGCTTCACTCTTCTTGCTGAGGATTGCTTTGGCTATTCTGGGTCTTTTATTTTTCCAAATGAATTTCATGATTGCTTTCTCTAGTTCTGTGAATAATGTCTTTGGGATTTTAATAGGAATTTCATTAAAACTGTATAACAGTTTTGGTAGTATGGCCATTTTGACAATATTAATTCTGCCTATCCAAGGGTTTGGGAGATCATTTCATCTTCTAAGGTCTTCTTCAATTTCTTTCTTTAGTGTTCTATAGTTTTAATTGTAGAAGTCTTTCACCTCTTTTGCTAGATTGATTCCCAAGTATTTTATTTTACTTTGTGAGGCTATTGTGAATGGGGTAGTTTTCCTAATTTCTATTACAGTGGATTCATCACTGATATATAGAAATGCATTTGCTTTATGGGTATTGATTTTATATCCTGTTACTTTGCTGAATTCACTTATTAGTTCTAGAAGTTTTCTGGTGGAATTTTTTGGATCTTCTAAATATAGAACCATGTCCTTGGCAAATAGTCATAGTTTGAGTTCTTCTTTTCCTATTCATATCCTTTTGAATTCTTTGCTCTGTCTAATAGTTCTGGCTAGAGTGTCAAGGACTCTGTTGAATAGAAGTGGTGAAAGAGGGCATCCCTGTCTCATTCCAGTTTTTAGAGAGAATGCTTTCAGTTTTGCTCCATTTAGAATGATGTTGGCCTGTGACTTAGCATAGACAGCTGTTACAATGTTGAGGTATGTTCCTACTATCTCTAGTTTTTCTAGTGTTTTGAACATAAAGAGGTGCTGTATTTTGTCAAATGCTCTTTCTGCATCTATTGAGATAATTATATGATTCTTAACTTTAAGTCTATTGATGTGATGTATTATGTTTTTCTATTTCTGGATGTTGAACCAACCTTGCATCCCCAGGATGAATCCCACTTGATCATGGTGCACTATATTTTTAATATGTTTTTGTATGTGATTTGCCAGAATTTTATTGAGAATTTGTGCACCTATGTTCATCAGAGATATTGGTCTGAAGTTTTCTTTCCTTGATGTGTCCTTGTCTGGTTTTGGTATCAAGGTGATATTAGCCTCATAGAATAAGTTTGGAAGGATTCCCTCCTTTTCTATTTCATGGAATAATTTGAGGAGTATTGGTGTTAATTGTTCTTTGAAGGTATTGTAGAACTTGGCTGAGATCTATCTGTTCTTGGACTTTTCTTAGTTGTTAGAATTTGATGGCATTTTCTATTTCATTGCTTGCAATTGATCTGTTTAAATTGTGTATGTCCTCCTAATTCAGCTTGGATAGATCATATGTCTAGAAATTTGTCAATGTCTTAGAGATTTTCCATTTTATTCAGGTATAAATTTTAAAAAGTTTCTAATTATTGTTTTTCAGTGGTGTCCATTGTGATATTTCCTCTTTCATCACAAATTTTAGTAATTTGCATTTTCTCTTTCTCTTTGTTAGTGTAGCTAAGGGTTTATCGATTTTATTTATTTTTTTCAAAGAACCAACATTTTGTTTTCTGAATTTTTTCAATTGTTTCTTTTGTTTCAATTTCATTGATTTCAGCTCTGATTTTAATTATTTTCTGTCTTCTGCTTTTGGTGCTGATTTGTTTTCTTCTTTTTCAAGGACTTTGAGATGTAATGTTAGGTCATTTATTTGTTGACATTTTATTCTTTTAATGCATGAGCTCAATGCATTGAACTTGCTGCTTAGCACTGCCTTCATAGTGTTCCAGAAATTTTGATATGTTGTATCACTATTCTCATTTACCTCTAAATATTTTTTTATTTCCTCCCTGATTTCTTCTGCTATCTTTTTATCATTCAATTGCATGCCAGTTAGTCTCCAGGTGTTGGAGTGGCTTCTATTTTTTATTTTATCATTGATTTCTAGTTTCATTTCATCATGATGTGATAGAATGCAGGGTAGTATTTCTATTTTTTTTTTGTATTTTATGAGAGTTGCTTTGTGGCATAACATATGGTCTATTTTAGAGAAGGACCCATGTGCTGCTGAGAAGAAAGTGTATTTACTCAATGATGGATGATATATTTTATTTAAGTTCATTAAGTCTAAATCATTGATTATATTATTTAGTTCTATAGTTTCTTTGTTTAGTTTTTGTTTGTAAGATCTATCCAGTGGTGAGAGAGGTGTGTTAAAGTTACCCAGTATTGTTGTGTTGTGGTCTCTTTGATTTTTGAAGTTGAGAAAAGTTTGTTTGATGTACGTAGATGCCCCATTATTTGGCACATATAAATTTGTGATTGCTATGTCTTGTTGATGTATGATTCCCTTAAGCAGTATGAAATGTCCTTCTTTATCCTTCTGACTAACTTTGTCTGATATGAGAATGGAAACCCTTGCTTGTTTATGCAGTCTATGTGCATGATATGTTTTTTCCCAAACTTTCACTTTCAGTCTGTGGATATCTTTTCCTAGGAGGTGAGTCCCCTAAAGATATCATATTGTTGGATTTTTTTTTTTAAATCCAATCTTTCAGTCTAGGTCTTTTGATCAATGAGTTTAGGCCATTAACATTCAGGATTATTATTGAGATATTATTTGTATTCCCTTTCATTCAGGTTATTTTATTTTTTAACTTGACTTAGTTTCTCCTTTGATTGGCCTTTCCTTTAGTGTCATTCCTCCCTTTACTGTTTTTTTTTTTTTTTTCATTTCCTCCTGATGGAATATTTTGCTGAGAATATTCTGTAGTGCAGGCTTTCTAGTTGTGAATTCTTTTAACTTTTGTTTATCATAGAAGGTTTTTATTTCATTTTCAAAATCTGAAGCTTAATTTTGTGGATATAAAATTCTTGGTTGTTATCCATTTTCTTTTAAAGCTTGATAAATGTTATTCTGGGAACTCTTGGTGTTGAGGGTCTGGGTTGATAAATCAGCTAAAAACCGAACTGGTATCCCCCTATATGTAATTTGATTTTTTTTCTCTCACAGTCTTTAAAATTCTAGTCCTTATTCTGTATATCAGTCATTCTCATTATAGTGTGCCTTGGTGTGGATCTGCTAAAATTTTGTATATTTGGGGTCTTGTAAGTCTCTTGTTGATTTTTCTTTTCATTCTTTAGATTTGGGAAATGTTCTAATATTATGTTATTGAAAAGATTGTGCATTCCTTTGGTTTTTATCTCCATGCCTTCATCTATTCTGATAAACCTTAAATTTGGTCTTTAAATGTTGTTGTCCCATATTTCTTGGAAGTCCTATTCATGTTTTCTTTCCATCTTTTCTGTGTGGTTGACTTTATTTTCAAGAGTATATATTTTGTCTTCATTGTCTGAGGGTCTGTCTTCCAAGTGGTCTAGTCTGTTGGTGATACTTTCCATTGAATTTTTAATTTGTTTTTTTGTTTTCTTCATTTTGAGGATTTCTGCTTGATTTCTTCTTATAATCTCTGTCTCTTTTTTGAAGTGATCTTTCACTTCCTGTATTTTCTCTCTGATGCCATCCTTTATATTGAAGATTTGTCTAACTATATACATTTTAAACTCCTTCTCTGACATTTCTTCTACTGTGTGGTCTACAGGTTCTGTTGTTGGAACATCTTGGTTTGTTTGAGGTGCTTCATTCCCTTCTTTTTTCTTCCCATCCAGTGGTATGGGTCTGAGGCAGTACAGTTTCTAACCTGTAGTCTTATAGTGTCCCTGAAGGCTTCCAGTGCTTCACCTTTAAGGGGGAAACCAATATTAACAGCACCCAAATGCAAATGATATATAAACTTAAGCCAAATAACTCCTATTAAAACTTCTACAGTATTGTCAGAATAAACAGAAATAAATTTCATCATTTGCTGAAATTTCAAATGATGGACCATGAGGGAAACAAGTTGTGTAAGATGTGTTGTTTGTGATGGAGAGAGAGAGAAGATAGAGGTAAAAATTTATAGTAAGATTGAGGAAAGAGTTAACAGAGGTTGTCTGTTGGTATAAGAGAAGTGACAAAGCAAATCTAGGGGAACAGGAGAAAGAAAAATAAATATACAGATTTTTAAAAAGTAAAAATATGAGTACACACCAAAATAGTAATATACTATTCAGACATCCCATTCCTCAATAAATCAATGCATGAAAAACATTTGGATTCAAAGATTGTGGAGGTGTGAGGGAGAGGGGAAAAAAAGGGGAAGTCTCAATGGAAAATTGAATGCCTGCTTCCACTGGCTTTTAATTTTTTTCTCAGTTTCCCTTCTTTGCCAATAGGTGGGGTTGTTTGATGTTTGATGTTAACTCCAATCCAGTGGGTGCCAGATAGGTTGGGTGGGCGAGCTGATAGCAGGATGCTCTCACACTCTCTTCCAGTCTTCCTACTCTTTGTAGCTGGTCCCTTCCATTCCCGCACACTTCAGGACTCACAGAGCTGAAGAGAGCCCAGTATTCTCCAGTTTCTGCAATCTGTGCTCCCCCTGGGTAACTGCCCCTTGTCTCTGGCTTTCCACAGGCTTGCCAGACCCAGACTGGCCCACATAAACCCAGCTGCAGTCTGATGGACCTTGGTTTCAGCTTCCCCAGGCTCTGCCTTGCTGCGGTCCCAAGATCTCCATGCTCTTTCAACTTTCAGAGAGACCACCAGGCATATGCTCACACAAAGGAGCAACTCTGCAAAGAGGCAGCCAGATGGCAACCACTACCACACCAAGCAGAATGAACTCAGGTGCAACGGAACCTGCGGGTTCCCCAATGTATCTTCAGGCCCTGGCCTGAGACCCCAGACAGAGGTGGCCACACCCTGAGATGGTGGCAACTGTGTTGGCAAACCTACAGGTCCTGACTATTGTCCCCAAATGGCAGCAGCCATGTGTAACCAAACCTGTGGGTACTGTGACAAGGGACATCCAGACAACAGCAAGCAACAGGCAACTGGCCATCCGCTGGTTATCTACAGCTAATGGTGGGCAATTAGCAGATGGACATCTGGTGGTAGGCGATGGGTTAGGTGAAAGGCAGGTGATGGGCATGCAAGGAGGGCATACAGGCAAATGGTGGACGATAGGCAGCAGTCAGCAAGTGATCTGCACTCAAAAGGCAGATGCTGGGCAATCATGGTGGATGAATGGTGGGTAGACAGCAGTGGATCAGTGGGCAGTGATGGCTGTCACACAGAGAAACAGTATTTCCTCTGCTTGAATCCTGAGTCATGGAGTGACAAGGAATGCAGCCTCCCTCTAGTTCTCCAACTTGGATTCCCTCAATAGAACTTTTTTGAAGATGAAAATGTGCTATACCTGTGCTATCCATTGTGGTAGCCACCAGCTTCATGTGGTTATCCAACACCTGAAATGTTCCTAGCACAACAGAAGTGCTGAATTTTTAATTTAATGTATTTTCAATTTATTTCAAATTAAACGGCCACATGTGGCTAGTGACTATTATATTGGACAGTGCATCTTCAGAAGTTGGGCCAGAACCTGAGCAATATGATAGCTGGGGAACCTGCTTCTTGGCCTGGCTGGGGGATGGATGTTTGCCTGTCTGCATTGTAGACCCTATCCTATCCTGCTGGTATCCCTCTTGCCTTTTCACACATGCAGGATCCAAAGTTTAGGTAAGGCACATGGCTTTTTGATGTTATTTCAATTAGTTAAATTCATACAATTTACTTATAATTTTTTGAATGTCTAAAATTTGTTGGACTCTGGTACAGTACACTTCAATGGATAGAAAAATCCTTTTAGAGATCCTAAGACCTCAGAGATCCTACAACCTTTCTTCAGTTCTTCCCACTCTCCCTACCTACCCAGCCAGGTCATATTCCCACTTCCTTTTTCTGTTACCTTGGTTCTAATTGCCAAGGGAGATCTATCTACTCTATTTATTTTTCTTAACCAGACATATGAAGGTATTTTAGGCAGGGAGATTTCCTTTTCCTGCTTGTCATATTTCGTGGAAATTAAAAGGACAGAGAAGTGTGGAAGAACTCTTAGGAAGCATAGGCACACTGGGCGCTCAATACTCCATATCATCCCAACTCCACTTAACCAAACTGGAACTTGGGGCTCTCCAGGTCCCAGCAAACTAGAGCTTAACCCACGCAAATTCACAAAACTCCTTTCTAGCACATGGATCTTGGGGACATTTGCATTGAAGTCATCACACACCAAGGCTAAAGGCCAAGTAATTCCATTTGGTAAGAGGGTAAGGTTAATGGCAAAACACCTCACTCCTCACTGGCTCCTCAACACAGAATGAATGTAATTCAGTGCTGTGTGTAATATAGTTCATGACTTTGAAGTAATGTGCATCATATTTAACAGTAAAATCATTACTACAAAGTAATGCGACTGACTTTTATACAACCATAAATGTTATTTTCCTCTATAGAATGCACAACATGGGATGGGAACCACTTATTTCAAATAATACTGACCTTGCTAAATGCATTTTTGAATGTACCTTCTGGGCACATAGTAAGCACATTCTTTTGAATATTCACCAAGATATTAAATCAACTTCACTGTTTGGTGGGGGATTTGATGTGGAGGAGTAGCAGGTGATTGTAGGATGGTGTGTAATCACAACTGGATTGCACTTCTTTTTATTCGTGAGCAGCTGGGATTCAGTCATTCAGTGACATTCAGAGTCACTCAGTAAAGAAAAGAATATAACTTGACAGCACAACTTTGGCCAAAACCCTGTGCTTTATTTCACATAATTTAATCTTACCGGCAACCGTACCACATGAGGGGAAATGCAGAGAACACCATCCCCTCAAGGTGCTCCGCTAAGGGAGCAGAGTGCCCATTGGACGGTGCCATGGTGATGGTAGCTGAGTCACTGCATATTTAAATAGGTTTTAAACAGTGGTGCTCCTGTGCTTCCCCTGTGGGTGGCAGAAAGGCTAAGCAGGCCTTTCTGAGTGAGGAAGCCTGGTCACCTTCTTTTCCTCCAGCTCTTGCACTCCCACCACTGACCCATTCTTGCTGCCTCAAGGCAGTTCTGGCCAAATCTTTTGCATTCTCCTTTCCCCAGTCTCTCTTTATGGGTTAGGAGCACATCCTGGGATGTATTTCCGGACTTAAGACAATAGGATAGGAGAGTTTCCTACTTAAGGATGCTACATGATACAACCAACCTTATCAAATTCCTCCTAACTGAATTCAGAGGCATAGGTTGTGCTCTTGGTAAAGTGTTTCTTTGCTTCCCTTTGACAGAGTACTCTGGATGAGCCGCTCCCTCTGAAAATGGGGGAGAGATGACCTTGTTCTATTTATAGCCCTCTAATAATGCCATCATTTCTATCAGTACGAGCTTCTCTTTGTACAAGTGGAAAGTGATACTCAGAAAGATTAAGTAGTTTGCCCCAAATTTTACATTGGGAAGTTATGAACTGGGATTAGATTAGGGTCTATTGTCAGTGACATGCTGGAGCTGGTTGACACAGCTCCTGAGAGCCAACTGTTGTTATGTCTTACCAACTCTGTGTGCAGAGATATCAATCATATTGGTATCTTGAACCATGATGGGGAATGTACACCATGGAAATCGACAAATGCTACAAATCAGGGTCCCCCCTACCCTACTACCACCCCCGGAGAGCTAGTTGTTAAGTACATATCAGAAAATCAAACATGAAACAACAAACAAAAACCATTTACCAACACACCACTTGGTCTATGTGACTTCAGAGATCACATTCTTTTCAGTCTACCATGTTTCTTCATAGGATTAACAACCCTGTGGTCTTGAAAGAATTGAATTTTGACAAGTTGGTTGATCTGGATTGCATGCATAATTTGTAAGATTAGGGATCTGTCCCAAAGTGGGCTAGGTAGCTGGGCTTGGTACCAAGACCAGTCACCTGAAGGAGAAACCAATTAGTACAGGCTACCGTTTTGTACCCAGCTTCCTGGCACCATGCACATATGCTGCCCACAAGAGAGATTAGGGAACCTGGGAAGCTGTGCGAACACTCCCAACCTGTGCTCCACT